>NC_053496.1:104727808-105327808 GCF_905171775.1 Rana temporaria | reverse complement strand
TACAAGGGACACAGCATTGGTCTCCTCTCCCTGACAGGACGTGGATCTGTGTGTTTACACACACAGATCCACGTCCTTGGCTTTGTAACGGCCAATCGCGGGCACTTGGCGGACATCGCGGCTGCCAGGCACGCGCATTGGCACCTCAGTGAAGCGGTGGGTACGTCACTAAACTGTATAAATGTGACTGGCAGGGAAGGGGTTAACACTAGGGGGCGAAGAAGGGGTTAAATGTGTTCCCTGCTAGGTGATTCTTACTGTGGGGGGAGGGGGCTGACTGGGGGAGGTGACTGATCTGTGTTCCTATGTACAAGGGACACAGCATTGGTCTCCTCTCCCTGACAGGACATGGATCTGTGTGTTTACACACACAGATCCACGTCCTTGGCTTTGTAACGGCCAATCGCGGGCACTTGGCGGACATCGCGGCTGCCAGGCACGCACATTGGCACCTCAGTGAAGCGGTGGGTACGTCACTAAACGTCCTCCCGGCATTGTAGAGCCACCTTGTGGCCGTCATTTCACAATGGCCCGGATACGAAGTGGTTAAGTTTAAGTATTTAAGACAAATAAGAAGGCATTACAACTATAACTAAAATGTCACTTTTGATTGAATAGAACCTTAAATTGTAGACCAAATAGGATCACCATTATTTCTACCACTGTCTTGCCATTTTTTTTTTGACTGTTATTCTTTTTCTATTTGGCAACTAAAATGCCACAATCTATGGTCTATAACACAACTTGGCAGAAAAAGGCATAAAAAGCAAGGGAGATAAAAATTGGAGATGTTGCAAATGACAGCAATTTAAACCTGGAATCAGATTGGTTGTTAAAGGATGCAATATCAATGTTCTTTCCTTTTTCGTTATAAAGATTGACATTCAGGTTAAAGGCTTCTGTGTTCCACCTCATTTTAAGAGATGTACCTTATGTTTCCAAGTAAAAAAGGAAATGGAAAAATGATTTTTCTGCCATGTGATCGGAATGGAAGTAGAGTTTAAGTCCGTCTGTCATACAATGTCTGGCAGCCTCATATTGCATTTTTTCCAAATATGCTTCTTGTTATACAACTCCTCTGATAATTCACAGGCCTTCTTGAAATCAAATGTCTTTAACTACAAAAGATGAATTCTATGAAGTGCCATTATGACTATATATTAATATATACATATAATTTAGAATTTAAAGCTGAAAATATGCAATATACTGGCTCTTGTCCTGACTTTGCTGCAGACGTTTTTTAGCAACAGATACCCACAAACCTTCAAAGTAAGAATCTGATTGGAGCGCAGAGCTGCAAAAGTTGTACTTAAATATTCCTATTGAACAGCAGAAACACAGGGACATCAGGAGGTTTTAACATCTAGACCCTAAACAAATTTAGGTACAAATGCTAACTAAACACTATATTTTCAACCTTAGCTTTTTTTTTCATTCAGTCTTTGGGCATCCCATAGATAACACACACACACAGACACACACAAAACATGGTTCAGTCATCTGAACTGAATCTGAAAAAAAAAAAACAGGTTGAGTTTTACATTGACACTGCTTGCCTGTAGCACATTCAGTAGGTTAAGGCCCCATGCACACGAGACGCTGCTAAACTCGAGTTCAGAGGCATTTGGGCATTTTTTTCTACTGCCCCTGAACTCATTTAATGTTATCCTATGTGTCCATGCACACAATCACGTTTTTTGGCGTTTTAAAGCAGTTGGGTTTATGGCCGTTTTTAACTTTGGGAGGGTCTACAATGTCTTTCAGATAAGCACTGACAGCCGCAAACGCGGTAAAACGCCGCTAATCGTGGCAAAACGCCGCGCAATTCGCGGCAAAAACGGGCGTTTAAAAACGCCGGTTTTTGCCTTTGAAAACGTGAGTTTAGAGGTGTTTGTAATTGCTTCTCGTGTGCATGGGGCCTAATAGTTTAGCCTTTTGCCTCTGGAAAGGCTGAACGCTCTACTGAGTGGTAGCCTGTTGGTTCTGCGGAAGAACAAATGTTCTTTAGATGTGTTTAGAGTGTCTAATCATATCCTGGACACACAGAATTCTATTTTCTCTAAACCAAGCTAAACTATCCACACCTATTCAGGTAAACTGTCAGTGTGAATGGCACAATTGAAAAATCATTGAATGCTTTTAAAAGCATTTAGAAAGGTCCTCTAATTACAAAAAAAAAGGAAGGTTTGATAGTGCCAGTGTGAATAAGGCCCAAACCTCTTCAAAATGCCACTTCAGCCCCCTAAATTTCCAATTTAAATGCAGACTTTCTATCAATCAGTGTTTGTATAGGACTAGGCATACCACTTAGGTTGGCCATACACAGTGCCAATTTATTTCCTGCAACCACAGACAGTGCTGACAGAGGAATCAGCAATTGTCCTTTTTCCCGGTGAGGGGGTAGGCAGAGGAAACCATCCCCACCAGGGAGAAGACAGTGATTATTGCTAGCAGCTATAGCAGCCGCTAGCGATAATCACAAGATAATCTGGCAGGCTGGTTGTACCCAAGTTGACTGATTGATCAACTTGATACATTCAGCTTGCCCATTAACGATTCCTGCTGAGCCGACCGAGATTCGAACTGCATATGGGCGGCCTTACTTCCAGATGACACACCTAACATGGCCCTAGCATCTAATATCTCTCATATTAACTGATTAATTACTTTTCACAGAGATCACAGTACGTCACATTACAATATCCGCATACATAAGATTACAATGCTTTACTCTGCTTTTATTTCTCTAAGAATGCAGACTTGTTAAAGGTTGATTATAACCATTTGTGTTTAACCACTTGTAATCTGTAGATTATGTTCTCCTGCATGATGCACTACTCTGAGGAAATGTTAATCTATATGTTCTCTTTGACAGCAATTAGTTGACAATGTGTGCTCTTGTCTGGGCAGACAGATCTGTCACTGGTCACTCCAGTCCCCATTAATGATCAGAAACCAATAAGAGTGATTTTCATAAAAGCCTTCAGCTGCCTTTGATACATGAAGATAGAGGTGTGTGTCTCTGTTCAATAATTTATTAGGTAGATACAATTACAGTATTAAAAAAATGTTTTACTTTTTTTGTCTATTTGTCAGTCTATAATAAAAAAACAGAACAAGGTTTTATAAAAACAGTATACCAAGTAAAAGCCTTCCGGTTAAATTTTATAGAAAGACAAGTTAGTCACATTAACTGATGCATGTTGAGAGCACTAAATTTGACCAATTTATCTTATTTCAGAAGTCTGAGTTTTTGGGGGAAGCTTGGGAAAGACTTGCAGAAATCCTTGAGATATGCCTATGCACTATGATGAACACTATACACAATCACTGTAACTTAACACAATTACAACATTATAGTACACGTTTACTTTAAAGGGACTGTATTTTTACATCAAGTATAATCTTACATTTTAAGAAACATCAAAATGTAAGTGATTTTAAGGCTGGATTCATTTAATACATTTTTGGTGGATGTGATGTAAGCTTAACATATTAAATAAAGTCTGTTTAAGTCTGTATTAACTAGTTTTCTAGGTATTCTCTAGTGAATTAGATCCAAATTTGAAACAACAGTTTAGAACATATTAACTAAACCAAAATAAAAAGTGTTATAGTTTCCCTTTAACCACTTCAGCCCTGGACCATTTTGCTGGTCAATGACTGGGCCACTTTTTGCATTTCGGCACTGCGAAACAAAATTGGCGTCCTTTTTTCCCCACAAATAGAGCTTTTTTTTGGTGGTATTTGATCACCTCTGCGGTTTTTATTTTTTGCGCTATAAACAAAAATAGAGCGACAATTTTGAAAAAAAAAATGAATATTTTTTACTTTTTGCTGTAATAAATATCCCCCAAAAATATATAAAAAAACATTTTTTTCCTCAGTTTAGGCCTATATGTATTCTTCTACATATTTTTTAAAAAAAAAATCACAATAAGCGTTTATTGATTTGCACAAAAATGATAGCTACAAAATAGAGGATAGTTTTATGCCATTTTTATTAATATATATTTTTTTTACTAGTAATGGCGGCGATCAGTGATTTTTATCAGTACTGTGACCTTATGGTGGACACTTCAGACACTTTTGACACATTTTTGGGACCATTGGCATTTTTATAGCGATCAGTGCTATAAAAATGCATTGATTACTGTAAAAATGCCCCTGGTAGGGAAGGGGTTAACACTAGGGGGCGAGGAAGGGGTTAATTATGTTTCCTAGGTGTGTTCTAACTGAAGGGGGGGTGGGACTGACTAGGGGAAATTACAGATCGCTGTTCATACATTGTATGAACAGACGAACAGTCATTTCTCCCCCTGACAGAACCACACACAGCTCCCGATTCTCGCTCTGTAACGAGCGATCGCGGGTGCCGGTGGTGATTGCACACGCCGGGCACGCGCGTCGGCACCAGGGGCGAGCAGGAATGCGAAATGACTTATAGCTACGTGATTTCGCGCAGCTGAGCTGGCGGCTGGTCGGCTAGTGGTTAAAACCTACGTTTACCTAAATATACCTTCAGTGTACCTTTCCGCCTCGCTACTGCATTCATAGAAGCCATGAGTACAGCTTCTATTAACCTGCCTGGCGGTATTCCCGAGTCTGACTCGGGGTTAGATTTTCCTGCTGCGAGCGGTAACCCCGAGTCAGACTCGGGCTCGCCTCGCTGGATCCACAGGGAGTGTTTACTTACCATGTTCCTGGATCCAGCGATGCCACCGCGCTGTGCGAGCGAGCGGGACCTCGCTCGATTCACACAGTGCCTCTGTGTGACGCCGATCTCCGTTCCCTGCGACGTTATGACGCACGGGAGCGGAGAACGGCGCCAAATTCAAAAATGTAAACAAACACATTACATACAGTATACTGTAATCTTATAGATTACAGTACTGTATGTAAAAAATACACACCCCCCTTGTCCCTAGTGGTCTGCCCAGTGCCCTACATGTACTTTTATATAATAAAAACTTTTTTTTTCTGCCTGTAAACTGTAGATTGTCCATAGCAACCGAAAGTGTCCCTTTATGTCAAAAATAGTTTTAGAGCAGCTAAAAAACAGCGATAATAAATTATAATCACTTGCAGAATTGTGCGATAGCGATTTGTGGGGAAATTCGTCATAAAAAAAAAAAATAATGACAGCAACAATTCTGCAACTGAGCAAATTTCAGTGATTTTGATTTGATTACATTATTGAATCATTTTTATTATAATTATATTACTTGTTATAATTATTTATAATTATTTATTATATTAAAATTTATAATTTTGTTTTTAAAAAAATGTCATACCCGGGATGCCTATTAGAATCTTGTTTGGTCAGATTTAAGTGAGTTATTTCTAAAAATTACAGGCCTACAGTATAAAACGCCAAATTTCCTTGCAAATAATGGTACCGCTTTGAGCACCTTTTTTCTGAAAGAATCATACCGCCAGGGAGGTTAATTACATAGGACCTATTAATGGAGGACGGGCAGATGATTGAAAGGTCCACCACCTCTATTTATAGATTGTGTTTCACACATAGATACTATAGTAACAGTTTCTATGAATGGAGCAGCTGGCCGATAAAGTCAGGTACTTTTGATGAGTGCCTATCACAGCCCCTTAGTTCTATTAAACCCTGACACTAAAAGATTATGGCAGTTGGGGTGGGGGTAGGGCATCAGAGGAGGAAGATTTTGGCAAAAAGAGGACACAGCAGCGCAAGAGACATATTTCACTGAAAGGAAAGTAATGTCCTCCCTTGTGGCGATTTTTTACTTTCTCATCTTAGGTAAAGTTAGGCTTTAAATGGGTCTGTTTACCAAAAATGAAAATTTTAGTCTTGCGCTTATGCCTCAGCGCCTCCAACAGTGAGATCTCTAAACATGCACATTTATGCTTGACCATGTGCTTTGTCCATTAAAAGTGGAAAGGAAGTGTATAACTCCATGGCAGGTGTTGGCAGGGGGGAGAGAAATATTACTTATGGAGTCCCTAAAAAATTTAATAAGCCAATGGTGATTCAACCCACCAGTGTACATCCATGAGGGAAATACTGGTAGATTAACTATCTCAGGCGAAGGTCTCCATGTCTTTTTGGCACAATTAGGGTACATCTGTGTTTAGAACTGAACAAGGCCTTGGCTAATAAATATTGTGCATGGAACGTGAATATTTTTCACTCAACGAGAGCCCTCAAATTATACAGACAGTTTCAGTAACTTGAATTTATAAGGCTAAAAACATTTTTTTTTTTACATGAAATTGTAATTTAATCATTGTAAGGTTGAATGTCTAATGAATTGGTATTGTATCTCAGAAATATTAATGTTTTTACCTTACAGTTAAGGGTAGGAAACCCTTTAAAACAGAAATTACAGCCAACACTGTTTCTAAAACATGCATTCTGCATTTTTAACTGACCCAAGTGATAAAACCAATAGTAACCTCTGACAGGCAGTCTAAACTAATTACAGGACACTGCTCTGCTGCTTTGATTTATTGTAAAAGATTTAGGAATGCTCTGATGAGATTTTATTATATCTGGTGCAATGAATTTCTATACAGTTCCATTTCTGCTTTATGTTTATATATTCCTAATATGCAGACAGATGGCTTTGGACAGATCTGTTCTTTCTCTTGTCCTCTAATCCTATTTTATGTTTATACCTCTTTTTTCACCTTGAGCGTTCAGCTGCAGGCAGCAGCCCAGTTCTGTAATAAAACCCAGGACACTGCTTAAACAAGGATTTCTTTGGTCTTTATTTTTCAGCATAACAATCCAGTGATGCCGTTTTTGCTAAATAAACACAGCTGACCCTTCTATTATTGTGCTGGTGCTGCAACATATGTACCGACAGTATATCACTGCACAATGCCTCATGTCACTAAGAGGATAAATAAAATCTGCTAGTCTTTATGTAGGAACTGCCATTATCATGACCACCACCATTGCCTTTCAATTAACTATTTCTCCTTGCATTTACAACCAGCAATGAACAGGATTTTGATGATGGGAAGGTGGATGTCACAGTTATATTGATCTATGACGTACGATAAGCTGTACAGGGATGATGGTGTCTTATTGCACAATCTTTTTAACATTTTTAGGACAACTGGTTTTTGTTTTTGTCTATTCATAGTTTGAATCGTAGCAGATATCTTTTAGACTGCATAAGTTCCTGTATTTTGATTGATATTTTGCATCAACAGCATTTCTTGAAGACGGGCATCTGCAGAGAATGCTTTTCTAACAAGTTTAAATATTATTTTAATCAATATGCCCCATTTTATCACTCGATAGTGAATGCTGAGATCACTGATTGTGCCCAAAAGCTTTATTGCATTTTAATACATTTTTTGAACAATTGGCCTGTGTATTGCCAGTTTAGGTGCAATCATTACTATCCTGAATCAGCAAATCAATCATTATTGTCCTGTATCAGCATTTCTTGAAGAGAGGGATCTGCATGGAATGGTTTCCAACCAGTTTTAATATAAGTTTGAAAAAAAATGAAAATTCAAATAAGCTTTGAGACACAATCAATAATCTCAGCATTCACTATCAAGTGATAAAATGGGACACATTGATCAAAATTAAATTTTGATCAATGTGTCCCATTTTATCACTTGATAGTGAATGCTGAGATTATTGATTGTGTCTCAAAGCTTATTTGAATTTTCATTTTATTTTTTTGGAACAATTGGCCTGTGTATTGCCAGTATACGTGCAATCATTACTGTCCTGCATCAGTCGATTCAATTCCAACTTGCATTAGAAAATATTATTGTGGATCTAAGTATTTAAATATGAGGTTGATATCTTTGAGTGGGGTCTAACTGACTGTGGGGTGATTATATACTGTATGCACTATGATCTGTAGATGGGTTAGGCGCATGGAGGTCCCACCGCGGAATCCGGGCAGGTGGGGTTGTAGAGACCATTTGGCTCCGAGTTTGCTGGGGAGGGAGTGCTGAGCGAGGGTGGGGGGAGGGGGGGATTGTGTTTTTTCACTAGGTTGTCAGTTAGGCACTGTCTCTGTTAGTTAGATGGTCCTTGTTTGTACCTTTGTAATGGGCCATGTTGGCCTGGTATGGCTCAGCGTATGCTGGCCGGCTGTTGTTATATTTTATGTGTCTTTTATAACTAATAAAAATAATTTTTCAAAAAAAAAAAAGTATTTAAATATCAGGGGTGTTTGATTTCATGTATTGGATGAAAACAGGGAATGCATAGAAAAAAGGAAGAGATGAAAAACCTAATTATGAGCTTAATGTTTTACAATTAACATTTGGTGTATTACTGGATCAGATGCTTAGGAACACAGAAGCTCCCAGAATAAGGAAAGTTTTCAATGAATTGAGAGAAATTCAAGCTTGATAAAAAATACTTTTGACTTTGATCTCAAGTTGTATTGGTTTTCTAATTAAAATCTTATGTCGTGTACACACGATCGGATTTTCCGTCGGAAAAACCTTGAAAAACCTTATAGACTGACAAAAAACATTTGTCAGTCTATTATATATTTTTTCACATAGTCTACTAAATTAAAGCATTATATGCTATTAAAAGTATTTATAAAAAATGATTTAGTATGCATATCAGTCATGGAGTTATCTCTAGGTTAACTGACACGCTGTCTAAATTTGGACTAGGCATCTAGGCATCAATGACCTCTGGTTCCAAAAACATTCATTTCAAGTTTTTATATCCGCTGGTAACATGCTTAGTCTATAAGACATTTGTAAAAACTGGTTCTACATGATTAAATACGGCTGAAAACTGCAAGCCATTAAATCCCAACATTGAGAAACTTTAAAAATCCTGTGCAGTGGGGCTGTGCCCACATTGCAAGAGTTACCAATTTATTTTGACTGGGGGAGGGGAGAAGCGCTTTTACTTCATCCTCCACTCCCCTGGCAGGCAGTGCTCCCCACCCTTTTGGGGGCGGACTGTCACTCCATGCTATGGACCCTGCATTGGTCTTGATGATGTGAGGACCTTAGAGCCCTGGAGAGTTTGGGGATAAGACACTGCAGGGATCAGTCTAGCAGCGTGAAGGAGTGGAGGATTGAGTAACTCATTTAACAAGTCCCCTAGACCTAAACAAGCATGTACTCCCACGGTGCGGATGCAGCCCCACTGCAGGGGCCAATTTTAACGTTTCCTAGATTTAGGCTTTAAAGGGTTCAATTGGTCTTAAATGTTTTATAGGTCAAAACTTGACCTGTACAGTAATGACATCTGTGGGACTGGATGAGATTGTATATATCAGTAATGTTTTTTTTTCTTTAGTGGACCTAAGCCATGTATAACATGTGTAGCGTGATTGTGCACTTATGAATACTTTTCTCTGAAGCAGTCAGTGGGATTATATAATCAGACTCTTTATCTGTGTTGGGTAACCTTACAATCATGTATTCTTATTCACTATTGGAATGTGGTGTGTGTATAAACATTTCATTCAGATATATTATAATCAAACAACAGGATTATCAGATTGGATAGTGTGTGCCCGGCTTCATAGCCAGTTCAATAATCCTTCAGGACATTTGTAGTTCAAGGCTAACAGCCAAAACTTTATACCAAAACTCTGGGAGGCTTATGTGTGCTTGTTCCTTTCAACTGATAATGCTTTTCTTCCTGTTCCACCCTATAAACCATGTCATCAATTCTTAATGAAATGATTGGCATGTCATCTGGAAGTTGGCCAGTAAGATGGTCGTTACAACACTGTATATTTATACAGCAACAGCCTCTTATAACATCAAACATGACATCTTCACACACATGACATTACTTTATTGCTATAGTCCAACATTGCATAGAATCTTTTTTTACATCTATCTCTATTTATGGCCAGAATATTGTATGTTTTTTTTTTTTTTCTCAATGTAGCCTATTAACATTTTAAATTAGTCACTTTCCAGATTGCTGTCTTCAAGAATCATCTGCTAAGTAAAACAAAACCCAGAATATTGAATCATGTTTTTGGAAGAGAAAAAGCGGAACAAAGAAAAACAAACTGCAAGACCATATGCTGAACATCTTGAGCAAAACTGTGTAACGATCTTGCAGGATACAGTATTAGTGAACCCCAAAAGAGGTCATATACACATCAGAGAAGGATAACGTTAGGTGCTTGGCTCCATCGTTTGCATTCCAAAGCCAGTGTAAAGAGCAATAACGCATAACAACCATAACAAATCAGATTTCGGTTTACCTAAGTAAAAAATAATCCTTATTGGTTGTTATGAATTACTGCACTTACTTAATAAGCCCGTGAGGTTGATTTATTAAAAAAGTAGAGAATTTTCACTTATCAAAGTCAAACTGTGCTCCCTTTGAACAACCAATCAAATGCAGGGGTATTATTAAAAAAATGTATTTTACCTTGCACCTGTTAGGATGATTGAAAGGAAGAAGGCTTCTTTGTATTATTTTTTCCAGGCAAACATTCTCTAATCCTTTAGTAAATCAGCCTCTATATGTGCAAGTTGACTTTTATAGCCTTTAGGTTGAGTTAATTTTTTACGGTTCAAATAATTTCTTGATGTCGCTATGCCACCACAAATCACTGAACGTCTTTATTTATATTCCATAAGGATTGCAACACCAGAGAGAAACTGCTTTTCTCCACTCAGCAGTGATTGCTCCATAAGGCTATATACAAATGCAAAGACTAATCACATATATTAGTGCATAACTTTACCCTAAGTGTGCTTTCATTATAACACATCCAAACCCATAATAATTAGTCATGTTAAGTCTGATTTTCACCCCTGTGGGTTGACTGTAACGAGATGTAAACTACAGTTTTAAGAAAATAAACACTTCAATTAAATGCTGTTGGAGCGTGCAATGACTGAGAACAGTATACAGGTAAATAAAAAGCAATGTTTACCCTGTGGGAGTAATCCGCACAATGACCCTGAAATACAAAACAGAAGGGGAGGAATTTCTTTAAGATATCTTAAACAGTATTTTTTGTTATAATAACTAATGTTTTATAATTAATATGAGATCTTTTATATTCCATTTGTATGTAATATCATTCGATTTAAATATGGTACAAATTAAGCTGAGCAATACTCTTTGTTTATGTGAGGCCTCGTACACACGACCGAGTTTCTTGGCAAAAACCAGCAACCAGTTTTTTTTTTGCCGTGGAAACCGGTCGTGTGTACACTTTTCGATGAGGAAACCGCCGAGGATCTCGTCGGGCCAAAAAGAAAGCATGTCTTCTTTTTCCTTGACGGGAATGGGAAAATTTGGCTCGCCGAGATCCTCGGCGGCTTCACAAGGAACTCGACGAGCAAAACGATGTGTTTCGCCCATCGAGTTCCTCGGACGTGTGTACGAGGCTTAAGGAACTCCACCATTGTGCACAGTGTTTTATAGGATGACAATTTACACATTAGAGAAAAGGTGTGACAACAGTGGGGATGAGCTTCGAGTTCGAGTCGAACTCATGTTGGACTCGAACATTGCCTGTTCGCCCGTTCGCCGAACAGCGAACAATTTGGAGTGTTCACAGCAAATTCGAAAAGCCGTGGAACACCCTGCAAAAGTCTATGGGAGAAATCTAAAGTGCTAATTTTAAAGGCTTATGTGCAAGTTATTGTCATAAAAAGTGTTTTGGGGACCCGGGTCCTGCCCCAGGGGACATGTATCAATGCAAAAACAAGTTTTAAAAACTGCAGTTTTTTCGGGAGCGGTGATTTTAATAATGCTTAAAGTGAAACAATAAAAGTGAAATATTCCTTTAAATTTTAAGCCTTTAAAATTAGCACTTTAGATTTTTCATGTTTGTGTCCCATAGACTTTAATGGTGTTTGGATGTTCGAACGAATTTATTGCCTGTTCGCATGTTCTGATGCGATTCGAACTGGGAGGGTGTTCGACTCATCCCTAGACAACAGCAGAAGGACATTGGTGCAATCTTTTGAGCAATCTAATCAATGTAAACCAGACAAATGCTTATTGGAGTTGGAAGGCCAACTGTAGTTGATGTGCAGAGAGTATGGTGCCATTTTTTACTAAAAATATACTCAAAATGTCTATATCAGTTATAACTAATATAGACATTTTAAAGCAGTTGTGCAAAAATGGATACAGTTTGAATCTGAATAAATTATCACCAACAATAACACCAAAATTGAATTTTTTTTTGACCAGACAGATTGGGTTTTTTATTTTATATAAGCCTCTGATGTGAGTGTAGAGATAAGCTGGTGATGCACAGCCCTTGTCTTATCATTAAAATAAAACTGCAAACTGTATATTTAAAGTGTTGAAAGGGTTGGATCTTCTGTCAGTTTTGTATTGCTGTCTGTGTTTCTATTTAAAAGTTAAAGTGGTTTTAACCCTCTTTACATGTTAGGAATGTGCTTCAACTCCCTTTACAAAACTGCCCTACTATTACAGACTGTTGCTTTCTCACACAGAGCTAGGACGCTGAAAGGACTCTTGCATGGACTCAGGCCTCGTACACACAACCGTTTTCCTCGACAGAATCCATCAATAAGCTTGGTGGCAGAGCTTTTTTGCAGAGGAAAATGGTCATGTGTATGCTTTTCATCGAGAAATCTGTCGAGGAACTCGACGAGGAAAAAAGAGAACAAGTCTCAATTTCCTCATCGTGTTCCTCGTCGGGCTGGTTTTCGACTAGAAACACGTTCGTGTGTATGCTTAGAAACCCGCGCATGCTCAGAATAAAGTATGAGACGGGAGCGCACCTTCGGTAAAAGTAGCGTTTGTAATGGAGATAGCACATTTGTCACGCTGTAACAGACTGAAAAGTGCAAATCGTCTCCTACCAAACTTTTAACATGAGATTAGCAAAAGCAGCCCCAAGGGTTGTGCCAGTGGAATCGAACTTCCCCTGCCGTTGTATGTGTTGTACGTCACCGCGTTTGAGAACGAGGAGATTTGGTCTTGACAGTGTGTACGCAAAGAAAGCTTGTCAAGTTTCTCGACAAGCCTAACAAGGAACTCGTTGAGGAAAACGATGTGTCTTTTCCGACGAGTTCCTCGGTCGTGTGTACGAGGCCTTACATTGCATTTTCATATACTATAACCTGTGCCACTATCCACTGTATTTTTTGCTGAAACATTTTAAGAACAGTTAAGGTCATTAGTGAAAAGGAAGACTGAAAAAATAATATTATTTCTCAGCTTTTGTAACCTGTCCTTGCAAAAGAATCTGATCTGTATATGTTTGTTGAAGCCAGGAAGGATATTGTCTGTATTGTTCTTTGTAGCGTCCCAGTATACTTTCACCTCCTTGCACAGAGGGCACAGAAGTTTTCCTCTGTCCCTTGCCAAGCTGCAATCCACCAGCTTTATCTTGCAATAAAACAGGATCAGATTAAAAAAAAAACCTCTGTTATAGACAATCCTTTTTCACTGCATGTAACATGTTCTCTGAATGGGGGAGAGGATGCAGTTATTTATCTGCCTCTCCCCAACTCACAGAAAAAGGGTTGTGAATGGAAGAGAGGACAGGAAGGATAGGCAGTCATCAGGACTTTCTCAATGTCCTTCAATTTTAGACGCAAGCTAGTTAACCCATGCAGAACTGGGAAGTTCTGCGCTGTAAAGAGGACGTGACTTCACTGAAGAGAAGATTTCTACTGTAGGAGCAGTCAGCAGGACATGGGATACAATTCATTACCAATGTGTCTAAGGCCTCGTACATATGACCGAGTTTCTCGGCAAAAACCAGCAAGAAACTTGCTGGGAGATATTTTTTTGCCGAGGAAACCGGTCATGTGTACATTTTCGTCAAGGAAACTGTCGAGAAACTCGACGCGCCAAAAAGAGAGCATGTTCTCTATTTCCTTGACGGCAATGGAGAAAATTGGCTTGTCAAGTTCCTCAAAAGCCTAACAAGGAACTCGACGAGGAAAACAATGTTTTTCGCCCGTCGAGTTCCTCGGTCGTGTGCACGAGGCTTCAGGCTACTTTCACATGAGGCGGAGTGAGCAAGCTCCCGCCAGCTCAGCGGTAGATCTCTCCGCTGATCTCTGCTGAGCCGGTGGATGACAAGTCCCTCTCAGCTCACTGAGCAGGGAGGGGCTTGTGCAGCGCCGCTGTCTCTTATGAAGAGATCTGATATAAACAGACAGCATTCGTTTTCATCAGGTCTCACTCGATCCGATCCACCATGGACAGATGGGGACGTACCGCCATATGTCTGATTTTGGCGGATCGGGACGGATGTCAGCAGACATGTCTCCGCTGACATCCCACGTTCCATAGGATTGCATGGAGCGGCCGTTCAGGTCCGCCGACAAAACTGACAGGCGGACCTGAACAGTCCGACCGTGTGAAAGGGGCCTTAAGCTATAACTCTCAAAAATTTGACTCAATTCCAGTTTTAATGTTTAGGTGACAAATAAAATGCTGCAGTTCACATTTATTTAACCACAAAACTGAGATTTTTTTATAAGATAAACAATGCCATGAGTGCTGAGCTATTTGGTTCTATACACTATAGAACCTTCTGAAACATCCAAGATCACTTGGCACAGGTCAGGAATCTGCTGAGGGGAACCTTTTTTCTTTAGCGTGTATGGGGCCTATACTTTGTGAAAATACCATTGTGCACCCGTAAAAATATTCTTCAACATGATTTCATTTTTTTTATATATCACTTTAATCTTAATATGCAAGAATGTATAACAGCTGGGAAATTCATCAACTGTCCAAGGCATAGAGCCATAAAGAATAAACATGATGAAACTGAAAGATAAAATCCATAGTCCAACTATTTGAAAAAAACAATGTTAAGTCTTTTTAAATTGTCTAGAAGTACTGATTTCACAAATATAAACCCTTTGGGCCAGATTCACAGTGCAAGTACGCCGGCGTATCTACTGATACACCGGCGTACTTTCAAATTTGCCGCGTCGTATCTTTAGTTTGAATCCTCAAACCAAGATACGACGGCTTTTGGCTTCGATCCGACAGGCGTACGGCTTCGTACGCCTTCGGATCGTAGGTGCAATACTTCGGCGCCCGCTGGGTGGAGTTTGCGTAGTTTTCCGCGTCGGGTATGCTAATTAGCTTTTTCCGGCGATCCACGAAGGTACGCGCGACCGTCGCATTCTCTTACGTCGTCGCTAGTCGGCTTCGTATTTGCTTCTTTGGTTCTATTGTTTTAACCTAGCATTGGTTGTGTGTGTCTTAACCACTTGGGATCCGCCTGCCGTCAATTGACGGCTACAGTGCGGATCCCAATCTCCAAACTGCCGTCAATTGACGTCCGCCCCTTAGGGCGGTCCCCGCGCGCGCTCCAGAGCGCGCTGCGGGGAAAATCTGTGTTGGCCGTGTCCCTCGGACACAGCCAATTACAGATCGCCGCGAACGGCCAATCAGAGTGGCCGTTCGCGAGGCGATCTGTGCGGCCAATGAGAGAGGATCTCATATGTAAACATATGAGATCATCTCTCATTGCCGTTTTACACAGAGACAGCGGTGCTGTCTCTGGAGAGGAGACGGATCTGTGTCTCTTGTACATAGAGACACAGATCGGTCACCCCCCCAGTCACCCCCCCCTCCACCTACAGTTAGAACACTAAGCAGGGATACATTTAACCCCTTCCTCACCCCCTAGTGTTAACCCCTTCAATGCCAGTCACATTTATACTGTAATTAGTGCATATTTATAGCACTGATCGCAGTATAAATGTGAATGGCGCCAAAAATGTGTCCGATGTGTCCGCCATAACGTCGCAGTCCCATTAAAAATCGCAGATCGCCGCCATTTCTAGTAAAAAAAAATAATTAAAAAAAAATAATTCTGTCCCCTATTTTGTAAGCGATATAACTTTTGCGCAAACCAGTCGCTTATTGCGATTTTTTTTTTCTTTTACCAAAAATATGTAGAAGAATACGTATCGGCCTAAACTGAGAAAAAAAAATGTTTTTTTTTTTTTTAAATTGGGATATTTATTATAGCAAGAAGTAAAAAATATTGTATTTTTTTCAAAATTGTCTAACTTTTTTGTTTATAGCGCAAAAAATAAAAACCGCACAGGCGATCAAATACCACCAAAAGAAAGCTCTACTTGTGGGGAAAAAAGGACGTCAATTTTGTTTGGGACCCACGTCGCACGACCGCGCAATTGTTAGTTAAAGCGATGCAGTGCCGAAAGCTGAAATTTCACCTGGGCAGGAGGGGGGTATATGTGCCCAGTAAGCAAGTGGTTAAAGCACATGTGTTAAAGTGGAACTAAACCTTTCTATCCTTTACTGCCAAGGGAGCTGTCATCTTTGGGGCAGATCCACATAGATCTGCGCCGGGCACAGCGTATGTCAGATACGCTACACCGCTGTAACTTACTTTGCCTTTGTTTGAATCCTCAACGAATTTGCGCCATAAGTTACGGCGGCGTAGTGTATCTCTCGCGGCGTAAGGGCGCGGAATTCAAATTCGGCGGGTAGGGGGCGTGTTTCATTTAAATGAAGCGCGTCCCCGCGCCGAACGAACTGCGCATGCGCCGTCCCTAAAATTTCCCACCGTGCATTGCGCTAAATACGTCGCAAGGACGTCATTGGTTTTGATGTGAACGTAAATGGCGTCCAGCCCCATTCACGGAAGACTTACGCAAACTACGAAAATTTTTCAAAATTATACGCGGGAACGACGGCCATACTTAACATTGAGTACGCCACCATATAGCAGCTTTAACTATACGCCGGAAAAAGCCGAACGGAAACTACGTAAAAAAATGTGACGGCCGCTCGTACGTTTGTGGATCGTCGGAAATAGCTAATTTGCATACTCGACGCAAATTACGACGGGAACGCCACCTAGCGGCCGCCGAAAAATTGCATCTACGATCCGAAGGCTTACGAAGATGTACGCCTCTCGGATCTAGCAGAGATGCCGTCGTATCTTGTTTTGAGGATTCAAAACAAAGATACGACGCGGGAATTTTGAAATTACGACGGCGTATCAATAGATACGCCGGCGTAATTTCTTTGTGGATCTACCCCAATGCCTCTGTTTGATCTGCAGTTGTCATGCAGTTGCACATATGATCAGTTTGATGGCTTGAAAGTTCATTTGAAAGCATAAGCAACCGTAACAGTTATTATTCATGGCATGCCTTGAATGTAACTATTTTGACAGACATTTAAATCAATGGGTTTAATACTGCTTTAAATGGATTTATCGTATTATCATCATATAATAAATGCCTACTGTTTCAGTATATAAAAATAAATTTATAGCAAACAAGAAAAATAGTACACAATCCAGAATTCCATACCTTTTCTCCTTTGGCACCTGCTGTTCCCTAATAGAAGAAAAATACGCTATTTATAAAATTGCAGTATTCATACATTTAATTTGAAACAGACACAACAATACTATCATTAGCGGAACATATAAATATTTATACTCACTGGATTTCCCTTTGGACCAGGAGAACCCTTAAAAAGAAAAACAGGATTGCTTTGTAGTAGACCGCTTTCATCAGTAATACATACAGTATGATTCACATTATGTAGTCATAATCAGGGCAACTGTAGAACAACAAATGCTCTGTATTAGTCAATGACATGCAAGCCATACAATTCCCTGGAACCAATGGATTTCCTTTAAAACAATGCTAATTGTGACCTTAAAGTAAGGTTTTAAAACATATGTTACCCTTTTTTTTTTACTGAGCATAGAAATAAGCATAATCCAAAAAATAAAGTCTTTATCAATTCCAGCAATTAGGAGTGCTTTCTTTTTATTTATGTTAACTTTTAATGGGTTAATTAAGTGTCAAAAGGCCTGGCAGATCAGTATGGAAAATATTTACACTCTGAAACAAATCAATCATGTATGGACAGAGGTCACCGGAAAAAGGCAATAATAGTCATTCATTTGGAAACCACAAACCAGCATATTCTGTCAAGTAATTATGTTTAATGTGCTAATTGGGGTCACTTTAACACAAAGCCATAAATCGGACCCAATAGATTGATTCATTGTTCAAATGCAAACAGTCCCCTTTTCCTGAAACCACTATGCTCTCATTTGCAGAAATACCTCTATATAATGTAATCAGTATCTTACATGACAAAGGCAGATTTTACATACATATGGAATAATTCAAAGAGCTAAATAATTTCATATGAAGTCAGTACAAATTATACTCTATTTGAAGCTCATTCAAAAAATTACCTGCTTCTGTTCAGCAGCTATAAAAATATACAGTTCACAATTTGATTTAAAAGAGGGATATGGGAGCACTTATTATCAATAATTGGTTGATTTAACCTTCCTTTACTTTGCAGACATAACAACCTTGCCCTCCTGTCCCAGACTGCATGTTTTGGGCTGTCTCCAAGATGCCAATCTAGTAACCAGGGGATATGCAAGTGGACCATACTACTATAAAAACAATTCATGCTGGCTTAAAAGAAATCCAAAACCTAACATTTATACAGAAAACAAATTGTGAAAGTAAAATACACATTTCGTTCCTATTCTTATAAAAAAGTTACTACAAATTTTTTGTAAAAAACAAACAAACTCTGGTTCCTCCTAGGACAGCCTCATTTAGAAGTATAAGAACATGGCTGGGGGTGGTCAAAACATGATCTTGCTCTGCCAGACAAAGCTGGGCTTTGTGGCATGGACTGGATGGACAATACAAATCCTATGACAGGTAAAACAGTGCCTCCTTGTGCATTTATTGTGGCCTCAGCCTCCGCAACATCTCTAGAATACGCCCCTTTTTAACCAATGACACCATCAAGCTTCTAGTTCACTTCCTGGTTATATCTCGCCTTGACTGCTGCAACTCCCTCTTCATTGGATTAGCCTTTACATAGACTACCACCCACTTTCAATCCAAAATGACTGCTGCTGCAAGACTCATCAACCTTACCAACTGTTTAGTGTTCTCAACCCCTCTCTGCCAATCCCTATACTGGCTTCCACTCACCCAAAGAATACAATTCAAAGTACTAAAAATTATTTACAAAGCCATCCACAACTTTGGTCCTCTCAAGACCTCCTGCTCTCTAGCTTCCTTGTCACCTCCTCCCATGATCGCCTCCAGGAATTCTTCAGAGCTTCACTCATCAGACTAAGGACATGGAGTACTGGAACCATGTCCTGTGGTCTGATGAGACTAAGATAAACTTATTTGGTTCAGATGGTGTCAAGCGTGTGTGGCAGGAACCAGGTGTGGAGCACAAAGAGAAGTATGTCTTGCCTGCAGTGGTGGTGGAAGTGTCATGGTTTCGGGCTTCATGAGTGCTGCTGGCATTGGTGAGCTACAGTTCATTGAGGCAACCATGAATTCCAACTTGTACTGTGACATACTGAGGCAGAGCATGATCCCCTCCCTTCGGAGACTGGGCTGCAGGGCCGTATTCCAACATGATAATGACCCCAAACACACCTCCAAGATGACTACTGCCTTTCTAAAGAAGCTGAGGGTAAAGATGATGGACTGGCCAAGTATGTCTCCAGATCTAAACCCTATTGAGCATCTGTGGGGCATCCTCAAATGGAAGGTGGAAGAGCACAAGGTCTCTAACATCCACCAGTTCCGTGATGTCATCATGGAAGAGTGGAAGAGGACTCCAGTTGCAACCTGTGAAGCTCTGGTGAACTCCATGCCCAAGAGGGTTAAGGCAGTGCTGCAAAATAATGATGGCCACACAAAATATTGACACTTTCAACCCAATTTGGACATTTTCACTTAGGGGTGTACTCACTTTTGTTGCCAGCGGTGTGTTAAGTTATTTTGAGGGGACAGCAAATTTACACTGTTATACAAGCTGTACACTCATTATTTTAGATTGTAGCAAAGTGTAGTTTCTTCAGTGTTGACACATTAAAAGATATAATTAAGTATTTAAAAATATGTGAGTGTAGTCACTTTTGTAAGATATTGTAACTGTAATGTCTGCCTTCATTTTGTTAAGCGTTGCGCAAACTGTTGCCGCTATATAAATCCTGTATAATAATAATAATAAATAAAAGTATAAAGCACTTAACCTCCCTGGCGGTAATCCCGAGTCTGGCTCGGGGTGGAAATCCAGTACCATTAGCGGTATCCCCGAACCAGACTCGGGATTGCATCACAGTATCCAGTCGGAGATTACTTACCTTGTCTCCTGGATCCTGCGATGTCTCCCCGCTGTGTGTGATCGAGCTGTCTCCTCACTCGATTCACCCAGTGCCTGTGTGCCGCCGAGCTCTGTTCCCTGCGACGTTACACCGCACGGGGCAGAGATCGATGCCAAATTCAAAAAAATAAAAACACAGTACACATACAGTATACTGTAATCTTACGTCTTTGTAATCTTAAAGATTACAGTACTGCATAAAATAAATACACATCCCCTTTGTCCCTAGTGGTCTGTCCAGTGCCCTGCATGCACTTTTATATAATAAAGACTGTTCTTTCTGCCTGGAAATTGTAGATTGTCCATAGCAACCAAAAAGTGTCCCTATATGTCAAAAGTGGTTTTAGACAGCTAACAAAAAAAACCCAGTGATAATAAATTAGAATCACTTGCAGAATTGAGCGATAGTGATTTGTGGGGAAATTCGTCATCAAACACTGAAAGTAATAATTTTTATTATTATTATTATTATTATATTATTATTTGTTATAATTATTTATAGTTATTTATTATATTATAATTTATGATTTTGTGTTCCAAACTTTATCATACCTGGGATGTCTACTAGACTCTTGTTTGGACAGATTTAAGTGAGTTATTTCTAAGAATTACAGGCCTACAATATAAAACGCCAAATTCAGTACCTAAAAACCTGAAATAATCATACAGCCAGGGAGGATAAGGTCCCCAAAGACATAATGGATGCATAGAAACCAATTAGCTTTCAGGTTTTTTGTCAAAGCTTAATTGAACAAGCTTAAGTTAGAAGCTGATTGGCTACCATGCACAGCTGCACCAGATTTTGCACTCAGTAAATCAACCCCACTGTGACCATCAACTGATCTGGTAGATCAGAGATAGCAGAAATCATCCTATAATTGTTTTCACAGGGTAAGTTTGGCACAAGGGGTGTCTACTTTGTGCACAAACACACCTGAGCAAGTTTCTGCTTGAAGCTCTAAAACACTCAACAAGCCAAATCCCATTCATGTTCCCATCTGAGTGTTCTGTCGCCTGAAGCAAAATGCCTGTTGCTCAAAAAAAGTACATGAGTATCTTTTTGGCAGATTGGAGGCAGTTTGCACCCCATAGACTTTAATGAGAATGCCTGAAAAAGTGTGACATGAGTGTTTTATGGGCGATTTGTTGCATGTTTTCTGCTCAAACAACAGCTCTTCTCCCCCTAGTGCTCTGAATTGGCTAAATAAAAACACTGGAAGCTGTAAAACACTTGTAGATCATGTCGAAAATGCTCAAAAACGCTCAAGTAAAAAGTCGCTCTGCTCAGGTGTGAATGCAGACTTAGGTGTATGTATAGCTATTTGCTTAGTTTTGAATGAATAGGTCACAACCCTTGTAATTTTTAATTGTTGTTTTGTCCTTGCCTGCTTGATTAACCCTTTCTAATTATCATGATGACAATTCCCTCGCTTATTCTACTGATGACATTGGTTGCAAAGAAAAATAGTAAAGGTAAATCTTACCATCGGGGACGCAGACAATGGTAAAAAAATGAGGGTCTAACTATTCTAGACCCTATCCAAAACTACTAAAAAGAAAAAAGTGATATTTTTTGTTTTTAACCACCTCAATACATGGCACTTTCACCCCCTTCCTGCCCAAGCCATTTTTCAGCTTTCAGCGCCATCACACTTTGAATGACAATTGCGCGGTCATGCAACACTGTATTTTTTATATATATTTTTCTCCCACAAATAGAGCTTTCTTTTGGTGGTTTTTGATCAACTCTGTGGTTTTTATTTATTGCGCTATAAACAAAAGAAGAGCAACAAGTTTGAAAAAAACTAAATATTTTTATATATAATAAATATCCAGTTTATATATATGTATGTAAATGTCATTCTACATTTTGACACATTTTTGGGACCATTCACATTTATACAGCAATCCGTGCTATAAAAATGCACTGATTACTGTATAAATGTGACTGGCCGTGAATGGGTTAACACTAGGGGCGATCAAGGGGTTAAATATGTTCCATAGAGAGTGACTCTAACTGTAGGAGGCGGGGACTCACAAGGGGAGGAGACCGATCGGTGTTCCCCTGTACAAGGAACACACCATCGGTCTCCTCTCACCTGACAGGACAAGGATCTGTGTGTTTACACACACAGATTCACGGTCCTGCTCTCTTACTGGGCAATCGCGGGTGCCCGGCGGACATCGCGGCCCCTAGTGGTCCAGGAAGGCGAGGACTTCATATGATGCCCGCCCAGAACAAGAGCCGCACCACCCAGCCGTCATTTTACAAGTGCTTGTAAACCTTTACAAGTACTCCGTGAAGTGGCTGGCCTTGGGTGATACACAGAGATGAGTGAAAAAAAGGGGGAAGGTACAGCGCAATAAAACTTAATATGAATTGAGAACCTGCACGGGAAGCGCAGGTTAATATAGGGGGTAATAAATTAATAACATTAAGAAAAAATCAATTAAATATGATCAATAGTATGGAAATAATATATGAGAAATAAACCAATATATGTGACATATAATTGAAAAATCTTAGAAAAGTGCAAGAGTGAATCTCACAAACATTTGTGTCAAAATAAACATAAATCAAAAAATTTTTTTTTTTTTTTTTTAAATTTAAAATAAATATGGTGACGTATGATTGGGTGAAAAAAGTCCACAGGTAATGGTCCAGTAAGGTGCTGTTAGGCAATATTCAGAGTGTGACACCAGATATATTCTGAACAGTCTCTCCACCAGAAAGAAGACACCCGGGTGTTAAAGTAATGTAGTCCGCTTACCACACTGTATGACCGCTACAGCGGTCGGAATGGACTCAGGTTAATTATTAAAGTCTCCCACTGAGACTGGATGGTAGGGAATCCTGAATGGGTCCCGCACTGCTGCCTCGAGAACTCAGCTCAAAGGGAAAAAGGTACAAGAAAATTCCCCATAGCGTAATACCGTTTCAACTGGCAGTATTTATTGCAAATATAAAACTGTGTACACTCACATTTAGGCTGAGTTAGCATGCATATAGAAACCAGAGCGACTGGCTGCAAAGTGTCAGGTCTCGGCGTCTCCTCCACACGTTCTCCCCCTGTCTCTGCTCGTGTAGTTGGACGTGATGATGTCAGAACGCTAGCCACGCCTACGCGTTTCATCAGAGATTGACGTCTTCGGGGATTGGCTGCGGCGCTCCTGACCTCACGTCCGCCCTTATATGCCGCCGATCCGCCATCTTAAGGAAGGGAAAAAAACGGGATCGATGCTGCCCTTCTCGATTCCCACTCACCATAGCTGGGAGAAAGGGAATAGCACAGAGAGGGCTACGGGGGCCGGCACAATTTAGTATAATGTACCAAAAGCCAAATAAGAGACAGCGGAGGAAGAGTACTGCCATCATGTGGCAAAACTGGGCATAACATACTGAAACCTAGATGCGAGACAGCGGGGATGAGTACTGCCATCATGTGGCCAAACGGGAGAAGACAATAGTTTAAAAATTATAATAATGGAGCATGACAATGTTGGGAGAACCAGGAAGAGACGCTGAGAAATATACAAATCTTGAATATACATAAAAAATACTTATTTTATTTAAGAAATAATTTAAAAAGACCCCACAATATTGGGACTCTTTGGGGATACAAAATAAAAAGTTAGAATTTGGAAAAAAAAAATTCTAATAATGATAAAAAATATATATCCTAGGGGAACTCAATCTCACCTGGATACCTTAAAATGAATGGCAACACACGAAATATATCTGGAAGACTTTAAGAAATCCTTAGAAGTAAGGATCACTAAGAATTATTTATGAAACTGTTCACATCCCACTCGACATTAAGTCCATGTGGGATGTAACTTTTCATATTAAAAATGAGCTGGGTCTCTATCCTAGAAATAGAGCGTACCTTGTTAATGCCCCGCCAGTGTGGCTGTAGTTTGACAATGGGAACAAACAGAGTTCCTTCCAGATTTCTTTTACACAGAGATGAAACACATCCTCCTACATAGGTTGCACCTATTTCTATCTAAACAAAACACAGATTCAAAGTACGGTAATATTCACATTTGCTATAGTGTAGAATAATTATCTTTATTTTCTTTCTAATCCATCAACCTAATATTACAGTGGAGATTATGAAGGTTATAACATATGGCTTTAATTCACTTTCACTGGTCACTTACCAGTTTGCATGACAGTTGCTGTAGATGACAGCTATTAGAGACATGTGTGTTACACATGGCTATTCCGATCCAGAAAATACATTATGAAGCTTGTAGAGGGGAATTTACTAAGACTGGAGCAGACAGAATCTTTTTTTTACCTTATGGCATTCTCTGCATTACGGAAAAAAAATGAACCCTTCTGTACACCCACCCCCAATCACTTACATGTGGTCCGTGTTCACCTCTACAAGATCCTTCACAATCTGCACAGCTTCCCTAATCTTCTGTTTTGCAGATACTGAGGCCAGCAGAGCCATAGTCTCCTGCTGCCATTGGCCAATTTGCTCAGAGGAGGGAGCAAGGGGTGGCCTCCCAGGCATTGTGTGGCAGGCATTGTGTGGGTCTATGGACACACACAGTACCAGCCAGGAGCACGCATGCACAGGTGTCTCCTTATCAGCTGGCTAGCTATGGAGACACCTGCAAAACGGCATGGGGTACAAGTAGATTAGGGACCAGCCAGAGAAGAAGAGAAAAAGGCAATTTTAGTAAAGAAGTCTCAGGCCCCGTACACACGGCCGAGGAACTCGACGTGCCAAACACATCGAGTTCCTCGGCGTGTTCAGTCCTGGAGACGCCGAGGAGCTCGGCGGGCTGAGTTCTCCCATAGAACAACGAGGAAATAGAGAACATGTTCTCTATTTCCTCGCCGAGTTCCTCGTCGGCTTCCTCGGCCGAAAGTGTACACACGGCCGGGTTTCTCGGCAGAATTCAGCTCTGAACCGAGTTTCTGGCTGAATTCTGCCGAGAAACTCGGTCGTGTGTACGGGGCCTCATTCTAAAATGTAAGTACGGACTGTCTCATAAAAACACCAAAAAATAAATAAATAAGGGTTTAACATCACTTAAATTTTTTTTTTTTTTTTGGATAAAGTCTGGAGTAGTTAGATCCTTTGTTATTTATCTAATGTTCTTTGCAACCAGTGTCGTCAGTACAAAAAGTGAGGGAAAAATAAAATGGTATGGTCATTGCCAGAATAGAAGGCGGGGGGACATTTTCCACTGGTGACACCTGTTCTAACCACAACTGCCCTCACTTTGTTGTGTCTCTGGGACAGGAAATTAAGTGATTTTTTTCTGGTGGGCACACAAAAATAAAAAGCTGAGGAGACCCTACTCCTTTTGCCACTCTATCCAAAACTAAAAAGACATTTACTAGAATTCCACTTGAAAAGCTTTTCCTTCCCTTTGTCTAATTGCATGTTCCCCACCATTGACAAACTCTAGGTGACAACTACAAGCACTATAAAAAGCAATGCTTTGTTTCTGTAACCTATATTAGTGGAACCTTTGTTATCATCACTTCCTTGTCCTGCAATTTTATTAGAATTATAACCTCCTGTCCTGAAGGGTCAGCCCAGCAATGACAGTAAGGACAATGAAATAAATTTAGCTACCAGACAATAATTATATCAAATAGTGTAAATGGAATGTTTTGTAAAACATGAAGTCCAGCCAAACATGGGTGTAATACATTTGGTGTTGTCATATTTGATATATTTTGCTGAGGAAGTGGGAGAAGTCACAAGTGTTTTGTTTTACCTTTAAAAAGGGCAGGTTGTGTTCCAAGACACTGTCTGAGAATTTCTATTTCCTGTTGGCTATCAGTTGTAGGGATCTCAGTACATGCATTACATCGCTGTGTAACTGTACCAACATTGCAAATGCTGCTGGCAAAACAATAAATCTGCAGCTTCCAGGTGTTCACACTTCCTTGAGAACAGAGAAAGAGTGTGTACCAGCTTTCCCATGACAAGGTGTCCAGAAAAGAATGATTTTTTGGACACAATTTTCTGGCCCAGACTAATATGTTTGTATAGGAATTTTACCCACAGAGCATCATGACATATGTGTTTGCAGGAGTCCAGCTTTAAAAGGGAAGTTCACCCTAAAACTAAAACCTCTAAATCTACTTGCATCCACAATCCAAGCCTAACCTATGGGGCATGCCGAATCCCCGATCTAGGTAAAGAGCCGATGATGCGGCTCTTTACCCATGTGGTCAGCTGTGTCCAATCACAGCTGATCACCTGTAAACAAGGAAATGCTGGTTATTGGCTTTGCTCCCCTCAAACTGACAACATGTGAGATGAAAAGAGCCGATCAGCAGTAATTCCTCACAGGGGGGACCTGCACAGATAATCAGTGCCCTGATTATCAGTGCATCCCCAACAGTGCCCATCAGTGATGCCAGTCAGTGCCCAACAGTGTTGCCAATCAGTGCCCATTAGTGATGCTAATCCGTGCCCAGTGAAGCCAATCAGTCACCATCAGTGATGCCAATCATTGCTGCCTTTCAGTTCCCATCAATGCCTGTTCATCAGTGCCGCCCATCAGTGCCCATCACTGTCGCCTATCAGTGCTGCCTATCAGTGCCCATCAGTGCCACCTATCAGTGCCCATCAGTACTGCATATTAGTAATGGGAACAGGGGGGCACCAGACTGAGTGCCGTATAAATCATATATTTAATAAAAACAAGTAGTAACTCATAGGTTAAATTAGATGAGTTCAGTATGTGGTAAAAATCGCCAGTCCTGGAGTCTCATAAACATCCAATTTGGCGTCCTGTTTTCCCTTTGCAGCCTGGGGCACTGGTGTGATCTTACAGGGATCCAGAGGAGGCTGGGAACCAGGAAGCAGGAAACGAGAAGCAGCTGGTCGTGACTTCCCAGGAACAGGAAATGTGATTATTCACAGTGGCAAGTAATGGTAATGCATTTGAGGCTACAGCTTCTTCATCAGACTATGATTGGCCGCTGTTCAACCCCTGTTTTTACTGCATATTAATGCCTCTTCATCTTTGCCACCTCATCAGTGCTCTTACATAGTTACATAGTTATATAGAAGGTGAGGTGGAAAAAAGACACAAGTCCATCAAGTCCAACCTATGTGTGTGATTTTATGTCAGTATTACATTGTATAGCCCTGTATGTTGTGGTCGTTCAGGTGCTTATCTAATAGTTTCTCTTCAGTGCTATCTCATCAGTGTCCATCAGTGCTGCCTCATCAGTGCCCATCAGTGCAGCATCATTAACGAACATCAGTGAAGGAGAAAAAATACTTATTTTCAACATTTTCTACCAGAAACTAAGAAAATATATTTTTTCTTAAAAAATGTATAACCTTTTTCTTTTTTTTGCAAAAAACCCAGTGGCGATTGAATAACACCAAAAGAAAGTTCTATCTGTCTCAAAATAATTAGAAAAATATTGTTTGGGTACAGTGTTGCATGACCACGCAATTGTCAATGAAAGTGCGACAGCGCTGAAATCTGAAAATTGGCCTGGGCAGGAAGGGGGTAACAGTGCCCAGTATTGAAGTGATTAATACTGTTTTAACACAATATTAAACTCTTGTTTTGTATTTCTAAAATAACAAACATGTTATACTTACCCGCACTGTGTAGTGGTTTGACGGAGAAGCATCGATCCTCCTCTTCTCAGGTCCAACGCCAGGACTCCTGCCCCCTCCCTCCTGCTGGGTGCTCGAGTTCCTCGGCGTGTTCAGTCCTGGAGCCGCCGAGGAGCTCGGCGGGCCGAGTTCTCCCATAGAACAACGAGGAAATAGAGAACATGTTCTCTATTTCCTCGCCGAGGTCCTCGTCGGCTTCCTCGGCCGAAAGTGTACACATGGCTGGGTTTCTCGGCAGAATTCAGCTCTGAACCGAGTTTCTGGCTGAATTCTGCCGAGAAACTCGGTCGCGTGTACGGGGCCTCAGTCTGCTGTACAGTAG
Source organism: Rana temporaria (assembly GCF_905171775.1). Taxonomy (NCBI): domain Eukaryota; kingdom Metazoa; phylum Chordata; class Amphibia; order Anura; family Ranidae; genus Rana; species Rana temporaria. The sequence continues at coordinate 105,299,730 of NC_053496.1, read as the reverse complement.
GTCACGGAAAGTTACTATAGAGACTTATGTCGTTAAATTATGCTAAAAGTATTTTAAAATACATTAAGTGATTCTTGAAACATTATATAACTATATAACAATATGTTTTTTTTTAATTTTCCTAGAGTTCTGCTTTAAATCTCCTAAAACTGACAGCTCTTTCAGCTCCCAGTGGACAGCAGGTGGCGCCCCTGGTTGAGTGCCCAATTATTGTGTGAATGAGTACAAGCCCTTTAATGCATTTTACAAATCTCATGTTAGAAATATTCTCTTCTGTGTGAAACTGAAAATTAGACTATACTTCTGGAATTTGGTTCTGCTCTGGCTATTAATGATTTCCGAAATTTACACAAAGTTGATTGTGAAGGTGGATGTCCTCATAAAACACCTCAGCAGACCCTGTAAATTCAGTTATTTTTCTAATACAGAGCCCACTGTGTGTTAATGGCTTTGTTTGAAGCCGGATGGACAGGCTTGCAGAGGTGTCTAGGAGAAGAATGATTTCATTCACAGCTGTTGCCTGAACCTAGGTAACCAATGCTCACAATTCTCGTAAATGACAGAATGTGGGACATTTGGGTTGTTACTAGAGGAGTGCATCACAATGCAAGGAAATTACAGCACGCCAAATATGTATTTATAATGGGATTTTTATGTATTATAGGTTGATTCATTAGGGGTAATAAATAGAGAAGTCCAACACCCATAATTATGTATTGCAAGACCAGAACTCTGACATCATCCCAGCAGTGGGATCCCTGTTTAATATAAAAGGACATTCGATAATAAACAGGCAGAAATTTTGGAACTATATAGCTTTGCTAATTTTAGGCCATTTACCACTGCAATATTTCAAACCTCATATATTGTAACTCTAAGGCCTCGTACACACGATAGGTTAACCAGAGGACAATGGTCTGAAGGACCGTTGTCCTAGGTTAACCTATGAAGCTGACTGATGGTCCGTCGTACCTACACACCATCAGTTAAAAAAACGATCGTGTCAGAACACGGTGACGTAAAACACAACGACGTGCTGAAAAAAACGAAGTTCAATGCTTCCAAGCATGCGTCGACTTGATTCTGAGCATGCGTGGATTTTTAACCGATGGACGTGCCTACTAGCGATCGTTTTTTTCCCATCGGTTAGGAATCCATAGGTTCATTTTAAAGCAAGTTGGCTTTTTTTTAACCTAAGGTTAAATAACCTATGGGGCCTACACACGATCGGTTTGGACTGATGAAAATGGTCCATCAGACCGTTGTCCTCTGGTTGACCTATCATGTTTACGAGGCCTAAAAGGGTCGTTCATGTGAGATCTTATAAGTCTTAGGTCAGAAACAGGTCGAATGTGATCTACCTGTCGATCACACCCATATGATGTTCATTTGCGGCAATGACAGCTCTTCAACCTTTTTGGGCCTCTCAGGTAATGACTAGTGTTGAGCAGAATATGCCATATTCGATTTCGCGATATATCTCGAATATATATTCGAATATTCGAGATATATTCGCTAAATTCGAATATTCGTGATATTTTATCGAAATTAAATGATTGCGATTTTTCGCTATTGCGAATGCGAAATTAATTGCAAATTTTTGATAACTGCGGTAGGAGCACTCTGATTGGCTCAGAATATTCTTGATATTTTTTCAAAATTTCGCAAAATGCCAATGCGATATTGATGGCGAAATTTCGACAACAGCGCTAGGAGCACTCTGATTGGCTCAGAATATTCGTGATATTTTACAATACAAAATAATTGCGAATATTCGGCAAATGCGGAAGGAGCACTCTGATTGGCTCAGAATATTCGTGATATTTTACAATACAAAATAATTGCGAATATTCGGCAAATGCGGAAGGAGCACTCTGATTGGCTCAGAATATTCGTGATATTTTACAATACAAAATAATTGCGAATATTCGGCAAATGCGGAAGGAGCACTCTGATTGGCTCAGAATATTCGTGATATTTTACAATACAAAATAATTGCGAATATTCGGCAAATGCGGAAGGAGCACTCTGATTGGCTCAGAATATTCTTGATATTTTATTGAAATTTCGCAAAATGCGAATGCGATATTTATTGCGCAATTTCGACAAATGCTGGAGGAGCGCTCTGATTGGCTCAGAATATTCGTGATATTTTTTCGAAATTTCGCAAAATGCGAATGCGATATTTATTGCGCAATTTTGACAAATGCTGTAGGAGCACTCTGATTGGCTCAGAATATTCGTGATATTTTACAATACAAAATAATTGCGAATATTCGGCAAATGCGGAAGGAGCACTCTGATTGGCTCAGAATATTCTTGATATTTTACAATACAAAATAATTGCGAATATTCAGCAAATGCGGAAGGAGCACTCTGATTGGCTCAGAATATTCTTGATATTTTACAATAGAAAATAAAAAGTGTTTTGCATTGGTGGTGATTCTTTACTCTATCCATCTGTCACAGCCGTTTGTCAATCAAACACCTTGAAGATTGAACACGTTCATGCTGCATGCTTTGGACTTTTTTTCACTTCACATATCAAAGACATTTTTATGAAAGATTATTTTTCTATTATTGGGACTATATTTCTTTATATATTTGTTTCACTGTGTATTTCACAAGTTATTTGCGCTTGCTTATTTTATAATTTGCCCACATGTCTTGTCACTAGACATATTTTTTATTCTTGTAGAGCGACTCCATTTTCTGTCTTGTATTAATTTATGTTGTATAACATTTTTGAGTTGCTGCTGTATTCTCCCCTTTTTTTAAGGTATGCGCAATTTTTTCCTTCTTACAAAAAAAATAATATCAAACATACAAATATTCATAACAGAAACATACACAAAGCCCCCCCCCCTTTTGCATCAGAGACAATCAGAGTTCTCCTACCACAGTTATCGAAAATTCGCAATCATTTTCGCATTCGCATTAGCGAAAATTCGCAATTTTTTTTTTTTTATATTTGGCAACATAAAAGGATCGCCTCAGCTTAGCTACTCGGCCCAGGGTCTCTAATCATACCAGCAATGCTTTTAGACGTCGATAGGATGTGATCTGTTTTAAAAATAAAATTGAAAAAATGCGAATATTCGGAATTGCGAATATTCACCGCGAAATTAGAAATATATCGCGAATACTCGAATATGCCATATTCGAGCCGAATATTCGCAATACGAATATTCGTGAGCAACACTAGTAATGACATCTCGCCAGCCTATGTCGTTATTCATGACAGTGACACCTCTTTATTCTGTCATAATTTGTGGCAACAATGGTTCTCCATAACATAAAAAATTGTCACGTCGAAAAATTTGGTGATGTGATGTAAGAACCAAAAATCTAAATAGTTCATTGTAGTGTCTTATACAAGCTGCGTATGTCAAAATGGGTGTAAATAATAAAATCTTCGATGAATCACCCAAGTGCACCTCCAAACAAAGTAAAAATTGCCTCCTTACCAGAAACAGTGGACTCTAGATTCTAATGCAACGTACACAAGATCGGACATTCCGACAACAAAACCGTGGATTTTTTTCCGACGGAGTGTTGGCTCAACCTTGTCTTGCATACACATGGTCACACAAATGTTGTTTGAAATTCTGATCGAAAAGAATGTGGTCACGTACAACACTACGATGAGCCGATAAAAAGGAAGTTTAATGATTCCTAGCATGCATCAAATTGATTCCGAGCATGCGTAGGATTTTTGTGTGTCTGAATTGCATACAGACGATCGGAATTTCCGACAAGAACTTTTGTTGTCGTAAAAATTGAGAACCAGCTCTCAAACATTTGTTGTTGGAAGTTCTGACAGCAAATGTCCAATGGAGCATACGCACAGTCGGATTTTCCGGCAACAAGCTCACATCGAACATTTGTTGTCGGAAATTTGCGGCATTAAAGTCGAAAGTGCTGTATGTAAATCAAATATGGAATATATATATAACTTCATCATGGTGTACAAAACAGATACATAGAAAATATCCACATAGTGAAAAACTGTATGACTTGTATATTAAAATAAAGCAATGCTAATAATACAATAAAGAAGATATAATCCAGCATGTGTATACAAATGTTGGTCCCAATGACATCAACTCTTGACGGAACGTGTGACGTCATTTTTAATGAAAGCTAGTACTGTAGTTGAGATTACAAAGGTTTTCCAAGTGATATTACCATGTTAGTGGTTGGGTTTACTTCTACTTTAAGGCCCCGTACACACGTCCGAGAAACTCGATGGGCAAAACACATCGTTTTGCTCGTCGAGTTCTTTGTGAAGCCGCCGAGGATCTCGGCGAGCCTAGTTTCCCCGTTGACTAACGAGGAAATAGAGAACATGTTCTCCATTTGGCCCGACGAGATCCTCGTCGGTTTCCTCGGCCGAAAGTGTACACACGGCCGGGTTTCTCGGCAGAATACGGCTCCGATCGAGTTTCTGGCTGAATTCTGACGAGAAACTCGGTCGTGTGTACGGGGCCTAAAAGTTTGCTTGATTTTATTTTTTGTTTTTCTTGCAGCACTGGTGTACATTTTCGTATCTGTCGGAAACAACTAATGTATAGCTAACTCTTCAGTTGTCAACACACTTGTTACTTTTTTACTATTAATTGTTTTTTGTATTATAATTTTTACTTTGGGGTGATTAGAGCACATAAGCAGTCTGATCAAAAGCTGACGTTTTTTTTGTAGCGCCTCACTGCATCATTTGAAAAAAATATAAAAACACTGTGGGCCCAAAGCACCACACCACTTCACCCCAGATGCACTGCCGACCCCTGCTTTATCCCCATATACTGTTTTTCCCCATTATTTTGTATTTTTAAAACCTTATTTTTGTTTTGTTATGTGTCTGCTATGGCAGTCCCCATTTCCCATGCCCTTTTGGCAATAACTTTCTTACTAGTCTAGAAGAAGGGCAGAAATTTGTATCAAAATTCAATTCCCAAAGATTTATTTAGATTCACTGCTAACTTCAGGTTTTGTGAATTTCAAACTGGATTTAACCCCCCCCCCCCCACCCTTTTCCACTGTGATTTAAATCTAGGCAGGCATAACAAGGTGAAAGGACAGTAAAACATAGTGGCCTTTTGACTTTTGGACCTTGACAGTTTGCTTTCACTTGTCCACACCTTTACAGCCTTTCCATATGTCTAGGTTGATGTCTATTGGGGGTTTACTTATTGCAAATGAAAGGAACAAGTGCATTAGATGCCTTGTTGAAGCCAGTTATAACTAAGAGGTTATTAGCCCATATCTTACATACAAAAACACCTACTCATCAGGGCTACCAACCTTCTACTTTTTACTGGCATTTTACTACACATTTATAATATTTCAGATCACAAAAACACTTATATTTCCATAATGATAAAGTCGTCATACTAGTACTTACCAAATCTCCTTTTTCACCTTTTTGCCCTGGATGGCCCTAAAATACCAAGAAAATTACAGAATTAGCAGGAGTGCTGCAGTGACTGAGGATTATTACTATATGTGGAAATATGTGGATTATTTGTTCATCTTAACATTTTAATAATTTATGAATAACTAAGCATAGTTTTAACAGGTGACTTATACTCATGTAAGTGTTGTTGATATATGTGGAGAGTCTATGGAACAGTCTACATGTGTACAGGTTATTTGCCACATAAAATATTATTGATGCTGATTTACAAATATTCAGAGTTAAAAAAAAAATCAGACAATAAATTGTCTGAATATTCACATAAATTATTGAATCATGTAAATATCAAACTTCCATTTACTTATTTTAACTGCACATGCATAGGTATTCAAAGTAAACATGATTGGATAATTGAAACGAATATTACACAATTCATTGTGTGAAGATTTTTTACTTTTTTTTAGCAAATCAGGCCATTTGAATCTAAGATCAATTATGCATGCAAACATTGTTTAATTTGAGGAGCCAAAAGATTAGAACAATGACAACGGAACTAAAATGTGCAAATAGCCTGAAATGGCAGTTCTCTGTAAAACCATTTTAGTATAGTCTCACTCTAATCAGTGGCTGCAATCATCAAATCAGTTTAAAGAATCAGGTTCTACAAATCTCAAGGTTACCCAATAAATCACTCTTAATAAACATTTTTGTTTATTTAGCCTACTGAATACTCCCGGCCACTCTGGGGTTTCTTTGTGACCTTGTCACTTGAGTTATTGAGTGAGTTATGAGGCGTACTTATGCCGTAACAAATTACAGTTGAGAGCTGCAGAAAGGTATAAAATGGTTTGTTAAAATAAGAAGATTTATTGCTAGACAGGAATTACCGAAATTGACTATACCGGCAATGCACCCAACTGGTAGCATAATATGCCATTCAATTTGTTAAAATGTAGCATTTGCACATTTATGCACTGTTGTTTCTTTCATGCATAGAGTGAAGGGTTAATATGGTTGAAGTAAAAGAGAAAATATGCTTAAAATGTGACACAATTATCCTAAAAGCAGCCATGCAAACAGTTTTAGAACACGGTTAGAATTTTTCCCAACAAACTAACTTCAGAGCATAAGATGCCACAGTTATAGTGCTAATTCTGGAAAGGAATGCCATACTCACTTAGTGACCCCACACTACAGGTGACATTTTTTGGATACTCAATACTAGCAGCAATAACCTTGAAGGCATATGTTTCCATCATAAAAGTATCTAAAAGGTGGGAACTTTAGGAAACGTAATTCCCACTGTATACGCTACAGACTGAAAGTGTATATACAGAGTGACAGTGTATATCCTACAGACTGAAAAACTGGCTAAGTAATGAGACACTTACTGACTTGCCGTCTAATCCTATTGGGCCCTGAAATACAAATAGAAGATGCTTATGAAAGGTTATAGATGTCATCGTTAGCCACCATATACATGGTGATTGAGTTCTGTTGTGTACCCAGAAGATGTCACAAGATTATCACTTTGTACAAAAAGCACAGACACAATTTGTTTTTAAATTCAGAACCTTCTTCTTCTTCAGCGAAATGTAGATAATGTTGGCTTACTGCAAAAAATAGTAACAAATAGCACTGGCATTCTGTATACCACTCTTTGCATATATTACATATTATTATATTACAAGACACTTGCTTTTAGGACGCACATTTTGAAATATTTCATAGACTCGTGCAAATCTAAATTCATTAAAAAATATGAACTCTACGTAATAGTCACTGAGAAGGAAGGAAAAAAATATTACTAATAATGCCACTAATACAGAGTGGCATGCATTACACAAACCACATACCGTTAATAAATTATGAACACACAATACAACTAATACAAATTGTACATGCTCTTTGTCCATGAGTTTGAAAGAGCATTCTGTAAATAAATCAACATCAATACATTTATTTTTAGGTTCACACATAAATCTGACAATGGGTCAGTTAACATATACTGAAAAAAGTATATGTAACATAAAAGATATGCAAGGCAAAAGTTCACAATTAGTGACTGGATTAGTAATTGTAAATTGAATAGCACATACAGTATACCGTATTTGTCGGTGTATAAGGCGACCGGGTGTAAAAAACGACCCCCTAATTTTAAGATTTTTTGCCTGTACTCACCGTATAAGACGACCCCCCCTTCCGAGGCTTCATATTTCTTCCTTCTGGAGCATATTTTTTTTTTTTTTAAGTGTATTTTGTGCGTGTACTCGAGAGAGGAGCCGGACTGCAGGAGTTGGGAGTAGGCAGAACTCCCCCAGAGGCAATCTGCCACCTTTCTCCATGCCCTGGGTGGCAACGGTGGGTGTGTGAGGGGGTCCTCCCACACAGCCCGCCCTACCTGCTCCGCTATGAAGCCCAACGGGGCAGAGGGACTCCCTATAAGGGAGTGAGAGGATCTAGCCCGCTCAACCAGCCCCGTTAGTCCTTCGCCTCTCTTTTTAGAGACCGCGTGGTCAAAGTGTGTGCATGTTAACCCAATTTTGAGTGCGGGTAAGTGTGGTGGTTTTTGTGGGAGGGGGGTGGGCGTACTAAGCGCAGGCTTACCTTGCATAGCACACCCACCGGGAGCCGGGCTGAGACCACCAAACTCAATTCACATGTAGCTGAGACCGGGATCCGAACCCCTAGCTGCAGAGGTGAATGGCTTGTCAGCGCAGTGCCAATCACGTTGAGCCACCACAGCTCAGCATATTCTTCTTCATTCTTGCTGGAGCCAATCACGGTGAGCGATGTATTCTATTAATGAATACAAAGCCTGCTTGGATTGGCAGAGGCTGTAACATCATCAGACCACGCCTCTCTGACTCTCAAAGCCAATCTGAGCAGGATACTGTATGTAGCCTGCTCAGATTAGCAAAGGTTGTTACTCCAATCCGAGCAGGCTCTGTATTCATTTGAATACTTGGCTCACCGGGATTGGCTAAGCGGTATATACTGTATGTAGCCGAAGCTACATATAGTATTACTGCACATCCAGCAGGCAAACCCGAGCAGCTGACCCGGCGTATAAGACGACCCCTGCTTTTTGTACAGTTTTTTTTAAGTGTAAAAGGTAGTCTTATACGCCAGCAAATACAGTATATCTTGTTTACATTATTATTTATATGAGGTTTAGCTGTGGCGTTACATAACAATGAGACACATTTATAAAGATGGAACCAATGTGTCTGTATTGACTACAACAATCAGGTTCTATTTATGTATAGTGTCCACAAATTTAAAATACATATATTCAATAATTTGATTGGACCTATAAGAATTTTAACTAAGAATGGGCATTTCTGGAATTTTGTAAAAAAAAAAGAAAAGTAACAATCCGCGAGGTTGAAAATGTCTTCTATGGTTCTTTGTGAGGTCATGTGTGGTATAATTTAATGATTTTTGTTTCCAAATTAATCTGCTAGAGTATAAAAAAAAGCAATGAAACAGTTGGTATTGTATTCAAATCTATGACTGCAATAATTTTCCTTATGGTTTAAAAGAAAGAAAAAAGAGAAAAAAAACAGCAACCATGCATTTACAAAATCAAAAGAAAATAAATTCAACTATGACCTAAATTTCTGAATGAATTTAAAGTGGATGTTTTTTTTTTCATGTCACAATGTAGAGAATAAGATTTCCTATCATCTGTGCCCAGTCTTGCCACACAGAGTTAATCCAGCTCTGAGCAATCCTCTTTTATTGTTCAGCGAAAATTAACAGACTTCCAGATAAAAAACCCTGTCTAAATACAAAGGCCGAAAGCCTCTCTCCTTGCTTAGAGTGACAGGTTATTTACATATCTCGCTTGGACATGTTTATCGTATGTTATGTTATGTTATGTTATGTTTATCATAATATGAGGTGATCCACAGGTCATTGTATATTACCAGGATGTGTTATGTGGGGGAGGGGTGGATTTCTCACTTTTTATACTGTGGATCACCTCATATTATAATGCACAGCAGTTCTGTAATTTATGGCTTTAAAAGGCAGGACCGTGGTACATTCTCTTCATGCCCATCTAGCAGCACCCACTTGGTTCTGAAAGAATGTATTCACCAAAATAGTTTAACACACACAATCACGTTTATTGTCATTTATCATTGCTTTGTGTTGCATTGCATTCCCTTAAATATTGCCTGCAGTTTAAGCCTGATGCTGTTTGGACATTAACTTCATTGCTCACCCGGCTGGCAGAGCATTTGGAACATGGCTTGGATGTTACGGGGCACTGAATGTATTTCTGCATTTAGAAACTGTGTATACTTCTTCCAAAATGTTAAAAAATGCCCACTGATATGAACAGAAATACTTTCTGTTATATATAGTTACATTAAGATAATACAGAATACCAAAGTTTATGTTATTTAGCGGGAAGCTGTTTCCCTTCTTTACCTCATATTAGAAATCTCTCAGGGGAAAAAAATAATAATTCTAGCTGTATTGACATAAAGGCACAAAAAATACATCTGTGAAGTGAACATAAAATTATACATAATAATGACAATAATATTCTTACCACAATAATGCAAGTTGTAGCTCCCAGACACTACTTATCTTTATAAGGGCTTATTTACACTTGCTTCAACTTCAACACACGTTGCTTCAACATGCTTTTTTGATGTGTTTTGGATGCTTTTGTGATGCTTTTTTTTTAAGCTTTAATGAAGCTTGGCAGATGCCCTGTGTGTGTGCTGAGGCCCAGTTGACCCCCGACTCAGTAGTACCCCCACTCAACATATCCCCAGCTCCTTAATACCCCTGTTCAGCACTAGTACCCTCATTCAGCAGACCCTCAGCTTATTGGTAGCCTCACTCAGCAGATCCCCACTCAGTAGTAACCCCCCGCTCTGCTGATCCCCACTCAGTAGTAACCCCTAGCTCTGCTGATTTCCCACTCATCAGTAACTCTTGGCTCTGCTGATCCCCGCTCTGTAGTAACCCCTAGCTCTGCTGATCCCCCGCTCAGTAGTAACCCCTAACTCTGCTGATCCCCGCTCAGTATTAACTCCCCGCTCTGCTGATCCCCACTCAGCAGTAATGCCTAGCCCTGCTGATTTCCTGCTCAGTAGTAACCCCTAGCTCTACTGATCCCTGTTCAGTAGTAACCCCTAGCTCTGATGATCCCCGCTTTGTAGTAACCCCCCGCTCTGCTGATCCCCGCTCTGTAGTAACCCCTAACTCTGCTGATCCCCGCTCAGTATTAACCCCTAGCTATGCTGATCCCCCGATCAGTAGTAACCCCTAGCTCTGCTGATCCCCGCTCAGTAGTAACCCCTAGCTCTGCTGATCCCCCGCTCAGTAGTAACCCCTAACTCTGCTGATCCCCGCTCAGTATTAACCCCTAGCTATGCTGATCTCCTACTTAGTAGTAACCCCCAGTCCTCTCTCTGGTCCCTGCTCACCTTCTGCTATAGCATTCTCATGTTGCACAACATGTGTTCTGTCTGCTAGTTGCTCTGCTCCAGTCTGGATTCCACTCACCTTCCTGCTGCTCCACGCTGCACACCAGATATGACATCTGCACCAGACACTTCCAGAATATATACACATGAACCAGAAGTGACTGCAGATGACGTCTTTCTGGTTCACTTGTTGGTCTTCCAGTGCATCCTGGGATATCTCATATCTGCAATACCTTCCAAACAAATTGAAGCTAAAGCTGAAGAAAAGCCTCCTTAAAGCTGCAGGTGCTGTAAGTGAGCTTCCATGAAGGCTTTGAAGATGCTTTGAAGCACTATAAAAGCGACGTGGGATATCATTTCTAAGTGAAGCAAAGCAAACACAACGAGCTAGATTCAGGTAGCTCGGCGCATCTTTGTTCCGGCATATGCGCTACGCCAACGTAACTCTGAGAGGCAAGAGCAGTATTCAAAAAGCACTCGCCACGTACGTTGCGGCGGCGTAGCGTAATATGGTCGGCGTAAGCCCGCCTAATTCAAAGTAGGCAGGTAGTGGGCGTGTCACATTTAAATTAACCGTGACCCCATGTAAATGAAGGGTCGTTCGAACGGCGCATGCTCAGAATCACGTCGCATATACTCCCTAAGAAACGACGGCTCAATGCGTACGACGTGAACGTAACCTACGCCCAGCCCCATTCACGTACGACTTACGTAAACATTGTAACATCCGACGGCTGTTCCGACATCCATACCCTAACATGACTTACCATTGCTTTTGGTTGGATAACTTTACGCCGGACGTACGCCTTACGTAAATGGCATAGCTTACTGCGACGGGCGCAACTACGTTCGTGAGTGGGCGTATCTAGCTCATTTACATATTCAATGCGTAAATCTATGGAAGCGCCCCTAGCGGCTGGCGTAAATAGGCACCCAAGACCCGACGGTGTAGGAGACTTACATCGGTCGGATGAGGCCAGAATTCAGGCATATCTAGTATTGAGAATAAGGCGCATAGATACGACGGCACATCTGTTCACTTACGCTGCGTATCTGTAGATACGCCAGCGTAAGTGTTTTCTGAATCTGGCTCAACATGTGAACAGGACTGTAAACTAAACATTTTTTTAGTGACAGGGGCTTTGATTGGCATTCAGCGTGCTTTAAAAAAGCATGTCCAATGCCACATTTTGAAGCAAGTGAAAACAAGCCCTTATTGCAAGTTGCAACCCCTTAGCTGCTAATTACAGAGTTTATTGAACGCTATAGGAAGGATCTTCTATGTACATGTTTGTGTGAACATACTACAATAGCATCATATTGGGGTTAATTGCTAAATGAACAGCCTCTCTTGTTTTAGTTAAAGTAAATGTTAGAAAATAAGGACCTGTGTTAAATATAAATAGCCAATTATGTGCTTTTTAACCATGATTGGAACTTCAAAGTGACCCTAGGTTCACATTATTTATCAACATTTACTTTGCTAAGAGAACTTACACCTTGCAAAGTAAACAAAAGAGGTTGCTAAGGGATCAGCCTTTACTACTTTGGTATATCGACCCACTCTTTAGGTGTCCGTGCTGTAAGTATCACTGACCACTAGAGGGCTTCAAACTTTAAAAAGAACTCATGAATATCGTGAAAATCATTCTAAACAGTTACAAACAGATCTGTTTGACTACTCAAAATCAAAAAACATTTGTTTACTTAATCATTAAATAAGTGACTACACTAAAATTCCTAAAATGGTTATTTTTAAATAGAATTCTTAAGAATCCACCATATATTATATGGGAAAAAAACACAGTGAAATTTATGCAGACATTTCCTACTCCGACCATTTAATGTTTAGTTGCTTGACTTACGGGAAATCCAGGGAAACCTCGTGTTCCAGGCTGACCCTGAGGGAAAACAGAAATGGTTAGGATTGATATCTCGGACACAACTAATATTCATTTATAATTTTAAAAAAAAAACATTTATTTGTATCCATAAATGTTATTACTTATATTTGAGTCTGTATCAATGTAATTCATATACATTTTTTTTTATTTGGTGATATTTTAATCCAGCTTGTCATGTGACCAGCCTGTTATTTTTTAAAGCAGGGGCATGGTTTAAAGCATAGTCCCACATATTTAAAAGTTTGGTTGTTATAAGGCTGGCCAGCATAATAAAATGTTTTGTAAGCAACATGTTTTACTTTTGGAAATTAGAAATTGGTTTTATTTATTTAAAGTATTACTGGTATTTATATGGAGCTGACAATTGACACAGAGTTTTATATACTGTACATTCCCATAAGTCTCTGCCATCAAGGTGATTACAATCTAAGGTCCCCATCTCACACGCATACACATAATAGACAGGAGTCATTAAACCTACCAAAACATCTTTGTATTTATACAATGAAAAAGGGTAAGGTTCTGTTAGAAATAATTAGGTATGCCACAATTATATTGCTGTATTAATAATTAACTAGGGTTGTCCCGATACCACTTTTTTAGGACCGAGTACAAGTACCGATATTTTTTTTCATGTACTCGCCGATACCGAATACCGATACTTTTTTTTAATGTCACGTGACAATTTTCAAACCACAATACAGACTAATAATATGAAGAATGTCCCTTACATTGGCGGTCATTGAGAAGAATGCTCCTTACATTGGTGGCCAGTGAGAAGAATGCTCCTTACATTGGTGATCAGTGGGAAAAATGTCCCTTACATTGGTTGTCAGTGAGAAGAATGTCCCCTTCATTGGTGGTCAGTGGGAAGAATGTCCCCTTCATTGGTGGTCAGTGGGAAGAATGTCCCCTTCATTGGTGGTCAGTGGGAAAAATGTCCCCTTCATTGATGGTCAGTGGGAAGAATGTCCCCTTCATTGGTGGTCAGTGGGAAGAATGTCTCCTTCATTGGTGGTCAGTGGGAAGAATGTCCCTTTCATTGGTGGTCAGTGGGAAGAATGTCCACTTCATTGGTGGTCAGTGGGAATAATGTCCCCTTCATTGGTGGTCAGTGGGAAGAATGTCTCCTTCATTGGTGGTCAGTGGGAAGAATGTCCCTTTCATTGGTGGTCAGTGGGAAGAATGTCCCCTTCATTGGTGGTCAGTGGGAATAATGTCCCCTTCATTGGTGGTCAGTGGGAAGAATGTCCCCTTCATTGGTGATGAGTGGGAAGGATGCTCCTTACAGGTCCCTGTTGCAATTCAACTTACCCACCTGAGGACTCGCTCTGCTCTCCGCCCCTGCCCCTCTCTCCACCGGCTCTCCGCCCCTCTCTGCCTTAGCCCCTCTCTCTACCCGCTCTCCGCCCCTCTCTCCTCCCGCTCTCTGCCCCACCCCTGTCTTCGCCCCCGCCCCTCTCTCCGCCCGCTCATTGTCCCTGCCCCTCTCTCTGCTCGGTCACCGCCCCACTCTCTGCCCGCTCTCCGATAAAAAGTATCAGACTGGGCATCGGGAGCATTTGCGCACATGCTCAGTATCGGTCCCGAAACCGATACTAGTATTGGTTTTAGGAAAACCCTATAATTAACCCTGCAATATATTCTCAATTCCAACTTTCTGGTCCATAGCTGGTAAAATAAATCTCAAAATATATGAAAATAAAAAGTAAAAAATGGTAGGATCTGTAGGTGCCAGACTAACTAAATAGACGTTCAAACAAGTTTTTATCAACAAATCGAATGGTAAATAATGGAAAAAATATGGAGTAACGGAAAGGCAAGCTAACTATCCTAAACTACTACTACTCTAGATTAGATTATAAAACACTTAGATTACACTTTTTTAAATATTTATTTTAATTAATTTTGTTAATTTCATGTATATATAATTTGGATTTTGCAAAACTATTTCTGATACAAGCAACTTCCACTTGTATCAGAAGCGTTTGGTCAGCAGGGTTTGGTCAGATTTCAGAAACATTTTCTAATTACACCAGTTTTTTATTTATTGTTTTGAATATATATATATATTTTTTTTTAATACCCTGCTTCTATTTTGTGTTTTAAAAATAAAGTGTAAATACAGTTGATATCCAGTGCTCCCTGCATATAGGAGTAATATAATGGAGAATAATAGAGAATGAAGCCAAGAAGAACAGCACGCCAAACCAATAAAGAATAAATAATTTTAAATCCGCACCTATTCAAAATATGAATTCAGTTAAGAAAAAAAATAATATTAGCACATACTTTATTGAAAGTATATCTAAACCCAAGAACATCTAATATATTGTGGTTTAGCAGTTCTTAGGCCCCATTCTCACTACTGTGCTTCGGTTTGGCCACATCGCGGGTGCAGTGCAGAGTACTTGCTGCAGTATTCCTGTGGGTTACCCACAGTTTCCTAAAGACTTCTATTACGTCCCATGTTTTTGGCACGTTTTCTGAAAGATGGCACATGCATGACTTTTGGCACACTTTCAGAAAATGCATCAAACATGCAGGACATAATAGAAGTCTATGTGATACCGTGATCAAAAAATACCTGTTTACCATACCAGAAATCAGTAAAAAGCTCAAAAAAGTGTGAAAACACACACACAAAAATAAGGAAAGATGGGCTGAGGGGAGAGTTTGTGAAAAAAAATGCTTATGCTCAAAAAAAAAGCTCAAATAAGCTCAATAAAAACATGCAAAAAAAGCACAAAAAAACACAAGCTTTTAGGCATGGAAATACAACCATGAATGTCTGAAAAAGCAGCTTTTTTTTAGCTGCAGTGTGCATGAGTCCTAAGGGGGCAATGCTGCTCCTCCATAGTTACAGTACAATAAAGCCTCGTACACACGACCGAGGAACTCGACGGGCGAAACACATAGTTTTCCTCGTCGAGTTCTTTGTTAGGCTGTCGAGGAACTCGACAAGGCAAGTGTCTCCATTCCCGTCGAGGAAATAGAGAACCTGCTTTCTTTTTGGCTCGTCGAGTTTCTCGACAGTTTCCTTGACGAAAATGTACACACGACCGGTTTCCTCGGCAAAAAAATATCTCCCAGCAAGCTTCTTGCTGGTTTTTTGCCGAGAAACTCGGTCGTGTGTACGAGGCCTGAGTGAGCTTTGTCACCCTAGGGGAGTATGTGTGTGTTACTGGTAGAACCATAGGTGTAAAAATAAAATAAAATAAGAAACTAATGCAGCCACCACTTATAAGAACGGGTAAGTTTCAATATATCAAGCTTTGATTTTTGGGTTTAGGTCATTTCCAATCTTCCCTCTAACGTTTGGAACATTTGTTATGCAGAGATTATTATTTTTATAAACCTTTGACATGACAGTGACAACCATATAAATATTTTCTCTCCTGGTCAAATGTAGTACAACTATTTTATACATTTAATTATTAGGCAAGTGTTAATAACGTGCTGATTATATGTTTCTTTCAATTTCTCTGTAATTGATGTTAACCATTCCTATATAAATAACTATTAATATCAGATGTGATGCCCATAATGAAAACAGAACACACTGTTCAATTAAATGCAGTCCTGTTCATTTGGAAGCAAGATGTTTACACATTTCTATTAGCTATCCTCATTAGAACCATTTGTCACACATGAACGTAAAGATTAAGGGGACTATTTATAAAGAGGGCTTAAGTTATTCATTTTTGTCAGCATTGTGTACTTTAAGTTCCCTTATTAGTATTGCCAATAAACACTTTATTTTTTATTTTTATGGACCATATGTATAAACCAAAGACAGTGGTCCTGCTTTACTGAAAGGAGCTGCACAAAAACAGGGAGAATGGCTGAAATGCACATAAGACACCTGGCTAAGGATTTGTATTTCCTTCCATCCAGTCCTGAGATTTACACAGTCCTGGCAGACAGCACTTCCTGCCTGGCGACCTGATTTTTTTCTCTTTTGCAGTTAGGAAATGTGACTCGGTCACTAGCCTGTGACTGAACAATGACGGAACACAAGCAGACTAATAGGCTCATCCCTACTATTTTTGTCAGTATTTGCTTGCAGCACAAGTGATTGGCTGCTAGTGTTGCCCCACCCTCTTGCCCCCACCTAAATTCTTTTGTACAGGTGGTTACAAGAAGCTAACATCAAGACAAAATATGGCTCTTACAGTATGTTGAAGCGTTAAATTTTTTTTTAAGGAGAAGTACAAAATAAAGAAAAAGAAATTCACCCTAACCTCTATGCTGCAGCATCTGTGTAATGCTGCAGCTGTCCCCAGCCACCTGACTGTCAGTGACCGCTCTCCATCCTCCTCCTTCAGTGCTCAATGGAGCACTGGGCTGTTAGGGATGTTGGAGAAACTGGCTCCAGCTCTCAACCCTTCCCTGAAAAGTGAAGCCAGTTGTCAGGCAGCAGAATGGATCCTGACAATATTGTCGGAATGGTTCCCGAGCCTGAAGCAACTCTGCCATGTCTGCTGAGACTCTGGGTCACAGGAGGACAAACCTAATTGTACTCCTGTGACCCACAAGGAAAGTACTGTATGGCCAAAAAACCTTTAGCCAAACTTATCTTTAAGGACTTTTACATGAATATGCATGTTTTAATAGGTGTTTAATACCTGACTGCAGTTCAGCTTTCATTTATCTGATGAATAATACACCTATATTTAATTCATGCATGACCATCTCCATTTGCAGTGTGCATCGAACATCAAAATAATGCTGTTTTTGTGTCTGATAGAGTGTATTAACTAACAGCTTAGATCTCTAAAGTGACAAGCATCGTGATTGTTCATTTAAGGTATGTAAGGTGGATTGCCAAATTATTTTTGCTATTTTGTTGTTAGGAGGGATCTGTTGAGGGAGGTGTCTATTGTCGCTGGCTGCTGGTGGTGTCTGTTGTTGCTGGGGTGGAACTATTGTCGGGGTGGAGGGTATTTGTTGCAAGGGTCTATTGTTAATGCTGAAATTAATTGTTGTTTGGGGATCTATTGTTGCTGGTGGGGTCTGTTGTTGCTGGGGTGGAACTATTGTTGGGGTGGGGGGGGGGATATTTGTTGCAAGGGTCTATTGTTAATGCTGAAATCACTTGTCACTTGGGGATTTATTGTTGCTAAGGGTGTCTATTGTTGCTGTCTGCAAGGGATCTATTTTACTGCTTTTTTTTTCATTATCATTAACAAATTCCATACAAACTATTTAGCGCCACAGAATTATACTTGATTATTTATTCTCTAAAAGGGGCGGTATTGGGAGGTGGCTAGGAGCTGGAACCACAGGATGGTGCCCGTAGGTGGGTAGGGGCGGAGATAAGGGGTGATTCCAAAGGGGAAGGAGTACCTTTACCTATCATCTGAGAAAAAACTCCTGCCTACGCCATGCAAATAGAACAGCATAAGTACATTTATCTACCTTTACAACATGCACACAAGCCGCAGCGTATTAAATTGTGAATGAGCGCTTGCCATGCTGTAGTATCTTCTGTAAATCCTGTGGCTTTTTTAATGTTGATGTTTTTCTATAGTGGCATTCAGTGCGTACTTTACTGGCACTTTACATGAAAAATGCATGCAAAGAAAGCTAACCGATGTCAGACAGGCCAAAAAACATTAAAGTGATTAAAAATATTTTTTTTGCTTTCTATAAAAATAACAAACATTTCATACGTTCCTCCTCTTCTCAGGAGCCTCTTCTGTGCTCCTGGCCCCTCCCTCCTGTTGAGTGCCCCCACAAAAAGAAGTTTGCTATAGGGGCACCCAAGCCCACGGCCATGTGCGTCCATTCAGACACTGAGTTTTGGTTCAGCTCCGTCCCCTGTCTCTCCTGATTGGCTAACTGACTTTTATTGACAGCAGCGGGAGCCAATGACACTGCTGCTGTGTCTCAGCCAATCAGGAGGGACAGTCCCGGACAGCTGAGACACTCGTAGACCTCACTGGAAAGAGATGGAGCTCAGGTATTAGAGGGTGCTGGGGCAGCTGCTACACACAAAAGGCTTTTTATCTTAATGCATTAAGATAAAAAAAACGTCTGACTTTACAACTCCTTTAAATACATGCTATTTTAGGAATTCCCCCAACAAAGCTGGACTACGTCCAGGCCACTTATCAAACTATATTTCATAGTTAATTTGCTGTAAGTATGCTACAGAAAGTCATAATATACTGAGATCGATGTAAACTCCAATTAAACGAAACTCTATGGTAACTATTGGTAGCTACAAGCAATCTGTATCCTTCTTTGACTTTATCCCTCACCCGTGCTTGAAGTTGCTTTGCCAAGTCACAGGGGGAAAAACAAGCCTAATTATCCTTTTTTTTAGAACATTTACATTAAGGATTAAACACTCAATTTAGAATGAATACAGGAAACTGTCATCTTCAATATTTATGATATTAACTTAATATTTAACATCTTACATAAGCATGAAATCTGAAAACAGCTTTTATGATTGTAACAATACTTAATGCAAAGTAGCTGATGCATCATACATAAGCAATATGTCCGAGAACAGCTTTTATGACTGTGACTACACCTAATGCAAACAAAGTAGCGGATACCAACTAACCAGTTAAGTCAGTTCAAAAATACACTTCTATGAACTCATGCTCCTCTTAGAAAAGGTACCAATTTTTTCGCTGTCATAAATTGAAAGCCATGAACTTCTTATGGCAACCACCATCCATTGCTACACTAATGATATTTTATTTTAGCTCTGAGACTTGGGTGTTGTAGGATTGGTGCAGGACCATGTGGTTTCAGCACTGATACATTGAAATGTGTATTTAAAAGACAGTCATTTTTGGAGGGTTTTCGTTAACAGTTAGGTTATAGGTAGAGAGGTAAGTATAATGTTATTGTTTAGGGTAAGAGCCATTTCTAAGGTTTAATTACATGTTAAAGGGCTTGTAAACCCTTGTGTTTTTTCACCTTAATGCATCCTATGCATTAAGGTGAAAAAACACCTAATAGTTGCCCCCTGTTTTACTTACCTGAGCCCCTTTATCTCCTCGCCGTCCCTCTCTCAACGTGGTCTCAGCTCTTGATTAGATAGATTGAGAGTAGCGCAGCCATTGGCTCCCACTGCTGTCAGTCAAATCCAATGACGCAGATGCCGGGAGCGGGGCCAAGTCTGGCATTTGTGTCTGTGGACGCAAATGCTGGATTTGGGGGCGCGCCCGCAAGGTAACCCCCTCGGGAGATCGCTTCTCCGGCGCAATGCGAGGGCAATATCTCCTAAACCGTGCAGGTTTAGGAGATATTCTCCTTACCTACAGGTAAGCCTTATTATAGGCTTACCTGTAGGTAAAAGTAAAAAAAGTGGGTTTACAACCACGTTAACACTAGAATGGGTCTTTACAATGGTCAGGATGTATTTATTTAAAGGTAAAACCTTTATCCCAAAAGGAAAAAGATGTTTGCTGTAACTGCTTATAAAGTGTCATCAGGAGTTTGGATTGAATTTGCTACTGTATTTAAATCTGCTAGAGTACCTGACGCACCCCTATCCACAGATTGAGAATGCTGCTGTCTGCTGTGCCCTCTGTGCTCCTTAATCAAGCATTGGGGCACTCTAGTACCCAGGAGGCCTGTTACTGGCCAGCTCACCAGGTAAAAATAGAGGGGAAAGGGCCTAAAAAAAGAAAACAAATGCAGCCACCACATCCAATGATTGGTAAGCTGTAATATATGAAATTTTTAGGGTGTTGGGTTTAATAATGCTTTAAAGCTGATGCAGTCCTTACCATAGAACACATCCAAAGTTTATACACAGTAAAATAAAATGATAATGCAAACAACTGTTTAACAAAATGTGTCTGTATTATCAGAGCCTAAATGTTCAAAAGCTTTACAGTATTTACCCTTGCAGGAGTTGTATCTGACAATCGCCTCACTGTTCTACAAAAGCCACCACCAGCCTGTACTTTATATGTGGCTGTTAAAGTGGGAGTCCCCACACCCCCAACACTGCCACTGAGTTGACCATGTAATATAGATCTACTCTAGTTAATAAAGTGCTTTGGGCACACCGATGCATATACATCTAGGGAAGTGTTCATGGTCATGGAAGCAGACACAGAAGAGTGCACAGAACTATGGACAAGACTGTTTATATCTATTGTGCACATAACCCGAGTGATACAGCCATAGTCACCATAGTCACGATAATCACCATAATCACCATAGTCACTGTGATAAATTACAGTTATCACTTGACATAACAGTATTTCCAAAAGATTGTTTTATAATAAAATGCAACTTCCTCTCCTTCAGCCCTCAAACGGCAACAATTAAAGATGGGAATACATAGTCAGGTTTAAAAAAGACACAAGTCCATCCAGTTCAACCTTAAAAATATATATATATATATATCGTACATTCCAATATACCCAATTCTATACCCACAGTTGATCCAGAGGAAGGCAAAAAAACAAAAACAGCATGATCCAATTTGCTACAGCAGGGTAAAAAATTCCTTCCTGATCCCCCAAGAAGCAATCGGATTTTCCCTGGATCAACTCTACCTATAAATGTTGGTACCCAGTTATATTATGTACATTTAGGAAATACCGTATTTATCGAGGTATTGCGCGCTCTGGCGTATAGCGCGCACCCCTAAAGTGGACCCGACATTCCTGTAAAAAACATTTTAGTACTTACAGTTTTGGTGTCTTGCGCGGCGTCCATCGGCGGCCTCATCGGGTCCGGCGTCCGTCTGCGGCTTCGGGTGTCCTCTTCGTCGGGTCCGGCGTCCTTCTACGGCGTCCTCCCCGCTCGATCCCCGCTTTCCTGCGCCGTGTTTGAATACTGCGCCGGCATATACCGAGTGCAGTACACTCGTGTATAGTCGGGCAGGCTCGGCTACTCTCGCGCTCACGTCCTGTACGTCCAGGACGTGAGCACGAGAGGAGCCGAGCCTGCCTGACTATACACGAGTGTACTGCGCTCGGTATATGCCGGCGCAGTGTTCAAACTCAGCGCCGGAAAGCGGGTATCGGCGTATATCGCGCACCCACGATTTTGCCCTGATTTTCAGGGCAAAAAAGTGCGCGGTATACGCAGATAAATACGGTAATCCAGACTTTTCTTAAAAGCAATCTACTGAGCTGGCCAGAACCACCTCTGGAGGGAGTCTGTTCCACATTTTCACAGCTCTCACTGTGAAGAAACCTTTCCGTATTTGGAGATTAAATCTCTTTTCCTCTAGACGTAAAGAGTGCCCCCTTGTCTTTTGTGTTGACCGTAAAGTGAATAACTCAACATCAAGTTCACTATATGGACCCCTTATATATTTGTACATGTGGATCATATCCCCCCTAATTCTCCTCTTCTCAAGAGAGAATAAATTCAGTTCCTCTAATCTTTCCTCATAGCTGAGCTCCTCCATGCCTCTTATCAGTTTGGTTGTCCTTCTCTGCACTTTATCCAGTTCCCTGATATACTTTTTGAGAACTGGAGCCCAAAACTGAACTGCGTAATTCAGATGGGGTCTTCCATATTTGAACAGGGGCAAAATTATATCTCTCTCTCTCTCTGGAGTCCATACCTCTCTTAATACAAGAAAGGACTTTGCTCGCTTTGGAAACCGCAGCTTGGTAATACAATGTCAAATGTACAAATAAATTTAGCTTAAAAAAATCTCTGATCAGAATTATATCCCAAACTACAACTTTCTTTCATTTAGGTAAAAAATAAAATAAAAAATAAATCAGGTAAAAAAAAAAGGAAGAAGAATATTTACGCTTGAAATATTGGTGTTTATTTAGGTTGTAATGTGCCTATTATATACAGTTTATGTCATAAAGTTTACTTTAAATTCGACAGCCAAGATATATTGCCAATCTTATATGTAAACAGTATCTGTAATATTTATTATACTGCTGTCCAATGTGATATTTGAATTAATTAATAACGGCTGGTTGTGTTTGGCCTACAGCCAAAGGCAACAAACCATCTATTTTATTAGCTGTTTAATTTGCTGTTTAATTTGTATCGCAGATAACATTTTATAAACTACTTTTCAGTTCCTAAATAAAGATGCCAAAATTATATTACAAGAATTACATTCTGAAGCTGAAGATTGGAAAAATATTTTTACTTTCCTATACTGTATGTGGAATAAAAAACGATTTCATGATATTCATCATTCTTCAGCGTCTACAACTTCTACAACTACACAGAAGCTTGGGTAACAGACCTGAAAGTATGTATGGCCTCCTTTGGGACATATTCCAAAGTCTGTGCCTACTGTTCACAATACACGCATTATTCACTAAGGACACCACCTAATGGTCTTGTTCCGTGCCTCCAAGGCAATCGTATTCCTTGTCACATCTCCAAACACAGCCCTAAGCAATTACACAAAGCATATTCGGTGAACTCAAGATAGACTCAGGTTCACACTGTTTCATTCATTAACATTTAAAAGCACCGTATGGTTTTGAAATGCTTATATTTTCTCAGTCCTCTTCCAAAGCACGTTATATTAGTGAGGCCGCAACAGTTTGTGGTATTTAATGGGTGGTTTGGAGATCTCTTTATATTGGATATAACTTGAAAAATGTATGGGTATAAAAAAGTGAACGTTTTTTTATAGTAGAAGGCTAATCCCGTCCAAGGGATTTAAATTGGGGGTTTAAGAATTCAGGAAAATATATCTTACTTCACTGGCTGCCAAAATGATTTTTCATATGAACAGTACAAGTCAAAATATTTCTCTTTTTAAGAATATGAAGAAATCAGATGTATGCACACACACAAATACAAATACACACACACACACACTAATGGGATAATTTATAACAGAGAGGGAATGCCTACATTGTGCTTCAGTACTCATTAATCCCATTTATAAAATGAAAGCTGCCGAGTATAGCAGAGTAGAAAGAGCTTTGTGATTGGAGAAGAGCCAGTCATTGGACTGACAGGTCACAACCAGTTAATTTTAGTGGTGTCTGCCATGTTCAGAGTCCCAAAGCCAGCAGAGTAGAGAGCTGTTTTTTCATATATAGACGCTTATTGCATAGAAATCTGTAGAATATATTGTTTTATATAAAGTAAAATAAAAAGAAAAGTTAGACGCCTGGTGCTGAATTTCTAAAATGACCGACATCTGCAAAAGAGTCGGTAGGGCTCTGTGAGTTCCTGAAATATCTACCATGTACTCAAAATCACTGTATGGAGTTGTAAAAAAAAAAAAAAATTTTGGAAATGGCAGTATATGCGTTGGAAAGAAGATGGAAGATTTTGGTCAGAATAACTATAATAAGCTTTTTCTGTACTCAGCATTCTCATTTTATAGCTGGATTCAGGTATCCATGCCTAACGTTAGGCAGGCGTAGCGTATCTCATATACGCTACGCCGCCGTAAGTTAGAGAGGCAAGTGCTGTATTCACAAAGCACTTGCATCCTAAGTTACGGCGGCGTAGCGTAAATGTGACGGCCTAAGCGGGCCTAATTCAAATTGTGAAGAGGTGGGCGTGTTTTATGCTAATGAATCGTGACCCGACGTGATTGACGTTTTTAACGAACGGCGCATGGGCCGTCCGTGGACATATCCCAGTGCGCATGCTCCAAACTTATTGGTTTCGACGTGAACGTAAATTACGCCCAGCCCCATTCACAGACGACTTACGCAAACAACGTAATTTTTTTTTAAATTCGACGCGGTTCCAACGTCCATACTTGGCTGCGCCATCTTTTTGGTGGCATTACTTTAAGCCTGATAACGCCTTCCGTAAACGGCGTATCTTTACTGCGACGAGCAAGCGTACGTTCGTGAATAGGCGTATCTCGCTGATTTATGCATTCTAGGCGTAAATCAGGGTACACGCCCCTAGCGCCTGGCCTAAATAGACAGCTAAGATACGACGGCGCCCGCGGTCATATCTTAGCTAGATTTAAGTGTATCTCAATTTGAGAATACACTTAAATTTACGACGGAGCAGATTCAGAGTTACGACGGCGTATCTACTGATACTCCGGCGTAAATCTCTCTGAATCTGGCTATTAGTTTAGTTATTCCTGTATATAGATTAATGCAAATCCTTATGAGGATCAATAAGACAAATGAAGCACAATGATCTAGGCTGTTAGACCATATTTACTGTGTTCCTCTTTACTCAACCTTCAGACATCAAGGACATTAAAGAAAACACTTAAAAAGTATGTTTCGGGTTAAAACAACACAAAAGCTTTCTGGGTATTTTCATAATGTATCGTAGCCCTAAGTGGAAAGACAGGTGTACTTTTAAAAGGGGGGATAAAGTGTTTCTTATTAGCATTGCCTTTTACTGTATTAGAGACAGCATATAGAAAAAACAGATGTTGCTTTGCTGTTTAGCTTCCACTTGACTTCAGCCTGCTACCTACGACAACCAACAAGACACAGACCTTTAATCATTCAGCAATAAAGAATATGGTACGATCGCTGCTTTGTGTTTTCTTCATAAAACACTAATCTAAGAATCATAAATGCTTTACTAGAAAAAGGGATGCGTGCAAAGGATTACATTAAATAGCAAATTCAATAAAACATACCGATATCAGTTACAGAACTCTAGTCTTGACCAACTGTGCAAAAAAAATGTATATTTTCTTTGCAGGATATATGCATTGCTGACCTTAAATTGATATTAAAGCTTCAGCTTTGAAAAAACAAGCATGTTATATTTACCTGCTCTGTGCAATGGTTTTGCACAGAGCAGCCCTGATCCTCTTCTTTTCAGGTCCCCTGTCAACACTCCTGGGTCCTCACCCTTGACCAGTGCCCCCAATAGCAAGCTGCTTTCTATGGAAGCACTGGTGCATGCTCGCTCCCGAGCCCAGCTATATGCTTCCATAAGACAACTGCCCCTTGTTCTCTCCTCATTGGCCCACTGGCTTTGATTTACAGCGGTGAGAGCCAATGGTTCCCACTGCTGTGTCAGCTAATGAGGAGAGAGAGACCTGTGACAGCCAAGGCTCCTGTGCATATTGCTGGAACTTGAGGAGTCTCAGGTGAGTATTAGGGATGGCTGTGGGGGGAGCAGCACACAGAAGGTTTTACCCTCGACCAGATACATTTTGAATAGTATAACTTTAAAGACAAAATGTTATTTCTCAAAAAGCAACAACACAGTCACTATACCTAAAATTTCTATATTTTGTAGATGCTGGATAATTAAACCACTAGGCGCTTTACTGGCAAGATTTCTGAACTGGGTTCTTGGGTCTGCACACCCACTAAGGTCGTTATGAGGAATCCCAAACTACCTGTTAGATTTACCATTTGGAGAATGCAAAAGGAGATCATTTAACACGCAGAGGTGGACCAGAACACCCACAACTCCCACATGGACAGGAAACTATGATAAAACATATAATAAACAAAGGGCTGTCATGGCCCACCAGGCTGCATTTATAACTAAAATTTCACGTTTGGAATGACTGGTCCGTTACCAACCCTAAAATGTTAGGAAGCTAACTGGTCAAATGAAAGGCTCTCATCAAATATAGTCAGCATTGTATGTGGGACTGCAAAGAATGTAGTCCCCATTTACAGACCTAGGGAATAGAAGAGGGTATTTATGTAGTGTAGCCTCTGTTTAATGCAAAAATAGATAGTATATAGAGTCAGTGATATCCAGCTCATATTTTCATGCTATTTTTCTATCTTCTACTGCACCTCTGAGAATAACTGTCTACTTACAAACTAACAGAACATTTGTTGTGGACGTTACCATCATGGCATCTGCCATGGGTCAGAGCAACCACCCCTTGTAATGTCCCTGAGAACGTGCAACTGCTAGCCCGAGGAGAGGTAGCCAACTTCCCTACAGAAAAATCACTGTTTCTTTTGTACTAACAAGGCTGTTTACTATGTCACAGCCCACACACTGTCCAAGGTTGCTGTTATTTTAAACAGTGGACACAAAAAGAATACTTAGCAAGGTGTTTATTGTAAAAAAACATTCTTACCATCTGCAATTCCTGAAAACCCCTAAATGACAAAACTGCTTATTGAGGGATATTGTCCTACATTAGGTTAAAACTTGAAAAAAAAAGTTTTACATGCCTATTACATTTCATCAATAAAAGGTATAAATTACAGTGTACAAATACATCTGACTACATTGTTCTATGCCGAAGGCTAAAGAAGAACTCCAAACCAAACAAAAACTATGGTTTCTTATGTCAAAGCTTTTTAGATCTCTATATAACCTTTCATCAATTTTGTCTACAGTTTTTAAGGCTGGGAAGGCTGCTTGTATACTGACTAGCTGATCTTCTGGACTAGACAACTTTTTTTATATTTATATAACACCAACAGTTTGCACCACACTTTACAATGTAAATGTAGACAACAGAGTTGTGAAACAATTCCATTAAAGATGGTTCAGAGGTCCCTGCTTGGGCAAGTCATACAAAAAATAATAATTGCATGGGGATTAGTTATTGGAGAAAGTACAATTTTAGTTGCTAGGTAAATGCTGGAGAAATGAATTCTTATGCCTTGTACACACTATCAGAATTTGCGATGGAAAACGTCAGAGGGAATTTTTTTTATCGGATATTTCGACCGTGTGTGCCCCATCTGAGCTTTTACATTGGAAATTCCGATGGACTTGGGAAAGAGAACATGTTCGTGGTGACATCAGTGCATAGGGTGGTGCTATGCACTGACGTCACCATGCTTTTACGTGACCCCGGAAGCACGAGTGTTCACCTAGGAATTTTTATGCTGGCTTTTTTTTAATTCCCTGTACAATTTTAACTTCTTTGGAATAAACGACATAGTGTTTAAGGTAATACACTATTTGAGTTTTTCTTGATTTCCTTAAACGCATTATCCAGATCCGAGGAGTGTCCAGTCCCTGCATGTGCAAGGAGGCATAGCTCACATAGCGGACAGAGGAGCGATGTCTGTGGTGAAGAGGAAGATCAGAGCGTGGCGATACAGCTATCCCAAACCAGTGGACTTATATACACATTCTTTTCCCTTGTTTTTCATTCATTTGAGCACTTCTTTGAGTGTATTGGTGCACATTTGTACATTGGACTATTTTTTTTATGTTTCATGTGTTGTGCCTTTTTTGTACTGTATACACATATTTCTTTTTCACTAATATTTATATGTGGTTGGATAAATTGTCTATTTGAGGTTCATCACCTTTGAGCCATTTGCACGCTGAGTATTTGATCACTCTTTATATATAGGAATATAGGTATTTACTTTAGCGCAACTATACTCTTTACACAACTCCTAAAGATGGACAGATTGGGAAATAACTGAACATGTTTGAATAGGGAGTTCCAGGAAAGGGGAGTGATTATTAAGAAGTTCTGTAGGTGAGCATGGAAAGAGGTGAAAAGGGAGCTAGACCAGGAAGTGAAGAGGATGGTTTGGGTGATATTTGTAGATGAGATTGGTGATGTAACTGGGGGCTGAAACGTGGATGGCTTTGTATATTGTTGTTCTTATTTTAAATTGTATTCATTGGGCAAGCAAAAGCCAGTTGATGGAATGATAGACGGAAGAGGGACTTAAGCCTTATTTAGGATTATTGCCAGACAGTTTGACAGCTATTACATGATGAGAACGAGAAGTAACTCCTGACATTTTAGGTATGTCCAAATGTGTATGAGGACAGGCGCAAGGACATCACATATGGCAAGTCATTTCTTATTTTAGCTAAAATTGCATTTGGGTTATTTTATGTGGTCAGCTCATATGCAAGCAGTACTTAGTGTTCTTTTTTTATGATAATCCTCTTCTCCCAGTAATTTGTTAAAAATAAGTTGAATTATGAAACCTCAGCTTTTTCATTTAAGTAGACATCTCATTTCTCACTAGTGATTACACAGTACATCATGCTTACTGGAAAGGTTGCATAAAATTTACATAATGACAATTTAAGCCACTAAAAACACAGCTATATATATTTATACAGTAAAAACAGCAACTACCGACTAAAGTGGCACATTATAATTATTTATGTTATCTATTCTATGTTCATGCCATGTTGATGCAAACCAAAATGTAAAAATATGCAAAGAAAGCCGCATAATGTGACACTGCAATGCCTAAGAATAATGTTTTGCATCTACAGATAAAAAAAAGTAGAAACGACCTATAATTAAAATATCATACAGTGCTCACTGTCCTTGAATAACAGAAACTGGAAATTAAATGATCAGAATGTTGTTCTGGTTGCATAAAATCTGTAATAATATTATAAAATATGTATTATTGATTTAAACAGTTGAGACACTTACAGGAGGGCCACGGGGTCCTATGACAGACATGCCCGGTTCTCCTGGAGCGCCCTGCAGAAAGACAGTAGATAGAAAGGAAAGGAATGAGAAAAATACAGAGAAGGAGGAAAGTCACAAAGGGCAAGGAGGATCTAGAAAGATAGTATGTGAAATAATATTTAAAATGGTACAAGGCGTAAAATTCTACTTATAAAGGATTGTTTCCAATGGTTAGTCAATCATCCTCTCTATGGGGGGGTGATTTACTCAAACTGGTGCACACAAAATTTGCTGTTTCTGTGTGAAGTAACCAATCACCTTACAGGTTTTATTGTCAAAGCTTAATTGAACATGAAGAAGTTAGAAGCTGATTGGTTTCTATGGACAGATTCCTGGTGCACCAGTTTTAGTATTTCTCCCCCTATGTGTCCTGGTGACCATTATCACTGGAACAGAGAGTGATATGAGATTTTCCCTCACTATAGAGACGTTTCCACTCGCTTTCTGCCTTGTCTTCTCCTCATCTCCCTAGTAGAATATACAGAGCAAGAACAAGAAAAAAAAAACCCTTACCTGCTCTATAGAAAGTTATAAAAAAAATGGTTATGGACTTGGTAAATCATTTGTTAAAGCGCTTCCGGGTATAGTCTTCGGGACTGGGCGTTCCTATTTGATTGACAGGCTTCCGACGGTCGCATACATTGTGTCACGAGTAGCCGAAAGAAGCCGAACGTCGGTGCGGCTCTATACGGCGCCTGCGCACCGACGTTCGGCTACTTTCGGAAAATCGTGACGCGATGTATGCGACCGTCAGAAGCCTGTCAATCAAGTAGGAACGCCCAGTCCCGCAGCTCATACCCGGAAGCGGCGGAGAAGATGCATCTCTAAAACGGTAAGTACTGCTTCGATTGTAAAAAAAACACCCGATTCCCCTTGACAAAACGAGACTCAATCTAATGTTAAAAAAAAAGGTTTTTGGGTGAACCTCCACTTTAAGGTCAGGGAGTTGACTAATAAAGGACTAGAGCTATAATAATTTTTAAGAAAATTTCCTGCCTATTTTAAATCTTCTTTGTTTATGAATGAGAATGTATAGTATACATACAGGACCATCACCTTACATACTCAGCTCAGTCTCTACTCCCTTAGTAAATAAACTCCATCAAATTAAGCTTCCATTGGGGATACCAAACAGACGCTAACAATAAGGATATAATATTTTCTTTAAAATGATTCAGACATTTTAGTGAAAACGTTTCTGCACAACTGACTTGGCACAGACATTGGTAGTACTTTGAAATCACCTGCTGTATATCAAAAACGGAATGATTATGAGTGAATGGTAGTCTGCTTTTTCCCCCCAAGTTATCAGATCTCCCTTGTGTATAACCAACTTAATTATGGCAAAGGACAGGTCAATTTTTCAACAGTTGCATCAAAGATTAAGTGGATCTAAGTGATCTAAGTGTTTCAAGTGATGAAAATATGTAGCACCAGTTCATATAACAACATTTTAAAAAGGTCAATTCTAACATACTGCCTGCATTTGATAATCAGTTGTTTTTTGGTTCCTTGGAGTTTTACCCCTACATGGCTTGTATAACAGACACAAATAAGTTAGCGCTGCAAGGTAACCTCATGGAATACATTTTTAAGAAGAAAAAAGATGCAGTGTTTTACAGAAAAAAAAGAAAGAAACGTGTGATATACTATTGCCATGGTGACCAGAGTTTTAAACATGAATCGTCAGACGTCTGCACAAAACTATTTATGGAGGAACCATGAATTATTTGTACTTTAACTGCAGAAGTTTAGCAACATCAGACATCTGGTCACAATAGTTAAAGTGAACCTAGACTCCACTTTAAAATTTTAAAAGAAAAAACTCCATAAAGGTCCTTTCCAGTCTCTTCGCCTTTATTAGTTAGAAATGTTTCTTATGTGCTACTCTCTGATTCAGTTTAACTTTGTTACTGGAGCTTGACTGTCCCTGGCTTTGTGGCTATAAACTGTGGTTCTCCATCCAATAACACTGTTTTTACTGGCCACTAAAGCAGTGCTATTGGACAGTGGAATGGTAGTTGACAGAGCTTTGCCATGTTAGTGACATTCCTAAATTTTAAAAGTGATGGAAGACATTTTATGGAGACTACTCTTGGAAAAGACTAAAACAATATATAAAACAGAGTACATGTTTACTTTAAGCTGAACTCCAGATAATTTATTTTCCTATGCAGTGGGGCTGTGGCCACACTGCATGAGTTAACTGCTCATTTTTGTCTGGGACTGGAGAGCTGAGATATATTCACATAATCCTCCAATCCTCCCAGTGCAAGACTCCTCCCCCCCATGGTCTAGCGGTCTTGTGCGGTGAAATGTTCCTGACCTCATCACGCTCATAGACCGGCTCTGGACATGAAGATGTCAGGAACAGTCGACTGCTAGACTCTGGGGAGTGCTGTTTTCCAAAGGATCAAAGGATCAGGTGAATATAGACTCTGTATTCACCCCTAGACAAAACAAGCAGTTAACCAATGTAGTGCGAGCACAGCCCAACTTTGTGAGGAAAGTTTTTTGGGCCTTAAGGTTGTATGCTGGAATACATAATTCTATAAAAGCTAGGAAGAAATAGATTGCCAAATTCTATCTACACAGTTTACATAACCAAAATTAGATATCCAATTCCTTCACAGCTTCTCTGGATAAAAGTAGTTAAATAGTTTGATTATATTAAAATTGCCTGATATATTTTAAGTTTATAAATAATGCATTTTTATTTATTCAATATCTTGCCTTAAACATCATGCTCTCAACTACTTAATAGTAAAATAAAAACCTCCTTGACAGTTGCCAGCAAACAACAGCATACTTCACAAGCTAAAATTGCCATTGGGTTAAGCCCCGTACACACGCTCGGTCTTCTCGGCGGTAAAAAGTCAGCCAAAAAAAAAACAAGGGGAAAGCCGAGAACCAGGCAGGAAAACTGCCATGGAGCTTTGACCTGGAATCCTGGCCGTGTGTATGTTCCATCAGCACTGCCTCACAGTGTTTCCCATAGGTAAGTAGTAGATCTGGCGGAAAAAAAACACCGGTAATCCCGACGGCAAAATAGAGAGCAGGTTTTCTATTTTCCCGCCGGGATTCCCAGCTGTTTTCCTGACGGGAAAACTTTGAAGAAGCATACACGCATCCGGTTTTCCCGCCCAAAAGCTCTCCTGGCAGTTTTCCTGCCGGGAAAACCAGTCGTGTGTACGAGGCTTAATACATTGAGAACAAAAGATAACCTTTCTGTTATGCTATATGTGTTTGTTTGTTTTTAGATTGTCTACCCTAGCTTTTTACTGCTCATAAATGAACTGCATGCACCATATTTATTTACATACTTGTTTTAGAACCTATCTGTATATTTGCATAGCCTTGTCAATTGGCTCAGCGGAATGAGCCATTAGGCTTTATGCACTCCTTTGCAGTTCTTCCTAGCTGTATGCCCTCTCTTCCATTTAACATACATTATTTTCCACAAGGCAAAATATCATTAAAGTGGCTTTTGCAAAGCCTGCCTATAATGTCTGGGCCCCTTCCCCCTAAGTAATCCACTAGTTCTGAGTACATGCATAAGGTACTCATAAAGAAAAAAGTTAGATTTTATTACTCAATTTACACTCTTCTACTTAGCCAAGATTGACATTACTAAAACACAACTGTGTAAAATCACTTGCACAAAAAATAAGTGGTACTAAGCTGGGTTGCTGCTGCTCTTAAACAGTCTATGAACTCATACACCATATTACTCATAAAATGCGCTTACCCTACCCGGTAAATGATATTAAAGTATAGATCTAAACAAGCAATAAATATCATAACATGCATAATAAACTAATGTGAAGATGCCTTTAAATAAAACAAGACCCCTTTACACGAATTTAATAAGCATAGCAACTTTGCAGTTTGAACTTTTTAAGTTCAATACATTTTTATTGACATTTTTCATTTAAAACACAAAATTATACAGCATTGACACAGCCTCAATATTCACTTCCATACATTTTAACTTTACATGGATATATGTTTGCTTGAATACAATCAAAAACCTCATAACACATCTGTGTATTTGTTTTTGCAAAAATAGGATGGCGCCAGAAGTGGCCACCTCACCTGGACACCCCAAATGGGTTCAAACTGTGTCCAGTGTATGGAACCCTCCCTCCTCAGCGACCAATTATTTGGCGCATTGTATTCTGTGTTGGAATGGGGTTCATAATAACACTTTGTAGAATAGAGAAACTGTTATTCAACCAATAGAGAAGAGGAAATAAAATAAAATAAAATATAATAAAAGAAAACCATACAAGTACACAGTCTATAGATTCGATTTATGTCGGGGTATAGCATACCAACCAGAAAACGTAATCGTTATAAGTGATATTCAAATCTCTTTAGCTTATACCAGTCAGTCCATGGTTTCCAATGGATATTCACTATTTGATATTTTCCCAGTTTGAACTTTTTGCTGGACTTTATGCACTTTATTTGTTATTGCATTGCACTTTATTGACACATATGATAATTATTATTGATTATATGGATTTATACTTTATTAGTATTTATTTGGTAGAGTAAGAGAGTAAGAGCAGCTCTTGTTTTGCTCTTAAAATGGACTGGAGTGTTTTATTGAAAGATTTGGGCTGCTCTGCAATGTCCAGGCATCTTCCTGGAAGGGAGGTAAAGTTAATGCCTAGCCATGTGGTTAATGGAGGTGAGGTAAATACAAATAAAATCTTTTCCTTTACAGGTGTCCTTAGCTCATACTAATAGCACATTTTACATGGGTATTGGACCCAGACAATTAGAGCAGACCCTGCATTCTACCACAAGGTCCACTTTAATTTGTCTAATTCACTAATAGACATAGAGATACTGTTTGGGCTACAACGGTTTGTATTGTATAAAAGGTATAGTAATACAATCAATAAAGCACTGATATGCTGCATCCCATAAAATACAGGCCACATCATTCTTTGCTAGAATGCCTGCATCATACTGCCAAAAGGCGGGTTTGTAATTTACCTTTTTGATTTGCTATGGGTTTACATTAGACACGTTCACTGCAGGAAAAAGGTTCTGCACTTTCAAAGAACAGCAGCCAATTCAGGTGAGACTTGGTAAGCATGTGAGTTAAGTCATAACACCATCTACTGTACATGGTTGCGTAACAGGCAAATATGCTGCAAAACCGGCAGCATTATAGGGAACAAGGTGCTACACATGGGGCTGAAAAACCCCGTCACTGTAATCTGGTAGTAGTTAAGACCTGCACGCTAACTATTGATACCTGCTGTTCAGAATAAACCTGTCCTCAGGGAAAATTATATGAAGAAGCTTGACCATCAAGAGCAGGCCCCATAAGGTGCTTTAACATACCTCTGGCTTACGGAACTGATTCTGCATTGAATTGAGTCCCCAAACTAATGTTGCATGCACATATGTTTCTCCGAGTCAAGTAAAAATGTTTATTGTCATTTTCAATAGAATGGAGAAAGGTCAGAGCCCCTGCCAGGCTTCTATTACTCTCTGTATCTTCACCTGGGAGATCTGCCCTCACTTCCCAAGACAAAAACAAAAACATGTTTTTAATTGGTGATGGGTTACTTCTTGTTCCAGTGACAACCGCACCTCTCATTTCTTTTATGGACAATAACAGGGACAGGGAATGAGGAGACTAAAATACAAAGAATGTTTTACTCTTCTCCAACCAAACTAAAAAACAATTTGACTAACATTAGGCTTTAAGATCCAAGTTTAGGAAAAAATAGTATTTGCATACATATACCTTGGATTTTTGAGCACATGATGTAAGCTGATGCTCTGATTGCACAAACCACATCTAAATGTCAGCACTATCCCCTCATATTACCAATCACATGTAGGGACCCTGCCATAAGCTTGTGTGTCCCTAGTTACAGGTAGGAGCTACTGTCAGATGAAAATGACATGGAGACCTCCTAAGATTTCTGTGATTGCTTGTATGGGGCCTGATGAGCAGTTCCTAATCCTGCAGTATTAATATAGGTATATAAATAATCCATTGTAAGTAGGAGGCAGCTACTGATTCATGTGGGGCCAACTAGTTGTTTTTAAATAATTAATTTGAAACTGATTAGCTGCCACTAACACAGAGCGTCATCAACTTTGATATTACTAGGGGGCTGCTACTAGAAAAATTAAACCACTGTGTTGCTGATCTAAGAACGTCTGATACCTTTTTGGATATTCTGTATTCCTAACCTTCTCTCCCTAGACATCCAAGTCGATAAAAAAAAAGGCTGAAGGCCTTGAAGTCTATCTGATTTTCAGGAGGGTTCGTGAGTGTCTGGGTGCAGCCACAGTGCAGATCACTAGCAGGGAAAACACGAGAGCCCATTAAAATCCAGCAGCTCCTCTGGGGGTCATTGCTACACGTGTTATCCCTTCTAAATGCAATTTCATTTTACAGTTGTTCAGTAAACATGAGAAAACACTGTGACTCTCAGATCAGCCAGTGTGGTTATTGTTTCTGTATACAGAACCATTAACAGAGCTCTAACCAGAAAGAATTTACTACCATCCAGCCAATGTAAAGCACAAAAGAGTCCCCCATGTGCTATAGCATTTATCTGCATATCAATGCAACAAGCTGCAGAACATTTATGGTGCACCTCCTGGAATGTCTATATGATTGGGTGAGAATGCCGAACAAGTACAGAACACAGATTCTTTCCTAGACCCTGTGGCAACATGTGCACAGTGCGGACTATCACAGTCAATCAGAACATCTGACAGTACTTCCATGGGATGTAAGCTAATGCTCACTCAATGGCAGTCAATGACAAGGGTCACATCTGTAATCTCTCATACATCTTCATTCTGGCACTAAGAAACCTGGAAACAGAGCTGCCTATATACACAGAGAGGCATTCCACAGACATAGACGTGGAAGACATCATCAGGATGTGGTTTCACAGATTTATTGTCTAAGACAAACCGTACTGCTTTTGATTTACGTGAAAGCAATAACACCACATGTCAGTTTTCTTGTGGCTTAAGTAGATACAATACTGGATCCAAAACAAGCCCGAGGCACAAAATGATTTTGTTTAGTAAATAAACCAGTGCATCTGCCTTTTTATTAGCATGGTATGGCATCATATGATCTCCGTTATTATAGGTACTTTTAATATTAATAGTCATGTTACAGCATCCTGCTATATCATGTTTTGTATACTGTAACGCCAGGAAAACAATGTGTGACCAAGCGTGTTTATAAGAAATCAATTCAATTACTGTGGTCTATAATTGCAGTTTTAATTGCATTATGCAGGTTAAGGACCTGGGCCCTTTTTGCAATTCGGCACTGCATCGCTTTAACTTACAATTGCGCGGTCGTGCGAAGTGGCTCCCTAACAAAATTGGCGTCCTTTTTTTCCCACAAATAGAACTTTCTTTTGGTGGTTTTTATTTTTTGCGCTATAAACAAAAATAGAGCAACACTTTAAAAAAAAAATCAATATTTTTTACTTTTTGCTATAATAAATATCCCCAAAAAATATATAAAAAAACATTTTGTTCCTCAGTTTAGGCCGATACGTATTCTTCTACATATTTTTGGTAAAAAATCGCAATAAGCGTTTATTGATTGGTT
This sequence comes from Rana temporaria, assembly GCF_905171775.1. Lineage (NCBI taxonomy): Eukaryota > Metazoa > Chordata > Amphibia > Anura > Ranidae > Rana > Rana temporaria. The sequence continues at coordinate 105,263,036 of NC_053496.1, read as the reverse complement.
TGCGTAAAAGTTATAGCGTTTACAAAATAGGGCATCGTTTTATGGCATTTTTATTAATATTTTTTTTTACTAGTAATGGCGGCCATCAGCGATTTTTTTCGTGACTGCAACATTATGGGGGACACATCGGACACTTTTGACAAATTTTTGGGACCATTGTCATTTTCACAGGGAAAAGTGCTATAAAAATGCACTGATTACTGTGAAAATGACAATGGCAGTGAAGGGGTTAACCACTAGGGGGCGCTAAGGGGGTTAATTGTGTCCTATTGTGTGTTTCTTACTGTAGGGGGGCGTGGCTGGATGTGTGATGTCACTGATTGTCGTTCCCTATGACAGGGAACAGACGATCAGTGAAAGGCCACAGAAAAGAACGGGGAAGGTTTGTTTACACTCACCTCTCCCCGTTCTTCAGCTCCTGTGACCCAATCGTGGGACACCGGCGGCGATCGGGTCCGCGGCTGGGCTCTTAAAGGCGACGTACCTGTACGTGCCTGTGCCCAGCCATGCCCTTCTGCCGACGTATATCACGTGGTTAATCCTCTTGGGCATGGAGTTCACCAGGACCAACACTAACGAATCACATGACACCGGGGAGGGAAAATGGCTAATTGGGCCCAATTTGGATATTTTCACTTAGGGGTGTACTCACTTTTGTTGCCAGTGGTTTTGACATTAATGGCTGTGTGTTGAGTTATTTTGAGGGGACAGCAAATTTACACTGTTATAAAAAGCTGTACACTCACTATTTTACATTGTAGCAAAGTGTAATTTCTTCAGTGTTGTCACATGAAAAGATATAATAAAATATTTACAAAAATGTGATGGGTGTACTCACTTTTGTGAGATACTGTTTTTTATTTTGCTGGTGTTGTTACATGGGAGGAAGAGGAGTGAGTCACCGGTTCTTCCATATTTAAGTACTGAATATTCTCTTCTTTCCCACAAATCAATGGAGTGTTGGGAGTGAAGAAAAGGTGACTATAGAACCAAATTATAACAGAGAGCGGATATTGATATTTGCTTTTTTGTTATACTGCAGTATTACTCAATACTATGGCCTGCATTTTGTAGCCCTTTCATAAATGCAGTCCATGGTATTGAGCTGCAGAACTTCATGGAGTTCTCTTTGCTTAAAGGGTCAATAAAGGTTTTTTTTTTAAAGCTAAATAGCTTCCTTTACCTTACTGCAGTCCTGTTTTAATGGAGACAAGAAATTTGCGCTAACCCAAGAATATAGATTAGTAAAAAATATGGTACTGTATGCTAAACCAGAAGGTAGCAGTAAACAGTGCATACACACATAAATACAAATAGAGAAAAGAGAAAACTGCGCCAACTCAATATAACTAGCTGTGATGCCGGAACAAAGTAAATAAATTGATCAAAGTGAAACAGTCCTAAAAAATGTCCCAGTAATAATGAAACAATAAATGCAGCGATAAATGGTATTCAGCTGGAAACTGACAACACTGTGATAGCACCGGGTCCAGGGGAATCCAGATCCAATCCTCCACGGGAAAGAACCAGCTGCCAGGGGAATCCTCAATCCTCCACGGGAAAAAACAGCTACCCCTTCACTCGGAGGTTCCGTGGGTCACCAGAACAGAAAACAGGCCATAGCGTGATACCGTTTAAGGGTTTTTATTTCAGTAAAAAAGATTGTACTTACAATTAACCAGAATCATAAAAGCATTTAAAATTGGTGCCGGCCGGCAACGAGGAGCCCTTCCTCATTCCAAATGAGCGCGGTAGCGTCACTGAGTGCACGTCCCAGTGACGCTACCAAGCTCATTTTGTGATTCTGCTTAATTGTACCATTAATCATTTTTTAGGACTGTTTCACTTTGATCAATTTATTTACTTTGTTCCGGCATCACAGCTGGTTATATTGAGTCCTGTTTACATGTCCTCATTGTTCGTTTTTGCTATGATGTTGCTGTAATCCTTCTCTGTTCTGAACAGTCTGTTTCCTTATGAAAAAAGTCATGGGAGCTTTCTCTCTGTGGCACTCAAGGAGGTGTGATTACTGTGTGTCTTAAACCCCTCAGAACCAATCACTTTCGTTTTACAAACCATCACTGCCCTCTATTGGCTCTGTGTCTCTGTACTTCACAGAAGCATGAAACTAGATGCAAAAACGAAACTGAAACTACAGGTACATTATATGATTGATTTTTGTCTATTTTTAATCATTTTTAAAAGGAATCGGTTAACTATTATGTCTCTATACCCTGTAAACAGTCATTTCAGCAAAAAAAAAACTCCTTTAACGCAATTGGGGGAGAATTGGTCATGGGATTTTAACAGATCACACGACATGGCTTTCCTTACACTTTTTTTTTTTTTTTTTTACATCTTCCGTTTTTTTTTGCACTCCATCAGCTTCAAAGTCCCAAAGCAAGCAAAACTCAATGCACATTTGTCAAGCACATTGCTGTGTTTTATAAATGCATTTTTTTTTATTTTTTAAAGCAGCAGAATGGCCATGATACTACCATACTGCTGTTCTTTAGTTCCAATATACCTGCCTATGTCTGACTGAAGAAGTTTTGTCAGTTACAGACATGAAACCTCCCTAAACCAGAACCTTTCAATCAAATAAAAAACATTTATAAGTTTGTAGGCTGCTTCTCATTTCCTACATGTGTCAAAACATGTTAGTGTTCAACAACATTCACCAATGCCAGTAACAGGGTGGACTAGGCCTAGTTCCTGAGTTTTTTTTTTCTGTAATAATATTTATTTCCAGGAAGTCAGAATGATTTCATTGAGTTTTATCAAATGACTATAGCTCTGTCACAATACCACGATTACCCACTAAGGCATCAGTGTGGATATTTAAATGTAAATATAGCCTAAAGGCAGGTATTTCTTGGGTTAAAGAATACAGCCTATCACTGCAAAGCATGTCACGCATCAGTGATATTACTAGCATTTATTGACCTGACATTCAAAATATTGCTTCAGCTTTTATAATAGCTTCAGATACATTGTGTGTCTGTGCAAGCATTATAGTGGAAGTGTGCTCTGTCCTTCCTAAATAAACACAGTTAAGTGATTTAGGCTTAATCTGGTCTTCTCAGTGATTTGCTTGCCTTCTGGTGAAACAAAAACCTAATGGCTTAACAGGACCTAGGGCTATATCTTCACAAAATCCCTCTTAACAGCAGTCTTGAGCCATTCTTTAGTGCAGTAATGCGGCGATGCTACAAGAGGTGTAAGATGGTGACTCTTCAAACCCAGACACAGGTTATCAGGGTTTCCTTATTATAGGCCAGGAAGTAACAAATTCAAAGAATTAAAAACATGTGACAGCCTGAACAGTTGGGTTAAAGGCATTCCAATACCTAGAAATGAAAGCACTTGAAAATAATTGCTATAATTTCTAAGTAAAGCCTACAACTATAAGAATCTGGATTTGCACAGCTTATGTTACTTAGCACTCTGGAGACATATTTTAAAGGACCAGAGTGCTTGGTCAAGATTAAAAAAGTCCAGTGTAATTTTGACATTTATGCCTAGTCACTGTCTTCATTAGAACATACAAAACACAGCTATGTTGGTCTATTTAGAAGTTCAAACAATAATTATTAGGCCGCGTACACGATCAGTCCATCTGAAGAGAACGGTCCGAAGGACCGTTGTCTTCGGTTAACCGATGAAGCTGACTGATGGTCTGATGTGCCTACACACCATAGGTTGATGAACCGATCGTGTCAGAACGCGGTGACGTAAAACACGACGTGCTGAAAAAAACTAAATTCAATGCTTCCAAGCATGCATCGACTTGATTCTGAGCATGTGTGGGTTTTTAACCGATGCTTTTGCATACTAACGATCGGTTTTGACCTATCGGTTAGGCGTCCATCGGTTCAATTTTAACGCAAGTTCTCTTTTTTTTGACCGAAGGATAACTGTTAGCAGTCTTTAGCAACAAACTGTAATTCTCTGATTCAGCATTTCCTTTAAAAGGGAAATGATTCATCCATCACAGTCATGCCATAAAATGATGAGACAGCTAGAGAGAATAACTACAATAGAATTGGTGGTTTGTCAAATAGGCAAATTTCTTATGTTGCATCATCATCAGTGAGAGATCTGCCTGCTATATAGCCAGCCCAAAAGATGACAATGTTGCAAATGCAATTTAAAAGGAATCTTTTAGCTTTTTTGGTTTACCTTTCAAAGTTAACGTGCAACTATGGGTAAAATAATAAAATGACATATTATGCACTCTGCCACTTGCATTAACACATCAGTTTGTTTTTTACCTGTAAATTCTCCAAGTAGATCTGTTATTGTTTTGTTTCCTGTAAGAGGGTGACATTGCTATTGTTTCTACAATGAAATCACACAACACTGTTGCGACCTCATGGGACAGGGTAGGCTTAGATGGACATGTAGTTTTAAACTGACTTTACGTTGGAGACCAAAGATTACAACCTTTTAAAGCAGCTCCATCAACAGGTTTTCTTTTTGGATAAAGACAAAAAGTGTCAGCCCTATCTATAAACGCTGACTGCTGCACCCTTGTCAGTGTTAAGTGGTTTGTTCCAACTCCTGTAACTGAAACAGGACAGTTCGACCTGATAATAGAAGTGGAAAAAATAAAGGCTCTACAGGCAAAATAATAACACATATAATAATATGGGTGGGATTCAGAAAAACAAAACCTGCTACGCCAATGCTATTGACCAATTGCACTATATTACCAAAATAATTGGGACACCTGCCTTTAGGCGCACATGAACTTTAATGGCATTCCAGTCTTAGTCCACAGGGTTCAATATTGAGTCGGCCCACGCTTTGGAGCTATAACAGCTTCAACTCTTCTGGGAAGGCTGTCCACAAGGTTTAGGAATGTGTCTATGGGAATGTTTGACCATTCTTCCAGAAGTGCATTTGTGAGGTCAGACACTGATGTGAAAGAGAAGGCCTGGCTCGCAGTGTCCGCTCTAATTCATCCCAAACGTGTTCTATCGGGTTGAGGTGCAGGCCAGTCAAGTTCCTCCACTCCAAACTCGCTCATCCATGTCTTTAAGGATCTTGCTTTGTGTATTGGTGTGCAGTCATGTTGGAATAGAAAAGGGTCAACCCCAAACTGTCCCTACAAAGTTGGGAGCATGACATTGTCCAAAATTGTCCTGGTATGCTGATGCCTTAAGAGTTCCCTTCACTGGAACTAAGGGACCAAGCCCAACCCTTAAAAAACAACCCTACTCCATAATCCCCCCTCCACCAAATGATTTGGACCAGTCAACAAAGCAAGGTACATAAAGACATGGATGAGCGAGTTTGGGGTGGAGGAACTTGACTGGCCTGCACAAAGTTCTGACCACAACCCAATAGAACACCTTTGCGATGAATTAGGGCAGAGTCTGTGAACCAGGCCTTCTTGTCCACATCAGTGACTGACCTCACAATACTCTTCTGGAAGACTGGTCAAACATTCCCATAGGCACACTCCTAAACCTTGTGGACAGCCTTCCCAGAAGAGTTGAAGCTGTTATAGCGGCAAAGGGTGGGCCAACTCAATATTGAACCCTACTGACTAAGGCTGGGATGCCATTAAAGTTCAAATACGTGTAAAGGCAGGTGTCCCAATACTTCTGACAATATAGTGTATATAGTAGTTTTTTTTGCCTACAATTCCACTTTAAATGCTATTTAAATTATATATTTCAAGGCATATGCATGTCAATTGTATTGTCAGAATTTGTACATGGAGGTTCAATATAAGCAGACAGGCTGTGCATCACAGATGGAGTTATTTTAAGTGTTGAGCTGTTTGCCTTTATAACCCGTCAATCTGCAGTGTGAACCATTCATGGTTTACAAGGCTGGCTATACAAACTGCACTTGTGGTGAGGATTTCTGGTTAGTATAACGTTTTCATCACTTGTGTGGGTGTTTATGAGCAAATAATTTCAGCAGGCAATAGCCAGGCCATGTGGCTGCAAGGACCAAGACTGTCTGGTGGCACCAAACGTTTTGTGCCGCAATTATTTCTAAATAACAACATGTTTTTGGATGGCAGTTATTAAGTAAAGCAGGCTCTTTTATCAAAGAAATAGGAGTGGGGAAGCAGGGGACGAAAGAGGAGTCATTTTGTTGTTTTTGTTTCAAGTAAACACTTTCCAGATGGCTAAACTTGTGGTTAGAGGGTATTTTGGGGGAAAGGAGGAGCTGACTCACCTTCTCTCCAAGCTGACCCTTTAATCCCTGGATCATTTACATCATCCGCAGGCACATATAACAGAGCAACATCAGGAAAATTGAAAAGGGAAGGAAGGGAAAAAAGAGAGAATGTAAGATTAAAAGGGACAGAGGAAATATTAGTGCTTTCTTTAAAACATGCAACATTTGCATAAATGAGGGTTAAAACGACCGTCACTTTGCTTATGGTAAATGACAGAGTCTCTTTATACCCCAAGCCTACTTATACTGAACTACGCCATGCACCCCCGAGCCATTTATTCATTGGAGACAGCAAACCCTGTATAAGCTCTGTCTTCAAGCTATTTTGCATGATTGATGATTTAACCCCCCTGGCGGTATTCCCGAGTCTGATTCGGGGTTACATTTCTGTGCTGCGATCGGTAACCCCGAGTCAGACTCGGGCTCGCCTCGCTGAATCCACAACTAGAAAACAGCGATAATAAATTATAATCACTTGCAGAATTGTGCGATAGCGTTTTGTGGGGAAATTCGTCATAAAAAAATAAGTAAGTAATGACAGCGACAATTCTGCCACTGAGCAAATTTCAGTGATTTTGAGTTGATTACATTATTGAATATTTTTTATTATAATTATATTATTATTTGTTATAATTATTTATAATTATTTATTATATTATAATTTATAATTTTGTTTTTTAAAAAATGTCATACCCGGGATGCCTACTAGACTCTTGTTTGGACAGATTTAAGTGAGTTATTCCTAAGAATTACAGGCCTACAGTATAAAACGCCAAATTTCCTTGCAAATAATGGTACCGCTTTCAGCACCTTTTTTTCTGAAATAATCATACCGCCAGGGAGGTTAACAACCTCTTTTGAGTGACAATGTTTGGGCCTGGTAATTGGTCACTCAATGTAGGGTGGGGGGGAATAGTGTAGGTGAGCATATGTTGGTCAAGGTGGGCTTATGATTACATAATTTGGGGAATTAAAACTGATACAATAGTTTATTTATAGAGCTTAAGCTGGCTACAAGTATGAGATAATCACTGAATATGTGTACCTACTCCAACCACAACACTGGTGCCAACCTTAATTTAGGTAACCATTAGGTCTGGTTGATGATTCTCAAGAATAATCAACCAGAGGTGACTGCAAAAGTTATTCTGTTGTCAGACATATTGATCTTAATGTGAACCTATGCACACTGAAGTATTTAGGTGTATATTCTGAACAAGTAGTAGAAGCACTTTAAGGCTATTGCGAATTGGGTGAGGGTTTCTCCGCATCCAATGAGCATAGCAGGAGATTGTGGCCGGGTCTCTATGGAGCCGGTGCACACATCTCCAGAGTGGCTCCAGTGCAAAGTGCACAGGAGTCTTGTGCGTCTTTTGATCCATTCCAGGTCCGAATTCAGCCAAACATTTAGGCTGAACCAGTGAATGGAGACGCACCGGACCCACTGCTGTGAGCCGCTTGGGGCTCTAGTGTGAACCCAGCCTAATGAATGAATGAAAAACGTATATAGCGCGGCACATTGCGAACTGAATCGCCTCTGGGCGCTAGTTGTTCCTGTCTCCCTTGATATCAAAAGAGATGCGTCTTGATCTTTCTCCTGAATGCTAAGTGGTTTTCCTCCAACCAAATGCTGGTTGGTAAAGCGTTCCATAGTCTGGGACCCTGGACCCTAAAACAAGCCCTTATTTTTCCCTGTAGCTGTAGGCACTGGGGCAGATCCTCGTACAGCGGCGCATTTATGCGCCGGGCGTAGCGTATCTAAGATACACTACGCCACCGTAACTTACTTTGTTTTTTCCAAATCCTGAAAGAATCTGCGCCGTAAGTTTTTTAACTGCGCATGCGCCGTCTGTGGGGGTATCCCAGTGCGTATGCTCGAAATTAACCCGGAACAAGCCAATGCTTCCGACGGTGACGTCATTCTACGCAAATCCCTTTTCGTGAATGACTTACGCAAACAACGTAAAAAATTCAAAATTCTACGCGGGAACGACGGCCATACTTAACATTGAGTACACCTCATAACAGCAGCTTTAACTATACGCCGGAAAAAGCCGAACAAAAACAACGTAAAAAAATGCGCCGGCCGGACGTACGTTCGTGGATCGCCGTAAATAGCTAATTTGCATACTCGACGCGGATTTGGACGGAAAAGCCACCTAGCAGCCGCCGAAAAATTGCATCTAAGATCCGACGGCGTACTAAGACGTACGCCTGTCGGATCGATCCCATATGCCGTCGTATCTTGTTTTGTGGATACAAAACAAAGATACGACGCGGGAAATTTAAAATTATGCCGGCGTATCAAGAGATACGCCGGCGTAATGCTTTTGTGGATCTGCCCCACTGTGTCTTGTTTTTTTATATCACTTTCTTTTGCATCAGAATTTTGGTTACCTGCCAGCCTTCTGTAAACAAACAACCTGTGTTTCTAAGCCCCTATTCACATTCACAATTTTGAGGCTCTTTTGTGTGTATTTGCTCCTTTATTAGGTGTGAAGTGCTGTGTTGTGACAGATCGTGTGTTGAGAACCATAGACTTTTATTATGGGAGCACCTGAAAATGTGCACTACTATTGAAGTCAATGGGGCCACAAATTGCCCAGTCTGCTTCACAATTAGCTCATATACCTTTTGGAGCTTCAAGTGTTTAGCTTTAGATGATTGAACACACAATTGTGCACAGAATCAATTATACGCATGGGGTTTAGCATACTGAGTGTTTTGGAGCTATGAGCGTCAAGCCACAAAATTCTCAGGTGTGAATTTAGCTAACCTGTTTGAAACTGACTCCAAAAAGGTGTGCGCTAAATTGGTCAGTGAAAAGCAGCATGCAATCAGTGTAGATATACAAACACCCTATGGTAAATATAGAGAAAATGCAGCGCTAAAGAAACAGAAATTATATCACATATAGTATTAAAACCTATATTATGGTGCAGGTAATCATTCAAACAATGAAGTACATAATAAAAATCATATGTGGACAATACTGGTCAACAGTCTTGACATGAGATAACATGGTTTTCATACCACATTAAATGTGTATATGGTGTCCTTTAAAGCAATATACAAAAAATTAAGTTCATATGAGAACAATAGTGATCAGCAGTATGGAATCCTCCATCATAGATGTCTTGCCTCCACCAAATTTGTGTTTTAAACTGACTCTGAGGCCCCATACACACGAGAGGATTTATCCGCAGATACGGTCCAGCGGACCGTATCCGCGGATAAATCCTCTCGAGGATTTCAGAAGATTTCTATGCGATGGCGTGTACACACCATCGCATTGAAATCCGCGCTGAAATCCTCTGGCGATGACGTGTCGCGCCTTCGCCGCTATTATGACGCGGCGACGGGCGCGACGCTGTCATATAAGGAATTCCACGCATGCGTCAAATCATTACGACGCGTGCGGGGAATCCCTTTGGACGAATGGATCCGGTAAGTCTGTACAGACGAGCGGATCCATCCGTTGGAATGGATTCCAGCAGATGGATTTGTTGTGCATGTCAGCAAATATCCGATCTGCTGGAATCCATCCCAGAGGAGATTTCTCCGCGGAAACAGATCCGCTGGCGTGTACACACCATAGGATCTATCCGCAGAAACCCATTTGCTGGGATTTATCTGCGGATGGATTCTATCGTGTGTATGGGGCCTAACCCAATTTTAGAATATTTGTTATGCTCCGAGAAACTTTGAGAATTGTTTTCTGCATAGTGCAACCAGCTAGAGAAGTCAATGGTGGCTCTTTGGCTGCTTGTTAGGAATATGTAACAAGTGCACAGGTACACTTTAATGCTAAACTCCAGGCAGATAAAAAAAAGTATTTAAAATGTACAAGAAGCCAAACCCTTTTTTTGTGAGTAAGAATGGAATAAAAACCATGTCAAGTTTTTTTCTGCAGTCTGGGTTCCGTTTTGAATGGGTAGCCCAATTGAAAGACTGAAGCCCCGTACACACGGCCGAGGAACTCGACGTGCCAAACACATCGAGTTCCTCGGCGTGTTCAGTCCTGGAGCCGCCGAGGAGCTCGGCGGGCCGAGTTCTCCCATAGAACAACGAGGAAATAGAGAACATGTTCTCTATTTCCTCGCCGAGGTCCTCGTCGGCTTCCTCGGCCGAAAGTGTACACACGGACGGGTTTCTCGGCAGAATTCAGCTCTGAACCGAGTTTCTGGCTGAATTCTGCCGAGAAACTCGGTCGTGTGTACGGGGCCTAACTCTTCGCTTCGATGGCATTGCTAAAACTTTGGATATCATCTCACTTTCTGTTTCAGTGACAACAGTTTCTAGAACAAATAGCGAGGATGAATTTCCCTATTGGGGACAGACAGCAATAAAAACTTGGCAGAGAATCTAACCCTTCCCCACTCCACCCAAAGCTAAAAAACAAAACAAACAGTTTCCATCACATACACTTTAATCCATTTATATAATTGTTTTTAAAAAGAATGTTTAGTTGTATTGAATAAAAAAATTATGTGCAGGGTCATATTGTAATCCATTGTATTCGAAATTGGTAATTGCATTGCAATCACTCATTAAGCTTGGCTCTTAACCAGTACCGTTCAGTTGAATTGCACATGTTCCTCACACACACACACATTGCAATGTGTGTTACAGATGTGACCTAGTCACTGGCCTTCTGGCATGATATCATGTGACTTATTCTTAGAGTTCATTACTTAGACACAAATGAGAAAGATTGGCCCATTCTTTGTTTAAAAAAAAATGTTTATTTCAACTAAAACTGATTTAATGCAGGTGACAGGATTAGCTGAACTATGAATGCTAATTAACTCTAATTGACAGGCCAGCAAACACAGCCAAAATCATGTGATGCTAGTACTAGTGTGTTAGGCAATAACACAGGTGGCAAAAGTATAAGAACAGGAAGTAATGGATTTCTATGGGTCATTTCAGTTGACAACTCATTGAGCGCATACAGAAGAGTGGTGACTTATTATGAAGCATCACACATGCCACACCAAACTCAATAATGATATATTAATGTATTTCATTTTTTTGGGGTAACTGAGTCAATTTACCACTAAAACACTTAGGCTGCATTCACACCTGAGCGTTTTGTCACCTGAAGCGCAACGCTTAAATACACTAGAGGGGAAAAAATACATTATTCCCTATGGAGATGGTTCACATCTGCACGCCAATACGCCTGACGCCAAACGACTGAAGCTCAAACAAGTTCCGGACTCTTTTTTGGATGCGTATCGGGCTGTTTGGTCATTTTTGAGCGTTTCCATTTCCCATAGAAAGTAATGGAACCGCTCGATTCAAGCGACTTGCTCGACAACGAGCGTTTGCTACGGGCGTTTCGTCGCTTTAATCAATAGAACATTTCACCCAGGCAGAAGATTAAAAAAATCTACCAACATAGCAACAAGTGATGAAAAGATGATAATTTTTCCTATTGGCTAAAATAAAAAACGTTGAAGTACAAAAACGTCGGACGACGCTGGATGCAAATGCGCAAATAAGCATAAATACGTGCGACAAAACGCCAGAAAAAAACGCCGGAAAAAACGACCGAATGACCGACGCTCAGGTGTGAATGTAGCCTTAGGCCTCGTACACATGATCGGAATTTCCGATGGAAAAAGTCCAAAGGACATTTTCCATTGGAAATTCCGACCGTGTGTATGCCCCATTGGATTAGTTCCATTGGAAATTCCGATGAATTCCGTTGGAGTTTAGATAGAGAACATGTTCTCTTTTACTCCGATGGAATTTCATTGTGATTTTGGTCGGACAAAGGTCCGACCGTGTGTACGGGGCTTTAGTTAAAATCTATTTAGTTCCCACACTCACTAGGGTAAGGGTACAAAGGCTGCACTATCCTTAGTGCTGTGCTATACTAGCCCTATTCTGATCTGGAAACAACACTACAGTTTTTGTCCCATTGTTGAGGTCTCTTATGTCTATCGTAATAGGACAGTGTGTCCTTCAGCCAAGATGGGAGAAAAATGCATTGGAACAAAAAAACGAATATAAGAACGCATCTCATATCCCATGGTTTTCAACCCAATTATTTGTTCAATTATCATTGTGCCAATACAGATGTGCTGCAATGACTTGAAAACATAAATTAACACAAAGTGGTTCAGCTGCTGGGCCAAAACATGCCAAACGGACCATGAAAATGTGTCTTGGTGCCAGCATCACCAACTTGAAATGGAGCATGCCAAGTTGGGCAAAAGAAAAAGGGACTTTAAATATGCCTTACCGGTCATATAAACATACCCAAAAGCCATACATATACTGGTACATTGCTTTAATGTATATGCATTGCTTTTCGGTATGTTTATATCCCTGGTCAGGCATATTTAAAGTCCCCTTATTTTTTTCTCCGACTTGGCATGTTTGATTATGTTCTTGGGATGATGCCTTCCAGTGCTATATAAAGGTTTTTCCATAACCTACATTCAGACCCCTTTTTCTTCTTCAGCTTGAAATGGACATACAAGAGTGAAGCCTCGTACACACGCACAGTTTTCTCGGCAAGAAAGCTGCTATTTTCTCGTCGTGAGATTCTCCTGCCGAGAAACCCGAGCGTGTTTATACTTACCTCTCCATCTCGATGACGTCACCGTGTTTGTGCCATTCAAAAGAACAGCGGTTCTTCTGAATTGAGTGTGCGTACACTCAGCCGGCAAGAGAATCATGCCAAGAATCTCGTCGGGAAAAACAACGCTTTTTTCCTGACGAGATTCTGGGCCGTGTGTACAGGGCTTAAAACCGTGGATTTTCTTTTATTATTTTTTTTTCTAGTGGAAATTCTTTTACAGAACCACCTAGCGATAAGTTATAGCTCTGGAAGTAAAAATCCTGCAAATAATATAAGCATGCACACAATTAGGTAATAACTAAACTGACTGCTAATTGTAGAATAAGCATGATGATTTGTACTAGAACTCTATAATTATCAGAGTAACGTCAGTCACACATAACAAAAAAAATATATGGCTAATTATGCTTTATCTGATTGTACCAGTTCTGGAACATGTAAGCCCAATGAAATAATTGTTTTTAAACTCTTGTCCAATCAGATAAACAAGATTTATTCAACTCCTTATTTAAATGTATAGTTGACACCAGTGTCAAACAAAATCTGGGACAAATCAGACCACACATGTGCTACAGCACATAGAGCTTATTTGCTATAGTTTCAACCTATTTTCAAAAGATTTTTACCATATTTGCCCTAAAAAAAAACATGAAATTTGGCAGGCAATAAACACAGCAGTTAAAGCAACAGGTTTTTCCTTTTTGGATTAAAGATTTTGGCCTGGATTCAGAAAGAATGGCCTAAGTATACGCTATGCTGCCGTAACTTAGAGAGGCGAGTACCGTATTCAGAAAGAACTTGCACTCTAAGTTATGGCGGCGTAGTGTAAATGGGCCGTAGTAAGCGTAAGCCCGCCTAATTCAAATTATCAAGGCAGTGGGCAGTGGGTGTGTTTTATTACAATGAGCCGTGACCCCATGTAAATGAGTGGCCGATTGAACGGCGCATGCGCGCGCATGCTCAAAATCACGTCGCAAATACTCCCCAAGATACGTCGGCTCAATGCTTTGTCGACGTGAACGTAACATACGCCCAGCCCCATTCACGTACGACTTACGCAAACGACGTAAAAAACGCCGCTGTTCCGCCGTTTCTGATGTCCATACCTTAACATGACTTACACCTGCTTTATGAGGGGTAAAGTTACGCCGGTCGTACGCCTTACGTAAACAGCGTATATTAATACGCCGGGCGCAAGTACGTTCGTGAATCGGCGTATCTAGCTCATTTGCAAATTCGATGCGGAAATATACGGAAGCACCCCTAGCGGCCAGCGGAAATATGCACCCAGGATACGACTGCGTAGGAGACTTACGTCAGTCATATCTTGGCCGAATTCAAGCGTAACTGATTCTAAGAATCAGGCGCATAGATATGACGGCGCTCATTCGGACATACGACTGCGTATCAGTAGATACGCCGTCGTAAGTCCTTTGTGAATCTGGCCCCCTATCTTTTTGGGATAAAATTTTGAACTAAATATTTGTAGCCAGGTACTGGGCTACAGCAATATGGAGAATGAGACATAAGGCTAAATTTGTGAAATGTTATCCACCACTTTAAAACCTGGTGTAAAAAAAAGCTCATAGCATTTTTCAAATGTATATTTTTCCAATTCACTAAAAAACGCTACTAAAATAATGAATGCGCTATTTCTCGAAGTGATGCTGTATTATAGTAGTGAAAATGTTTGGTATTTCAATGTAAAATTGTTACAGCCGTGTGAATGAGGCCTTATGTGGTTTGTAATCTGCATTTGATGTAAAAACTGTGGTTTCTTTTGGGAAAAGGCATTTACAGTTCCAAATAATTATTTTTTATAACTTGCAAAATGTGTTAAAGGTAAATAATTATTTAATTGAAAGCCAAATTAAATCCAAAAAAAAATCAATATTTGAATTAGAAATGTCATAAAGGTACATTGTTTCCTCTCATCATCTTTCAAGAACAACTGTCTTATTGTTACTAAAGCAAAATGTTAATTCTATTGGTCAGTTGACCTGTAACAAGCCAAAAACTGCAGAATCACTTCACTCAAAGCTACTGTTAGTAATATGTCAGTTCCTATAATGGCTAAAATAATGTTATACTTAGGTTTTGGCCAAGAAGGATTCATATTAATTAAAATGACAAACTTAAAATAACAGTCTTCTCAGAAATAAAATATCCCAGTACAGCAGAGATATGGAACACTCAAATATTTTGTTGCAATAAAAGCCAGATTTAATTATCTGACACGAAAATCAGGACCTAGATCTGATTTTCCAGAGATAAATCAAAAGTCTGGCTGGAGAAAGTACATTTTCTTTCACATTCGTCCATGTTTTCTCATGTTTAGCAGGAAATAAATATGCTTTCTTTAGCAGTGGGGTCCCCAATGCCTGTCTATATCTCCAGCTTACTACAAAAGTTCATGACACCAGTATTATAGAAAAGTCAACATGTTTTCTTTCATTCCCAAGGAAGAGAAGGGATTTCGGTACGGGTCTCAATTTCCTCATTGTGACGGTGGGATTCGGACCAGTAAATTAAGCCTAATGCGGTTCAGCGGGTTATCCTGCACAAAGACACATATTACATGCCGCTAAAGAAAACAGCAAGCTCCAACCACCACCTAACATAAAACATGAGCATTACGTTTCCAGTTACCAAGTCATGTAAAAATGTCAGTTTTTTTCAGGATGCTTTATGGTAAAAGACTGTATTATATGTTATGCAAGCGAAATAATTCAAAGGGAAATTCCAAAAGCCACAGTGAACAGAGGATACCAAAACAAGCTAACATTTAAAACTGCAAGCATTGTGTTACCGGGGAGGGCTGGCAAGAGGAGCAGGGGGGAATCGGCCCCCTTGGCCCACACAGTATTCACATATATGGCCGTAACATAATTGTAAACCTCTACTAATGACTACAGTGAATTTAACTGTGAATAACAACTGTATAAAGCAATTTGATTACCAAATAGGTTTTTACTGTGATTTGTAGGCTCACACTATTGTGGCAGGTTTTCCCATATGTATCAGTATACATAAAGGCAGTTGCTTTATGTCCATGCCTCCAAAGGCACTATTTCCATTTTCCAATTCCAAAAAATCTGAAATTGTGGAAAAGTGGAGTTGTTGTCCAGAGCAACCAAGGGCATGTACGCCCCTGTTTTCTATCTTTTCTTAAAGCCTAAGTTCAGTCAAAGTTAAAAACAGAAACATCAGCACAGGACATAACCTACAAATCTAAGCCCTGTACACACAGGTCGAATGTTGCATGAAAACCGGCCAACATTTGGCCCATGTGTATGGCAGTCGGACTCTCAGCATGCTGGAAAACCAGTAGCCGACGGGGCTCCCAATCAGTGCTCTCAGCCAATGGCTGAAAGCACTGATTGGAGTGTTCTGTCAGAACACAACAGCTCAGCGTGGGGAGATCGCTGGACTAACATCGGATAGTTAGTAACCTGCTCTGACCGGAGCTGACAGGTTTTTTTTCCGTTCAACCAAGGAAAAAAACTCATAGGTTGTATCAGGCTTTACAGTCAGTAGGATGAGTCCCTTGTGCTGATTCCTCAGCTGTTAGTAGTAATCTTTTTTTCCTTTCTGCTCCCCACCCCCTCCACTCCCATTTTCGTAATCTTGCAGTGCGATGGAGGTTAATACAACTTAGCCCAGGATCACATTGAATCTGGCAATGCAGTCCGACTTAGGTGGCGATATGACAGACATCTGTGCGGGTTTTTGCACAGATGTCTATTCAAATCGCCCCTGAATTTACCAAAAGTAGTACAGGAACTACTTTGGGGAATCGGCGCGGCACTGCAAAGTTGACATTGCACCGAATCGGGCGGTGCCGTTGCTGGCAATAGCTGGCTATTTGACATGAGATTTGACAAAACAGCTCAATGTGAAAGGGTCGTCACAGGCTCATATCAAGAGAACCCGACTATGCCGACCTTTCTGCCCAGCTCCACCATTCATAGAATCTGTACTACAGCTACAGCATCCTAGACTGTATGTTATGTCCCTTGTGCTGATGTTTCTGTTTTTCATTTTGGCTGCACAAGACACGAGAGGTAGGAATTGACTGTTGTTTGTTGACAACTATAACCCTTTTAATTAAAATCCAATTCAACTTTCCTATTAAATCAGCTAAATACATTTCAGGTGCATCAGAACAAAAGGTCTTCAAAGACGTACACTTTGTTTTCATTAAAAAGTAGCCAATAACGGCTTAGAAAGGTCCATTCTCTGTCAGCATGCTGTAGAGAAGGACCCTTTCTCTCTGCAGAGGGCAGACATGCTCTTGCCCAATTAGATTTATAACAGTCAGGAAAGCTCATGCTCCCCACTGATTGGAAAGTCGTAGATCTGATTCAGCAGGGGGTGCCTTGGACCTCTTTAGAGAGACCACTGTTTCCACACAGAGCACAAGGGTACTTCACTACAGTAACCTGGCTGAAGACAAGCTTTTCTACTTAGGCAGAGGCGGCTCTAAAGAAAGTGAACTGTGTACTTTCAGTACATTTTGTTTTGATGCACCATGAATATATGCAGCTGATTTAAACTTGGGCTTTACTCCAGTTTATATACATCAGGCCACTGTACCATTCAGAATACATATTAATTTAAGCGTTCCATCCAACTATGCCCATGCAACTTTAAATTGGATGTAATACAAATTTTGCCAGCCCTCCCCTGCAAATATGCAATTTTACAGCCGCCACACAAAATGATACAGAAACTAAAACTTACCATTCGTCCTGGCATTCCGAAACCACCTTTCTCACCCTGATAACCAATAAAAATCACATAAGCTTTCACAAATGATATTTTACCTGGCTGAAATGTGCAGAAATATGATGGAAATGTGGATTTCTGCATAACTGATTTTTGTTATTTGCTGAAACATTTCTGACATTTAGCACATGTTAATATTTTAACATACAAAAAACTAGGCCATTAGGGTAATTCTGGATACATTTATGAATAGACAGTTATGTTAAAGTCATGTTTCCAGGGGTACATTTCCATTTTTCTTTCATTCCAATGTTGTCTTACATTTCATCACTGTATCTCAAGTTGAACTTGTTTAGTCTGTATTATGCAAATGTTTGCTCATACTAAAGTATGGGCCAGATCCACAAATATCAGGCGTAACTTAACTTTTCCCATTTAAGTTACACTGCCGCAAATTGTCCAAGTTAGTGCCCGATCCACAAAGCACTTACCTTGAAATTTGCGGCGGTGTAACTTAAATGTGTCCGGCGCAAGGGGTGCCGAATCTAATGGGGCGAGTCCCATTTAAATTAGGCGCGCTCCCGCGCCGGACGTACTGTGCATGCTCTGTCGGGTAACTTACCCGACGTGCATTGCGCTTACAGACGTCGCTCCGACGTCATTTGCTTAGACGGTAACGTAAATGGCGTCCAGCGCCATTCATGGACGTCTTACGCAAACGACGTAGAGTTTGAATTTTCGACGCGGGAACGACGGCCATACTTAATAGGGCTTATCAAATAGGACTCAGCCCTATTTTTACACGGCGTAACTCGACGTAAACGACGTAGATTTAGGGCGACGGGCCCGTCGGAGTGTTCGTGGATTGCCGTAAGTGTTCATTTGCATATTCTATGCCGGCCGCAATGGCCTCGCCACCTAGCGGCCGGCCTAGAATTGCATCCTTAAGATCCGACAGTGTAATTCAATTACACATGTCGGATCTTCTGTCTATCTCTTGGAAACTGATTCTGTGGATCAGTTCCAAAGATAGAAACAGGGATACGACGGTGTATCAGTATATACGCCGTCGTATCTCTTTTGAGGATATGGCCCTATGACATTGATATTCTGGTGTAAAGTGCATTGTATTCCCTACTGTAAGTAAAACAAGATCATGTGACCCTTGCAATAACTTGTTGTAGCCACGGGAACTTATCTAACTATAACTAATGCCCTGTATACACGATTGGAATTTCCGATGGGATAAAATTTGATGGAATTTTTTGTCGGAATTCCGTTCAAACTGTCTTGCATACACACTGTCAGACCAAATTTCCGACCGTCCAAAACTCGGTGCCGTAAAACACTACGACAAGCCGAGAAAAATTAAGTTCAAAGCTTCCGAGCATGCATCGACTTGATTCTGAGTTTAAAACATGTTCTATTTCTACGGAAAAAAGTCAGATGGGGCCCACACACGGTCGGAATATCCGATGAAAAAATTCCTTCAGACTTTTTTCATCGGAAATTCCGATCATGTGTACAAGGCATTATGGGTCTAGATGTGGGCTGCAAAGGGACTCAGGCCGGTGTGAACTTCAATGGCTGCTATTCCAACACATTTTTGCTTTGCCAATGAATAAATTGTACCGTGCTACAAAGCACTAATTGCCAGTGTGTACAAAATAACAAATTCAAAATATGAATAATACATTCATATACTGTGACAGGAAGTCAGGTAAATCTGTGGGTGTTGTCACAGACAGGACATATATTTCTGCCTTGTTTAGACAATACACCAATTGCTATTAGGCGACGGCTGAAAACGTAGCCATAAAAGGCTAAAGGCCGTTGGAAGACTTCAGCTGTTCAGAATGAGGCAATTAAGGCCTCTATAAGTAGTCCAGAGGATTACCACTAATTTGCTGCATGCTGAGGCTTTCTGTGTGAAAGAGAGCAGTACTGAAAGTCTTCTGAGGGTGTGAGGAGAGGATTGATTTTTCTGTGTGATAAAAATCAAAAGACTATTGTTTTTCTGCTGTATGACCAGCACTGTCTACCCAGCAGTAGGCTGTGCTAGACTCCCTAGATAGGTCCCTGTGTGGTGAAGATAGACGCCCCAAGTGACCAGGGTTTATTTTATGTTTGATTTTGTTTATGCTGTTTGGATGCTTGCACTTGTTTCCAGCAAGATGGACGAATAAACTAAAATCTTTGTTTTCAACCGTCTTCGACTGCCTGTCTGTATAAATTCAGTGTGTGGTGAACCCACCCAAGGGGTCACACACCCCGCTACCGAGCTAACCCCTTACAATACATAAACAAATGTTTCCAAGTGGTGCTTTCTTAAAACAAATACATCCACAGAAAATATATATACTCCCGTTTACATACAATTCCAGTGCATAATTAACAAATCAAACAGGGCAAACAAAGTGCAGTCCATGCAAATAATAATAATACGATTCCATGGAAAGATCACCAGTCACAAAAAGTGCTTCTTATCCACTCAGATAGCTTTCTTGTGCTTATATAGACAAAGTTGTGTCACCACCAAAAATGCTCCCCCCTCCTGGAACATTCTCACCTGTTGACATGTGACCTATACTGTTAAATATGGTCAACATAAGCTTTTTAGCCACACCTGGGCTATTGCTAACTTATATGACTTCCAGAAATGGCCTATACCATCCAGGTAATATATGTAAAGAAAAAACACTAATAGTGCTTATACCCTTTTAAAAATCCATTTTATTAAAACACAGATGATTGGGGTACGCACATCTCCCTGGTGCTTCCAGCACACCAGGCTATTACAGGCATTAAAATCTGTATGATGTCCCCACTGCATACGCACAAGCTGCTGGGGCAACTAAAAGGTTTCCAGCTCCACACTGGTTCAGAGTATCGTCACCATCCTATGCCCCTCCCCAATTTTTTTTTCCCTTTTGCATCGTTGCTTTTCTGACAGACTTTGCTAACCAAATAATAAAAAAAAGCTGTGATATACAGGCTGAAAATCTAAATGGGGGGACAAGTGTGTGCCCCTCTTCCTCAACCATACTAAGTTACATGCCCTAACATAAGGGGGTACCTTGGCAATGTATTTTGTCCCCATGTTGATGAGAACAATGGCCTCTTCCCCACAACCCTGGCCCA
Source organism: Rana temporaria (assembly GCF_905171775.1). NCBI lineage: Eukaryota > Metazoa > Chordata > Amphibia > Anura > Ranidae > Rana > Rana temporaria. Next base: position 105,242,371 of record NC_053496.1, on the reverse strand, counting down.
GTGGTTATGGGGTCTGGATGAAGGGGGTTTATCGAAATCTGGGAGCCCCATTAACAATAAGAGCCCCCCCAGATAACACCCCCACATATGAATGAGTATGGGGTATATAGTACCCCTCCCCATTCCCAAAAAATGAATCCTCAGCTAGTAGCTGAATGACCTGCAAGGGCATGAGTCACTGATTGTTAGAACTGACCTCCCAGCCCTCAATCAAACTGGGGCAGGGCCTTTGAAAATGACAATGTTTTCCCTAACTCAGGAAAAGGGAATGGTCAGAGATGCTTAGAACAGACCACAATAGGGATAACTGGGTCTTATCTTCGCTTAAATATCATAAATATTGCTCAAGTAAAAACATGTATTTGTGGACTTGGCCACATATTCAGTGCCTGCTGTTGATTGCTGTTGCTACGGACCATGTTCTCCCTCTTCTCGATCTGTCCAGCATAAATCCAGAGCCTTGTTCCCTTTTAGTAAGAATGTGTACCAACAGTGGGAAACAGTGATAACCCAATGCCTTACTAACTTTTTTTTTTTATAAAAAAAAAAGAATGTTTTAAGTCCTGAAATGCCCTAATAAAAACTATTTTCAATATTAAAAAGAATTTTGCATCTAATTTATTTTAATAGAATATGTTTGTATATAGTATGTTTGCCTATCTCTATATCGCACACCACATGGTCTTAATTCTTCCTAATTGTCTATGAAGCTACTCAACAGTGTACAAATCACTTGTAACAACTAACAGACGTTTATTCTTGTAAATAAATGTGCCTTCAGGGATGTCTCTTTAGCTTGTTTTCTATGGTTGCCCTGTGTAGGGATCAGTTACAAGCTCTGTAAAATGTGGGCCAATATCAAGCAGAGATTGGCTGTAAACTGCATAATTATAGTTTCTCCAGAAATGTTAAGTCATTTAGAATAGCCAAAAAATGTTGGTTTTAATGAGGAAGCATACATGAGTTTTCTATGATATAAAAGAAAAACTTGGGGTGATCATCACCAAAATCTACCAGTAGGCTGGAATCCATAATATTCAAGATTGCAAACCATTTAAAGAAAGATTGTTTGAAAAAAATGAATTAAGTCGATAGCAGAATTCATACCCACTATGGGTGCTTAGCAAACACTGAAAAAAAAAAGGACAATTGTGCATCATCTATCACAAGAACTTTTCCCGTGATTTACCAGCTTTACTTACAGGAACATAATTCCCCTCATGATCTTAGAGAAGCTAGAGACAAATAAGCCCACCAGCATCCATCAAAGACTGAGAAATCAAGGGTTGGATTGACTTACACAGCATGATTTATAAAGCAAAACTATATTAAATGACCTATGAGAACTTGTGTAGCCTAGTGAGATGTTACCCACAGCTGACATATCAGAGGCTTATTAATGGCATATTTCCCTGGGATGAGTTCAGTACACCCACAGCTTTCCCTACTTTATTTCTAACACATAAACTGTATAAATGTAATTTTATTTATTGAGGCTGGCATTCACACTGCATTCTCAATACGAAAGAGAAAAACATTGGTTAAAACTTTGGAACACTAAAGACAGTTTTTGGACAAATTCAAGTTTACTACTTATACCAGAGCTCAGACATTACCGAATTAGAGAACATTTTGAGAACATGTGAGAACAGACAGGTGTCCAGACATATACAGAGAAATGGAAAGACAGAAACAGATCAGAGAAAACAGGATAAGAGTTTGGGCAGGGAGAGAATGGAAATATTTAGGGGGTTGTATAAATAAAGGTTTTGGAAAACATGAAGATACTTCAAAGCCTGACATGCCAGATGTACCATGACTATTATAATATGAATAAAAGTGGAACTCAACCTAAATTTTTATTTTTGCTGGCTAAGAAAAGGATAAAGGCTATATGCTTTAGTGTGAAAATTGTTACTTTCAGAAACGTTTCTAACGGTTTTACCGCGTACACACGACCGTTCTTAATGTCATGGAAAAAACAACGTTTTTCTCTACGTGATTCTTGTCAAGCCTGCCTTGCATACACACGATCGTGAAAACAAAATGCCTGAGTAAAGCGTGGTGACGTAAACTGCTTTTGCTGATTTCGTGTTAGTAAAAGTTTGGTAGGAGACTATTCGCGCTTTTCAGTCTTTGTTCTTTTCAGTCTGTTATAGCGTGATGAATGTGCTATCTCCATTACAAATGCTAGTTTTACAAGAACGAGTGCTCCCGTCTCATAACTTGCTTCTGAGCATGCGTGTTTTTTCCCGGCGTTAAAGCCTACACACGACCGTTTTTCACGACGTGAAAAACGACAACGTGAAAAATTACGAGAAAAATTAGAGCATGTTCTAAATTTTTAATGCCCATTTTTCACTTCGAGAAAGATGCTCTGGAGCCCACATAATGACCAATTTAATGACCATTTAAAAAAATTGTATTTTTCTCGTCATGAAAAATGGTTAAGTCGGTTAAGGTTAAGTCGAATGTAGTGATGAAAAGATTTAAAAGTACAGGATGAAAACATTTCTTGGATGAACACATTTCCAACAATGTATTGTCATTTTCATTAAGGAAATTCCATTCATATCAAAATCAAATGTTAAAAACAGACAAAATGTTGCAGTATTTGAACATTCACCACGCCTCTGATGGCATTATTGAATGCACTGGCAAGAATTTGTGTAAGAAAATCTGCTTATATCAGTCTGTTTATATTAAATTGTTCTCTGTGTCTCCATACTTCCCATTTCACTAACAATTGTTGAGTAAAAAAAAAAGAAACAGTATAAAGGTAACTTTATTTTATATACCGTTTTCTCAAAGAAAATTTAAATAGTCTTCTTTATGCCTGGCTCCCCCCTGCATTCAACCCTCGGCATGCAAGGTGATCTTGGTTATCTACCTGGTTATTTTATTATAATACATATTTATAATACACGGTGTACCATTGTGGTCAAAGTTTGAAACAAAGACACCGTAACACATCCTTAGAGTCGGTTAACAGGGGGGGCGATTTGTCAGGCGACTCAGCCGCCTGACAAGTCGCACTTCGCTCTGCTCAATGGAACCGTTCTAATAGGAGCGACTCAAGTTGTTTCAGAATAGGAACATTTTGATCATCGGCTGCAGGAAAATCGCGGCGTTGCAGAGATTTTGCTATGTTTTGGCCGTGGTAAATTTTTCAAGGGCCATTTGTCCCCTATATGGGAGTGTTCCTTTGATCTTGGTTTGGAAACGCAAAACGCAGCAAAATCGTGGCGTTGTAGAGATTTTGCTACGTTTTGGCCGTGGTAAATTTCTCAAGGGCCATTTGTCCCCTATATGGGAGTGTTTCTTTGATCTTGGTTTGACTTGGCCTTCCCTCCGTTTCTCCTCGCCCTCCAGGCCCTGGTCCAACCCCCGTCCCCTGCTCAGCACTGGGTCGCTGGATTGCGACCTCTCGTAGGTCTGGGGACGTTTCTTCTTTGTCCTCACAGTTGGATTTTTATTTTTCCATTGGCCCTCCCCTCCTGTGTTTGGACCAATAAGAGGGTTGCTCCTAGCAGCATAGTCACCGGCTGGCCATTAGTCTTGTTTTTCAACATGAATTTTGGTATGTATGTTACAATTTACATCTATGATGACTATTTATTAAGTGAACATCATGTATATATGTGTGTATGTATGTATCTATATTTAACACATGCGTTTTTTTTGTTGTTGATTATTCTCTTTAACAAGTCTTACTGATATGTATACATTCCATCACAGAATTTATGCTCGCAAATCTTCTCTTCCCCTGAAGAAGATCACAATGAATACAAAGGTCGAAAATGCATTGGGATGTTGCGTCTATAGTAATTATTCATAAGATTGTACAATTAACTATTGGCCATTTTATGTATATGTATTGGCTTTTTATTAATTTATGTTTTTTGGCGCTCATTTTCTAAATCCTATCAGATGGTTTATATACCATATTTGATATTCTAATAAAATGTATACTTTTTTACATTTCCCATTTTCATCATTTACTGCTGCAACTCAAAGCCCCTAGGGTTTTTTTTCCTTTCCTTTAAGTATGACACAGCTGGCCAGCTTGAACAGGTATGGCAATATATTCAAGAATCTATGCTTTATACAAAAGTTTGCTACAGGTAAAAAAAAAAAAAAAATAGCAGTGGATCCATAATGGATCACATGGATTACATTACTAGCTTAGTTAAAAGGTCAGAAAATGTAAAGTGAATATGTGGCTAGGCTATGGACATTTAAATAGTTGCATGTTCTTAATAATCAGTAACTTTTTTTAAGACCAGGCCTTTTTCTAACATTTTTTATTTACATGTTAAAATCTGTATTTTTCACTAGAAATTTATTTAGAACCCCCAAACATTATACATATTTTTTTAGTAGAGACCCTGGATAATACAATGGTGGTTGTTGCAAATTTTTATGTCACACTGTATTTGTACAGCAGTCTTTTCTTGGAAAAATTACACATTAATGAATTAAAGAAAAACAAAACAGTAAAGTTAGCCCGATTTTTTTGTATAATGTGAAAGATGATGTTACGCCATGTAAATAGATACCTAACATGTAATGTTTTAAAATTGCGCACGCTCATGGATTGACGACAAAACTATGGTACTTAAACATCTCCATAAACTTTTTTTACAGGTTACTTGTTTAGAGTTACAGAGGAGGTCTTGTGCTAGAATTGATATTCTCGCTCTAATGATCGTGGCGATATCTCACATGTGTGGTTAGAACACTGTTTACATGTGTTAAAACAAGCCCTAGCTGACCTCTACAGCTGCAGGCACTGTGGAGCAACTGCAGTATTGAAGTCCTTTAACCTCTTGGCACCCACGCTATAGACAAAAGACGTCTACAGCGCGGCGCCTATCTGCCTGTTTACTTCCTCATTGCGCGCCACGTGGGCACACATCGAGGAAAAGCTGTGCCCGCTGTGTCACGCGGGTGCCGATGCGGGAAATTAGTGAGGGTTTACTGTTTGTTAGGAATAAATAAATACTTGAAAGTCCATAGCCAGACCACAGTTTCACGTTAAGATTTTGTTTACTAATTGTAATAAATAAGTTAGACCTCTGGTTTAATGTTCTGCATTTCCCATTTTCTTGGCAGTGGTTATTTACAATTATTTGTTTTGCTATTCCACATTTCAGATGTTCATGTGCTAATGCAATACATAGCATTCATTATTTCAAAGCGGGGGAAGAGAACGAGTGTCTCATGTCAGAGCCTAATTTATCTAGAGTGTTCCATTATGATGTTCAAGCAGAACTCGTGTGCTGCTTTGATAACATTGTATTAATTGTTACTACTCATGAAATTGGCTGCCCATCAAAGCGTTACACACTTGTAAAAACATAGACATGCAATGAGTGAATGACAATTTCTGAAACAAAAACAAAACATAAAATAATGGCAGTCCAGGATACCAGCATGTTCCCTCTGATGAGATACTTTCCACCACTCCTGGACAAGAACATCTGGCTAGGTCTGCATACATCTTCGCAACCCTTTCGTGCCACTTAATGTTTTCCTGTTTTGTTGTTCTCCGTTCTTTAATGTAGCAATACAAGCATGACACGAACAGTTTAAACAAACACGTTATTGTCTCTGATGCATTTATGTTAACAAGGTTGTTGTCCCGCTGGGGCTTTTTTTTGTTCATGTCATGCTCCAAGCTGTAGTTATACAGGCATATGATATGCGGACCAATAAACTGCTTCCTTTTCTCATAAAAACATGTTTAACGGGGGATGTTACAAGTCTGTAAAATTGGTAAAAACACTGCATCTGTCCGCCCTCGCTGATAAATGAAAGTTGTAGGTTATTTTGGGATAATTCATACACAAGGAAAAGACAAAAAGATAAATTAATTGTTATCATGAAATGCTTAATAAATCATGAAATCTCATATTTCCACCACAGACATAATATCATTTAGAATTTTGTCATTTATGGGTGAATATATGCGGCCATGTTTATATATAGTATCTGTGAACATATAAACACACAAAAAAAATTCTGTTCAGTAGGTTGGTTTTTCAGCACAAAATCTCCACTTGCGTGGAGCATATTGTTTATCTAGAAATGCAGATCGGGCTGGTTCCGGTCTGGGCACTTTTACATGTAAGGGCATAAACTGTAGTATGTATTTTAAAGGGAATTTTAATAAAACTATGTTTCACGATCACTTTGTCATTTTCCTTTCTGAGGTTTGATGTTTATCTATTGATTGGAGAACTCGCTATTGGAGAAGGATACGCTGATTGTTTAAGGAAGGAGTGAACTTGGCTTCGGGCCTTGTAAGCCAAAAAATAAAAAAGGCTTGACCAGGGGCGGACTGACCATTGAGTCACTCGGGCACTGCCCGAGGGCCCCATGCCACTAGGGGGCCCCATTAGGGTTGCCAGGCTCAGTAAAACCAGAGACAGTATGTAAAAATCAGTTTTTTTTAGATCTGTCCGAAACCGACATGCTTTTGATGTGAAAATCCCGAGATTTTAGCTGCCCCGCCTCTGCACTGCCTCCTGGTATGGTGGCCATCTGTAAGCCCAGGGGCCCCATAATCTTCTATTGCCCGGGGCCCCTATGAGTTGTCAGTCCACCCCTGGGCTTGACTGGTCCTGGTGGCCTTAGGGCTCTGGTGAGTGCATTCATAGCATCACTGGCAGTGGACCGCTGTTTGTGTATTATCTAGGATCACCCACATAGATGTACGGTGGATGGGATGAATTGTATCAAGGGCTTCAATATTGGACTTTGTTGCTGAAAATAAAGGCGTTCTGTTCTTTTGTTTCATGTGCTTTTGTTTTTTGCTTTTCCATTTTTTCTACAGGTTTGATGTTAATTCACCACCAATTTTTCAAGTTTTTCACTATATAAGAAACTTTTGTGGTGTATATCTATTTAAGGATATTAATTAATCTCAAAATGTTAAAAATATATGTTTTTTGAAACACAGATCATAAGTTCACTTTAAGGGGATTAGCGTCCACTGTATGGTTTTGATCAATAGTGTGTCTCACACTTAAAAGGGGCAGCTGTCACATTTTTCACAACACGCTTTCATTTTCAGGTTGGCGCCATATATATATCTTTGTAAAATCTCAACTTGGACTTTTAGGTGTCAACTTTCAGAGTTTTATTTTATGTTCCCAACCCCTAACTTAAACTAACTCTTCAAGTACAACTATAGGCAAAACTTTTATTTCATTTTGGATAGCACAAGGGAGGGCTATAACCCCTATCACCCCCCTCCCCCTTCCTGTGTTCCATTTCCCTTGACTTCCTATCCCATAGTCAAACAAGAAGTGCAAATAATTACTTGCAAATTAGGGAAATCCCTTGGGGACCCCCAGGTCACCAGACCTAATGTCCACATTGGAAGACTTTACCTCTAGTACTTTTCTGGGGACAACCCAAAATTTGTGATTTTCTTTACTTTTACTTTCATTGATAATGGTAAACAGGACAAAACGAGAGGGTGAATCTCCTTAACGGGGGCACAGACAGCAATAAGAACTTGACAGGGGTTCTAATCGCTTTACACTCTGTCCAAAACTAAAAAAAAAATTGTTGCCTTTAGTTATACTGTAAGCTGACCCTACCTATAGCCTGGTACACACTACAAAACTGTCAGCTTTGGTTGGAGACGCTGTACTGACCATCTGACATTAGTAAAGCGATCTCCTCCTGCTGAGCTTTTGTGTTCTGACAGTGGAACGGCCCCCTGCCAGAACACCCCGATCAGCGCTCTCTGCCATTGGTTGAGAGAACTGAGTGGGAGTTGGTTGGCTGCTGGTTTTCCAGCATGCATGTCCGATAGAAGCTGGTCGGACAGACCAACATACACACGGGCCAACTGTTGCACGCTTTTTTTTATAACTGGCTGATGTCTCCTGACATTCGGCCCGTGTGTACACGGCTTAACACTTCTCTTATCTAATACCCATTTTAGATATAGTAGAGAAGGGTCAAACCTCCTATTAGTTTATTATTTCTGCCTGTGTCATGCTGGGGAGATTTTCATTCTCTTCCAATTTCCTGTTGCACCTCCAGGATACGAGGAACTCTCTCCAACTGAACAGTATTCCTATCTTAGACAGCTGTCATAGTAACAGGTGTCCCCTTTTCCCTCATTTCTTTTTCTGTTGATGACTCTAAAATGTCCCATTGACAATGATCACCAGGATAAAGAGAGAGGAGCATCTCCTAGTGGGGACACAGACATTAATAAAAAAAGGCAAATGGTTTAACGCTTCCCTACTCTATGGAAAAATGTTGCCTTTACATACATTTCAAGTTCCTTAAGCTAACACAGAAATGTTCAAAACCTTTCACATTTAACCTTACTATACCATACCTTTACACTTTAACGTCATTCTCTAACCTTACCCATTAAAGTGGATGTAAACCCATCACTCACAGTATAAACTAATGACACAGTATTAATGTATATATACATGGAAGCCCCCTGCATGTATCCCTACCTTACAAATGTCACCCCCTTCAGCGGTAGGATCCCCGCAAAACTCTGGAATCGGTGGGTGGGTCTATTTGCTGAAGTTAGGTGGGTGGAGTTATGATGTTACAAGACTCTCCACCCACCTCTACATTCTCCTACTCTCCTATTCCTGTGTTTTGAGTAACATCCGGTCAAAACTCAGGAAAGGCACCACATGGCTTTGGCATGCCCAATCATGCTGAGGTGTGGAGCAGCCAATCCTTAGATAGCTGGAGAAGAAAGGAGGATGAATGTGAAGCTGGAATCGTAACACTCTCTTTCTCATGCCATTTATGAGATAAATAAATCAGATGTCAGTCACAGCAGTGGGGGATGTGGTGACACAAACTTATCTGTGAGTCGTTTTTTTATCTTACTAAAAAACAGGACTGCTCAGAGCTGGATTTACTCCATGGCAAGACTGGGCACAGATGACTTAACATCCTCTACTGTACCAGGTAGAAGTCTTCATTAAAATGGTTTACCTACAGGTACTGTAAATATCTCCTAAACATGCACCATTCAAGAGATATTTAGTTTACATGCAACCTGAGACATCACCAGCGCTTGCAATCTGAAGGAATGGCCACCCGGGTTGTTCCTTTAGAGTCAGAGTCCTGTGTCGTAAATGGCAGCTCCCAAATGCACAGCTGAAGTTTGCGAACCCGGAAGGTAGATGGGTGAAGATGGAAGCCCTGTCAGCGGTGACAGCTCGCTGCTAGAATGGCTTGGTTCTAAGTTAAGTTTCATATATTGTGCTAGTATGTGATGCATACTAGAATATTATAACTGCCTTGCAGGTTAAAAAAAAATTGCCGGTGATTTACTACCACTTAAATAATAAAATTAAGAATGATAGGATACAAGTCAAGGATACAACTGATGTTTCAGTTGCAAAAACAAAGTTTTGTAAGACTTTCAAACCCAACTTTATCAAAATCTATCAGACTAAACTAGTTAATGATAAAATAAAAACATATATTAATAAAGTATAGGGTACAACTGAAATCTCAGTATTTTGTGGATAGCTACTATTTTCTGAACATACCCCTCTGCCTACATCTCTCTGGGACTTAAAAAGCAAGTCAAGTTCTTAACTCTGCCCATTCCACAGTCATTATTCCTTGATCAATCATTCATTGTCACTGGGGCAGGGTAGAGTTAAAGGTCATGGCCCCAGATGGCATATAAGCAGCATGTGTGGTCTTCATAGGGGATTGCATATCTGATTGAATTAAGTCGGATGGTGGTAGAATGTGCTCCAGGTCCATTGATAGGAGCAATGCATTACAATATAGAAGTGTACCAAAATCATTATGGTGCTTACAAAAGGCTGTATGATGGACCCCCCCCACCACACCATACTAATATATAGTGTTAAAAGTAGATGGAAAATGTTCATTTAAGCCTTTTCTCAAATGCATAAAAACAAATCTAATTTATCTCAAGATTAAATCATAAGTAGAATGTAAAATGTGTATGTAAAACAAGCGGGGTAAAGAAAAAACTAGAGTGAAGATATTTTTAGATTTGATAAATGAAACTGCAATTTAACAGGCAAACGAGAAATACATTTTTTACAAACCGCCTGAGACAAATTGTTAGGTAGGAAGCATTTTAGGAAAAAGATGATACGCACAAGACATTTGTCTACACAATTTTCTAGCCCACAGGCATGTTTAAGATACTTCATAGTGTATGTTTAAAATACACCATAATCTGTATTCGCTTGTGCATCTTTATGAAAAACGTATGCAGATCTTTTGTATTATGTATTTATTTCTGTTTTTAGTCATATTTTGGTTTTATTGGTACTGTTCTAAAAAGACCATCTGGCTACTTTAAAACTGTATGTATATTATCTATTTCATAAGAGTACTTACACACCGGAGATTTGCTAAAACTATTGCGCTAAGAATCTGGTGCAGCTGTGCATGGTAGCCAACCAGCTTCTAACTTCAGCTTGTTCAATTAAGCTTTGACAATAAAACCTGGAAGCTGATTGGTTTCTATGCAGATCTGCAAGTATGTTTCACGCTCCAGTTTTAGTAAATCAACCCCACTGTGTTAATAAATGTTGAATTTCCGGAAATTGTTACTTACATTTCTGTATATAATGCTTTATTGATAAATGCCATGTCACAGTACTTTTGTAAGATATTACAAATTTTGACTTAAAGTTCAGCCTATTTCTGCAATGGCACATGATGCTTATAAATACATAACCAAGGTCACAGAAGTAGAGGTCATAAATTAGACGATTTAATGCACTTTCACCTCTAACTTGCTTTGATCTTTTAAGTGTTTAGGCGGAACAATGGATACAAACAAGACAATTATAAGTCGCCAGTAATCAAGAGCAACATTTCCTTCAAAAACAATATGAAAGATAAAAAGGGTGCTTACCGGAATACCAGGTCGTCCACTAGCTCCCTGAAACAAAAGCAGATGGTTTAATAAAATAATTTACAGCAAAAATAAATAGTCAGGATATAATAAAGAGAACAATCATTTCATAAATGCAATGAGAATGTAAAACAGAAAACAATATTGGCAGATTTTGACAATTCTCCAATGTCTTTATGCTTCATCTAATCAGTGTCATTTATCCCAAACAATATCAAAAGCTCTGTTGATGGTAAAAAAATACTATTTAAAGAACAAAGGGAAATTTGGACTGCAACAAATTAAAAGCAAAGTGTAACCAAATCAAAGAAAAGTAATGTCTGAATAGAAGGCAGGCAAATGTGCCCACCCTACCTTAGCAGTGTTTCCCTGTCTTCGCAATGTGCAACTAAAGACCAGTGAAAAATAGAACTTCAAAACTCACCCACCTCTCAGAATCCAGTGTTCCATGCCTGAGCAGCCAGTCTCTAGGCACGAGAAATGTACATTGGGGAGGGGGTAGTTCTTAGTTTTGTGCAAATACTTACAGAAAAATCTGTATTTTCATTTGATCTTCAGGTGCTGCATTACCCCGTTAAGAAGCTGCCCTTTTTTTTTTTTTTTTGAGGTTTAATGGGAGAGATCGGTTTGTCTGCTATACAGCCCAAGTGTTATTTGCCTTCTCTTTGAGTTGGTTAGAGGACTAAATGACCAGCACATCAGGGACAGATTTATACCATTACCTATATTGAAGGTCAAATAACAACCTAGTAGTCAAGATTTAGGGCCTCATAGGAAATACTCTGGAGACTCTGAATGTAACAGTTAAAGGGGTTGTAAAGGTACAATTTTTTCCCCTAAATAGCTTTCTTTACCTTAGTGCAGTCCTCCTTCACTTACCTCATCCATCGATTTTGCTTTTAAATGTCCTTATTCCTTTTGAGAAATCCTCACTTCCTGTTCTTCTGTCAGTAACTCCACACAGTAATGCAAGGCTTTCTCCCTGGTGTGGAGTGTTGTGCTCGCCCCCTCCCTTGGACTACAGGAGAGTCAGGACGCTCTCTACATTGCAGATAGAGAAAGGAGCTGTGTGTCAGTGGGTGTCCTGACTCTCCTGTAGTCCAAGGGAGAGGACGAGCATGACACTCCACACCAGGGAGAAAGCCTTGCATTACTGTGTGGAGTTACAGACAGAAGAACAGGAAATGAGGATTTCTCAGAGGAAATAAGGACATTTAAAAGCAAAATCAAAGGATGAGGTAAGTGGACTGCACTAAGATAAAGGAAGCTATTTAGAAAAATAAATGTACCTTTACAACCCCTTTAAGTATGATCTTCTATTCATAAGAAATCTTAGTTTACATTTATTAAAAGAGCATGTTTATAACTTAAACTTTTTTATTAATACAAATTCTAAAGCCTAATTCTAGCCATTTTATTTTTTTTATAACGTAGAACGTGTGACAAAAAGTTAAAACTCCTGACAGCTTTTTATTTCTGTCCACGACACAACTAGGGGGAGCATGCATCACTGGGACAGGAAGGTATGGGGTAAGCAATAAAAAAATGTTCTAACCCTTCTCACTATCCTAAAAAAGGTGCTTTTTCTGTGTCCCTGTTGAAGAGATTTCCTATTATTTTCTATCCCATTAATGTCCCTACTGGGCACACAGAGGGCAATAAAATCTGATAGATGATGTAACCCTTGCCTGCTCTATCCGAACAAAATAAAGTGTTGGGCTTTAAGAAAGTAGGATTTGAGCATCCGATGTGTAAGAGCACTGACTTTTCCTTTCGTGTATTTTTTTTAAACTTTTACTCAAGTCAGCTGAATGGGTAGGAGGTCCAAATGACCCCTGAGTTTCTTAGGCCTTGTACACACGATAGGTTAAACAGAGTACAAAAGATACAGTAAGATACATAAAAACCATATAGAATATGCATAGGTAAGAAAATATCCTCTCGTTTCTTACCTATGCATATTCTATATGTTTTTTATGTATCTTACTGTATCTTTTGTAATTAAAATTATATATTTTTTCTAAACCCTTTGTTCCCGTCTTGCCTTAAAGGTCTGCCCTGTCACTGCCTCCCAGCAGAAATTTTTTCTTTATTCAATATAACGGATGTTGGCAAATGTGAGTGCTTTTTTGTTTCCCTTTCCCTCCTTTTGATTCAGGTTAAACAGAGGACAACGGTCTGATGGACCGTTTTCATTGGTCAAAACCGATCGCGTGTGGGCCCCATATAAAAAAAGCCAACTTGCTTTAAATTTAACCGATGGATTCCTAACGGATAGATCGTTAGTAGGCACGATCATCGGTTAAAAATCCACGCATGCTCAGAACCAAGTCAACGCATGCTTGGAAGCATTGAACTTCATTTTTTTCAGCACATCGTTGTGTTTTACGTCACTGCGTTCTGACACGATCAGTTATTTAACCTATGGTGTGTGGGCGCAACGGACCATCAGTCAGCTTTATCGGTTAACCGATGAGAACGGTCCTTCAGACCGCTCTTATCGGATGGACTTATCGTGTGTACGAGGCTTTAGGGCCAGGGCAGAAATTACATGCACAAATTACAGATAATGTGGACATTAGCCTGCTGGTTTACATGCACCTACCTATAAAGCAGGCATCAATAATAGCTGACTGCGGTCTGCATCCGGACTGAGTCACTGTCCCTTCCAGACCGCTGTGGTCATGACACTTAAAGATCTGCTTCTTACCCCCAGCCTCTGCTACTGTCATTCTCAGAGCAGAGAGTGGGAGGCAGTACAGTTCTAGCAGAGGCGTCCCTAGGGGGGGCAGACCCAACATCATGCTGTGCCCCACCATGTGCCCCCCCCCCAAAAAATTTATTTTTTATTTTTTTGCAATTTTTGTATTTTGCTCCCCGAGGGGGAGAGCGTCCCCAGTCAGCTCTGCGGGGGATTCCTCCCCCTCCCTCTGCTCGCCAACACTGCATAATGCGAGCGCTCACACAACCAGATATTCTAGCCTGGACCGTGTTTAAGTGTGTGCACTGCAGACTGCAGTACACTGTAATCACTGAACTACATTATCTCCATCCCTTCTCTCCCCCATCTGTCTCCCTCCCCCTCTCCTGTTCTTTCAAAACATTCACAATTTACTTTCACTTTCAGTTAGGCAGATAATATACGGTGCAAATTTCTTTCCTGCATCCACAGATTGCAGGAAAGAAACTTGCATGATTCCCCCATCAACAGACAGTGGTGACAGGGGAATATCCCTCCTGCCCAGCAATTATATTCTCCCGACAAACAGTGATTATCACTAGTGGCTATACAGCAACCACTAGTGATAATTATAAGAGAATCTGCTCATTAATGGTTCAAATCTCAGCCAGTTTCTGCTGAACCAGCTGAGATTTAAACTGTCTATGGCTGGTCTTAGCTCTTAGGCAGCCCATACATTGATTAGCACTGTGGAGTGTCGGCTTCCTGGCGTGATCGGGCATGTGGGATTTCAAACACACCCGAGCCCATCTCTATTGGTTGTAGACAGTTGAGCTCCCTGCAGGTTGCTTAGCAGCAGTGGACCCTTCTCTGACATGCTGATCGGGATGCAATCCAGGTGATGCTCTTAGTCAAATCCTAGTCATAAATATCAGTGCCCACACTTTACAGGCATAGAGCCCACATGGCTGCTGATCATACGTTTGATTATATTTATGTGGTTGAACTCTTGATGCTAATAAATACTGTGTTTATTAGATCTGACTGGGAGCATCACCTGGATCACATGCCGATCAGCATGTCAACAGAGAAGGTTATACAGCATTACTGCTGCTAGGTGACCAGATGGGGGCTCGGCTCTCTAAAACTAATAGTGCCAGCCTTCCCCTGCATGCACCCATAATGTCACCAGCACTAGGTCCTAATAGACTGTCGCCGCTGCCAAGGAGACAGATGCCAGACCAGCGCTGTAAATAGCAGGGACAGGACAGCTGGGGATCCCCACTGTGGCAGAACACCAGGGCCCGGTGGCAAGACAACCTTTGCAACAATGATAGTTCTCCCACTGCTTTGGACCCTTATATTTTCTTGGTGTGCTGGTGACATATATCTCTTGTTTTTTGCCACCCTGGGGGTCCCCAGTATAGTAGGAAGGGAGCTCACTGCAGAACATGTGAAAGGGCCCATAGTGGGATCGTAGTAAAGGCCCCAGGATTTATATATATAATTGCATTTTATAGTTGGCCCCCCCACTTTTGTCCCTGTCCCCCCATGTGCCCCCCCTAAATATGAAAGCTGGAGACGCCACTGAGTTCTAGACAGAGGGTGGGAGGCACAGCAGCACTTCTAAATATCTACAGTATACAAAATGGCATTAAAACATGCTGATAGGTTTATTGGATCATGTCTAAATTGCCCCTAGTATGTGTGTGTATAAATGTGAGTTAGGGACCTTAGAGTGTAAGCTCCTTGAGGGTAGGGACTGATGTGAATGTACAATTTATATGTAAATTGACGGCGCTATATAAGTACCTGAAATAAATAAATTAATTAAATAGCAGTGGCTGTGAATCCTGAATATCAAATTGCAGAAACAACTTGGGTGAATTGTCATTGCAGTGGATCAGTGGATGTTTTGCTCGTCCCTAATCAGCGTTAAAGATTTGCAAATATTACACTATTCTTCAGTCTGTAAGGTGTGCTAGAGATATGCATGTCACTTTTGTGATATAATACCCTGTTAAGTTACACAGGAAGAAACGATTTTATGAAATGATACACCAAGCAGCAATAAAAGGATGACTTTCTTAAACATTTTCAAAACATTTCACTGCCAATACTGTCAGACAAGTTATATAATTATGTACATCTATAACTAGTGTTCATGGGTTTATTTAATTTCAGAGTGTCAATCTGTCTTTCCCAGGCACTGTGGTTTATGTGAGAAGATTGACATATTCATTATCTGGAGCTTTTCTTCTTTCAGCCACCTCCGACCCTTATAAATCAGTTACCAGCAGGTACACAGTAGAGAGAGTTACAAGAAGAGATTCCAGTTACTTACAGGTGGTCCTAAAAAAGAACAGAGAAGATGAAGAAATGTTAATTATGGATGCATTACAAAAAAAAAAAGATAATGTAAAAAGTAACATTTATCCGTTATTGATTTCACAAAACATGCAATACAATGTAAAAATTTTTTAACTAACAGTGAATCTTAAAAGGCCGAGATTGGCGTTTTCGGTCAACAGCAAATAAAATGTTAAGATCAATGTATGCAGATAAACTTTGTTGCAGATACTATGTTTTTCATGTTTTTAATGTACCAGCTATGTCAGGGGTAACCCTGTAGAGGTGAAGATCTGCCTGAACAACATGGAAGAGATCACCACAGTGCAACATGATTGAAAATATTTAAGTAACATTAGCTTTAGAATGAAGAATATAAACCATGACTACATAGCTACATATGAATTCAAGAATCATATGATCCAAACAGAAACACACAGTAATTACCATAAACTATTGATTAATTAAAGAAGAGCTCCAGGTTCCCCCCAAAATATACAAATACTGTAGCTGATGACTTTCAATATAAGAACACTTACCTGTCCGGGGATCCTGCAATGTCCTCACCCAGACTGATTCTTCAATCAGCTTCAAGTGTAGGCTCTGGCATCTCTAGTAAGGGAAACAGGAAGTGAAGCCTTGCAGCTTCACTCGCGCAGGTTTAGTAGGAAACAGGCTGTGAAGCCACAAAGGCTTCACTTCCTGTTTCCTACTGTGCAAGCGCGAGTCACGCTGTGCCTTGTGAATGGCCCCGTAGTCTTCTGAGACCTGTGATATGTCCCAGAAGACTTCAGGGGAAGGAGGGGGTCGAAATTCCAGCTTACATTGCTGTGGCGATCTAAGTTGGAAGAGGGGGGAGTATATATATATATATATATATATATATAAAAAAAGCAATGTTCATGTTCTATAGCATAATATAAGTGATTTTTTTTTCTGGGTTTAAAAAAATAAAATTTAGTAATTTTCTATACTCAAAATGACATAACGTCATGGAGAGAAGGAATTATAAGCGACTAATTACAGTTGGCCATCCAACTACTACCACCTGTGTTACAACGGATTTGGAACATTCTGCTGCTATAAGGCTGGCCATACATTACACAATTTTCTTATTTAATTTATTTAATAAATTTTCCTTTAGATTTGCCTCCAACTATGTGGTGCAAGGGACTTGCTAAAAGTGCATGTCCACTTCCCTTACATTGGGAACCTGTTTGTTAAATATTACAGTTCTGTGGTAAATTACACACATGTGTTGATGAGCCTTATGTTCACCCTTAACTTTGCATGTTCATTTGAAAAGGGCTGCCTAATGCACCAAAATACACAAAAAAGGTGCATGCACTATTTCTTTTTGAAACTCAGTGCACCAAAATGTATAGAATGAATAGCACCACATAGCACTAGTGCCCATAATTTATAAATCTGGCCTTAGTCTGACGTGAAGGGATCTTAACTGTCACAACATCAGGTGCTGTGTTATGTTTAGCAAAGTCATACAGCTCCCTGGTTATCACACACAATCACAAGGTTTGCTGTACATAAATCTCTAGCTTTTAATGGTCAGTGCAATCACATTTCTATTTAGAACTCTTGCTTGGGTGCTGGGTGCAGTTCCAACCAGGAACCCTATCCAGTTCCGGGACAAGGGGTGGGCAGGAGGGACAGCTGCCGTGGGCGCAGTGGTATCATGTGTTGTGGTAGGAAGCTGCATAGAGAGTTTCTACCTACAAGCTGATCGGAGTAGTGACATAAGCTTCAGTACTCCTGTCAGCTTAGTTCTGAAGAAGACAAACCAGATCTGGAGAGGAGAAGAGAACTGGAAGAAGGTGAGGGTTGTGCTCTATCCTCCTTCCAGCTCTTTTTCCTGCCACTGCAGCTCTCCCAGATTGTAAATGCCAGGTTGCTGCTGTTCAGTGTTTGTTTGCCCATCCCCATCTAGTCCTAGCAAAGAATGTGGGCAGAAGGTGTGTTAGAAAACACCGCACAGTGGCGATCTGATCAGTGGGGGGCGCAAATGCTGCAATCCCATAGCCCTTCAGCCGCTGACATCTGTCCCCGCCATCTGCCTGTCAAAAATGTTAAGTCAGGTTCCTTCTCAACTCTGATGTTTTAGGATGAGGAGGAGCCTGGGAGGAAGGACATTCACATGTAGCACAGCAAATACCTGTGAGATGTCCTTCCTTACTGGCATTTGCTGTGCTGCATCTGAGGTCTGTGTTTTAAGGAGGGGAGCATTACACTTGGGAAATAATGGGGGAACACTTGTGCTGGGGATGAGAGTATTTGACCTAGGAGGGGGGAGGAGAAGAAGGTTAGTGCTAGGAGGGGGATTTTGGGAGGGGGGATTTGTGCTGAGGGGTGATTTTGGGGGGGATGTGCTAGGGTTTTTGTTAGACAGGGGATTGGTGGGATTTGTGCTAGTAGGGATGACTGGAGGGAGATTTGTACTAAATGAGGAAATTTGGGGGATGATTTGTGCTAAGAGGGGGGATTTGGGGTGATTTGTGCTGGAAGGGAGAATTTGGGGGTGGAAGAGGATTTATGCTCAGAGAGGGCATTTGAGGGGTAGAGGATTTGTTCTAAGAAGGGGGGTTCAGGGAGGGAGAGGATTTGAGCTGGGAGAGGGGATGGGGGGGTCTAATATTTGTGCTTTTTTTTCGGATTTGTTGTGGCAGAGGGGGAATTTTTGTTTGGGGAGAATTTTTGGCTTGCAAAGGGAATTTATGCTTAGGAGGTAAGCGTGCAGATTACTGTTTGAGTTTCTTTGGCCAAATAATTAATAGAGAGGCCGGACAGGCCAGATTCATTGAAAGTTTTTAGATTGCTATATGCATATGAAATAAGCACTCTGAATGAATTACTGTATTTATCGGCGTATAACGCACACCTTTTCCCCCTAAAAAAATAGGGGGAAATAATGGGTGCGTGATATACGCCGATAATGTACCATGGAGGGGAAGGAGGGGGACGAGCACCACCGGAATTCACCGAGCTATCATCTCCTGTTTACTCGGCTCTCACTCGGCTCTGACGTCACACACACAGTCCCGCCTCCGCCACCGGCATTGGGCAAAGGTTCTATCAATCACAGGAGCTGGTCCAATGCCAATGGTGGAGGCGGGACTGTGTATGCAACTGCCGAGTGAGAGCCGAGTAAACCGGAGATGATGGCTTTGTGATTTCCTGAACTGCATGAGAGATGGATGCATCAGGCTGCATTGATGGGAGATGGGTTGCAGATGGGCACAGATCAGGCTGCAGATGGGCACAGATCAGGCTGCAGATGGGCACAGATCAGGCTGCAGATGGGCACAGATCAGGCTGCATTAAGGGCTGCAGTTGGGCACTAATCAGGGTGCAATTATGGACACTGACCATTATTTTGCTTCAAAGTGGTTTATTTAAAAAATATGTTTTTTTTTTTCTGAAACTTTCCTCTTAAATTGGAGGTGCATGTTATTCGCCTGTGCGTGTTATACACCGATAAATCCGGTATTCATAATTATCCACCAGGTCAGAATAGATATATTTCCCCTGAACTTTTAAAAGACCTAACAGAAAAAAAGCAAACATCTTTTAGTACATGTAAACAGCACCCAAAAATGATATTTGTGGTTGGTGTCCAAAACTTTGTTATCTTTGAATTTCTAACCAATACTTACAGTACGGTGTCTAATGAAAATACAATGTACTGATCCAGCTACACACATTAAAGGGCCAACGGGCTGCTGCCTCCAATTTGACTATATTCTGAGCTCCATCTTATCATCAAAGAACAGACTCATCATTGATGGTGTCATGTCTACTATTAACACCCAAAACTGAACTTTCCCCTCCTCATTATCCTTTGTGAACTGGCATCAAGAGACTCAGTAAAGCTGGCACACTGACAGCTATGCATAGGCTGATGACAATTGCAAGAAAATATGAGGGGGGGGGGGTCTTATTTCTACAAAAAAATACTTTTCTATAAAGAAGGTAATCGACATGTAAATTTTTTTATTTTTTTTTTAATATATAATACATTAAAATGTAAACCAGTATTACATAACACAAGTAAAACAATCATAGTAATAACGTGTTTGTTGTCCTAAACAAAAATTAATAAATGGATCCTGTTCCCTTAAAGCATATTATACTGATGCTGTGTCATTTGGCCCTTTGTATCACCTAAAATACCTTGCTTATCCTGCGTGGGTCTGCCCCCCCCCCCCTTTAATCTGACCATGGTTTATCATGGCTGCTGAGTCCTGACACTGATGACTGGCACTGGTCAGTTTACGTGCCTCTGTCATCCACAGCTATCCTCTCTGCTCTCCTATGTCCTCCTCCCCCCTCCCTGCCTGTCAGCTTTTACTGCTGCTATAACAACTGTGTTATCATCATACCATCCCATATGTTAAATTACGATATTTGTCCCAGTGTCTGTGCTGTATACAAAAATTCAGATTTCTACCTTATTTCAGAGCGTCTCTCTGCACTCACGTGACTGCTCCCCTCTCTCCTCCCCTCCTCCCGTCTGATGTCAGCGGGAGTTCTCAGCCCCTCCCACTGTAGCTGTCAGCCTGAGAGAGGGGAGCAGTCATGTGAGCGCCGGCAGAAGCTCGCAAATAAGGTTTTTCTTTTTGAGGCTGGGTTCTCACAAATTGGATGTGGGTTTCCCAGTATTGAATTTGCACTACAGGAGATTGTGACTGGCTCTCAATGGAGCCGGTTCACACATCTCTGGGGCAGCTGCCGAGCGGATTGAACAGGGGTCATGTGCAACTTTGTCTCCATTTCAGGTCCAAATTCAGGAAAATATTCGGTCCCCATTCGTCCCTGAAAACAGAGAACAGGGACGCACCGGACCCCCTGCTGTGAGCCACATCCATATTAGGTGTGAACCCAGCCTTATACAGCACAGACACTGGGACACATAATGTTATTTAACAGATGGAATGGTATGATGATAATATAGTGACAACCTCTTTAAGACTTTGATGCATGCAAATTTGTTTTGCAAGTTCAAAACTCCACTCCCCTGTCACACATGGAAATATGAGCACCCTTACAACATTTTGTAGTTATAACAATGGTACAAAAGTTGCACTGATTTTTTTTCACAATTTAACAGATAACATTGACACAATAGTGATGAGTACCATAAGCCAAGACACCTTAAAGTTTATATAAACCCAAGAACAAAAATGTATTATAGTCCTAAGATGTGAAGGCTGCTTTCTGTTTTTTTGCTTAGTCTTTTTTCTTTATTTTCACCTGGGAAATCTGCCAGTAATATACGATTGGACTTCCATCGGACTTTTCCGTGGATTTTTGTACGAAGGGGCGTTGGTGGTGAACTTGGTATGCATACACGCAGCAGAACTTTTTCAGCCAACATTCACCAAACCACGTGTTTTTTCAGCTCTTTACCGCCACCCTTTGGCAAACTTCTGCTATTGTTGTATGATGTTTAGCATTGGATCTGCTCATTTGAACTTTGGATTTTAGTCCGATGGACTTGTTTACACACGATCGGATGATCCTTCATCGAACATTTGTTGCCGTAAAGTTTGAGAGCATTTACAGCAAACATTTGTCCATTGAAAAAACGAAAACAATTGTCCGATGGAGCATACAGATGGTTGGATTGTCCAATAAAACACATCCGTAGGACTGTTGTTGTCAAAAAGTCTGATCGTGTGTATGGGCCTTTAGAGTGGTTACACTCACTCCTCAACTGTATATATGGAGGAGCAGCATAGCCACCCTTGGACAACAACATTCTTAACCTATGGAGAGGCTAAAATTACTGGTAGATTTAGATGTACTTTGGCTAATAAATTAAAGCCTAAGTCCAGCTACTTCATTTAGACTATTACAGTAAGTCCCCTTTCAGATATGCAGACCGTTTGTCTGTTTTTCATCTATACGTTGATGGATGAAAAACGAACATCAATGGATCATCCATTTACATCTGTTTACATCAACTTCTGTCAACATTAGTTTTTTTTGGAACAGGTCAAAGTCCTATTTTTCTTACGTTAAAAAATTGATCAGACCAAAAATGGATGTAAACGGACAAACGGTCCATTCTTGCATGAAAAATGGGGCTGGGACTCAAGTGCTTCAAGCAGCATTCCTACAAATACTATATCTGCTGAATTGTACTATTATGGCACTGATTACTGCATACATGTGACTGGCAGGAAAGGGTTTAACCACTAGGGTGCTAGGAAGGGGTTAAGTGTGTCCTAGGGAATAATTCTAACTGTCGGGGGCGGGGCTTACTGTGACATGACACTGACATGACACTGATCGCTGCTCCTGATGAGAAGGAGCAGACAATCAGTGTCCTGTCACTAGGCAGAGCAGGGAGATGCCTTGTTTACACAGGCATCCCCCCGTTCTGCAGCTCCATGACGCGATTGTGCACGCCCACATGGTCCATTTGCCTGTCCATGCCATTCTGCTGACGTAAAAGTGGGTGCGCTGGTCGGCAAGTAGTTAATGCAAGTGATAAACTGCATCACATATGTCATTTTTTATTTTGCCTATAATTCCAATTTAACTGATAGTGTAGGCTTACAATTTCTGAAGCATTTATCTGGCTGTCATTGATTGCGTGTGTCCTATTGATCTTTCAACGGGAGGTGAAATTGTTCAGTAATCATTACCATGTTGTTAATATGGTCAGAGTGAACACCTACAATGGGAGCAGTACAGGGTATGTGATTACTGGCATTCCTCTAAAAATGCTAGTTGCCTGTCTCTGTTTTCTGTCAATACTTTTTGAGTCACAGACCTTAAACATGTGTGCTGTAAAAGCTTGAAAATGTCAAAATGTATTTCTATGCTTTTATATTCATGTTCCAGGACAGTAACAGTAAAAGTATTAATGGAAACTTGTTGTAGAACTTGATAACTAGATATCAAAAGAGTTGATCCTTATACCAACTTACAGGTTATAAACCAAATAAATAAATTAAGTAATACAGTAACAACGTTACATCATAACTTAAAGTGCATATGTTAATAAACAATATTATTATTTATATAAGCTAAAGTAATAGATGATAAAGTGGCAATAGTACAGCATATCTTAAAGTGTATATACTGGTTTAGTGCAAATAGTCCTTTTCTTTGTGCAAAAAAGTGCCATAGTGCTCCAAGTCCCATTGATGTGGTGATCCACCTCTTGGGGGTAGTGTACAATTCGAGACGCACTGCATGTGTTGGACTCTTTTGCCTTATAACAAACAGAGTCAATTGTGCCTGTATGTCTTTTTTGGGAACCTAATCCAATACCATAGGGTTACTCTGGTTACTTCTGGTGTCTCCTCTGGGATAAATATCCTCTAGCTATGGCTCCGAGGCTCTCGTGGTAAAGGAAAAACAGCGAGCTCCTCATAGGGTAAAATACTTTGGTTTATTAATAAAAATCAAATTTACAATCTAAAAAACAACTGTCATAGGGACAGGACCAACATCATAATTACATTTATCGGCCTGTATTGTCGATGGAGACATGGTGGTGGTTTTGCATACAGTGCGCTTTCCACTCCCCTGGCTAAAAGTAACGTTCAAAAGAGAGTCATCTTGACGTGTTTCGTCATATCAATGGGACTTGGAGCACTATAGCACTTTTTGGCACAAAGAAAAGGACTATTTGCACTATACCACTATATGCACTTTAAGATATGTTGTAATATTGTCACTTTATCATCTATTCATTTACCTTGTCAGTATATAAATAATAATATTGTTTATTAGCATATGCACCTTAAGTTATGATGTAGTATTGTCACTGTATTACTTATTTAATTTATTTGGTTTATAACCAGTACGTTGGTATAAGGATCAACTCATTTGATATCTAGTTATCAAGTTCTACAACCAGTTCCCAGGTTATTAACTATAGAGTAAAATAACACTAAGGAAGAGCAAGCTCTGTTAATTCACTTCCATATACCTTGCCCCGCCCTGTGAGGATCCTTTTGGACAGCAGCGGCCCATAAACATTTCAATTCCAAGGCAAGAGTGTCTCATCATACAACACTAGAGTTTTCATTGCAAGGCTAAGTTCACTTTTTTTCAGTATGTTACTGCCCCCTTCACCATGACAGCAGGTGGGGGATCTTCTACCCCACAGCTGCTGTCACATTTAAAATCGTCAAGGCTGTGCGGGAATCTGTCAATGAAAGAACTAGAAGTCTGGTCTGCTGCTGCAGCAGACGGACTTGTAGATCTCAATGGGCTACAAGTCTATTGCACTCGTAGTTCATTGAATCTTCTCCCAGCCCTTCAACTGAAAGCCTGTACAGAGTTACTGAGATGTTTGCAAGAACCTAATATTGCACCCGTGAGTGATCCACTGATTGGGGTGAAATGCTTTGCAGACTCCTGTTAAAAAATAAAATAAAGGCACATTTCTTTCCCTGCAAAAACATGCACTTTTTTTTTGTATTTTTAAAGGTGAACTTAGCCATTAAAAGCAAATCAGCAATGATATTTCCTCTCTGACAGATTCCCTTGGGTTAAACTACTTGGACAATTTTAATTGCATGCTACTGAGTGATTTTACATCTTGTTGAAAATGAGTTCACCGGCAGCACATTGAAATTGCTGTGTTGAAAATTAAGTTATTAAATGAGTTAATTGATAGCTGTGTTTTTAATATTAAGACAAATTTGTGTTTTTAATATTAAGACAAATTTGTGTTTTTAATATTAAGACAAATTTGTATTCTCACTTTGGTAATTCTCACTGTCAGTTGTAAACATGAAAGTATAGTTGTTAAAACTGCAATAATCTCATAATTATATGAAACATCTGAGATATTTCGGAGCGTTTATTATCAGCTTCTTTAAAGGGACTGTCTGCTACTTGGTTAATGTAACAATTAATAATCCCCTACCATTCTGTATCTACTTATCTGCTGGATCTGATACAGCAGAGATCATATAAGAAGCCTCCCAGGAGAGAATTATTCTTATATTATTTTTCTTCTGTTTTGTTGTACACCCCAAAGCGCAAGCTAACTTTACCACATGGTGAACAAACACTTTAACTAAACATCTACAAGGTGTCGAAGCAACCACAATGGATATTCTGCATTATACAATACCTGGCTCCCCATTTTGTCCTCTCTTGCCCCTTGTTCCAGGAGGCCCTGGTTTGAGAAAATTACACCAGTTAGGGAGGAGGACAACAAAATGTTTTATGGGGAAATATATACAGAAGATGAGCAGTCAGCAATTAATTTTACTAAGTTTCAGAGGCAAAGGAATCAACTTATCAACTGTAATCTTAAGCTATAATATTAAAAGGTCAGTCCACCCAAAGCATATTTTATTTATTCATAGATGCTGGCTGGCTGAATTAGCAATGGGTTTCTTAATCTTGGTCAGGCCTCTTATGGCAGGATCTCTCCCCATTGATTCCAGCTCTGTAGATATGCACCACAAAGTCAAATTTTTCCTGTGATATTTGAATTCATCTGCTGCATTATTTGTAAGGTAAAAAAAATCCAGCAGTGGGACCATCTCATAATGGTGGTAAAAAATGGGGGAAAAGGGGAAGGGGAAAAATTGGGATTTTAAATGAGGCCATGGCCTGGTGAGTCCATGTGCCTCCATCCCTAGCAATCATATAATTAAAATTAGGAACAGAAGGTGGGACTTTGAACGAAGCACGTGGTTGAAATTAATACAATGGTGGAAATTAAGAATTTATTATTCCGTAAATAACAAGATTACATGATAGTACAGTATGTGATCAGATGCAGTGAAATCATGAATCAGTCACAGAAAGACGTAAGAAACCACTAAGGCTCGGTTCACACTAGTGCGAAATAAATGCAGGTTTCTCTGCATCCAATTCACATGACAGGAGATTGTGACCAGCTCTCTACGGAGCCGGTTCACATATCTCCGGGGCAGCTGCGGAGTGGATTGCACAGAGGTTCTATGCGCCTTAGGCTCCTGATCCATCCCTGAAACGGAGAACAGGGACGCATCGGACCCCTGCTGCGAGCCGCATGCGGCTTCGATGTGAATTCAGCCTAAATGTTTCAGTCCTTTGGCATCAACCCAGATCTGAAATAATTGCTTTGGGATGGCTGTCCTTTAAGTGAACCTGTTCTTTGCTCATGCAATGGCCAACCTTCCCAACTGCACATACCAACCTTCCCTGTCACGTCCTTGCAATCTGTTCAGCCACCAAGAGCATACTTCAAGGTATAAGGAATATGTGAATCATTTACACTATAGAGGTATAAAAAAAGGGACTCTCGGAGCACAGTGCATAAATTCTAAAATCTCATTCATGATGGCGGCTTGACCCAGTTAAGAGGCGATCCCCATATCCCATATTTAAGTAATACTGATTTTGTTATTGCTGTGTGTTCTGACCAGGTTGCTGCTGCACTTTACGTTATCTGTTTCTATATTTCCTGACGGTTCAGGGCCTTTGCTGGGGTCATTTTATGTATGTATGCTTCTATTGTGTTTTGCTGCTCTGTGGATGCTGGATATTTTAAATAAAGAATTTGCAACACAATAAATACAAAAATCAATATTTTAATCAATAATTTATTAATAAAAAGGCAAAAACAAGACTTTAAATAAAGAACAGGACATAGTCTACAGGTATGTGGTTGATTTACTAAAGACAAATAGGCTGTGCACTTTGCCAGTGGCAGTTGCACATATTTTTCACCTGCGCTTAGTAAATGTGGTAAGCTCTACTGATTTCCACTATCCAATTATGTGCTTAACCACATGCTGACCAGCCGCTGTCATTTTACTGCGGCATGTCGGCTTGTTCCAGCAAATCGCCATAGCTGTACGTCGGTCCCTTTAACACCTATAGCAGGCTGAACGGCAGGGAAGCTGATGCATGTGACTGGCAGCCGCGATTTCCGCCAGCCACCCATGATCGCTCCATAGAGAGCCAGATGGGGATCTGTCAATGTAAACAAACAGATCCCCCATTCTGACCAGGAAGTACAGAGTGATCGTCTGTTCCTAGTAATTAGGAACCATGAACTCTCTGTAATCCCAGTCAGCTCCCCCACATCAAAGAAAAACTCACAGGGAACACATTAAACCCCTTGATCACTACTAGTGTTAACCCCTTCCCTGCTAGTATATTTATACAGTAATCGGTGCATTTTTATAGCTGTATAAATGTCACTGGTCCCAAAAAAGTGTCAAAAATGTCCAATCTGCCCGCCACAATGTTGTAGTCCCACTAAAAATCACTGATCACCGCCATTACTAGTTAAAAAAATACAATTATCATAAAAATGCCATAAATCTAGCCCCTGTGTTGAAGACGCTTTAACTTTTGCGCAAACCAATCAATATACCCTTATTGCATTTATTTTACGGAAAATATGTAGAAGAATACATATTAGGTTAAACTGATGAAAAAAATTGTGTTTCTTAATTTTTGGGGGGATATTTATTATAGCAAAAAATATAGTTTTTTCTAAATTGTCTGTATTTTTTTGTTTATAGCGCAAAACATTAAAACCCGCAGAGGTGATCAAACATCACCAAAAAAAGCTCTATTTGTGGGAAAAAAAATAAAATTTTGTTTGGGTACAGCATCGCACGACCGCGTAATTGGCAGTTAAAGCGACACAGTGCCGTGTAGCAAAAAATGGACTGGTCGTTAAAGTGGAGGTTCACCCAAAATATAAATTTTTAACATTAGATTTAGGCTAATTAAGGGGAGCAGAAACGGGTATCTTTTTAAAAATCAATGCTGTACTTACCGTTGTAAGGGTATGGGCTGCGGGACTGGGCGTTCCTATTTGATTGACAGCCTTCTGACCGTCGCATACAGCGCGTCACGAGATTCCGAAAGTAGCCGAACGTCGGTGCGCAGGCGCAGTATAGAGCCGCACCGACGTTCGGCTTCTTTCGGCAACTGGTGACGCGCTGTATGCGACCGTCAGAAGGCTGTCAATCAAATAGGAACGCCCAGTCCAAAGATCATACCCGGAAGTGGCGGGAGAACATCTATCTCTACAACGGTAAGTAGGGCATTGATTTAAAAAAAAGTACCCGTTTCTGCTCCCCTTAATTAGACTAAATCTAATGTTAAAACATTTTTTTCAGGTGAACTCCCGCTTTAAGGGGGAAAATCTTTCGGGGCTGAAGTGGTTAACGGCTTAAATACTTTATTTTTTTTCTTGCGCCCGATTGGGTATTTTATACAAAGTAAGCCTTCATCACATTCACCAAGTTCTGAGAAAAAGAGTGCTACTGCATTTGCGAAGTGCACAGCCTATTTGCCTTTAGTAAATCAACCATGTCCTGTCTTTTATGCACTGTCTTGTAGTTTTAAGAAATGCAGTGTATTTTTTTTTATAGATTATTGATTGAAAAAGAGTTGTTTTTTCTGTGTATTAATGTACTGTGCTCTGAGATTCTATAGCTCTTTAGTGCAATTTTTGAGTTGGGGCACAGTTTCTTTATTTTGTAGCAGTCGTTTTGTGTATATACTATTTACCATTTTCTGTGTTTGATGATTGGCTCAGGGATGGTGCTGTCACATGGGGCAGGACTTCCACTTCTCAATCCCAACAGCCACATGGAGTGGTAGGGGACCAAAAGGAAGGAGGGTATGTGCAGCTGGAAGGGAGGCAGTTAATTGAACTTGTTGCTTAGCTCAGCTTGGCAAAAGCACACATTTACTTTAAATACATATTATTTACCTATATATTGTGCATATGCATATTTGAGACATTGCTATTAAGTAATAACCAACATTATTATATCTTTATTGTTTCTTGCAGCACCACAACATTTAGGCAAACAGACACATGCACAATAAAGGAAACATAAGCTCCAAAAATGTACACAAATGCGGGAAGCAAGCAGCAAAGGCAGCGCACAGTGAAGCTGCATAGACATACAGTTGGCTCACCTGTGTACTTAAAGTGAGGTTCGAATTCCACTCATGTGCTTTCCAAAATATTCTGACTAATTAGTAAGTATGTATAAAAGGACTCTACTGACAATAAAGTTGCCTATACAGCAGGCTAGTACTCAATGCTGCAATCTCATGCATTCTTGTCTAGCTCCCAAATGTCCCTCATTTGGAACCAAATCCTTCTGTCCCTCTTTCTTTCTCTTCTTTATGGCCTTTCTTTTTTTAGATCTATGTAGTCATTTTGAAAAGCCAAATTGAAGGAAAATTAGTGATTAAAAAAGCAATTTTGAGTTAACCCAATCATTTTTTGACAATTAATCTTCATGGTCCACATTACTGGGTGGGTGGTGGGGTTGTGTACTTTGCCTACATATTTTCATGTTATGTTCTTGGTAGAGTGCTCCTAAGAACTACATTGAACTATTACAGCTATGCTTCCAGTGGTGGGTTTACTTCCCCATCATATGTCGTTCTCACTTAATAAAAATGAAAAATCAGTCATTATAAAGGGTGTTCTGTAAACTGCAATGCCTTAAAGTGGTTGTAAAGGCTAAAGGTGTTTTACCCTAATGCATTCTCTAGGTGCATCTACCCCCCTGCCCTCCCTAAATACTTACCTAAACCTGATCTTGATCCAGTGCTGTGCCCGAGTGCACCGGCACTGCTCTCTTCATTGGCTCCTATTGTTGTCAATCAAATCCAGCAATGAGGGAGCAGGGGGTGGGGCTGAGCCACACTGTGTGTGTCAATAGACACTTGAGACTGCATGAGTACCCCCCCTAGCAAGCCATACTTGAACTCAGAAGGCAGGAGGAGCCAGAAGCACTGGCGGGGGACCCCAGAAGAAGAGGAGGATTGGGGCAGCTCTCTGTAAAACCATTGCACTGAGCAGGTGAGTATAATATATTTATTATAAAAAAGAAAAAAAAAAAGATCCTTTACAATTATTTTAGGATATGCAACTATGGCATTATGTGCTATCTTGTGGAGCGTACACAGGAGTTTGATGATTACATCAACCATAACTCACACAACTTCTCCCCCTGCTTCAGGATTTGTATACACTCGTTCTGACGCAACAGACTTGATGCAATCTGACAGCTTCGTTGGAATTACCACCTGCTGTCTGCACTAGGTGACACAACTCATAAAATGTTCATGACTAGCAACCACTGTAATTCAGGAGGAAAACAACATGTATCTGTAGCTGCATTTATATACACAAGGATATCTTCTCTACAGCTTACATATAGTTTACAGCAAGCATTACAAAAGACGCTGTTTACTTAAATGTAAATGTGGGTCAGGCCAAAAAAGCAGAGTAAACCTTATGCTCAAAAATAAAATAAATGTTTTTTTCAGAGTTTATCTTCTACAGTCTTATAAGTATATTATATTATCATGTTTCCTGAAATTCCCCTTTGAGCCCAACTCCAAACAAAAAAAATACAAAGACAGAATATATTTGAGGTTTTTTTTCTCTCTGTACCAGCGACCCCGGTTCCCCACATTTTTTGTCCTGATGTCACAGTGATAACAAGTGATGGAACATAGCCCTTATTGTCCAGGGTAATGGCTGTTAGACAGAACAGAAGGTAAAGGGATATAGACAAAAACTGAAGTTAGGGTAAGTTTAGTTTGCAGTAGGCCTCACTGCCTCTCTGAAAAGTGATCTGCTTGGACTGCTTTTAGGAGGCATCTGATATTGCAGGTTTTACTTTGTTAACCACTTACCCCCCGGAACATATTGCTGCCTAAAGACCAGAGTACTTTTTGCGATTCGGGACTGCGTCGCTTTAACAGACAATTGCGCGGTCGTGCGACGTGGCTCCCAAACAAAATAAGCGTCCTTTTTTTCCCACAAATAGAGCTTTCTTTTGGTGGTATTTGATCACCTCTGCGTTTTTTATTTTTTGCGCTATAAACAAAAATAGAGCGACAATTTTGAAAAAAATGAATATTTTTTACTTTTTGCTGTAATAAATATCCCCCAAAAATATATAAAAAAACATTTTTTTTCCTCAGTTTAGGCCGATACGTATTCTTCTACATATTTTTCGTAAAAAAAAATCGCAATAAGCGTTTATTGATTGGTTTGCGCAAAAGTTATAGCGTTTACAAAATAGGGGGTATTTTTATGGCATTTTTATTAATATTTTTTTACTAGTAATGGCGGCGATCAGCGATTTTTTTTTCGGTATTGCGACATTATGGCGGACACTTCGGACATTTTTGACACATTTTTGGGACCATTGGCATTTTTATAGCGATCAGTGCTATAAAAATGCATTAGATTACTATAAAAATGCCACTGGCAGTGAAGGGGTTAACACTAGGGGGCGGGGAAGGGGTTAAGTATGCCTGGGTGTGTTCTTACTGTGGGGGGGGGGGGTGGCCTCACTAGGGGAAACACTGATTTTCTGTTCATACATTGTATGAACAGAAAATCAGCATTTCCCCTGCTGACAGGAACGAGAGCTGTGTGTTTACACACACAGCTCCCGTTCCCCGCTCTGTACCGAGCGATCGCGTGTGCCCGGCGGCGATCGTATCGTATAGCCCCCTAGTGGCGGCTATACGATAGGACGTATAGCTACGGGCTCTCGCCCAGGAGAGCCGACCTGCCGCCGTATAATGACGGTGCGCGGTCGGCTACTAGTTAAAACAGGCGGTGAGGAGGCTACATATTACATCCTCACCACCTGGTTTAACAATAAAATACCCACACTGCATATAATGTGCATACCACACCACTGCAGGATGGTTGTGGCATGGGCCATGCTTGCCGAATAAACCAGGGGGAATACTTTTTGTTGTACCCACAATGCTTTGCTTGTGTCCAATCCCTTTAAGGAGGGGTGGGCTCCCTTCAGACATACCTGCCCTCAATCTATCCATTATTATATATGTGCTCCTACTATGGAGGCTCTCAAAATGTATAGACTTAGGACTGCAGATAATACTGGGGTACCGTGATGTGGTCTCTGAATCTTGCGCATGTATTTGCAAATGCGTGAAAACGAAACCCTTGTTTTTAACATGAACTGTTAGATGGGACAATTTGGTTGGTTACAGGCTTTGTGCTCCTTGCTGTAAGTGGTTGTAAAGCCTAAAGGTTTTTTTACCGTCATGCATTCCATGTGTGAAGGTAAAAAGCCTTCAGAGTGCAGCTCCCCCTCAGCCCCCACCTAATATTTACCTAAGCCTCATCTCGATCCAGTGACCTGTACAAGACTCAAAGCTTTCCCGGGTCTCTCCCTCCTGATTGGCTGAGATGCAGCAGTAGACTTTGGCTCCCGCTGCTGTCAATCACAGCCAGTAATGGGGGAGGGGGGGCTGAGTCACACTCTCTGTGTCTCAGGCCTCGTACAGACGACCGGATCTATCCACTGGGATTGATCCGCGGATCAGTTCCAGCGGACAAATCCGGTCGTCTGTACGTCCTGTACGATATTTTTCTGCGGAGATTCGTCCAGCCGATCGATTTCAAGTGGATAGAAATTTCTTAGCATGCTAAGAAATCTATCCGCTTGAATCGTGTCCAGCGGATTGATCCGGTCGTCTGTACAGACTCACCGGATCAATCCATCCGCTCCCATCCCTCGCATGCGTCGTAATGATTAGACGCATGCATGGAAGTAGTTGTCTTCCAGCATCGCAAACGTCGCCGCGTCATCGTCACGGCGACGGCGCGACACGTCACCACGGATGTATTCCGCGCGGATTTCGATCTGATGGTGTGTACAGCCATCAGATCCAAATCCGCCAGAGGATTTATCCGCTGGAAACGGTCCGGCGGACTGTTTCCAGCGGATATCCTCTGGTGTGTACAAGGCCTTATGGAGGCAAAGAGACAGCTCGAAATCGAGCACGCACAATTGCCCCCACAAAAGCGGCGTGCTATGGGGGCACTCGGCAAGGGTGAGGTGCCCAGAGTGTCTGCGGGGAAATAGAGAAGAGGGGGATTGGGGCTGCTCTGTGCAAAACTGTTGCACATAGCAGGTAAGTATAACATGTTTGTTATTTTTTTTTTCCTTTACAATAACTTTGAGGCCAGTTATAGGTTGGGGCATTTTCTGTTTGTGTCCAATCCCACGTGGCCGCCTTTGGACATTAAGGGGTAGAGGTAGGAAGGGAATAAGGGTTTTCTTTTTTCCAACACCTGATAGTTTAAACAAGCCCTTAGGCTTTTATACATATAAACTAAGCATTCTTTGCAGAATTACCTCTGCCCATTTGTTCTGAGCCCTAGACTATACATCTTATAGCCTACCTAGAACAGTCACATATGCTACAAACAAAAGACTCTTTAAACTGACTGCCTGATAAAAAAAAACTCAGCTACGCATAATACAAAAAGCCATTTGTTGTAGAGGATTGCATTGAAAGAGTCTCACTACATTATTATTGAGTTAATAGGTTAAGCACAAGGTGATTTTAAACCCATTTTCCAAAATTGCAGGGAAGTTGAAACAAATTATTTTTTGTGATCTCCTGTTAAAATGTGCAAAATTTCCTGCCAAGCAACAATCATATCATTTCCTTCTCACAATTTCCGTGACACCAAAAAATGAACCAGGGCACAGATGTAAAACAGTAAAAAACACTCGGATTTTGTAAGACTATTTCACATGCAGGTCAAAGAGGCATTTAATATCGCTTCCCTTCATGCAAATGCTATTTTTAAATCCACTGAATAAACATAACGCTGCGTTCGGCTTTGGCAAGCGTAACGCGCTTTTTGCGCAAGGATATTTATTTATGCAGCTGTGTGTGATTTATATGCACAGACCTGCGAATTACAGAATCGTTAATGTTAGTCCGTTGCATCAAATCCTTTAATACAGTTGGTTGCATATAAAGCACTTCTGTGTACAGAGAACATGTAGGATGTGCTTCTTTGTTTGACAGGACTAAGGGGGAAGCATTAAAAGAAGGATGGCGGCAGATTTAAAGTAAACTCTAATGAAGCAATTGATGAGTGGTATGCCTTAAGGCAAAATCCGAATATTCTTACCTGACAAAAAAAACAAGCCTTAGGAACAGGTGTGTCTGGATGGAAAGCTCAATGAAAGCTTCTCTATTTCAGATTACCTACTGTGACTATAATCTCAGGGAGCCAAGTTCCCTAGCAGGGGGATGACTCTCAGCCTGCTGTGTAAAATGTATATGTAATAAACATCAGGTTTAGCCAACGCCATAAGCCTACACGTAAAACTGGCCCCATTACATGATACCTCCTGTCATGGAGACAAAACAAAATATCTTCTCCAATGACCTTCAGCCTCAATGCATACAGAGTTCTAAAGCAAGGATGGGGGTTGTAAAGGCTATTTGGTTTCCAATCATGGCTTAAGGACATATATGTGAAAAGTGTAGAACAACAAACAATGGAGTAAGAGAAAGTGGTAGACTTTCCATCCGTCTACTAGCTTTTTATTAGGGAATGCAGCTTCCTCAATACAATGTGGCTAAAAACACCTTTAGAAGAAGTTTTATAGCGATCACATACAACTGCCTAAATCTGCACAATTCTGAGACAAGAATGGATCACTATTACATGTACTAGAGTTTTGGAAGGAATCTATTCAACCTAACTAATTAACTGGTTTATGGCAGCCCTGAAATGAGATTGTGTTCCAGGGGGATTAAAGGATTTAAAGCAGAACTTCACACAAAAGGTGCTTCTCATTTTCCCCCTCCCTGGACTCTAATGCCCCGTACACACAATCTAAAAGTCGGACCACAGATCGTCCGACTTTTTTTGCTTGCTAGTTGCATTTTTAAACTGAATTTGTTACAAAAGTTCTCTAGTTGCATTTTTAAACTGAATAGGTTACGAAAATTCCCGTACAACAGAATGAAAAAATCGGAAGAGTTGTAATGTATTGTAATGTATTTGTATTGTATTTTCGGGTGAATGCTGTACTGATTAAATGAAAATCATACGATCTGGTGTGTTTGTCCCTTCGAAAAATATTGGATGATCGGCTCTCGAAAGCTGTGTACTAACAATCAGATTGTCGTACTATTGCTTCAAAAGCGGTATTTGTCATCTTATTTTCGAGTGTACAGACCTTAATAGCTTGTTTACACTTGTGGTTGAGGGCAGTAAAAACACTGTTGGGGTTAGGGTTAGGCACTTTCCCAGACTTGTTCATTCCCTGACTTAGTTGGGGTAGGCGGTACACTTTGGTGGGGGTGGGTCAGCCATGCCTCGTGACCATTGACCTCTGGGAAGCTGCCTTCTGACCTTTGACCTCTGGGGGAGGTCCCTATTTCAATTCCTGAGTCCTAGCCTTATTCTTCAAGGGGAAACCCTAACCCTAACCCAAAGAAAAAAACGGATGGCGTTTACATTAGCTTCTAATCAGTTTGTCATCCGATTTTCATCCATTTGTACATCAGTTTTTTACATCCTCCAGCTAGAGTCCTTAAAGTGTTACTAAACCCAAAACAGTAAAATCAGTCTGTATATTCAGTAAAGCATGCTTGTTACACTGTGAAACCTATGGGGTTAGCCCTCCACATTGTGTAAAAAGCCTGTTTAATCTTGTCTTTTTGATCCTTCCCTCCTTCCACTGTCCCCAATCAATCTCCTGATAGTACATTCGGAGTCACTCTGCACATGCTCAGTTTGGTGTGTATTGCTAGAGAGGTTTTTTTTTTTCTTGGAAGGGAAGGGATCAGCACAGGGCCAATCAGCACTGTCCAGGCAGAGGGTCAGGGGTCCTGCAGCCTCATAGGACAGTCAGAGTAATATGAAACTCTTCCTACAAGCATTAACAGGACACTGGTAGAAGTCACAACACTGCTGTATACTGCTAATGAGAAAAAAGGTATTTAGCAGTTTTTAATAACTAAACTAATTGCATGTTCTGTCTATTGTGAGAGTCCAGATATAGTGAATACAGGGTCCTGGGTTCAACTACTTGAGTCCCAGAGTAATTTTGTCATGCATAAATGGACCATTTGACCGTTTACATCAAATTTGAATCTGTAAATAAAATGTGCCCTTCAGATGCCAATCAGTAATGTCAGAAGCTCCTCATCAGTGCTGCCTATCCAGTGCCATCTATCAGTGGCCATCAGTGCTGCCTATCAGTGGCCATCAGTGCTGCCTATCAGTGCCACCTATTAGTGCCGCCTATCTGTGCACATCAGTGCCACCTATCAGTGCCCACCAGAGCTCTGCTTATCAGTGTAGCCTATCAGTGACCATCAGTGCTGCATATTAGTATCGGCTATCAGTGCCCATCAATTCTACCTATCAGTGCCTCCTCATTAGTGCCTATCAGTGGCACCTTCTCAGTGCCACCTCATCAATGCCCATCCGTGCAGCCTCATCAGTGCCCGTCAGTGAACGAGAAAACAAAATTTTATAACAGAAACTAAGAAAAAGTTTTTTAGTTTGTTTAGCAAAAAATAAAAAACACAGAGGTGGTAAAATATCACCAAAAGAAATCTCTATTTGTGGGAATAAAATGATAAAAATGTAGTTTGGGTACAGTGTTGTATGAAAGCGCAATTGTCATTCAAAGTGCGACAGCACTGAAAGCTGAAAATTGTCCTGCACATGAAGGGGGTATAGTGCCTGGTATTGAAGTGGTTAAGCAAGATTCACATTATATAGGATTAAGAAGGGATCTTAAATATGTAAATGATTCACCGCTATAATTTTCGCACATAACCAATTTTTTCACAGAAGAAAATTTAAGCAGAAATCTGGATCTAATTTCAAATGAAGCATCTGTACCCAGTGGTGTGGAGATTACCACAAAATTGCATCCAGGACAGACTCTACTACCAGGCTTTTTCTCTGCTGACTATATATATCATCCATCAAATTGACAGCTATGTCCTTGGATTGCTGGTATGCCAGTCACAGTCTTTGATTTTCCTGATTTGTTTCCTTTCCATTCAGCAAAAAAATATCTGAATTCTTCCCCTCTTCGTGAATGGAAGTATGTAAAGGAGCGATGATATTTCATGATTCCAATAAATCCTCATATACAAGGCATAATTCTCACCTGCCAATTACACTATAATAGAGACAATTCATACAAACCTAGTGTCAGTCTACTGAACCACATCATCATTCCACTCTACAAAGTGTGTTCTCAAGGACATTAGTGTTCCTCCAAGCATGATCTCTCTATTTGTTTTGCTGCCAGGAAGATAGGTACACTAATGAAATTTTCTTGCAGAGGCTGACATCAGTTCAGCAGAGGTCACTGACTGACAATCAAATATCAAAAGGCACGAGAGTAAAGATAATCCCTTTATACTATACAAATGATTTCCAGGAGGCTTTCGTATCAACCATATTACTCAAATGGCGTCTTTTTGATGTACAGAGAATGGTTTATTTTACTTGTCTTTTAAGGAAATGAGTGGTTATGATCTAATGGACTCATTTTCTATAATGAAGATACAAAGAGCATTATAGCCTTATTCTATGTCAAACTCAGGATTACAGAGGGATGGCTATTCTCCTAATAAGGATAGAAAATGCTTGCAAAGTCTATGGAACTGATATCAGTGAGTCATTCATTGCAACAGCAATGTTACTCTATTATATCAAATCTATTATTACAGTTAGTTACATACACGGTAAAACCTTGGATTGCAAGCATAATTTGTTCCAGAAACATGTTTGTAATCCGAAGCACTTGTATATCAAAGCAAATTTCTCCATAAGAAATAATGGAAACTCAAATGATTTGTTCCAAAACCATTTATTCATAGGTTCTTCAAGTTTATAGTCCAAATAAAAAGATTAGAGCAATGTGATAGGTTGTGTAACCATAAAATGTTCATCCACAAATGGCCGCCTCCACAAGGGAATTAGAAGCAAAATTCATCAGGAGCTACAGAGTATAACAGTGTACCAATCTGGTTACATTTAATGAAGGTACAACATTTAGCAACTCACATTGTTGATGATTAAAAGAGGCACATCTAAGTATACAGGCATCCGGGGTAAAGCTGTCCACATAGACCATCCCCCGCACCGCCGGCTCTCAATGCTGTCAGTCTGTAATTGTGACCAGGAAGACTACTTTGCAGTAGAGCGATCTGAAAATGAGGCTTGAATCGCTTGTGGAGTGCAGAGTGGAAGGGATGACATCACTGGCAGTGAGGACGGGGGTCTATGTGGACAGCTTTACCCCAGATGCCTGCATACTAAGATGTGCCTGTTTTAATCATCAACCACGTGAGTTGCTAACTGTTGTACCTTCATTAAATGTAACCATATTGCTACACTTAGAGGCGCCTCTCTTCTCTTTCATACTCAATTGTGTCATGACGCTACTTGTATATCAAGACATCGCTTGTATATCAAGTAAAAATGTATTAAAAAATTTAGCTTGTCTTGCAAAACGCTCTCAAACCAAGTTACTCTCAAACCAAGGTTTTACTGTATAGTGTACAGAGTTTAGGGTTGCCTTGTACTGTGTGGTTGCTGTTTAATATACCTGATAGTCCCTCCTACCTATTCCCCTGCTGGTATGAGCTCACAATGTGTGAAGCCCAAGCACTGACATCCTGGACCAGAGTAACCCCTGGTTTTATGTTCCATGAGTACTTAAGGCGGCCATACACGGTTCGAATTTCGAAATAATTTTCTTTCGAAAATCGTATGAAAGAATTTTCGCTCGTATTTCGCACAGTTAGTGGGCTGCAGCAACAGCCGATTTTCGTGCGGCAAGCAAATTTGAGAAATCCGACATGTTGGAAATTTTTAGAAAAACAAACGATTTTCTGGTCAATGATGGGCGAATCGTGCGAGAAATGTAATAGAAAAACGCGCATGTGCAAGAAAAGAATATTCCCGGAGAGAAAAGAATATTCCCGGAGATAAACGAATATTCCCGGAGAGAAACGAACATTCCCGGCAACATGAATATTTTGTCGGCCGAATTTCAAAAATCATCATCGGCATCATCGGATCACAAAAAAAAACGAACTTTCTGATTTTGAAAAGAAAATTTGTTCGAAATTCGACCGTGTATGGCCTGCTTTAGTGATCCATAAGAATTCTGTGCTCAATCACAGTTTAGAGATCCCACATAGGTGTACCATGCCCCAAAACACCTCTTTCAAGCAGGCCAGAGCACGATACACTGAACCGCACCCATGCATTGTATGGGGCGATCATACTACTGAAACAAACTGAACTCTTTTTTTTGTAACAATCAGGATTGCTTTATTATAGGAGACTATGGCACATCATACAAAGAAAGAACAACAAATGTTAACATGGTATAACATAAGAACATAAGGTACATACAAACAAAATCCAAGAAACATCCTGCATCATCACACAGATACACGCAAGGATCACTACAACAGAAATAGGACTGATCACATCAATCAAGATGTGAGAGCAACCTCAGTATCCCAGAGAGAATTGGGGAACAGCAAAGGAGAGAAATGTAGAGGAGAGGAGGGGAGGGGTAGGGATGGAGAGAGGCATCAGCGAAAGACAGGGGGTCACAAGATACATCGACACAGTTCCCAGTGGTAAGGAGGAGTTCTCAGTAGGCTCACTCTACTGGGAGGTCCATGAATGCCAAAACGTGTCAAATTTCCAAGGGCAATCACGACTGACATACGTCAACTTGTACAGGAGCAGCACAGCATCAATCATGACTTCCCAGGACGATACAGTAGGGAGAGTGGGGGAGGACCACTTACAGAGAATAAACAAACTGAACTTTGGGGTCAAACATGCTTGGGCACTTTACATAAACCCTTATTGTATGTAGTCTAGAAATTTTAATGTAATTATTAGTCTTTATTGCTATGTTTGGCAGTTCAGTTGAATCAAAATAAATGTTTATTGGTACACTATTAGGCTCCATGCACATCAGCTCAAATGTTGCTCCTTCTACAGGTGTTTTGCCTGTAGAAGCAGCTCAATGTTATCCTATGTGTCCATGCACATTATGATGATTAGAGGCATATTTTGAGCTCAACGTTTAGAGGAAGGAAAAAAAAAACGTCTGGTTTGCGTTTCTGATTGGAGCTTTCTGGCAGAAAAAATGGTAAACTCTCCTAAACTTTTCTAAACTATGTACAAATAACGCTCTATGTGAAAGAAAAAAATCTGCCAAGGGATATTGTTTTTTTTTTAACTACTTGCCGACCAGCTGCCGCCATTCTACGGCGGCAGGTCGGCTCACCTGGGCGAGAGCCCGTAGCTATATGGCGGCTCTTTGAGCAGCCACTAGGGGCGCGTGCGCGCCGCCAGAGGTGCCTGCGTGCGCCCCCCACTTGCCCCCGTCTCCCGTGCGTGTGCCCGGCGGGCTCGATCGCCGCCGGGCACCCGCGATTGCCCGGGAGCTGTGTGTGTGGCTATTCTTTGGACTCTATGCACTCTTTCAAATAGAATCGGCGCTGTTACTTCTCTCTTCAAAATTATATTGAACAATTCGAGGATCGCGGTCTTTAGCTTACTTTTGTCCACTAATTCCGGCAGACCGCGTATCCTCAGATTGTTACGTCTATTCCGATTTTCTTGGTCCTCTAACTTGTAACAGATATTTCTCATTTCGACCCAATCTAGATCAATTCTTTCCCTTAACTTCAAAATCGCATCTTTATGTTCATCCAGGTGGGCTTCTGATTCGATTTTTTGAGAGCCGATCATGACAGTTCATCCGATATTATTTTATCGGACATGCACAAAAAAAATTCTCGCACTGTACCAGATGGTACGATTTTCGTTTAGTCAGTACAGTTGTCGTCCGAAAATACAATACAAATACATTACAACACATGACATTACTTCCGATTTTTTTCTGTCGTACGAGAATTTTCGCGACTTTAATAACCTATTTAATTTCTACTTGTGACTATTAAGCAAAAAAAGTCATATGATCTGTCGTGCAATATTCTGATCATGTGTACAGGACATTAGTGTCCTAATATTAAAAGTCTGCAGGTACAGTATGTGTAGCTGCTGACTTGTACGTTTTTGCTGGGGGGCGGAACATCTCTTTAAGCCAGAATATGGATACTTTGGCATCATGTGTTAAAAGGTCAACACGTGTAATTAATCTCATTGCTTTCCAAATTCAATAGGAAGATTAAATCAACATCTCAAACAGAGCAACCACTTCCACTGTAATTTTTGGCAATAGCACCTATCATGTGTACAGATCTATACATAAGTAATATGTTTGATTGTGCTTTCCTTTAGATCTCCAGGCATTTTATGGATTATATGTTGGCAGTTACTGCAAATGTACACACAGTGTAAATAAAGCTTGGACAAAAGGAGTCCATTATTTACGGAGATGTCTATACATGTTCATGATATTTATACCTCATAAGAGTTAGATCTTTTTATTTGCAGACAATACTGTTTAATTCCAACACTCATTTTAGATGTCTTCGTTCACATAATGCTGTCTAAATCCTTACATAAACTCACCTTTATTACTATGTAGGGAAGTAAAATTGAGGAGGCTTTGATGCTTTGTAAACAGGTGTCTACCTTGCCTGTAAGCATCCATTTTGTCTTCAGGCTCCATCATTTTCAATTTTCAATTTGTTTAGGCAATAGATCTTTATAAGTGTCATCATCATCATCATCATCATTTTCTTATTCTGCTAAGCACAGATGAGGGCCACTTTTAAAGCATTCACACCTATTCTTTTTTTTAAATAATTGCTGTGACCAATCACAGCTGATCACATGACTGTGTACAAAACATGCCACACCTCTTACTAAATACCTTGGACTGCCTACTTTCCAAAAAAAAGGGGGTCATTTGGGGAGTATTTGTACTTTTCTTGTGTGTTCAGGACGTCAGTCTGTCAGGATTGATGAATTTTCAGATATTCACCATAATTTGTGCACTCTATAACTTTCCTACAAACTAAATAATATACACTTATTTGTATCAAAGAATTATATCAGAAAACAGTTTGGTCTAAGTTTACGAACAAAGGCCCGGATTCAGAAAGGAGTTACGTCGGCGTATCTCCAGATACGCCGTCGTAACTCCGAATGCGGGCGGTCACATCTCAGCGTCTGATTCATAGAATCAGATACACCTCAATGTTGCCTAGATACGAGCGGCGTAAAGCTCCTACGCCATCGTGTCTTAGGGTGCAATATTTACGCTGACCGCTAGGGGCGCTTCCCAAGACTTCCACATCGAATATGCAAATTAGGTAGATACGCCGGCGCATTTTTTTACGTTGTTTACGTAAGGCTTTTTCCGGCGTAAAGTTACCCCTGCTCTATGAGGCCTAGCCAATGTTAAGTATAGACGTCGGGCCAGCGTCGAATTCTGCAACGTTTGCATAAGTCGTTCGCGAATAGGGCTTTGCGTAAGTTACGTTCACGT
The DNA here is from genome assembly GCF_905171775.1 of Rana temporaria. Classification (NCBI taxonomy): domain Eukaryota; kingdom Metazoa; phylum Chordata; class Amphibia; order Anura; family Ranidae; genus Rana; species Rana temporaria. The sequence goes on along the minus strand of NC_053496.1, from coordinate 105,200,133 downwards.
CGATAGCATTGACAATTTGCGGTGGAATTTGGAGCATGGAATACTTTCACGGACGGCGCATGCGCCGTTCGTTAGGAACGTCAAAAACGTGGGGTCATGATTATTTAGCATAGAACACGCCCCCAACAAGCCTATTTTGAATTAGGCAGGCTTACACCGGCCCATATACGCTACCCAGCCGTAACTTCAGGCGCAAGATCTTTATCAATACACTACTCGCCTGACTAGGTTACGGCGGCGTAGCGCATATGAGATGCGCTACGCCCGCAGAAAGATAAGCTATTCTTTCTGAATCCGGGCCAAAGTTTTTTATTTGCAAAATGTTAAAACAGAAAAAAAATATATTTTTTTTTTTCTGATTTATTTAGCAAAAAAAAAAAAAAAAACAGTGGTCATCAAATACCACCAAAAGAAAGCTCTATTTGTATGGGAAGAAAATGATACAAATTTAATTTGGGTGCAGACTTGCATGGCTGTGCAATTGTCATTCAAAGTGTGACAGCGTTGAAAGCTAAAAATTGGCCTAGGCAGGAAGGGGGAAAAGTGCCCGATATTGAAGTGGTTAATGTCTTTTTGGTAGGTTGCTGTGTATTTTTATGCATGTTAAACTACAAACAAAAATACTTCATGCAGAAATTCATAAGCACTTCCACATTGAGATTGCAATACACTAAGTTGTGGTTTAAGGATACATAACCCCTCTAAAGTTCAATCCATGTGTCATTTAAAATGAGCAAACTAATATGATAATTTTTTTCTTCTGGGATGCTGCTCAACGTTGTACTTAACCTGAACTTTATACTTTTCAATATTCTAGAAAAATGAAAAAGGATATATCAACTTAAATGTTTCAAGATCTGTTGACTCAAACAAAGCACGTTACAGTAAGTGACCTTCTTCGAACCAGTTAAAAGTGTAAGTATAGCCAAAACTTTTTTTTGTTTCAGATAAAGCAGAAAAATCCCTATTTGGTTATTTTTTTTTTTTAAATTTGTGTCCTGGTGGGGGCATTTCCCTTCACTTCCTGTCCTAGAGATGCAATAGGATGTGAGAGAAAATCTCTGCAAAATGAGTTGAGTTCCCATTTTAGACAGCTGTCATGGGGAATTCTATTGTGTATTTTGAAGATTATTTCTCCACAATGCCTATAGCTACAGGGATTAATTTGTTTCAAAGTGATTTTACTCGTTGTTTAGAATATGTAAATACTTTAGTGTGTATACTCTAGGCACAAGTTCACTTTAAGTGCAAAAAAGAAAACCTGTGCCTAGTCAAACAGCGCTTTACTGTGTGACAGAGCTGTGGAAATATCAGAACCAGAAAGACATAAATACAAGTCATTTGACTGGTAAACAGCTCTCTTATATGTATGTTTTATGTGTATTTAACAGTCTACCTGGAATTCAGCCTTAACCACTTGATCTCTGGAAGATTTTACCCCTTTCATTACAGAGCATTTTTTGCTATTCAGCACTGTGCTACTTAAACTGGCAGATGCATGGTCATGCAACACTGTACCCAAAATAAATTATATATATATATCATCTTCTCACACAAATAAAGATTGCTTTTGGTTGTATTTGATCACCACTTTTTTATTTAATTTTTTCTACATAAACAAAAAAAATAGAAAATTGTGAAAAAGTCTAATTTTCAACTTTTTGTTATAAAATATATCCAGTAAATAAATAAAAAAAATCGAATGTCTTCATACATTTAGGTCAAACTGTAATCTATAACATGACTTTGGTAAAATAAAAATCCCAATAAGTGTATATTAATTGGTTTGTATGAAAGTTATAGCAAACTATGATGTATATATCCTGGAATATATATCCAGCTATAGACTTTATACAGTACTGTAATGCTGATGATCAGCAACTTATAGTAGGACTGTGATAGGGCGATGGGAAATCTGGTACTAACAGACACTGGCTGAGAGGGTCACTAATTCACACTGATGTTGCTAGTAACACTCAGGCCTCGTACACACGACCGAGTTTCTCGGCAAAAACCAGCAAGAAACTTGCTGGTATTTTTTTTTTGCCGAGGAAACCGGTCGTGTGTACACTTTTCGACGAGGAAACTGTCGAGGATCTCGTCGAGCCAAAAAGAGAGCAAGTCTTCTTTTTCCTCTAAGGGAATGGGGAAATTTGGCTCGCCGAGATCCTCGACAGCCTAACAAGGAACTCGACGAGCAAAACGATGTGTTTCGCCCGACGAGTTTCTCGGTCGTGTGTACGAGGCTTAATACAGTGGTCAGTGATAATATTGTACACTGACACTGTACTAATCACACTGGCTTGGAAAGGGTTAAAATCTAGGGGAAATCAAGTGGTTAATCGTGTTCCTAACAATATGTAATGTGTATAATATGTGCTGCTTTTACTTTACTATCTGGTTGTTTTTTCTCCCTGCTTTTCAGGCCAGCCAGATCACTGTACACAGTGTCCTGTTTGATTGTAAACATAGAACTCTGTCTGTGATTGGACACAGTCGATTAGCTGACTTCATCCAAAAGTCAGTGGCTAAAATCAGCTGCCAAACTCGAGGGGTGTCCAATCACAGCATGAGTTTGGCAGGGGGCGTGCACATGCATTCCCCAAACCCGGAAGCAGGCTGGCGACGTACAGATATGTTGTTCAGCCTGCCTGAGCCATAGTTTTACTGGGGGAGGGTGACAAGAAGTTCACATAAATAGTATTGTGTTGGAAATTTCGTTTCCAAATGCATTTGGTTGAACCATGGTTCCCAGCTCATGTACATATGTAGAATACTACTGCGAATATATAGATATCAGGTAAAGATAAAGATAGCAATGGTACCTAAACACAATATACAAAAACTATAATAGACAATACCATGAAAAAATTGAAGAACAAAAAAAGCAGGATGTGACTGAAATGTAGACAATGTGGCATTAATATAACATCATTTATTTCATCTCCTGTTTTCATAAATACTTCCTGAGGGCTGTTATTTTCCAACATTTGTGTTGAATTTATAGATTTAGAAGGAAGACCTTCTTATGGCACTTCATTAAATACAAAAGCCTGACAAAGTCCTGACCACTGATAACTCTTGAAGACCATCATATAGCAGGAATTGACTCCTTATAACTGTTCATGAATTACATGGCTATAAACATTCACAGATACGTTGGAGAACTAGAATGACAAGGCCACTCTTTCCGTAAGTAGACAGTTTACAGCGTCCACGTGTTTTCTTTGATCTTATTCTAGATAAGATGTAAATAAATGTATTCTGTAACTGAGCTTCACAAGATTTATTTAACAAAAAAAAAAGAAGGTAATTCAAAGATACAGAGGGGGTTATTTACTAAAGGAAAAACCACTTTGCACTACAATTGCACTGTAAGTGCACTTGAAAGTGGATTTGCCTTTCATAAATAACCCCCATAATTTGTACTAGGACCATCCAATCATCCCATCAGACATGTACTTTAACCACTTCCATACAGGGCATTTTCACCCCCTTCCTGCCCAGACCAATTTTTAGTTTTCAGCGCTGTTGCAGTTTGAATGACAATTGCGTGGTCATGCAACACTGTACCCAAATGAAATCTTTGTGTTTCCCCCCCCCCCCCACAAATATAGCTTTCGTTTGGTGGTATTTGATCATCTCTGCAGTTTTTATTTTTTGCGCTATAAACAAAAGAAGAGCAACAATTTTTAAAAACACCATATTTTTTACTTTTTGATTTAATAAATATCAACATTTAAAAAAAAAAAATAATAATTTCCTCAGTTTAGACCGATACGTATTCTTCTACATATTTTTGGTAAAAAAACCCCGCAATAAGCGTATATTGATTGGTTTTGCGCAAAAGTTATACCGTGTACAAAATAGGGGATAGACCGTGACATTGCGGCGAACATATCGGACACTTTTGACACCTTTTTCTGGGACCATTCACATTCATACAGCGATTAGTGCTATAAAACTGCACTGATTACTGTGTAAATGTGACTGGCAGGGAAGGGGTTAACACTAGGGGGTGCTGAAGGGGTTAATATGTTCCCTGGGAGTGATTTCTAACTGTAGGGGCAGGGGGACTCACAAGGGGAGGAGACCGATCTGTGTTCCTCTGTTCTGGGAACACACATCGGTCTCCTCACCTCTGGCAGGAGGTGGATATGTGTGTTTACACACACAGATCCACACTCCTGCCGCGTTTGCCGGCAATCGCGGGTGCCCGCCGGACATCGCGACCGCCGGGCACGCTGTGCCGGCGGACGCGCGCCCCCTAGCAGCCGCGATGCACAGGACGTCATATGACGTCCACTCTGAAGGACGGGCAGTTCCTGCCGACGTCATATTATTATGGCCAGGTAGGGAACTGGTTAATAATGTCTAATTTATTTTATTTGGGCAACAGAGTTACACCACCATATTTTGAAATTGAATCAATGGTATTGCATTTGGGCAGGACCAATTAGTGTCCTCGTCCACCATTGCAGCAAACACTGCCCTAACAGATGTAAATGTGATCTTCAACCATCTACATATATAGGAAACAAACACAATAGCTACAGTAGCAAGCACAACCTTTCTACCTGAAAGGAAAATAAATGCCTACATTACATCACCTTTCATCTTCAATAAAATGTGGAATTGACACTCATGGATGGGAATGCACAAAAATCTATAAGAACTGCATGGAAAGAATGGGTAAAATGAATGAAAATTAGGCTTACTTTGATCACTGCCACATGCTTAGGTAATTATAGTTTATCAATTGTTGAAAGGATGTACATGATCAATGTATATATAAGGATTAATGATTAGGGTAAATGGTTACACAGAAGGTATACAAAGAACAAAGGGCCTAAAAACACATGTTGACACAGCAGCAGCATAAAAGGGTCCCATATTTATGTAGCTTTAGAACTCAGTAGATTTAGTGCATATTTACTGCCAGGCAGGGGTTCTGCCTGACAAGCTCCAAGGTGGGTATAAAATGACAAATGTCCTCAAATAAGCTTCTAAGAAATGTAAAATGTCTTAACCCACATAGTTGTGGATTCCGTTATGTAAAATAACTGAAGCCTTGTACACACGACTGAGAAACTCGACGGGCGAAACACATCGTTTTGCTCGTCGAGTTCCTTGTTAGGCTGTCGAGGATCTCGGCGAGCCAAATTTCCCCATTCCCATCGAGGAAAAAGAAGACATGCTCTCTTTTTGGCTCGACGAGATCCTCGGCAGTTTCCTCGTCGAAAAGTGTACACACGACCGGTTTCCTCGGCAAAAAAAAATACCAGCAAGTTTCTTGCTGGTTTTTGCCGAGAAACTCGGTTGTGTGTACAAGGCTTAAGACTTAAAGCAGAACATCGCAATACACCTAAAAACAAAATTTGATCTGTTTAAGTTGCCTATATCACCAACCTTCCCCTAGCATATGATTGTAGAAGCAGCACTCTGATGATGTCGGTAACATAATCTCTTCTTAGCACCAATTGTCCTAAAACAGGGCTACAGGTAAATTTAGTTGTGCTGGGTGGTAGCCTGCCTGGCTAATTTGTAGTCTTTATGAATCAAAGGGTTTCCTCCTAATCCTGTTTAAGCTGTGGCTTCCTTTTGTCAGTAGGTGGCGCTGTTACCTTTAACATTCGTATGATGAGCTACAGTAAATTCAGGTTATGAAAAAACATATTTTTTCTCAGCCAATCAGACTGGCCACTTTGCATGCTGGGAGAAGGAATTTATTTGGAGAGGGTCAGGTGATCTAGGTCCTCATCACCCAGACCACAGTCTGGGTGTGTGTGTGGAACAGCTCCTGGCTGCTAGGCCTGAGGCCTATCCAGGAGTTATACTGGCTGTTAGGTCTGTTCGAGGCCTATCCAGGTATTTAAGTGTGTACAATATCTGGAACCAGTGCTGAGAGGGATGGAGTTTCTAGAGAAGTACCAGAAGTACCAATGGTTACTCTTCATGGACATGGGACCCATGATGTGGCTGGGAGAGCTTCAAGAGAGAACTTATCCAATAAATTTCAGTATGATGCTGAGTAAAGTTCAGTTACTTTAGGAGAAAGCCTATTCTACAAAGGCGGGAGGTGCTGGTTCAGCTTAAATCCATCCTGCTGAGTGTCCCCAGAGCAAGCAGCTTGCAATGGGGACACCCAAGTAGGCTTGTTCACGAACCGTGACTCTGCATGCCCATTCACATACAGAGCCACTGCTTGGCCCCTCCCACTCTTTCTCCTCATTGACTTACTGGCTGTAATTGGCTGCTGTCTCAGCAAATGAGGTGGAAGTGTTCCCTGTGTGCAATTCACTGGATCAAGATGGGGCTCAGTTAAATATTGGGGGAGTCTGGGGGGCTGCTGCACAGAGAAGGTTTTTACCTTCATGCATTCTAAAAAACTTGAGCCTTTAGAACCACTTTGATGCATTCTCTGCATGTAGGCAAAAAACCTTGTGTGTGCTGCTCCCCCAAAGCCCCCCTAATACTTACCTGAGCCCACTCTTGAACCATTGATGTGCACAAGAGCCTCAGCTGTCCTGGGAGTCCCTCTCCTCATTGGCCGAGACAGCAGCAGGAGCCATTGATTTCCACAGGTGTCAATCACAGCCAGTAAGCCAATGAGGAGATAATGGAGGGTGGGGCTGAACCATGGCTCTATGTGTCCTATGGATACATAGAGCAGGGCACAGGAACAAGCATGCACTATTCCCCCCATAGCAAGCAGCTTGCTATTGGCGGCACTGGTCATGGGGGAGGAGCCAGGAATACTGGTGGGGGACTTGAGAAGAAAAGGATCAGGGCCGCCATGTGCAAAACCATTGCACAGAGCAGGTAAGTATGACATATTTGTTTTTTTTGCTTTTTCTTAAAAATCCCAACCTTTAATACCACTTTGATTATTGACTGTTATGTTAGGTGCATTTAACCCGCTGACCTCCTTCTGAACCTGCATTAACCAGCTTCAAGCTGTTTTTGCATTTTTATTGACTTGGGGAACAGAAGAAGTTCAACTTCACAGCCACATTTTCGCCTCCAGCAGGTTTCTTTTTACATGTTGAAAGCACAGGTTTCCTACAGAATGGTGGATGCTATGGAAATAACAGGTATTGGATAACACTTCTCCAATGTCTTTATAAATCATGAAAGTTTGGCTTATAATGCAGCTGGGCCACATGAATGGTAACCACACTGTCTACTAGAGCCATCTGATCTGAATGGCTATGCAACACCCATGGTTTACTTAGAACCTTCTGTAACCTGAAAAAAACGTATCCATACTGTATCAATCCTTTTCCCTAGGCTGTTTAGAAATTTGTTCTACCATATAAAAATAGTAGGGCTGTGGAAATTAACTATTAATTCCTCGATTAATCGTTAATTGTTTTGATCGATCAAAATTCTTTTGATCGGTACTCACCTCTCCGCCGGCTTCCGGGTCTTCAGGGAGTTCCGTCGGAGATCCAGTGACATCACGGACATCGGCGGGGCTTGCTGTGTCCATCTGAAGGGCTCCTTTGCTGTTCCTTCATATCTGCATGCCGGCGGGACCCTTTTCCATCTGCCACACTCAAGGGCTGTTACACTTCCCTCTATCACTTCCCTCTATCAACCTGGGATTCTACAGCCATCCACTGGGAGTTGTGATAGTTCCCTTCACGGGACATCTACATGCAGACGGACTGATGTTAACCCCTCCTCATCTGGATTCAGCAGTGGTATCGTAGTACACATTTTTATACCAGTATCATACTTGGCTACATGTTTTTATGACTGCTTTTGTTACCGTTTGGTATTACTCGCCCCATTTTTTACAGTTTATGTAGCTACATCAATTTTATCTCCAGTGCAATATTTATTTTGTTACCTACTTGAAGACGTTAAAAGTTTTAAGGCTAGAGCCATCGAGCGCTGCCTTTGTGTGTTTTTTGTATCCTGCTATCCATTTTTCCAGTGGTTGGTAGCTGCACTGGGAATCAACCTGTAAGGAGATCAGCTAAAAGTAGTTGGATCTGTATGTGCGTTATAATTAATCAAAATTAGTCGATTAAAAAAAAAACATTAATCCAACACGATTGTTTTTATCAGTAACAGCCCTAAAAAATAGCAGTACCTACTCAATAGATGCTCCTGCCCCATGGCATAATATGGCACTGTTGTGTGTATCCTCTTCATGTAATCTTCATAACCTATAATGGCACTGTTTTGGTTTAACAGCAATATGATACAGTCATGTCTTTAGGGAGTATTAGGCAGCTTATGGGAGGTGGAGAGCACTTTTAGAAACCAGTAAGCAAAATGATGAAAGAAGAAGCTTCAAAACCTCAACAGTGAAAAGTGGAGTCAACATCCCAACTATGCATTGTGGCAGGGCGGTGTGAATGAAGAGTAACTGAACAGACTAAACAAATATTTTGACAAGTAAAACAGGCCTAGTCAATTATCCAGGCAGCATATGCAACTGGCAAGACTGGCTTGTGGGAATATCTCATGTCCACAATTTCTGAGAGCTGTACCAGCATGAAATTCAACTTGACAATCAACCTAAATTAAATTTAAAGTAGTTGTAAACCTCAGACATGAAATATCCTGACACCAAGAGAAAAATGGTGACAAGAGAGGGACCTCCAGCTGATTGACAGCCTCAGCTCTGAGTGCTGTGTGGAGGGGTGTGTGTCCCTTCCCTCCAATCAGCTGTCATAGCTCTCCTCACTGAGTTTTGCAGAGTGTAACTTCAGCTCTCCGCCCCCCTTTTTTCTGAACTCTCAGACAGGGTTTAAAATGCAGCACTTTGAATGGCTGTAGAGAAGAGATGGCTGCAGATTGACAGATAAAACTTATTTAGGAAGATGTGTTTAATCTGTGTGTATCCCCTGAGTATGCGTGTATATATAAGGGTTTACAACTGCTTTAGCCAGTTGCCGACTGCCGTATAGAACATTTATGCCTACTATATAAACGTGATCCTGTATTTCCGGGTATTAGGTGCGAGTGCGCGCTGCCAGAGGCTCACTGATCAGCAAGCTCACTGACCCGATGTATGCCGGAACCTGTCAATCGCTGTACACAGGCTGAACGGCGATCTGCCTGTGTAAAGAAGGCAAATCGCTGTTCTGTCAGCAGGGCTGGACTGGGACAAAAATTTGGCCCTGGACTTCATCCAGACTGGCCCACTTTGATAGTCTGTAAAACGGCTGGTACTGGTACTCTTATAGGCCGTACCAGTGGGGAAGCTAGACATCATTTCACCTGGGCAAAGAATCAGTTCGGTGCCCCCCCCCCATGGGACAAGATTAGACAGAAGTGAGAAACTCCCAGGCCATAGCTGTTGAGTCAGCTGTCTGTCCCCTCCCCCGTGCTCCTTCTGGTCCCCCCATGCTCCTCTGTCATCCCCCCTGCTCCTCTGGTCCTCCCCCCTGCTTCTCTGTTCCCCCCCAGGTGAGCACTGCGGGGAGGGAGAGACAGAGGAGCGGAGGGGGGCAGCGGTCCGCTGTCACTGAAGCCGGCCCACTAAGCCATCGGCCCACCGGGAAACTCCCTGTAGTCCCAATGGCCAGTCCATCCCTGTCTGTCAGTAAGGAAGGCATAGATCCTGTGTCCTTCAAAGCAAGGATGCAGATCTATGCCTTCCTCTAGTAAAAACACCTCCCACACATGCACACAGTTAACCCTTCAATAGCCCCTGATGTTAACCCCTTCCCACCCAGTATCATTATGCATATTTTTAGCAACGATCACTGCAATAATGTCACTGGTCCTCAAAAAAGTGTCAAAAAGGGTTAGTAAGCATCCAATTTGTCCGCCACAAAATTACAGTCCCACTATAAGTCGCTGATCGTTGCCATTACTAGTAAAACAAATCCATAAATACATCCCATAGTTTGTAGATGTTATAACATTTGTGCAAACCAATATATATGTGCTTATTGTGATTTTCTTTTACCAACAATATGTAGCAGAACATTCATTGGCCTAAATCGATGAAGAATTTTTTTTATAGCATAAAGTAAAAAATATTGTTTTTCTTCAAAATTGTTGGTGATCAAATACCACTATTTGTGGGAAAAAAAAGGATAAACTTTTTTTGGATACAATGTCACACGACCACGCAATTGTTAGTTAAAGTAAATGACCTGGTCAGGAAGGGGGGCCAATCTTCCAGAGGTCAAGTGGTTAATTTAGCACTTTTGGACAGACCTGGCCTTTAGTAAACTGATTACATATCTTGTGCTATTGCAGCATCTATGCTGCATATTAGAAGGATTGACTACACTTATACAGATAGTCAGGGTTTGGTTCACAAAAAAAAAAAAAAAAAACCTATGCGCCACTGCAGATGCCAAATGCTAGAAGCACCAAATAATACATAATGTTGATAAGACTTGACAAGCAAATGGATATTGAAGGCAGACCCATAAGCTCACTTAAGCAGTTAACAGTGCTGGAATTTATGGGACAGATTTCTGCAACCTGCAGTGAAGACATGTTTGAAGACACGTTTGACAGACGCCTACCCCACAAACATTCTCTCTGCATGGTCTCCGTGATCTTCCTAAATTCGTCCAGCTGAACTAACAGAATCAGGACTCTCTCACACAACTCCAGAAAAACATGCTGAAGAAATTGTCTAAAGCTAAACAAAACGGCAATGATTTTGCCGTGTTTGCACATAGATAAGACAGGCTGTATAATAACAACAAACACATTGCCAAGTAAATCCCAAACTGATTGCCTCAACCATGAATTGTTTTATTCGGGGTTACATTGCTAAGGCAAAGATTGCTTCTTGGTTTCCATTAAAATCCTCAGCAGCAAGTGGAAAACAACATCTGAGACACAAAAGACAAGTGGAAACTCAACAATAATCGTACCAAAGGCCTAAAAACACAGCTATAAGCAGCTTGAAACTACACAACACTTGATCAATACAGTCACCATGAAAACTATTTGTAGCTGAACAGAATGCATACCAATGGTCTCACAGCTCTGTTGGGGCCCGCCGCCAGCTAATGCGGCATTTCTACACTGCTATACAGAATACATTGGGAAGTGCTTGAAACAATAACTGCAATACCCACGCTCAACAAAAACTTAGCTGGAGACGCATAATTTAAGGCCACCCCACAGACAGGCCTAATTTTAGAAATGTTCATTCAAGTTCAACAAATTAAATGAGTGCAATGTTCTAGATGCAAACCAAGCACTAAAGACTGGTAAGAATAATGCCGCGTACACACGCTCGGAATTTCCGACAACAAATGTTCAATGGGAGCTTTTGGTCTGAAATTCCGACCGTGTGTAGGCCCCATCGGACATTTGTTTTGACACCAAAAATTTGAGAGCTGGTTCTCAAATTTTCCGACAACAAAATCTGTTCTCGTAAATTCTGATCGCTTGGTCTGGTAAAACTAAGTTATTGGAAAATCATTTTCTGCAGATGACCACTTTTGAGAAACTTCAATTCAAATAATCATTTCATGTGCACAGGACTTACCATTTAAAAGATAGCTGTTGTTAAAAACAGAAATGACCAGTAACACAAATAAAGAGCCTATGGCAGGGGTGACCAACCAGTGGCCCAGGGGCCACATGTGGCCCGCGGAGTCCTCTGATGTGGCCCTCGACCTCCTGCTCTGGGATGGAATAGAATACTGTTATTAAAGGTAAGTTTATTACTAAAATCAGTGTATAAATGGGCATATCTCTTCTGCAGTGGTTACTGGGCTGCTTTCAAACTGATCCGCAGGTGCAGAGCAGTGCACCTGCGGGTTACCTGCACTAAGCCTTAGGCCCTTTTCACACGGTCAATCCAACCCAATTGGACCCTCCATTCACATCTAAGGCCGTGTACACACGGTCGATCCAAACCGATGAAAACAGCCTGAAGTCCAGTTTCATCGGTCCAAACCGACCGTGTGTATGGCCCATCAGTCTGTTGTCCTTCGGTCAAAAATTTTAAAACTTGCTTTAAAATCGAACCGATGGACCGCTGCCCGATAGGTCCAAACCGATAGTTAGTACACAAAAGCATCGGTTCAAAACCCGCGCATGCTCAGAATCAAGTCGACGCTTGCTTGGAAGGATTGAACTTTGTTTTTTTCAGCACGTCGTATGTTTTACGTCACCGTGTTCTGACCCGATCGGTTTTTGAACTGATGGTGTGTACGCACATCAGACCATCAGGCCACTTTAGCGGTGAACCGATGAAAACGGTCCGTCGGACCATTCTCATCGGTTTGGATCGACCGTGCGTACGCGGCCCAAGGAGTAGCAGATGTATATGGACTTGTGTCCTACCTCCAATCCGATCCACAAAAAAAAAAAAAAGTAGAGTGGGCTGCCATCCACCCGCTCCACTCATTGTGGCCCGCGACCGGTTACCAAGTCGCTTAAGTGGCCCTCGCTCTTCAAAAGGTTGGGCATCCCTGGCCTATGGCTACATTCACAATTGAGTGTAAAGTATTCAGGTGATTTCAGGTGGGTGTTGTGCCATACAGGGGCTTCTTTGGAGCAGGATGCCAAGTTTTTGACCAGAAAGACTTTTAATATGGGAGTTTTGTGTCTTTTTCTGGATTTTTCAGGTGTTCCCATTCAAATCGAATGGGCCAAAAACATCTAATCCTGCCTGAAAAAAAAAGTGACAAGCATCTCAGGTGTGTTTTCAGGTGTGAACAGTCACCATTTAAAAAACTTAGATTTATAATGTAGTGAGACTTTAGCTTCAAACTACAAATCGCTTAGGATTAAATGGGGCATAAAACTGCAAGAATTAAAGAGGAAGTAAACCCTCTCTTAATAATAATAAAAAAAAAAATGCAAGACAAGAGCATAATGAGCTAGTATGCATAGCCCCGCATTCATTGCGCCACAATGTAAAAGTGGTGCATTTTGGAACTACCTGAACTTGATGCAAATGCTGTATGAATTTGGTGCAATATGTTAACAAGAGGGATTAATGACAGAAAAATGTTGCAACAGTTTAATTTTCTGCGGAAGATTGTCACTGTGATCCAGCAAAGGTTGCAAGGTAACTGGCTTTTTGGGAAGGAGGTTAGGAATGACAACCTCCATATTTCTGTCTCCCCATGTGTACTGTAAATTACATTATAAACTAGTTCTTAAACATTAAGGTTTAATTTGATGGCAAAATGCAGTTTTAATGAATATTGAAGGCTAAAAAAATGATGGTACAATAAAAATGAATTTGACTTTGAATACATATAAGGCTACAGATACAATATTTGTATTTCGTTAATATGGTTGTATAATAATTAGATTACTAGAGGGTTTAATTTTTAATTTAGCAGGAGCTTTAATGTAAAGAGTCTCAGTGTCTCTAATGACCTGTGGAGATGAGAAACTCTCTGGAGTGTGTATTGGGAGGGGGAAGGTTAAGGTGATTAACTGGTGCTAACAAGTTTAGGATGTTGAAGAGCTATTTTCTTGGATGTCCATCAAAGGAGGGATAGAATGTTCCTGGGGGATGGGGAGGAAGAGGAAATGCAGCTATGTATTTAACAGATGATCTTTCTTTCTGTACCCACTCTTCTCCCAGCCTTGTTGTGCCTGCTTCTGTCCTTCCTAACCTTTTGCATCACACCCAGGCACCAGACGTAGAAACCTCAAGTCAAGAATACAGGCTGGCACTCGATCTGAAAAGTGATCACACGTAGAGAGAGTTCATTACCCTTCCTGTTGATCTCTCCTCTGAGGACACTCAGCATAATTAAACCAGTGCATTTTTCACCCCCCTTGACACCTAAGTCAATCTGATCTGGTTCTTTATCAGTGAATGCTACAGACCACTGTAACAGAAGCAGATGCTAAAACAGAATAAACCAAAATGCACCTCGTAGAAGATGTGTGTGGCAAATAAAATGAATGTTCTCCTCAAAGATAAAATATACAAATGCTTAAAAGTGTCGGTGGACATTATTGAGTACTAAAAAGCAAAGCTATAGTGCAGCACACCAAAAAAAAAAAAAAACAGCTATATCAAAGCCCAAACTTAACGTACAATTTAAATCAGCCAATTGTATTCCAGGTGTAAAAAAAGGTGTTTAAAATCTTGTCTTACAGTTCATCTTCTCTTACAGTTCATCTTCTTTATAAAACAGCCACACTAAAATACTTTCCCATTCAGTTATTGAATTTCCTGCAATAGCGGGGGCTTTTAAGAAGCATTACCACCTCTTTGAACCCAAGGCTGACAGCCCATATAGATAAAAATCACATAATATTTATTAGAGACTGACTTAACCTGACTTCCTGAGGGAGAATTATTGGTCATGGAAGCCCCTATCACCTCAGAAGAGTTCATATCGGCCTCAGACAGACCAGATTGCCTTGCCCTTTCCTACTATAAATTCTTCTTTCCAATACTTACTCCATATTTTTTAAACACCTTTAATGTGATAAATGTGCCAAAGAACTCCTCAGAATTTTCTCCAGAATCCTTAAAGCAGGGGTTCACCCTAAAAAAATTTTTTCTAACATGCCATCTAGCATACTAGCGCAAGCTACAGTATGCCTTTATTTAATTTGTTTGCGCTGTACTCACTGTTTAATCCCGTAGTTAAGTTTCAGTCTAGTAGGCATTCCTATGCAGAGGGGAACATGATTGACAGCCGGCTATGGCGCGTCACGCTTCACGGAAATAGCCGAAATAGGACTTGGCTCTTCACGGCGCCTGCGCAGTCAGCTCCTAGTCTGTGCGCAGGCGCCGTAAAGCACCGTGAAGAGCCGAGTCCTACTCGGGAAGCGTGACGTGCCATAGCTGGCCGTCAATCATTGTCCCCTCTGCATAGGAACGCCCATTCCCCGCGGGGAGTCTGAAACTTATCTCCGGGATTAAACAGTGAGTACGGCGCGAAAAAAATAAATAAAGGCATACTGTAGCTCACGCTACTATGCTGGATTTCATGGTAGAAACTTGCATTTTAGGGTGAACCACCGCTTTAACAACTCATATCACCATAATTCCTAAGGAGGGCAAAGTCCTCTTTTCTTGATCCAACTATCACTGCTAAATGCAGACCTGAAATTGTTCACCAAAGTGTTTTAAGTCCCCTTCCCCACCAAATGTTTTTTTTTCGAGGGGGGTCTCTAGTTTTAAAAGATACCCACAACTACTTCTTCTCCCTCCCTGCAGTCTTCTGGGACATGTCTCCGGAGTGGAGAACCACTTTACCACTTATCCTTATATCTATCCTCAGAAAGCAAAGATTTGCTATTATATAGGAATATAGTGAATGATTAGCTTTGGCTAAGCAGTACCCTGATAATGTCCAATTTTTCCCAAATTCCTCATGAAAAATAGCACCACACTTCCCAACTAGGGATATGGTTCAGCCTACTGCAATGTCCACTTAACATTTGGATGTTCACCCTTTGTGGACCTGGTGAGCAATTTGGTTGGTGGTTCGTCAATCCACACATCCTGCTGCTGTATACGCCTTCTATAGCAGGATGAGCTATAGAAGGCCTACAGACAACCCTGATGGCTAGTTCTTTGCCCTCAACTTATAAATCAAAAAGTGCAGCGCTCAAAAATGGCACTAAACTTAAAGTGGAGCTCCACCCAAAAGGGGATGTTCCACCTAAAGCATTCCCCCCTCCTATGCAACATTTGGCATGTCATTTTTTTTAGGACGAAGCAGGAGCCTAGTTTTGACAGGTACCTGCGCCCACTTGTACTCGGGCTGTCGAGGCGACTCGAGTGTAAGTTCTCCTCTCCCCCATCCTCACAGCAATCTTCTGGGATATGTCACAGGTCCCAAAAGATTGCCCGACCAATAAGGAAGCTCAGCGTGACTCGCGCATGCGCAGTGCACACCCAGCTGTGAAGCCGCAAGCTGTCACAGCCGGGTGCCCACACTTGTAATGGGAGAGGCAAGGGAGAGAAGCGAGAATTTGGGCGGCCGCATCGCTGGATCGTGGGACAGGTGGGTGTGGGTTTATTAAAAGTCAGTAGCTACACTTTTTGTAGCTGCTGACATTTTATAAACACAAAAACTAGTGGAACTCCACTTTAATAAACCTATACAATCAAGAATAGTGTAAACAACAAATACATTTGACAATAACTAAAATGAAAAAATAACCAGCGTAGATAATCCTTGCAAACTAAAAAGTCTTCTATGAGATATTTACGATGACAAGCCACACAGCTTACTGGAACTGTTTAACCCCCCTCTTTACTGAGTGGTCATAAAGCACTCACAGATGATAAGTCAATCAGCATAACTGTCAGTAAAAAGGCTAACACTTCTTTCTCTATCCACATGAGAAACCATGTATCAAGAAAGTTGTAAAAAAAAAGGATAATACACATAGTGTCATGGTCAGGGGTCAGGCTCAGAGATCAGTAGCTGTCGAAGCACTAACCTAGTATTCACCAGAGCCCCTGATGGTCAGGATGGGTTTCGCTGCGTGTTAATACCAGGTTGCAGTCCTCAGGATTGCCCCACCAGGAGGTGAGCAAGGAGGCAGTAGCCAATATTGCAGGTAGAGATCAAGCAAAAACATAGTCAGAAAACAAGCCAAAGGTTGGTAACAATTAGTTGCAGGTTGGGATCAAGCAGACGCGTAGTCGAGGAACAACTCAAAGGTTGCCAACAAGTGGTTGCAGGTTGGGATCAAGCAGAAGCATAGTCAAGAAGAAATCCAAAGGTCGGTAATGAATGGTAGCAAAGATATGGACAGCAGCAGGAGCGACAAGAGCAAGATATTGGCTGTAAAGGGCACAATAATCTGGAAAACAGGAAGTGCAAATGCATGGCTTAAAAGGGAAGTTCATGGGAGGAGCAAAGGATGCTGTCCAGCATCTCACATGTGAATAAACATCTGTGAACAAATCATGCACGGACTGCAAGGGTGACACAGCTACAGGTGTGTAAATTTCTGTGCACTCAGCCTAAATAGTTTGTGCCCAGAGAGTTACCACTAACAGGAAATGTATCTTTCACAGCAAACATCCAAACCGTCTACCAGAACTCAATTGACCATCAGCATGTGAATGGTCATAACATGCATGTACACAGGCGCGGATTTACTCCATCTGCCGCCCCAATGGCCAGTCCATCCCTGCCCCCTGTTGCCGCGGCGCCACCCCCTACACCCACTGCCACCCCGAGGCCTGGCCTTGGTGGCCTTGTCTGGAATCCGGCCCTGCATGTACAGTAATCAGCAATCCGCAGCAGTCCAAGAATAGGGACTACTGCTCCTCTCAACATAAACACATGTCACAAAAGACAGAGCAGACTGCATAGTGCAGTATTTATAGGTTTACCAATTTATTAAAAAGTAACCAGATGCAGTACTACCATATTATTAAAAATGTTCCAGAAAAGTTTTCAGTGTATCGGCCGACATGCTCGATGACGTCACTGACTCCCAGGGAAAGTAGACTCCAAGATGGGGAGGAAGAAAGGAACTATGTCAGGAAATCTTGTTAATGATATCCCCAAGACATGAGCTGGCGAGTGACTTACGCTCTTCAGTGAACACCCTCACACCTCCAGTAAAAGACATTGTTAATGGTAAAATAAAATTGTTTTCCACTGTTTTCCCTCAATTGGAAAATCCCTGCATTAATGAAAATGGAAAATCCCTGCATTCATTTGTAAACTGAAAATGAACTCCACGTCTGTCTTTAAATGATTGCAGTTTAAACCTTATAATGAGTCACTGAAAACGTTGCTTTGGAATTGCTTAACTATGTTACTATATAGATTTTTTTTATGCTTTGCATGCAGCAACCCAATGAAGATAAAAGACTACAACATTTCTAAGGCTTCGCAAGATTTAAATGAAACCGCACCTCTCTGTTATAGAAATATATTGTCACATTGCATTTAAAAGCTTTATTTGTTTGTAAAGGTGTTCTACCCAAGAATGAACCAAAATGCTTTTTAAGCAACTCAAAACTAGGTGAACCTAAAACGACCTTGTAATGTAAATAAATGTCAATGCAGATCAAAGAACGTTTGTTCTTTTCCATGCATCCATTTTTGCTCAAGATGTCATCAATACTTCCTTAGGGAAGACAGCACTAAAAGAACAGGCTTCACTCCCAATATAACTGGCTTTTGGTGTAATCAATAACATTTGAAGTTGATTGAGAAGCAGAACTGGTATCATAAACAAGGAATTTGCTGAAGTAAGGGTATGTGTGGAGTTTTAGACCTGATTTCTAGTTGGTCTATGTTGTGACCTTTGAGTACTGTTGCATGAGCCTGGCTACCTGCCTTACTCTTGTTCTATTTTACATGAGCCAACATACTCAGCTGCAGCAAAATAGATACTTAATAACCAAGAGGCCAAGAGGCTATTTCAGGTACTGTCCTTAACTGTTGCTCTCTTGTACAGTGCAAAATCCTTATATACAGACTTTCTGCATTCCGATTTCTGTTATCAGTTAATTAAAGTTTCCATACAAGAGCTGATTATCTACAAAGAAAGGTGATTTTAGATCTTTTGTACCAATAAATTGCCTGCCACAAACTATCGAGGTACAGAAATTTTTGCTTGGAAAATAATGCCTGGAAAGACTCAGGGGTAGATTCACAAAGGAGATACAACGGCGTATCTCCAGATACACCGTCGTTTCTCTGAGTCTGGCCGGTCGTATCTATGCGCCTGATTCATAGAATCAGTTACGCATAGATTTCTATTAGATCCGACCGGCGTAAGTCTCTTACGCTGTCGGATCTTAACTGCATATTTACGCTGGCCGCTAGGGGCGTGTACGCTGATTTACGCCTCGAAAAAGTAAATCAGCTAGATACGCAAATTCAAGAACGTACGCCCGGCCGACTCAGTACAGTTACGCCGTTTACGTTAGGCTTTTCCCGGCGTAAAAATACCCCTGCTATATGAGTCGTATATGCGGTGTACCAATGTTAAGTATGGCCGTCGTTCCCACGATGAAATTTGAAAAATTTACGTCGTTTGCGTAAGTCGTCTGTGAATGGGGCTGGACGTCATTTGTTTCGACGTGAACGTAAATGACGTCCAGCCCCATTCACGGACGACTTACGCAAACAACGTAAATTTCCTTGCGGCGTACTTTGGAGCAATGCACACTGGGAAATTCCACGGACGGCACATGCGCCGTTCGTGAAAAACGTCAATCACGTCGGGTCAGGGTTAATTTACATAACACACGCCCACCTCTTCACAATTTGAATTAGGCGGGCTTACGCTGGCCTATTTACGCTACGCCTCCGCAACTTTCTTTTGAGAATACGGCACTTGTCTGTAAAAGTTGCGAAGGCGTGACGTAAATAGGATACGTTACGCCCGCACAAACATACACCATTCTATGTGAATCCTCATTTGTTAAAGTGCTGTAGTGATATTTGTAAATGTCCATTTCTATTGAACCCTGTGCAATATGGCCAGTTGTCACTCTCCTTCACCACCAATAGTTTTTACCATTGATTGCCAGATCTACAGTGCCTTGAAAAAGTATTCATTCCCCCTTGAAATTTTTCTGATTTTCTCACAACCAAACATGTGAATGTATTTTATTGGGATTTTATATAATAGACCAACACAAAATTGCACATAATTGTGAAGTGGAAGGTAAATGATAAATGTTTTACAAAATAAATACTGTATTTTCCGACGTATAAGATGACCTTTTACACCGGAATTACAAAAAAAATCAAAAAACCGGGGATCCTCTTATACGCCGGGTGAAGCAGCTGCCCAATGGATATCAGCCCACCGGGTGCTCTGTAAAGCTGTATGTAATTTAGTATATGCGCTCCTCAGCCAATCCCGGCAGGCGATGCAATCTGTTGATGACTAGAGCCTGCCAAGCCTGCTCAGATTGGAGTAACAACCTCTGCCAATCCAAGCTGGCTACATTATGTAGCCTGCTCGGATTGGCAGAGGTTGTTACTCCAATCCGAGCAGGCTTAGCAGGCTCTGTAGTCATCAACAGAGTGTATTGTCTGCCGGGATTGGCTGATCGGCACATATTCTGAATTACATACAGCTTTACAGAGCACCCGCCTCTTCGTTTTTAAACAATATTACCGCACAAGGGGGTCGCACAAGGGGGTCATTTTACCGCACAAGGGGGTCGTCTTATACGGTGAGTAGTGCACAAAACCGCGGTTTAAACTGAATATTAGAGGGTCGTCTTATGTGCCCAGCCGCTTTATAAGCTGGCAAATACGGTATGTGAAAAGTGTGGCGTGCATTTGTATTCAGCCCCCCTGAGTCAATACATTGTAGAACCACCTTCGCTGCACTTACAGCTTCAAGTCATTTTGGGGATGTCTCTACCAGCTTTGCACATCTAGAGAGTGATTTTTTTGCCCATTCTTTGCAAAATATCTCAAGCTATGTCACATTGGATAGAGAGCGTCTGTGAACAACAATTTTCTTGCTACAGATTCTCAATTGGATTTAGGTCTGGACTTTGACTGGGCCATTCTAACACATGAATATGCTTTGTTCTAAACCATTGTAGCTCTAGCTGTATGTTTAGGATCGGTCACTGTCCAGCTGGAAGGTGAACCTCCACCCCAGTCTCAAGTCTTTTGCAGACTCTAACAGGTTTTCTTCTAAGATTGTCCTGTATTTGGCTCCATCCATCTTCCTATCAACTCTGACCAGCTTCCCTGGCCCTGCTGGAAAAAAGCATCCCCACAAGATGACGCTGCCACCACCATGTTCACAGTGGGGACGGTGTGTTTAGGGTGATGTGCAGTGTTAGTTTTCTGCCACACGTTTTGCTTTTAGGTCAAAAAGTACAATTTTGGTCTCATCTGACCTGAGCACACTCTTTCACATGTTTTCTGTGTTCCCCACATGGCTTCTCGCAAACTGCAAACAGGACTTCTTATGGCTTTCTTCTTGCCACTCTTCCATAAAAGCCAGATTTGTGAAGTGCAAGACTAATACTTGTCATGTGGACAGATTCTCCCACCTGAGCTGTGGATCTCTGCAGCTCCTCCAGAGTTACCATGGGCCTCTTGTCTGCTTCTCTGATTAATTCTCTCCTTGCCTGGCCTGTTAGTTTAGGTGGACGGCCATGTCTTGGTAGGTTTGCAGATGTGCCGTACTCTTTCCATTTTCAGATGATGGATTGAACATTGTTTAAAGCTTGGGATATTTTTTATAACCTAAAGAAAAGGTCCCGGCCTTATTTTTAATTGTACTTGCTTTAAACTGCTACACATCTTTATCCCTGATCTGTCTGGTGTGTTCCCTGGCCTTCATGATGCCGTTTGTTCACTAAAGTTCTCTAACAAACCTCTGAGGGCTTCACAGAACAGCTGTATTTATACTGAGTTTAAATTATACACAGATGGGCTCTATTAAATAATTAGGTGACTTATGAAGGCAATTGGTTCCACTAGATTTTAGTTAGTGGTATCAGAGTAAAGGGGGCTGACTACAAATGCACGCCACAATTTTCAGATATTTATTTGTAAAAATTGTTGAAAACCATTTATCAATTTAATTCCACTTCACAATTATGTGCAACTTTGTGTTGGTCTATCACATAAAATCCCAATAAAATACATTTACGTTTTTGGTTGTAACATAACAAAAATGTGGAAAATTTCAAGGGGTACGAAAACTTTTTCAAGGCACTGTACTGTACATTGGATGCCCACTGTTACAAAGTGCCAGGCAACCTGATCTGTATATAAGTTCCAGCAGTAGCTTACAGTAGTCATATTCGGGACACAGATTTTATTGTGTTGCACCCATGTTCTTCTTCCATTGATTCTATTTGCATAGTTGCCAACATATGCGGAAATAATGCAGATACAATTTCCTACTAAATGAGGAAAGTCTCGACTTCCACAACATCTCCAATTTTTTTTTTTTTTTTTTAGCAGGCCATGATCAACTGCATTTTATCACAATTTCTGACTTGGTTTATAGAAGAGTTTTTGCATTTAAAACATTAATTCAAAAGATGCACATTTTAAAGTGTCCGAGACATTGAAAAGATGACCATGTCCTACAGCCTTTCACTAACCTCTGCAGGGGAACACTCAACCAGACTGAGGGATCTTCTCTCAGCAGGATTAAAGTAACCATGCAAGCTTCTCTGGATAAAATCTACTAACACCATAATGACCAGAATCTATCTCAAGTGGGACAAGGTGCAGAGAGGTTACACTACACTTTTATCATGTACCAACTGAGAAGGATGTGTAGTACAAAATCAAAGCTATGTAAACCAACTTTCTTTTTGCAAGAGATAGGAATGGAAGTTTGCAGCACTCTTTGAGAGACAGCTTCCACATATGTATAAAATATTGCCTGATTTCAACAACATCAAAATCTATAGCTCAACTTCCAGCTTCCGACAGCAGTGCAGGGATAGACGATTATAAATATGCCATTAATATAAAGGTGCTTGTTAGAAGGAGCCCAATTCTGTAAACATGTGTATCATAAAATTAAAATTTTCTACCATTCTTTGCCAAAAAGAGTTCATCAATCACCAGTGCTCCTATGTTGGCAAGTTTTGACCCACATATTATTTGCTAAATATATTTGTAAAAAAAAATTGTCAAGTAGGTTGTAAAGCTTTTTTTAAATACGAACATGTTATACTTACTTGCTCCTCTGGGTTCCCCAACTGGCACTCTTGGCTCTTCCTCTTCTCAGTGCACCTCTATAGTAAGCTGCTTCTCATGGGGGCCGATGTGTGGGCTCATTCCCAAGCCAGGCTGTGTGCTCCTAAATACACACACAGCTCGGCACAGCCCCCCTGCTCTCTGCGTACTGGATTTGATTGACAGCAGCAAGAGCCAATGGCTCCCGCTGCTCCCTCTTTGTCTGTCCTGGGAATACAGGGAGAGAGGAGAGAGCTGCTACAGATGGGCACAGGTATTCTTTGCAAAGTTAAATTGCACCACCTTAGTGCACAAGGTATCTTATTTGTATTGTAATACCCTTACTATTAATATCATTCCAACTCCTAATACGGACTGTGACATGAAAGTGTTTTAATGCAAAATCTACTTTGACCACTTCAATACCCACCCATAGTCAAATGACGTCCACAGATGGGATCTCCCATCCTGGGTGGACGTCATATGACGTCCTGAGCTTCCCGGCCATCTAGGGGGCACGTGCGCCCCGCCGAGGGTGCACACGGCATGGCTCGGGACCCACTGCGCGTGCCTGGCGACCGCGATGACCGCCGGGGCACCCACGATTCCCCGTGATCACGGCAGGACCGTGGATCTGTGTGTGTAAACACACAGTTCCACGTCCTGTCAGAGATGAGGAGACCGATGTGTGTTCCCAGTACAGATGAACACAGATCGGTCACCTCCCCTTGTGAGTCCCCTCCCCCTACAGTTAGAATCACTCCCTAGGGAACATATTTTACCCCTTTATCGCCCCTAGTGTTAACCCCTTCCCTGCCAGTCACATTTATACAGTAATCAGTGCAGTTATATAGCACTAATCGCTGTATAAATGTGAATGGTCCCAAAAATGTGTCAAAAGTGTCCGATATGTCCGTCGCAATGTCACGGTCACAATAAAAATCGCAGATTGCCACCATTACAAATATAAAAATAAAAATGTAATAAACCCATCCCCTATTTTGTAGACGCTATAACTTTTGCAAAACCAATCAATATACACTTATTGCGATATTTTTTTACCAAAAACATGTAGAAGAATACGTATCTGCCTAAACTGTGGAAAATATATATTTCTTTTTAAAATTGTGATATTTATTAAATCAAAAAGTAAAAAATATAATGTTTTTTTTTTAAATTGTCGCTCCTCTTTTGTTTATAGCGCAAAAAATAAAAACCGCAGAGGTGATCAAATACCACCAAACGAAAGCTCTATTTGTGGGGGGAAAAAAAACATAACGATTTCATTTGGGTACAGTGTTGTATGACCGCGCAATTGTCATTCAAAGTGCAGCAGCGCTGAAAAAAAAAAAAATTGGTCTGGGCAGGAAGGGGGTAAAAATGCCCTGTATTGAAGTAGTTAAATACCTACTATAGTGACAGAGAGTACTGTACATGTCTATTTTACAGAAATACAGATGACTTTTAAAACATACATGATGACATTTTATAGAGGAACAAAAAAATGTTGCCCATGTAAATGTATGTAATATTTTAATTGTGTTCTAATATTCATGCACATCCCCATATGCATCCATAGAATGTATGTTACAGCGATTAGTGTATAAAACATGACAGAAAAATACAACACTTCCTGAACTTCTCCTTAAACTGACAAGTCAATCAGGCACTCACACTGATGTGCTCAGGCTCATAATTGTACTAAAAAAAACTTCCGTATCCGTTCAAACATTATTTTTTCCATTAGACAGAATCTCATTGTGAGCTACTGTGCTGCGGCTTCAAACTCTGCTGGGAATTAGACTCACTGGTTATAAATAAGTGATTCATATATTATGACTGTTATATTTTGGTTATGAGCTAGTTTCTCTTGTAGATGTAATTTTCAAAAACACTAATGTTTACATTTATTTAACATTTAAATAAAAAATGTGGGTAATTATAATGTGATTATTTTTTTACAATGTAGCATGCGCCGGGCGCACGTACATTCATGAATCGACGTATCTCCCTCATTTCCATATTTGAATAGAAAATCAATGGGAGCGCCACATGCGTCCATTGTAAATATGCTCCCACTCTACTCCGGCGTAGGCAAGTTATGTCGGTCGGATGAAGCCTATTTTCTGGCGTATCTTAGTTTTGTGGGCACGGCGCACAGATACGACGGCGCATATTTGCACTTACGCGGCGTATCTCGAGCTATAAGAGTGATCATTTTTGCAATTTAGTCCTTTCACTTCACTGCTATCCTATAGCTGAGGCTCATACCTTTGATAATTCCATAAATATACAGCTCATCCATCTTGATTTGCCTTTTTGTAAGAGGGTATACTTGGGTATCAAATATAGGAGACTGAAAACCTTGTCATAGGATGACTGTATCTGGTCATATACGTTGGCAAGGTATCACTGTTTCAATAGTCCTTGGTCAAATCTGCAGGTCTTTCAGAATGATAAAAGCGGGCAAAAATCATTGGGGCCCGCTTTCTTGGGACTGGGGCCACCTGGCCCCCGTTTTTAGTGGTTATAGAGTTAAGTGAGGATAGGTGGTGAAGGGGGTGGTATGGTCCCTTTAATTAGGAAGCACAGGTGGGTAAGGATCAATTATAGACCAGGGAGGGTTCTGGTTCCCTGGTAAGGGCTATTTAAAGGCTGCAGGGGGTCTAAAACTTCCTCTGCAGCGGTCCAGGAAGAAAAAATAAGTTCTCCCTTCCTCCCTTCCCGTCGCAACATTTTATGTGGTAGGGTCACCCGGATCCCGGGGGGGGGGGGGCGTATTTGGTGGTAATGTGATGGGGTTATGTGATGTTTATGGTGTTATTATTCAAGAGTTTCAGTTATGATGGTTGTTTATATTTTTAAAACCAATAAAATGTTGCGACCATTTCCGCCAAAATTAAACTTGTTGTGGTGTTTTGTATGGTATGATTCAAGCTGGGTATAGGTGGGGGGCGGATGTGGCCTACAGTCCCATCAACCATATTTATTCAGTGACCCATTACCGAAGCTGAGCTGAGTCAGAGAGCTCAAACTGTAAAATAGTCTTAGAAAGTTTAGGTTATTTAACAATTGAAATGATTTAGATAACAGGTTTTTCATAGGGTGATAGTATTGACCATTAATCTAGAGCAGTGTCCTCCAAACTGCAGCCCGGGATCAGATGCAGCCCTTGTGGCACTGTTTCATCCACTGATGCCAACAATAGGGCATAATTCCCTCCCACTGACACCAACGAAAGGGGGCACAATTCCTCCCAATGACACCAATGATAGGGCACAATTCCTCCCACTGACACCAACAATGGGGCCCAATGACATCAATGATGGGGTGCAATTCCTCCCAATGAAACCAACAACGGGACACAATGACATCAATGATGGGGCACAATTTCTCCCACTGACACCAATGAAGGGGGCACAATTCCTCCCAATGACACCAACGATGGGGTACAATTCCTCCTTCTGACACCAACAATGAGGCCCAGTGACATCAATGATGGGATGCAATTCCTCCCACTGACACCAACAATGGGGAACAATGGCATCAATGGTGGGGTGAAATTCCTCCCAATGACACCAACAATGGGGCCCAATGACATCAATGATAGGGCGCAATTCCTCCCAATGATACCCACGATGGGGCCCAATGGCATCAACGAAGGAGCCAAATTCTTTCCACTGACACCAATGATGGGGCGTAATTACTCCCACTGAAAATGGGGCATTCTTTTTTCCCACTAACGTCAGGACTTTTTCTACTCCCAATGGCCCTAAAGTCTGAAGTACAGGAAACTGGCCCTTTGTTTAGAAAGTTTGGAGATCCAGGATCCAGAGCAACCAAAACACTGGAGCGGCTGTAGAACAGATATGTATTGTATAGCAGTTTCTTCTCTACAGGGTTAGATGGATTCATTTTAGAATATAACTGCAAGTAGATTTAGAATTAGTTAGGTTTTGGGTGAACTTCTACTTTAAAGTGGCTGTAAACCCACTCTCATCCTTTCAAAATCCAGAAAAGTAACCACATGACTTCAGAAAAGGAGGGTGGGAATTAAAAAATAATGCCTGTCTCTGAGATATGTAAATAACCTGTCACTCAAAGCAAGGGGGAGGATTTGACAAAGTTTTTCTCTGTTTGTCAAGAGTTATCGAACTGAACAGGGGTCAAGTCCTGGGGAAAAAAGTGTGGGAACTCCCACCCAAAATCCACTCCCCCACCAAAAAAAAAAAAAATGATACGCTCATATGCATAATTACTAAACCGCATGTTTTTTTTTCGATCCACTGTACCTTAGTAATCCTTTATGTTACTGGCCGCTTCCTGTATAGGGATTCATCGGGTAGTGTGCGGGTATTCCGTCACTTCCTCGATGCCGCAATGTCTCCTGGGAGCTTTTGTCATTGTTCCCAGGAGACATTGCGAAGGTCTGCCATGAGTTATCGCAGGACTTAGAAAGATCTTTAGTTACTAAGGTTCGCCTGCCCCTGACAGTGACTCGAGCTGGGCATCGCCGTTTAGTGAAGGATTGGCTCGGGCGGCTCGGCTGCTCTCGGCTGCTCTAGTCCTGCAAAGGGAACTGAGTTCCTGCTGTGAAAAAAGTGCAGGAACTCCGTTCCCACACATTCCTGCAGGACTTGAGCCCTGGAACTGAACAATAAAAGAAGATTGATTAGAGCTGGATTAACTCTGTGTGGCAAGACTGGGCACAGATGATAGGAAATCTTATACTCTAAATTGTGCCAGCAAAAAAATAAATTTGGGTTTACATCCACAGGGGGGGTTGCTGCCCCATCAGTGACTTGTCACATTAAAGATTAAAGTTGAGAAGCAGGTGAGGGGGCGAAAATAACTTCTCACCAGGCGGGGCCTCTAGTAATTTGGGGGGCCCTCCGCAGCTTTGTGGGGCCCTAAGCAGCTTGCATAGTGAGCCTATAGGGTGCATCGGCCCTGAATACACCATTCCACTCGGGTAGTTAGAGCAAGCATATCAACACCTCCACTCCTCCACTAATTATAAAATTAACTCTTTGTGTCCTACCATCACATACTGATGTACAATCTCAACCAAATACTGTAAATAAAAAGCATTATGATTGATTGGTAAATAAATAAAGGAAATGGAGCCTTTCATATATACTAAAACAAATAATGTTGACTGCTATAATGGCGTGAGGAAAATTCAACTACAACACAGCAATAATTTTATAAGGTGTACAGAAATTCTTTGTTTTATATAAGCCACCCAGCTAGTGGAAAGACATATGAGCTGTTACTTGTGAATACGTAGATTGAACACACACTGACAACGGGATGAGATGGAAGTGTGGGCGGCCTACTCCAGTGTACGATTTCAATTCCCACTGGCTGTCAGCCAGGTTATCTCTAATACACTTCTGTTTCTTCCTTGTATGACTGCAGAAAAAATATCTTGAAATCTTGAGCTTTTTCCTGGGCCTGACTCTTGCCCTTATGCCACAACAACGCTTATCACTGAGCAAACAAGCTAGACGGAAAGATCTACTCTTTCTAAAAAATGCATTTCCTGTTCTTTTCTTTGATTGGTATAGTAAATAGAAGAAAGTAAGGGTTGGGCTCACAGAGAAATGCATTTGTTATCCTATTGTACACATATCCTAAGGGCACCTACTGAAAATGCCAGCTAATACACTGGCAGTAGTAGAATATACAGGGAAAAAAATTGAAAATAAAATGATGCTAAAATAAGCTAAAGGCAACCGGGGAGATTAAAATAAAGTAGAGCTACACAACCTGGAACAGAAATGGAGGTTGCATTTAAATTTACTGAAAACAAAATGAATCTGGTTGCAGGGGGTAGGCACATCACTATTTCTTCTACTTCAGCTGTGAAGATCTTAATAAAAAGCCATGCATGTTTACAATTGCCAATTTTCAAGGAAAGGTCAGCACTAAGGCTGAAAAGATGAATTTTCCAGGCATCATCTATTTTCAGCCTAAAAGGCTTATGCATACCTCCCTACTTCTTGCGTTGACAAAAAGGGACACCTTTGGGACACCTTGCCTACAAAGTAGGTAGGCAAAGGATGCACCCACTGCCACACCCCACTACGTGCAGAGAAATTTATATGAAATAAATGACTGGTCAAACCCACAAGTTCTTTCTTCACCACTACTTTTCCTTAAATCACTTCCCTTTAAAACCTTCATTAAAATGTGCCGTATTTATCAGGGTATACCGCGCACCGGCGTATAACGCGCACCCCAACCTTAGAAAGGTAGTTTAAGGAAAAAAAGAAATCTTAAATTTTTGCCCTGCGTCCATCGGCGGCCTTGTCCGGCGTCCGTCCAGCCTTGTGGGTGTTCGTCTGCGGCTTCCTTGCGCGGGGTCCGTCCAGCCTTGTGGGTGTCCATCTGCGGCTTTGGAGGTGTCCTTCTGCGGCCTCCATCCAGGTGTCCGTCTCCGTCCAGCGTGTCCGTCTGCGAGTCCATCTGCACCTTGTCCGGGGTTGCAGCGGTATTTGTTTTTTGGATTTGGCGGAGCCGGATTTCCTGTGTGTTCAGCTCCTCTCGCGTGGCTGTGGGCAAAGCTGAGCGTGGCCGAGCCTAGCCGAGTGCGCAGTACACTCGGCTCGGCTCTAGGCTGCGGCGGGCAGAGCCGAGCGTGGCCGAGCCTAGCCGAGTGCGCAGTACACTCGGCTCTAGGCTGCCATGCATTTTTGACACAGAGACAGGGGGTATCGGCATATATCGGGCACCCACGATTTTCCCCTGATTTTAAGGGGAAAAAAGTGTGCGGTATACGCCGATAAATACGGTATTTCTCAAAAAACACAAAGCATATAAATCCACTTTGTGTACATTATATGCATTTACAAACACAGATTCTACCTTGTAAAAGTAGCAGTGATATCATCACTGTGCTGTACAGTCTGTCTGCAGAAAACTACGGGAGAGTTAGAGACCAGGCCAATCACCCTGCACAAGGAAGGAGCAGCAGTGACTGTTTTTTATTACAGGAAGCTCCCACTGCATTGCTTAAAGGAGTTGTAAAGGCAGAAGTTTTTTTTTTTCTTAATGCATTCATTAAAATAAAAAGTCTTCTGTTTGCAGCAGCCCCCTCAGCCCCCATAACACTTATCTGTCCACGAGTGTCTCAGCCGTTCCAGATTCTCCTTCCCGATTGGCTGAGACACAGCAGCGGTACCATTGTCTTCCGCTGCTGTCAATCAAAGTCAACTAGCCGATTAGGGGAGAGAGGGGGCTGGGCCGGGCCAGTGCTCTGTGTTTGAATGGACACAGGGAGCTGTGACTCAGCTCAGGTGCCCCAATAGCAAGCTGCTTGCTGTGGGGGCACTGAACAGGAGGGAGGAGCCAAGATCACAGAAGAGGGACCCGAGAAGAGGAGGATCCGGGCTGCTCTGTGCAAATCCACTGCAACAAAGCAGGTAAGTATAACATGTTTGTTAATTTAATAGGAAAAAAAAAAGCCTTTACAATCACTTTAATGCAGAACTCCGGGAACAGTTTTTTTTTTTTTTACCATGCAGTGGGGCTGTGCCTGTTCGTTTTGGCCTAGGGGTTTGAAGTGCCAAGATATACCCACCTAACCCTGTACACCAATAGACCCACTCTGCATGTAAAAACATCAGGAACAGCCCACCGCTGGACGCGGGGGAGCGTCATTTTATGGAGGATTGAAAGATCAGGTGAGTATAGGTGCTGTGTTCACCCCTAGAAATAACAAGCAGTTACATTTTTTTTTGTCCGAAGTTGAGCTTTACACAAAGCACACCAAGAAGGAAGGATACAGATGACAAATGTATTTTGGAAATACTCGTTTATCCTGGAGTTTAGCTGGACTACTAGGCTTGCCTATAGTCAAATGACCATCCCATCCCATCCAGTATGTGTTTTCTGTGAATACTTTCTGTATAAAGTTTTGATTTAAACTGGTACTGCAGTGTATATAAACTCTGTACAAAGGTAGAAAAATAAAAAGACATACACGGCAGTCACAAAATTCAGACTTGGAGACGATTTGCAGACATAATCACTTGTCTGTTCACAATAATCACTGCAGATGGGTTAGAAAATCTCATGCTTATAAGCCTATTTAGCCACAAGAGGGCTCTTATACACAAGGCTCAGAAAATCTTCCCAAAATGTTACAAAATTCAAACGTTATATTACATAACTAATTGTGTTTTATTTTCAACACAAAGGAGAACAAGCTTTTGCAAGGGGCAGATACAAGTATAATTTAGAATCTGGAAATAAAGTTGCAACGTAAAGATTTTTTTTTTTAAAGCAAGAGTTGCTTGTCATCTGGTGGGGGAATTCTCTGTGTATCACAATTACCTGATCGGCTTTAATCAAACTATACTTTGACATAAAATCCATCTAGATATTCCAGTCCTCGCTGAAAATCCTGATGTTATTTGTGTTAGTTGCATGCTTGACTCTTTACTAAATCCCATAAAAAAAAAAAAAATTTTTTTAGAAGTCTAAACATTTCTACTTTTTCTTAGCAATTTAGAATTTGTCTGCACTAGCTGAGGCTCATATGTAGTGTATGGTACCCACCAGCTCTTTGCCAGCATCTGTACGATGCCCACAATGGAGCCAGATGCCTGGACAATGCAACACCAATGAACATGCACAGATTTATCGGTGGCTGCCCAATGGCTGAAGAGAGGGAAATGTCCATTATGAAAGAAAAGATGGTAGCTGAGCAGGGCAGTGGAGAAGCGGACCACTAAACACTCCAGAAGGGCACACTAGGGGGTTAGTCTGCCATAATGTGCAAACAAATCATATGCATATTTGTAGTTTATGGCAAAAGCTCCATGGATACATTGCACATTTAGTAAGATATTAAAATATATTCTGAATATACTGTGTATATATATATATATATATATATATATATATATATATATATATATATATATATATATACACAGTATCTCACAAATGTACACCCCTCACATATTTGTAAATATTTTATTCTATCTTTTCATGTGACAACACTGAAGAAATTACACTTTGCTACAATGTAAAGTAGTGAGTGTACAGCTTGTATAACAGTGTAAATTTGCTGTTCACTCAAAATAACTCAATACACAAGCATTAATGTCTAAAACACTGGCAACAAAATTGAATACACCCCTAAGTGAATATGACCAAACTGGACCCAATTAGACATTTTCCCTCCCCGGTGTCATGTGACTCGTTAGTGTTACAAGGTCTCAGGTGTGAATGGAGAGCAAGTGTGTTAAATTTGATGTTATTGCTCTCACTCTCTCATACTAGTCACTGGAAGTTCAACATGGCACCTCATGGCAAAAAACTCTCTGAGGATCTGAAAAAAAGAATTGTTGCTCTACATAAAGATGGCCCAGGCTATAAGAAGATTACCAAGACCCTGAAACTGAGCTGCAGCACGGTGGCCAAGGCCATACAGCAGTTTAACAGGATAGGTTCAACTCAGAATAGGCCTCACCATGGTCAACCAAAGAAGTTGAGTGCACATGCTCAGCGTCATATCGAGAGGTAGTCTTTGGAAAAAAGATGTATGAGTGCTGCCAGCATTGCTGCAGAGGTTGAAGGGGTGGGGGTCAGCGTGTCAAGGCTCAGACCAATACGCAGCACACTGTATCAAATTGGTCTGCATGGCTGTCATCCCAGAAGGAAGCCTCTTCTAAAGACGATGCACAAGAAACCGTGCAAACAGTTTGCTGAAGACAAGCAGACTAAGGACATGGATTACTGGAATGTCCTTTGGTCTGATGACACCAAGATAAAACTCATTCGGTTCAGATGGTGTCAAGCGTGTGTGGCGGCAACCAGGTGAGGAGTACAAAGACAAGTGTGTCTTTCCTACAGTCAGGCATGGTGGTGGAAGTGTCATGGTCTGGGGGTGCATGAGTGCCGCCAGGACAGGGGAGCTACAGTTCATTGAGGGAACCACGAATGCCAATATGTACTGTGATATACTGAAGCAGAGCAAAGAAGCTGAGGGTAAAGGTGATGGACTGGCCAAGCATGTCTCCAGACCTAAACCCTATTGAGCATCTGTGGGGCTTTCTCAAAATGAAGGTGGAGGAGCACAAGGTCTCTGACATCAACCAGCTCGGTGATGTTGTCATGGAGGAGTGGAAGAGGACTCCAGTGGCAACCTGTGAAGTTCTGGTGAACTCCATGCCCAAGAGGGTTAAGGTAGTGCTGGAAAATAATGGTGGCCATGCAAAATATTGACACTTTGGTCCCAGTTTGGACATTTTCACTTAGAGGTGTACTCACTTTTGTTGCCAGCGGTTTAGACATGAATGGCTGTGTGTTGAGTTATTTTGAGAGGACAGCAAATTTATTCACTACTTTACTATCTATATAATTTGACAAATACAGCAAAGTCATTTGGCGCTTTACTTTTGATTTTATATTTAAGTACATCAAATAATAAAGAATACATTTACTAAAGAAGTATACAAATATAATCATGATTCAATGTCTTTTAGGTCACTGACCTGAAACAAGTACGCAGAGCAGAGGGTTTGAACTCTTTTGACTTTCCAATCTTCATGCTTGTCTCAGGCCAATGAGGTTATCTAACATTATGAAGCATCTAGAATATTCATGCAGAGGTCAGCAATGGCAACCTACATTGTTCTTTAAGTAAAGGTTACCTTTAATGAGTAATCAGATCAGATCATTTTATTGTAGAATTATCTATAGTGTAGTGCAGTACATTCGATTCCAAATACAAAAAAAAAACAGACTCATGTAAATGGCTATTCACACTGCGTTACTACAGGGGAAGCTATTTTCTTTGTCACAGCCCTAAATGTCCTGTGTGCCTTCCTAAATGACAGAACACACGCATATTGCAACCCTGTTTAAAAAGAAGTAATGATCGCTTCTAGCATGAAAGGAAACAAAAGAAAACATCTTATTTGCAGAGAGATTCCTGTACAAAGGCACACTATTCCCAAGTGCGGGGCTCTGCCTTTTTGACGTGTTACTTGGAATGTTGGAGCCCTAGAAACATCACAAAGGCTCTCTGCACATCTAAAGGAGGCTAAATAAATATTCACATAAAACCCCTTTAGAAATTATCTATTGAAATGTATATGAAAATGCTTTATGGGAAAGTTGGAATAGAAGATTTTAGCCCAAACGTGATCTGATGCGTCGGCTGACAAATTCACTTTGTGCTATTCTGCAAACAAGGCTTGACAACCATCTTCTGCCCCCACATTCATATACACTTTGAACAATTAACGGATGACTAAAATAAACAGCCTACTGCCTACACTTAGCACAAGAAACATACTAACAAGCGTGGAGTTGGGTTGTTGTTTTGTTAGCGCTAGCTATTTCAAAACAAAGCATTGTGGGGGTTCAGACCAGTCTTGAGTTGCCATGGCTCATTATCCATTGTGTGTCCATAGCTATGCAAATACTAATGATTCTTTTATTTTGCATAGCTGAGCTAACCCAAGGTAAGCTATACAATCAAGTACAATGAAAGCTGATTGAGCCCACAGCTTGCAATCTAATGTGATGTTAGGAGGAGAAAACAACATGTTTTGGCCCTCTGCATAAATTTACAGTTCTAAAAGAAGGCAGCATTTCAAATCATGCAAAGAAATGGGGGTTTAAAAGAGCATCTCTAATCATTTCACAAAATTCAGTTTTACATCTACTAAATAGGCACACCAAATCAGCTCTTCTCAACCTTTTTTAAGCATGTCAATCCATCACCACAGTGTCTCCCTATCACAGAGTCCTCTAAACACATCATGGTCCCCCCATCACAGATCCCCCTATCTCACTATAGGCTCTCCCATCACAGAGCCCCCAATTACACAGTTACCCCATCACAGAGCCCCCCCAATCACATATTCCTCCCATTACAGAGCCCGCCAATCACACAATCCTGTCTTTACATCAGAGCCCTATCATTTGACTCCAGCAGTGCGGCAGAGGTCACGAGTTGGAGAAGGTCTGGAGGAGGCAGACTTGTGTCCTTTCCAGAATGTTGGGGGCAGTCCTGCATGCCACCTGCCCTGGAGCAAACTCATGTGTTGCTATGGTATGAGTGGGTCAGCCGTAGAACGTCATTGAGTGAGTGAGTGAAAAACTTGTAAAGCGCAACACATGCGAACTGAATCGCCTCTGGGCGCTGTATCCATTCCATGGGTAAGGAACCCCTTGACCTCAGAAGAGATGGGTTTTGATCTTTCTCCTGAAGGCCAAGTGGTCCGGCTCTAGTCTGATGTTGGTTGGTTGGTAGAGCATTCCACAGCCGAGGTCCCTGGACTGCAAATCTTCGATCTCCTTTGGACTTGTATTTCGCTTTGGGTATCTGGACTAGGTTTTGATTGGCGGATCGCAGAATGCGATTGGAGTTATGGGTTTTTATTTTTTCGCATAGATATTGAGGGGAGTTTCCTTGAATACACTTATGCATTAGGCATAGTGCCTTGAAAGTGATTCTGTCTTTTACCGGCAACCAATGGCTGTCAAAGTGCTGGTGGAAAGCCCACCCACACCATGGCAACTCATGAAGCTTATCCAAAGCAAGCTAGGTCCCATGCTAGTGAGACCCTGGTTGAGAAACACTAGAATAATGCAAATTATTGGACCTATTTTACCTGTGTAAAAGACGTGTAAAGGAATGCTTGATCTACTTAAATGTGATTTGCTGTCTGACAAAGTATGAGACTTTTGCATATGACACTGTTCCATGTCTGGAATTCTATAGGCAGTATGTCAATGCCCCACCGTTTGCAAACAATTTGGACTAATAGTGCTTATTACCACTAGTGACTAGTAAAGATTTCCCCTCTCTTCCTATTTCAGGTACAATGAAAAAAAAAAATTCCATCACTTTTTTTTTCTCTAATAAATACTTTTATTGCATTTTACAAGACAGATAAAAAAACAGAAAGTAAAATAGTGCTGTACCTACATACTCATAGATGTCAGACCCTATTGCCTGAATTTGAGTAACAAAACATTCTTGTATAATTTATACAAATAGCACACCATAGTGAAAAATACATTTGAAGTAGAGGGTTGGGGATGGGGATAGGATGTTAACAAACTATGGGAAGTGGTTTGATGCATTCTATTTTCATAGTGAGAGAGGTCTACTCTAATAAGAACATGGATTTATTAGAGGCAAAACAAATTCTGCAATGGTCACCAGGACAAATATAAGTTCTACCCCTTCCCATTCTATCCAAAACAGAAAAATATACGGTAGTTTTGGCTTTGGATATAATATTAATTAGATTGCAGTGAACTGGAATTACATTGGCTCCCGTGGCTGTCAATCAAAGTCAGTCAGCCAATCAGGGGAGAGGGGGATGGGGCCGGGTCAGGGCTCTGTGTCTGAATGGACACACAGAGCTGTGATTTGGCTCCAGTGCTCCCATAGGAAGCTGCTGACTGTGGGGGCACTCGAAAGGAGGAAGGGGCAGGAAAGAGGGACCCGAGAAGAGGAGGATCCAGGCAGCTCTGTGAAAAACCAACATCACAGAGGAGGTAAGTATTACATGTTTGTTATTTAAAAAAAATTAAAAAAAAATACAATCACTTTAAGCTCCCCCTAGATCTAATGTGCATTTAACCCTTGCCGTTGGGCGTGGGGGGGGGGGGCATGCAAATGAAGATTTTGCCTAATTACTGGAGTTTGGCTTTCATCTTAACTTTATTTTTGAGCTGGCATGTGACACCTTAGTATAAAGATAATTTGAAAAATGATTTCTTGACATTTGAATGAATACAAGTGAACTCAAACAAGCTAGATACCGAAACAGCTAGAAAGCAGTCCGATTCTGGTAGGAATAGATTGTTTTTTTTTATGCATTTATAAAAAAGGAAAGAAGGGCATGAGATTTTGGTCTTAAAGAAGGACTATTCTTGTGAGAGTTGTGAATACGTAAGATAAACGTAAAGAACAAGAATATACATTTTCATTGTACATTTATATATCCAGCACTGTTGAAACATAAAGGCATTTGCATCTTTAAAGATCACGTAAAAGGGAACTGACGCAGACGTGTATCCCAATGCTCAAGTTTACAGACAAACGGTGAGACTTCTGTAGAAAAGTCTGATCGTGTTTCAAGCCAGGGAGCAGCCTCAGGTCCTGTGCCTGACAGTAAAGACAGGAAGGTGTCTGAGAGTGGTCGGGTTGGGTAACTAGCTTGGAACCATGCCAACATTGCACATTCGTTTAACGATACCCATCTATCACTGACAAGCCAAAGAATCCATACCAAGAAACAGACAAGTACAACCACCCGCTGATAGTACACATATAGGAAATACAAGCCTGAAGAATGCTTCTTTTCTCAAGGCGACTTGCAAGGTGCTAGAAGAGCCAAATTCAGACCGGTTCACCTCGCAGTCATTTTTTGATGCCGTTTTTTTTTTTTGTTGCTTTAAGGCAGGCCATGTTCATAACAGCAAAGTTCATTTGTACAGTTTAAAGACAGCCTTTTGGGTAAAAATGACAGCACAGACACTGACATGATTATGACTAATCATACCAGTGGCAAAGAAGAAGACTTATTATTACATCAGGAATGTCTGCAAACATGAAACCTCAATGTTTGCCTAACCCTGCAGCAGGGAATCTGTGTTTTATTTAAGTGATTTAATCAAGATAAAATAGAAACTATTTCTACAGTACATGCATTAACATACAATGATTCAATATCTCCATTGGAAACCTCTAACCCCCAAACTGACATAACCATCCCCCCCACTCCCAGCTAGACACTTTATAAATAATTGTAGGAACATCCTAAAGATGTTCCTACATCCTGTAGGAACCCCATAGACTTTATTACGTTTTTCTTCATAGACAGGAGATGCTCAGGAGATGGTCCCATATAAGTCTTCGTGAAGCTACTGCTCAGAAAAAAAAGACCCAGGTCAGCAGGGGTATACCTTAAAGTGAGGATTCAGGGAGGGGGACGAAGGTGGGATGGTTGAGGATGGTTAGGGAGGATAAATATGTATACTTTGTTTGAAAGTATACTTAGTCCTTTAAGACAATATATAGTGTTATATGGTTAATTAATGTAATCATTTTACATTGGGTAAACATTAAATATTATATATACTGGTAGTTACACCATATTTACTATTTCCAGATAGAAGATAGTGCCTTAGGCTTCTTTCTACATGTTTACCAGGCTAACCCTAAGGCCCCTTTTACATGACCGTTGCAATCAGGTCTACCCGCCGGACGGTCCCTATGAACCGACGAGTGTAAACAGACTTGTGTTCATTTACACTCACCTACCTGATCCTGTATGCTAAAAAAAATGGAAGGGGATTCATCTTTCTCCATCTAGGTGGATCAGATTGGAGGCAAACTGAGTGAACAAAGGACCAGTCATCTGCCCACTCTGCTCTGATCACCAGGGGATCAGTGGACAGATCCCTTGCTGATCAAAACAGAGTCTGTCCTGTGTGAAAGGGAGCTAACTGTGAAATTCCTTTTGTTTACAGAGTTGAATAGATGAAGCTGAAATGACATACCCAGCTGAATCAATCGGGCTAATGCCTAGTACACACATGCCTAGTACACATGGGCTGAATGTCAGGAGATGGGCTGAATGTCAGGTTAAAAAAAATCGGCTGAAATTTGGCCCGTGTGTATGCCATCCAGTCCAACAGAAGCCGGCTGTTTGAGCAGCTTCTGTCGGTCGAGCATGCTAAAAAAACAGTGTTCTGGCAGGGGGCTGTCCCCTGTCTGAACACAACAGCTCATCGGGGGAGATCTGTGTACTAATGTCGGGCTGTTAGTACAGCGGCTCCAATCAGAGCAGTCAGCGGGCTGAACTAAAAAAAACTATTGGTGTGTACCAGTCTTTAACCCCCTCTCCTTGCCTATTCAAGTAGGGCTGTATGGAGACTCAATTAAAAACAGATCATGCCATGTAAAAAGCTATTCTACTTTAGAAAACCCAACACTTTACAAAGCCAGTAGCATGGGTTTTAAATGTTTATTTGTGGGAAAAAAAGTATAAAAAAAGTATAAATTTAAAAAAGACATAAAACATAACTTAAAAATGTTTCCCCACCCCGTTGTTTGTGTTTTTTTGGGGCACAATGTGAGAGCTAATGTGAGACTAACTGGAGAACACTGAGCTACTCAGCTTTTATTGGTCTTAACTCCAAGCTCAAAAATGTAATAAATCAATGGACTCCCCATAGTTCCTGATTGGATGAAGCTTCCTTCTATCTTGTTAAAAATATAAAACGTGTTATTCAAAATAAATCAATAAATATAGCATGAAAGAAAAATCTAGGAAAATTAATATGTTATCTAAACCTATACAAATATAAACTCCCTTCTATTGTTTGGATTCTGTTTTTGCTATAGGAAGCAAATACAATACAATTTTATCTTCATTTTTCTTCCTTTAGAAAATGTTTTGACCATCAATAGATTTTTTGTATGCCCATCACACATACACTATATTACACACACTGTGAGAAGAACAATGGATATAACAAGACAGCACAGTGTGGGTGTAAAAGTAACTTGACAAATGCCTGCAGTCTGTCCCAAGGCGAGGGATCTCGTCTCACATACTGTCAGTTATTGAACAAGGGTTTTAAAATTGGAGATGGAAAAAAAAGCACAATATCTGTGTGTGCAAAGTACAATCAATTAATTTATTAATATTACAAATTCAAATCAGACAGTATATGCTATGGTGAATGGTAAAATCCCACACGTAACATGCTCAAAGGCACAAGATTTTCATAATCTGCTTTGAGCAGTTGCATCCAAACCAATGTTGAAATGCACCAGTGCCAAAGGTTACCCTTCTTTGTCCATAGCTATAGACATGTAAATTTGGGAAACCAAAAGTCTATGTTCATGGAAAAATCTTTGGTAATGGTATTGCGTTTGCATTTCTGGCCACCAAGTAATGTCCCTGATTCACTAAATTCTACCCCCCACGAAAAACTTAGAAGTAAACTTACACTAGCTGCTGACTTTTAATATAAGGACACTTACCTGCCTAGGGTTCCTGCAATGTCGGCACCCCCAGCCGACTTTTGGATCGGCTCTTGAGTGCTGCCGCTGCCATTCATGGTAAGGGAAACCGGCAGTGAAGCACCTCTACTGTGTCCCTACTGTGCATGCATGAAGCACGCTGCGCTTTCTAACTGGCCAGGCGGCCGAGGAAGGAGGAGGGGGTGAACTTCCAAGGGACAGTCCCGCGGCGATGTCTCCCGGAAGTGGGGAAGGGTACCTGTCAAAAACAGATACCTGTTCCCCCCTTCCCTAAAAGGTGCCAATTGTGAAACCAGAAGGGGGGGGGCAGATAAGCAGAGATCCCACTTTTGGGCCATAAAGAAATATTGTAAGAATTATGATCAACACCGGAAAAAGAGTGATACCCCCCAGATGGGACTTTAAAGGCCAAACCACAGTATAGGTATACAAAATATATGTTTTATTCGGACAAAGTGAACCTGTTGACATTGGCTCAGAACGCACATAAAGCACCTAAGTACATAAAAACATAAAAAGCATATTCCATATCCATATGGAATCACCAAAAAATATTAAAGCATGTGCCGAGTGGCAAAGAGAAAAAACATAACACAATACAATACACAACAAAGAACTGTAACATCAAATACACTCTCCAAATGGTAGATTTGGGGCTTCAGGAGTGGGTATTATGCGAGATTTGGCATCCGCTGATAAGGTAGGTGTTGGTCTCCCCAATGTTGTTCATGTGCATGGATTAACGAGAAGGTAAATAGTGGTAGCTTCACATGGAACACTCCCAGAAGAATATATGGAGCTAGGGTAAGGTCCAAGCCCTGCTGATTGGTATACAGACAGGTGGTTATCCAGATGTTTATGGAAATCCTAGGACACAATTTCTGTGTTGGTCAAAGTAGACCTGGGAGGTTGTGAGGATCGCTCAAGGCGTTATCCCCAATGTGTGGATGGGTGCCTGATCAACACCGTAACAGTAGTATCAACACTGTAATAACTTGACACCTGTACACTATTATATTCATGACAAAGATGGAAAATAGGAAATACTAGCCAGAAATTTTCTGTGGATGAAAACATTACCCTTCTTATACTGGTATGGAAGAATACTATTATCAGTTATGCTTGCAGAAATGTGGTTTGTGGAAGTCCACAAACAAAGAACAGTTCAATCACTATCTGCACCTGGAAACTCTAGTGTGACATTATGTCAAGTGTCAGTTTCCGTAGTGGAGACTCCCAGCATCGTGTGAGAGGGCGGACTCAGTGTCACAAAAACATAATTTTCTAAATATAAAAACGCAAGGTCAGGCGAGTCCATTGTTCGTCGGCACTCCTTTTGGCAGCCTGGAAAATCAGCTGTTATGTCCTGTCCAAAGTTTTAAAATATCTTTTAGGAACATATATTATTACAAATGGTAAAATATAATATTAATAATATCATAATAAAATATCATAATAATAATAATAATAAATATACTATATCCCTGGGAAGTGAAAAAAATGCATCACAATGAAAGGCAACTATCCAACAGAAAAAAAGTCTGCAGGGTTTTGTATGTTAAAGGTTCAAATCAAAGTTTTACTGACAGAACATATTCAGTTCTAAGAAGTACCACAAAGGCTTTCTTTTCATTAACTATGCACCTAAGTTTGGAGGTCAATGTGCTAAGCCTCTGCTGTACTGTTA
The DNA here is from genome assembly GCF_905171775.1 of Rana temporaria. NCBI lineage: Eukaryota > Metazoa > Chordata > Amphibia > Anura > Ranidae > Rana > Rana temporaria. Next base: position 105,158,828 of record NC_053496.1, on the reverse strand, counting down.
TCCGCTAGCATTGTTCCCAATTCTCTCCATCGTATAATGGAGAAGAGCGGAGTAGGAATGTTCTGCAATTCTCATATAATTGCTGTTCTAGAGCAACATTACTGCTCCTCTATAGATCCAGAACAATGACTATGAATGAGTGCTACACTGCAAAGTATTCAATGTTTCGACACATTTTAGGGGCATCCTATTCTTTTTGATAGGCAGCACAATGGCTTAGTAGTTGACATTTATGTCTTGCACCACTGGGGTCCTTAGTTTGAATCTCAGCCACAGTATTATCTGCATGGACTTTGCATGTCCTTCCTGTACTTATATGAGTTTCCTTTCATTTACTCCCAAACAAAATTGACGTCCTTTTTTTCCCACAAATAGAGCTTTCTTTTGGTGGTATTTGATCACCTCTGCGTTTTTTTGCGCTATAAACAAAAAAAGAGCCACAATTTTGAAAAAAATGCAATATTTTTTACTTTTTGCTATAATAAATATCCCCAGTTACTGTGAAAAGAGCAGCGCAGCCAGCCAAGCCACGTGCTAGACCAGACCTGACCTCCCATATGCTCGCCGACTCCAGTAACAGTGCCTGCCTCTGCTGCCACAAGCCAATCTAATCACTGTGGTGCAATATGGAGGTTTTATGATTTTAATTGGAAAATTCTACACTTGATTTGGAAAATCTTTTATGCTTTTTTGCCGAAACACGAGAGTGCTAGGCAAATCGTTCTGGTGAGTGACCATCTTGATGGGTGGAGGATTCACTGAGCACTTCTGGTGTGGTGGAAGATTTTGAAGACTACAAGATTTTTTATCATTCATGAACTTTTATTTATCACCTTTATTTATTCACGGGTTCATTTATATATTTTTTTCTGGACATTAATTTATATATATATATTTTTTTGTCACTATATTTGTGTTTGTTCATCACACACATGAGCGCTGTTTAGTATACATACATATGGTGTAAGAGTTATCACTTAAGTATTTTATACACATTGTTTTCAATAAATATCCCCCAAAAATATATATATATATATGTTTTACACAGTTCAGGCCGAAAGGTATTATTCTACATATTTTTGGTAAAAAAATCGCAATAAGCGTTTATTGATTGGTTTGTGCAAAAGTGATAGCTTCTACAAAATAGGGGACTGTTTTATGGCATGTTTATTAATAATAGTTTTTTACTAGTTATGGCGGTGATCAGCGATTTTTATCATGACTGCGACATTATGGTGGACACATCGGACACTTTTGACACCATTTTGGGGCCATTGTCATTTTTACAGCGATCAGTGCTATAAAAATGCACTGATTACTCTAAAAATTACACTGACAGTGAAGGGGTTAACCACTAGTTGGCGCTGCAGGGGTTAAGTGTTCCCTAGAAAGTGATTTTTTTTTTAACAGAGATGTTTATTGAAATACAAATCAGCATTACAATGTCAAGCCTCGTACACACGACCGAGGAACTCGACAGGCGAAACACAAAGTTTTCCTCGTCGAGTTCCTTGTTAGGCTGTCGAGGAACTCGACAAGGCAAGTTTTTCCATTCCCATTGAGGAAAAAGAAGACATGCTCTCTTTTTGGCTCGACGGGATCCTCGACAGTTTCCTCGTCGAAAAATGTACACACGACCGGTTTCCTCTGCAAAAAAAAAGAGAAACTCGGTCGTGTGTACGAGGCCTCAAACAGAAAACATGGAGATGGCACCTATCACACAAGAAACAGCATAAAATCCACCTAGAATCTGGAACCCAGTCCCGGATCAGGTATGTCATTGCAGAGTCTACACGCCTTATCCCTATCAATAGGTTGAGATTTCAATTAGCTGAGGGAGTACGATTCCCCAGCCTTGTGAATATAGAAAGTGATTCTTACTGTTAGGGGGCGTGGCTACACGTGACACGTCACTGATGATCGTCCCCGCTGGGCAACAGATTTAAAGGGACGTACCTGTGCGCCAATCTGCCTGCCCGTGCCATTCTGTCGACGTAAATAGTCGTGCGGCGGTGACATGTACTTTGCGGTGTGCAGCAGTGTGGACATGTTGCCAGCTATTATAGTTGTGGATTGGGATGCCATTCTAAGTGTCCATACATACCATAACACAGTGGGATTGATTTACTAAAACTGGAAAGTAAACAATATGGTGCAGCTCTGCATAGAAACCAATCAGCTTCCATTTTTTTTTTATCAAATTAAACAAGCTGAAGTTAGAAACTGATTGGTTACCATGCACAGCTGCACCAGATTTCCCACTCTCCAGTCTTAGTAAATCAACCCCAGTGTGTTGCAATGCAAGCGTTTGCTAGCCTTGATGAGTGTTGCATTGTGTTAGGCAGTCTATTCATTTTGCATGGACTTCCATTGCACCTCTTATTATACCTTTTGCAATCTATCTTATGTTTTCAACCACCAATAAATTAAATTGACTTTACATTGCCTTTCTTCATATATCTACTATAGTACCTGGAATCCAAACGTGTTTTTCAATTTTTTTCCTTTTTTTTAAATCACAGAGAATATATAAAAACAAAGCTGGGAAAGCTTCTGAATAAGATGAATTGGCAAAAGAGATAATGGCAAATAATATTTGTTGAGCTTAAGTCATTACACTCTGATTTCCTGAAGTTAAAATAATAAGAAATTCATCAGCACATTACCACAGGCAATGGGAATATGTCAATGCTTCCTATGGGAATAATCTTTTCCCGTTTATCGTCCACGATCAGTAGCAGCTAAGTACAAGGTAGCTTTTGTTATGGAAACTAATAAGCTCATAATATATCCTATGTATATTTGCACATAATTAGAAAATATCAGTAATTTCTGTCAGGTATTAGGATAGGAAAATTGTTGCCATGTGAGACAGCAAGCTGGAAGAGTAGAGAACATATAGTTTGTGTATGTATAGGCCATAACCAGATCCTGGAACAGCTTAGTCAGGAAATCATAAATGGGTTATACATAATGTTCAGGAGGGTTAAGGTTTTTCTAATGTTTTCTTAGCACATATTGCTTTTCTATGGCTGACTTATGCAGGAGAAGAGGATATGGAATAAACTCAGAGTCTATTTAACTGAAGTTCTCACTTTTCAGTGTTTTTTTTTTTCTTTTCACTTTGTTTTTGTGTGTTTTTAACGTGAGGATGCATTTGAGATTTTCAGATTAGATGGCTAATTATTTAAAATTTTTAAAGCTCTATACATTTGTTTAGGCTTAACTCCAGACAAAAAGCTAAATACACTGATGAATTACATATAAGGGAGCGGTTTTATCTGCAAAATAATTTTAATTTATGTCCATCCACTCCTAAGATTTAAAGTTTTGCCTCACAGCACATCCATGTCTGGTAAAGCAGAAGACCTGTTTTTTTTTTCTCTTGAAGTTTAGTAACACTCAGGCCTCGTACACACGACCGAGTTTCTCGGCAAAAACCAGCAAGAAACTTGCTGGCATTTTTTTTTGCCGAGGAAACCGGTCGTGTGTACATTTTTCGACGAGGAAACTGTCGAGGATCCCGTCAGGCCAAAAAGAGAGCAAGTCTTCTTTTTCCTCGATGGGAATGGAGAAACTTGCCTTGTCGAGTTCCTCTACAGCCTATCAAGGAACTCGACGAGGAAAACCATGTGTTTAGACCGTCGAGTTCCTCGGTCGTGTCTACGAGGCTTTACAGGTCTTGTCCTTCCCCCAGTGTGTGACTGAACAAAGAAAAGAGAAGCAGCACACCAATGAGCTTATCTTTCCGTCACTCTGCTCTCCTCCTATCAATATGATGCTTGAACTGAAGCATACCTGGATAAAACTCTCTCCTAGTCTAAGCTCTACAGTACTGTAGACTACCTGGAGTTCATCTTTAAGTTTTTACATCACAGACTTCACAGAACATTGCTAGCCTGTAGTGCAGATTTTGCTATGGCTTCAACAGCCAGTAGATGGTTGTAGTGAAATCTGGCCTGTTGTTGCTAAAGTCTAATGCCTCGTACACACGATCGGGTTTCCCGGCGACTTTTTACCACCGGGAAACCCGAGGGAAAAGGCGAGAATCAGCTTGGTAGCTTTTTTCCCCTACACACCTCCTAGCAGGAAAACTGCCATGTGAGCTTAGGCCGGGAAACCCGGCCTTGTGTATGCTCCCCCGCAGGCTTTCCCCATAGGAAAACTACCGGTCTAAAAACCTCCAGCAATCCCGGTGGGAAAAAAGGAAACATGTTCTCATTGATTCCCGGGAGTTTTCCTGTTGGGAAAACTGCCATGGAGCATACACATGGCCAGTTTTCCCAGCCAAAAGCTGTCATCGCAGTTTTCCCAATGGGAAAACTGGTCGTGTGTACGAGGCTTCAGGCAGAACATCAATAAAGCACGTTCGGAAACCTCCCTGAGATACTACACTACAGATGCCACTTGCCTACCCCTCCTCTGTATTGTCATGGATCTGCAAAGTGGGCTCAACTGACCTTTCAAGTTTAGTGAGGACCTTACAGTGATCAGAAGATTGTCCTGAGCATGGTCATATCATCCAAAAAATGGGCAGCTTTATAGACCCTGGGAAAGATTTTTTTTTTTAATAGATAGAATTTAAAGGCTATTGCTCATATTTATTTTTTATTTCTTTCTCAAGTTAACCAACAACGAACTCTTGTAATATTATAAATACCAAAAGGTTTCAATGAGCTTTACAGAATAAATATTTTAACATTTGTGTAGCTTTTCAAAACCTCTACATCTTTGTCAACATTTTACAATAATTTCCAGAGGCACTGCTGCAAAGCCAGTAAATCCAAGCCAATCCTGTGCTATACTAATAAGACAAAAATGTGTGTATTAAAAATGATATCATTATTCATAATTACATTTAAAAATCCTTTCATCATTTTCCATGAGACCAATCCCCGTTGCATGTTTACTCGCTGTTTAATCACAATCACAAAAATTACAAAAACTTTTTTATGAACCATTTGACCTCCAGAAGATTTACCCCCTTTCATGACTAGACCTTTTTTGCAATATGGCACTGAGTTATTTTAACTGACAATTCCCGACTGCCGTACATGCTTGTTTGTCCAAAGTTTAGGGTAAGACCTTGTACACACGACCGTTTTCCTTGGCAAAATCCATCAAGAAAAATGCTGGCAGAGCATTTTTGCCGAGGAAAACGGCCGTGTGTATGTTTTTCATCGAGAAAACTGTTGTGGATCCCGACGAGAAAAAAAGGGAACATTTTTCTCGTCGAGAGTCTCAATTTCCTTGTCGCGTTTCTCGTCGGGCTGTTTTACGACGAGAAACACGTTCGTGTGTATGCTTAGAAATGCGCGCATGCTCAGATTAAAGTATGAGATGGGAACGCACCTTTGGTAAAAGTAGCGCTCGTAATGGAGATAGCACATTCGTCAAGCTGTAACAGACTGAAAAGCGCGAATCGTCTCTCACCAAACTTTTACTTAACACTCAGTAACATGAGATAAGCAAAAGCAGCCCCAAGGGTTGTGCCAGTGGAATCGAACTTCCCCTTTATAGTGCCGTCATACGTGTTGTACGTCACCGCGTTTGAGAACGACGAGATTTTGTCTTGACGGTGTGTATGCAAAGAAAGCTTGACAAGATTCTCGACAAGCTTGACAAGAACCTCGTCGAGGAAAACAACGTTTCATTTATGACGAGATTCTCGGTCGTGTGTACGAGTCCATGGAGTTCCCATCCCCTCCCCCTGGTGTTAGAAACACAATCCCGGGTGCCGTGTGATAATACCACTCTGTAAGGTCCAGCCATATAACTACACCTTGTGAATACATCATTCTGGGATCATGTCAGAGAGATTGAACATGATACTTCTATTATGATGAACTTTATGTTGCTATAATGACTCATAAGTGTGTATGTTGATGCCTACATTTTTTGCTTTCATGCTGTTTTCCATTTTTGGTTAACATATGGTAAACCTTTCACCTACTGTGGGTTTATATACCTTTTTTCATGTTGTTATATCACTATGATTTTTTTTGGTTTTTCCTTTAGTACTCATTTGTAACACTCCTAAGGCACCAGGGATGGGTACATGAATGTGTGTGCTAGTGGTACACTTTCCATTAAAATCTTCCAACTTCTGCCCTCGGATCTGCCCCCTACACCTGTGACAATGCCCACCCTTTCTGACCCCTTCACCATTCAAAGAAACCGTATTATCAGTTCCCTCAATAAAAAGCTATCTATAAACAGGGGACCAGTAGATGAATGAAAGGTCCACCTCCTCCATTCATAGAGTACTTTTCATTGCGTGAACCGATAGTCCAGCTTCTAGGAAGGATGGAGAGGGGAAAAAAGGACAGGCACAGTCAGCACTTTTGGCGAGTGCCTGTCGCAGATGAACCTGCTCATAATAAACCCCAAACACCTGGAAGATGACAGCTGGAGGTGGAGGGTTGCTGGGTTGGGCAGAGTACAGAATATTTCAAAGAAAAGAGCAGCCACTAGCACATGGGACACTCATCATTCATGTAAATACTATCCCTGGTGCTGAAAAATAAATCACTTAAAAGGAGAAGTCCAGCCTGAGCTCGATTGGCTGGGCTTCTCCTATGGGTCACAGGAGTGCAATTTGTTTTGAGTGGGCTGAAGTCTGCTCTCTGCCGTAGTCACAGAAATCAGTCCAGGCACCGCGTCATCACGACAATAAAGTATGGATCCGCCAGGTGCCTGGACTGATACTCATCTCAGACTCTCAGCGAGCCACCGAGAGCCTGAAACGGTCACTCCCCGCCCCTCCACAGCTCAGCGTTCCAGTGAGCGTGGGGGGGCAGAGCAGAGAGCTGCTGATTGACAGTCAGAAGCTTTCTGCTCGGGGAGCTGTAAGAACCGAGCCATCAGCTGTGTTTGATAGCTTGGTTCTCAGTGCAGAGGCGGTGGGGAACAGATGCAGCATCAGACCAATGCTGCATCCACCTAGGTAAGTATGAAACTGCAAAAAAAAAACATATTTCTCTTTTAAGCTCAGCTTTAACTGAAAAAGTCTACATAAAGTCTACATAAAGATGAAAATGTGGTAATAACTGACTACAACATGTGGATAAGTAAGAATATGAGAGTTCAGCGGTAGCGCAGGGAACAGCAGCAGGTTGGAGGCCCTGCACTGGTTGATCCTGCTGGATGGTGATGATCCAATATAAAGTGGCTGATGAGACATTTTACTTAAATGGGTTGTAAAGGTAAATGTTTTTTCACCTTAATGCATCCTATGCATTAAGGTGAAAAAACATCCGACAGCACGGCCCCCCCCGCCCCCCGTTTTACTTACCTCACCCCTCGAAAGTCCCACGCGCATCCCCATCATCCTGTTCCCAGCCTAGCCATTGATTGGCTAGGTTGGACGGATTGATAGCAGCGCAGCCATTGGCTGGCGCTGCTGTCAATCACATCCAATGATGCGGCGCACCGGGGGTGGGGCCGAGTGATACAGTCGGCGGCTATTGCCACCGCTGTATCACGGGAGCACGCTCGCAAGAGCTTTCCATCATGTGAGGGAACTTGCATGAAGGTGGAAAGCTTTTGTGAGAAGGAGCCGAGACAGCTGCCGAGGGACCCCAGAAGACCGGGTTTGGGGACAAAACGAGCAAAACGAGCTGCACAGTGGAGGTAAGTATAACACATGTATTATGTTTGTTATTTTCTGCCTTCATTGTTCCTTTAAGGTCCATTTACTATAGGCTTCTGGTGAGTTTGCCCCCTGATGGAGTGTGCATCACGCTGTGGATTGCGATTATTGGTCTTTTTGGCGGAAGGTGCACGCTAGGACAATCGCTTTTATACACCATTCAATACTTTGAACTATTTACATCACCTTTACTACGTTCAAGACTTTACATCAGTGGTTTTAACCACGGGTCCATTATTACTTATTTAATTTTCAGCGCTGTTTTGTGTATTTTAATGATTCAGAGACTGGACTGTTTTATTTTTATACCGTTATTTTTTTTATGTGGATAAGCAAGCCTTTTATTCTGCAATCAGCCATAACTAAAACCCAGACACTTTTTCAGGGACATAATGTTCCTAGTACAAATTGTAAGACAGTCCCTGAAAATCAGGGACAGTTGGCAGCTACTGTATGTCATCCAGTGATACCATTGCACAAGTCTTGGTGACTCCACATATTCTCCTTTTAGCCATGTAGGGAATGGCAACTATCCCAGGAGGCTGCTGCATGCTGGTCACCACTGTCTTCTTCCCAGCAGAATCATTCTCTATTAATCATTTGTATGAAAGCAATCTTAGCACTGTGTTTCTACAGTTGAGACCACCAGAGGAATTTAATCTCATCAGCTGTCATTATTTAATAAAAGCATGCATGAAGTGAGGAGTGCAGCAAGGCTAATACCTTACACCTGCCAGAGGCCACTGACTCAGTCTTACAAGTGGTTCTGATGCTTTGCACCCACACAACAGATGACTCCCTGTGGCTTTCTATTGGGTTAGTTCAGAAACCATAAAGAGTTGGAAAAACAATAACAACATTAATGTAATCCAGTGCTGCACATTAAAGGATGTGTCCAGTCAAAAATACTTTTTATTTTAGTTTTGAAGAGCGAGAAAGGATTACACCTTCATCAGATTTCTACTTATATCCTGCCCCTTTGACAACGGTTTCACAACACAGGAGATGAGGGAAAATCACTAGCAGCACCATATGCAAAAATAAAATGCTCACTTTTCAGTCTGGAAAAGCGAAAAACTCCCAGCAGCTTTTTATTGCTGTCTGGGACACTCTTGCAGATTTTCCCTCCCCTGTCTGGTGACACCGTTCTCAATGTGACAGTAAATGAGTGGAAATGTCTCCAACAGAACCAAAGATATAAGTCAAAACCCGAAGGGGGTTATCATCAATGCCCACACTATCCAAAACAAACAAAAAAAATCGGCTGGACATGTACTATAAGGCTTCATTTGCATGGACGTTTTTGGACGTTTTTACATCCACTTTTCTGAGCGTTTAGGCTTTAAGGTATATTGACAGTGGTGGTAACCATTTTCCTCAGCATGGATGGGGGAATATATGAAATTTTACATATATGGCCAACTTTCGTTTTTTTCATTCAGTTGTAGATGTGGACAATAAATCACAGCTTGCCTATAAATCCCTTTTGCGACCATCCACAACAAACGTGTGTTTATAGAAACTTTTAGGTAGGCTGCATTCATAAATTTAGTAACTTTCATGATAGTTTGTTAACTGCTTCCCGACCGCCCACCGTCGTTTTACGGCGGCAAGTTGGCTCCCCTGCCCGAGAGCACGTAATATAACGTTGGCTCTCGCGCAGGCCCCCGCTCCCCCCGACCCCCGTGCGCATGCCCGGCGGACACGATCGCTGCCGGCACCCGCGATTGCTCATTACAGAGCGGGGACCGGGAGCTGTGTGTGTAAACACACAGCTCCCAGTCCTGTCAGGGGGAGAAATGCTGATCTTCTGTTCATACAATGTATGAACAGAAGATCGGTCATTTCCCCTAGTGAGGCCACCCCCCCTACAGTTAGAACAAACCCAGGGACATACTTAACCCCTTCCCCGCCCCCTAGTGTTAACCCCTTCACTGCCAGTGGCATTTTTATAGTAATCCAATGCATTTTTAAACCCGCAGAGGTGATCAAATGCGACCAAAAGAAAGCTCTATTTGTGGGAAAAAAGGACGCCAATTTTGTTTGGGAGCCACGTCGCACGACCGCGCAATTGTCAGTTAAAGCGACGCAGTGCCGAATCGCAAAAAGTGCTCTGGTCTTTGGCCAGCAATATGGTGCGGGGGTTAAGTGGTTAAGCTAGCCTTACACCAATTTTTTCAACAAATCTCATCAGTACACCAAAAATGCCATCATTATAAATGTCACTCAAAAGTCTTTTCTTTTAATATTCGATCTTGGAATGAATGAAATTTCCTGAAGAAAACTACATCCACTGTTATAATTTCATGTGTTTGAGATCTTTTCTATACCCATCTATCAGTTTTTCTAGTCACTGTGGTCAAAAACAATTGTCTATTTGACCAATTAACTATCAGCAGATTTAATGAACATTCTAAAAAATAAAATGTTTGAACAAATGCTACTGGTGTATGGCCATCTTTAGTTGAATTTGCCTGATAATGTCTGTGTGTGGTCAGCTTTAGATATACAAGTCATCGGGAAATTTATTTGGTGTTAACAGATATATGAAACTTGTATAGAAAACACCCAGGTGGATCTTTTTGCTATCTTTCCACACAATGTAAAACAATTAGTAAACGTATTTAATGACCTGTCATTCTTGGTAAAGCAGCAAAATGTGAAAAACAGAAGTGTACAATGTGTGTGAATTCAGTACTTTAAACCATCCAGCCACAAAACATCACTAGCCTCAAAGTTCAGAATATCCTGGAAGCAACCATATACATATATGTATTCTTCACTATTTGACCTCCACAAAAGTGGACTTAAGAGTATCTGGATTTCCACATGAGGAAGTGGGTCACAATGTCAATATCCAGTATGCTTGGATAGACATTATTTCTCTTTTTAAAAGACAAAATAGACATAACACAGAAAGCACTGGACTGCACAATGCAAAGCATTTGAAAATGATGTAAACATTACAAAGAGTATAAACTATGAAGCTTAACAAGACAGTACAAACATTAACACATCTATACAGATCTGACAGCAGTAACCATAAATCTAAAATTAAATGCTATGATTTGCACTGCCTTTAAAAAAAATCTTGTATGTTTCTTGAAAATCAGAGGTTCTTAGCACATCTAAAGGAAGGATGAAGTATAAATATCTGTCCTGCCTGATAACTACGGTATATTTTGGGTTTTAATCATTTTATATACAATAGGTAGTTTCTTGTTTAGATAAAATAGTCATTAAAACTTGTATCCAATGAATAAATTATTACCCCAAGGGTATTGTGTACATGATATGAGTGGCAAAATTAAAAGTGCTGAGAACCAATGATTTAAGCAACTTTGACAATTTTTGGGAAAATAATGCAGCGCAAAGGAAGACAAAAACTCAGCCTATGGCAGTGACAGTATAAAGGAACAAGGCATGCACAAAGGTCAAGCAATGGTATCAAACAACACATGAGTATCATTACATTGGAATGGTTTTCTGAGAGACCTGGTTTTGATGAATATTAAGAGAGAGGGGTCAGGTCAGTGGTAAATGACCCTGATTACCGCTGAGGTTTTGCTAGGGTCAAAGTTCAACTACAAACACAAACTGTGTGCTAAGTGGCATTGCTTTTACCAGGAACATTTCCATAAGATTTAGTTGCTCAGTATCCAGTATATGTGTGTTCCGGGAAACTGAATTCGCTATATCAGTTTCACGTATGGTCATGTATGGTCATATAGCTGTAGATCTTATGACAATACCACAAGTTGTAGTGTATGCTGCTGGAACAGTTACATATCGCTGATTGTTTTTTTGCATTGATGGGTGAACTGCAATTGCTATGAAACTGAACTCCAGGTAAATACTGACCTCTAGGTAAATACTGTATATATATATATATATATATATATATATATATATATATATATATATATATATATATATATATATATATATATATATATATAAAACTTTTATTTGTTTATGTATTAACAAAAAAAAACTGTTTGTTTCCCATAATCTTCTGCAGATTCAGGGTTGCTGGTCTAACACTGGAACACTAGGTGCCTGCTTACAGGAGGGGGCAGCAAAAGGGATGACCTTATCAGTGTGCTTCTATTCTTTTGTTGCCCAATCAGCACTCTGGTGGGGTGCAATGAAATAAAAATAAAAATGTTATGTATGTTATCTATAGTAAATCTACACAAAAATGTAAAATAAAAACCCTGCGACTATAAAGAAAATACATGGCTGTTTATACATCTGCTAACCCCCTCTTCATCTAGCTATCTGTCTGTCTAACTATCTATCTATCTATATGCTCACAATAAGGCAAAGGTAACATCAGGCACCTTAGGGTGCTACCATTTACATTGTAGTTAAGGCTTAGTTTAAGTGTTATTTTCATAGCCAAATCACTTTAATAATTTTGCACAGAATAGATTTTCTTGGAGATAAAGAACATAAGCCAAAATCTATGTTCCATATAAAAGCAATGGCCATGTAATAGTTTACCTAAAAGAAATTCATTGTTTACTCAATGAAAATACACAAATGGTAATGATCTATGTACCCACAGTTATCAATTCAATTAGCCCTCAAGAATTAAAATGCTAAAAACTGATTTATGTCTGCTGTTACTGCACATTCACCACTCTTGGACCAAGCTATTAATTAAAGGGAAACTACAGTGTATTTTCGGTAAATGTACACTATAGGTTATTATGGTTACAGTTATCAGGAAGTCATTTGTATGCTATTGTCAGATTTTATTTATTTGCTTTTATATATTTAGAATTTTGTATTACATATACACATTTGTAAATGCTCTCTATAGTGATAATTTCAATATCAGACAAATTGGAAAAAGCGCCTGCTTATCAACACTTGACATAAGCTCAATAAGCTTTATAAAATGTCCATAGTTTTCTGTTATTTCTTTTAATAAAAATTAGCATTTACTGCTAAAATGTATATACATTTTATAGATACTATATATATATATATATATATATATATATATATATATATATATATATATATATATATATATATATATATATAAATTATGGTTTCCCTTTAGCCTTAAGACTTGGTTTCCCATATAGGACATTTGGTTGCCCAGGGTGGCCTCTGATATGCAGATCTGCCAGACATTTAGGATCAGTATATGCTCCTTTGAACTGTGAGCATTCGGACCACTGCAATCTAATCCCTGACTTGGCCAACAAATGGATAAGGCACACATGCCGTTAAAATGTTCTCTTGCACAAAATCTCTGCATGCAATAGCAAGTACTTATCACTTTTCCATGGCCTAGTCGATGGAAAAAATGCCTCCAATTGGTTGTAATTACTAACCTGTGTATTTTCACCCTAAATCCATAGCTATCATGTACTTTTTTGGAAAACAATCAGATAATGTAACATAAAAAGGCTCTTACCAGGTGGACATATACACTTTACACTCGTATCTCTTGTCTCTCGAAGTCTTGGTAGATGAGATTTCAGTTTCTGTAGAGAAACACAGCAGGAAAACATGTTATAAAGTGCGGCATTTACATTACATGGCTCATTTCATGACATAATCATTATCATTATAAACACTTTTGGTAGAAGATGGAAAAACCAAGCTTAATTACTTCAATGTACAGTGATGCATGCACATGTTGATTTTTTATCAGATCTGAGCTTAATACAACTGTTCCTGTTTAAGTCTCTCTTATGAAGTACTGCTTCTGATTTCTCCATAATGTCAGCTGGGATTTAATATGCTGGATTAGGTTTTCCTGTCAGAGCACCTGCTTATAAATGTATTGAACCAAAAAAGACTTTGCACCTCTGCATTCTGCAGGATCCTGTTTCCTGTATGAGACTGAGCCAGGCGTAATGTGGGCAGGTGCAGTGCCCTTCTATACCCTCCACACATACATGTGCCAATGCACCTCAAGATTACTTTCCTGCTAGGTCTCAGTTACAGTGCTGGATGACACATGTTTAGGATGGGGGTATACTCTAGTAATATCCAGCTGAATGGGCAGGTGTAAATAATTATAAACTTAGCATTTTTTTCATAGCATGAGAGCTGCCACACTTCGCAGCTAAGCCATGGGTTTGAGGCTTACCTCCTGATTCTGGTCTGGTCATGGCAACTGTTTTTGGCTTTTATTTTGTTGCCATTTCCATAAGTAGATGGAGCCCTGTCACAGATGCATACCTCCCAACTGTTCTTTATTTTGAGCCAAATCCCTTTATCCCTTCTTGTTCCTCAGTTGTCCCTCTTAATCTGTTCCTCTTTGTGCCTTTTTTTCTAAGTTTAAACCACTATAAAACATTGTACTATTTAACTAACAAAAAATGTTATTATACCGTACTAGATCTTTCATGTTCATCCAACATATAAATTATTGCAGATGTTACTATGAAAAGCAAGGAAAAGTAAAGTGATAAAGAAAAAAACAAAAAAAAAAGTAAAAAAAAAGCACTTGTGGGTTTACCCATTCATTTTTCATAATTTAACCATTCGTTGTGGTTCATATAATGGGAGCATGGTGGGGGGTTTCCATTCCTACATACTTTGTACTAAAAGGCATTCCCTTTTCTTATCTCAGAAAGTTGGGAGGTATGCAGATAGAAAAACATTGGTAACCAGAGACAGACCAACTTGGTAGTCTTAAACCGGTGTTCCCCTCTAAACTTGCATTTCTAGATGAGCCCCCCTCTGCATTAACACCAAGAGATCCCCAATAACAGTATAGCTATATTTCTCTGGATGTTGAAGCAAAATACCCCATGATCATTCTCCCAGTAGTACAATGAGTAAGAAAAAAAACAGATAGTGAGGTTTTCATCCTTCCAAGCTAATTTTCCACTTCTTGTGCCCTTAAAAAAGTTTCCCTCATTTCAGTTTATATAGCATTTGCAGTTTTAGGAAGATATTTTATAGAGAATAATGTATAGTGAGATATCTATACATCTTCTTCTCCATTGTAGTGCTACCAGGACCTACAACAAATTTTTTTCCAGTTCAGCTGAGCAATAAGTATAGTACCCCCAAGGTGAACACTACATTTTGTTTTTGCCATAGGAAGGAAAGGGATGGCACCAGCTCACAAACAGATTTCCTTGCAAGCTGGAAAATCTCTATTTGCACTTGGTGGTTGGAAATGCTCTCTATTGCTAAGTGGTTAACTCCTATACAAATGATCCTTACTCAGTCTTTGTGATGTTCAAATCTTTCCTAATGCGTGCAAGGATTGAGCTGGGTATTTCTACATCAAGGCCACTCATTCAGACATGCTGTTATCCAAGATATTTACCCAACATATTCCTATTTTTAAGAAAGAATTTTGCAAAATAATTCCCTATTTAGTACTAAACTATAAATACCTACATAATCAGTACTCAATCCGGAAAGCATGTTGGCTGGGCACGAACATTGTTGACAGTTTTTATTACTTGGCACAAAATATGAGAAAATTACAAGAAAACTTGTATTAAGTTATTGATACCCAAAAAGTGTCTGTTACAAGTTAAGACAGTAACGCTTGACATTTTTTGGGGATTGTGGAAGCACAAGTGAATATACAAAAGTACCAATAAAAAATAATTTTGGCATCAATTCCTGGAACAATGTAGGTGCTAGAAGAAGTACCTCTTCATGCCATTATATGGAACAAGGGCAAGTTTTTCCATAAAATATGGTAGACCTAAGCCAAGGCGAGCGAGTACTGCTGTGGTACTTGCTCCTAAAAAGCCCATATTTGCATGTCTTCCCACTACTTCTAACACCCCCTGCTTTGAACACTCATTTAATCTTCTGCTGGCTTTAGATTGACCATTACATACTGTCTGAGTAGAGTTCCTTCCCCATCCACTGAGTCACGCCCTGGTCAGACAGTGGAGAAAAATTGATTGTGGGGAGGTAGTTTTAAGGAGACAATAGTGACAAGAATTTATTAAAGGGGTTGTAAACCCTCAAGTTTTTCACCTTAATGCATCTTATGCATTAAGGAGAAAAAACTCTTCACACTTAAAGTATTCTGAATCTGAATGTAAAGACGTGTAGAGGATGAAAAATCTTAATTAGACATAGAAAGAAGTAAGTAAGAAAAACTCCACTTAAGATGAATTACCTATAATATGGCACATGAATATAAGCAAATCTCTTTTTACTAAATATGATTGCAAGTGGAATTGTAAAAAGACTGTCATCCGAGTGACTATAACATTACACACAAATTAGTCCTTCTATCTTATGTTTAACTGATGTGTGACTTCTGGCAAGATAAATAATGGTAACAGATTTGCACCATATCCAAGTAATCATTTTAGTGAGCACAACAATTTCTATACCCTAAAGATTGCTAAGGTTAACTATTGGGAAACGAAGACTGAAACTTGCTGAAGATCAAGGAAAACAAAACTATTGCATTTTCCCAGTCACAATTTACAATTATCAGGCATACTAGAAACCTAATCTGCAATTTGATTGGTTTCTGTAGATCAATGTACATACAAAATGATTGCTGTTTTTAAGGCCAAAATATTTCTATTTCTTCTCACATTTAGAGGACATTTTACATTTGTTTTCAACACGTTTTTGTACTCAGTTTGCTTGTTAGGTTGTGCATTCACAGCCCACACACCTTTATACTCCCAAAGATATGTCTGTTGGACAGATTGAATTTTAATGATGTATTTACCACTTCAAATAACAGCTCAACACAAGAGGCCTCTAATAGAGCATCAATGAGAGGTAACAATACATTATTAATGCTGTCTTTAAACATCAAAGCTTCATCGCATTTAAATGATCACAAAGGAGGGGCGGAGGGCAAAGTTACTAGAACGGCAATAAAGTCATTCAGCTATACAACACCTCGTGTATAACTGTCAATGAAAGAAAATGCAGATGCACAAAAAGTTATATATACAGGAAGCAGCTTTTGTATAGTAATGACTAAAAAAAATACTGTGGAAAGGTCAAAAGAATGAAATGGGTGCTAGAGCCCCAAGGAATAAACACTGGTTTTCATGTATGCGGTAGTGCGGTTAGGGGCAGTACATCATGAAAGGAAGTTCTGACCTTAAAGACAAGCTTGGACTAGCCGTGTTCATGTAAACAGTATGTATAGTGTACACTCAGTGAGCAAATATATTTTAAGTTCATATAAAGTCTTATTTAAAGAACACCTGTTATCAGATGTAAATAGCTTAAATGGCCGAGAGAATCACAAACAGCCACACTTAGGTGCTTGCACATACCTCTGTAAAACCTTTAACAAATTATAGAGCACCCTTATATGCAACTCTCCTCTTGGAAAAAAGGTCAAAGGCCGGTCTGCCCCCTCCTGCTGCTAAACGTATTGGTTATTCAAGTTGAGAACCTGCCTATTGGAAATATGGGACACAACAATTGGCGGTAACAACAGAAAGAATTGGAGACCGCTAAACATTTTTGCATGCCAAACGTATTCCTGTGTGCGTGGGTTCTTATAGATCATGCGCACACATTTTCATGCTGGCAACGCTTGAAGCCAAGTAAATTGTTGCTTTGTGCTTGCTATTTACATTTAATGCTGTAATAATCCAGGAGTTATTTGTATTGCATATTTGCATTGATATCAGTGCTACTATAGTGAGAGCCACAATCTCTTGGGTCCTGCCACTGCACACTGATCACAGGAGTCACTTAAGCCTCGTACACACGACCGAGGAACTCGACGGGCGAAACACATCGTTTTCCTCATCGAGTTCCTTGTTAGGCTGTCGAGGAACTCGACAAGGCAAGTTTCTCCATTCCCATCGAGGAATGGAGACGGGATTCTCGACAGTTTACTCGTCGAAAAATGTACACACGACCGGTTTCCTCGGCAAAAAAAAAATCCCAGCAAGTTTCTTGCTGGTTTTTGCCGAGAAACTCGGTCGTGTGTACGAGGCCTGACTCAGCATTGCTACCATTCATATTATTTTTTTCAATGAATACAAGGCGTGCTTTGATTGGACGAGGTGAAGATCACAATATCACACCTCCTCTCCACCTCATTCAATCAGTTTGAATGTAAATAGCGATGGGGGAAACAGAGAGAAAGGGAGGCTACACAGCACATGCTGCAGGCAGTACACTCTTAAGCTGTGTACACACGATCGGTTTGTCTGATGAAAAAAGACCGATGGACTGTTTTTATCAGACAAACCGATCGTGTGTGGGCCCCATCGGTCTTTTTTCCATCGGTGTAAAAAAATAGAACATGTTTTACATTTTTCCTATGGATAAAAAAACGATAGGAAATTCCGATCGTCTGTGTGGAACTCCATTGGAGAAAAATCCATGCTCAGAATCAAGTCGACGCATGCTCGGAAGCATTACACTTCATTTTTTTCAGCTCGTCGTAGTGTTTTACGTCACCGCGTTTTGGCACGATCAGAATTTAGTCTGATAGTGTGTAGGCAAGACTGATGAAAGTCAGCTTCTTCGGATATCCGACGAAAAAATCCATCGGATTTGAGTTCATCAGAAATCCGATCGTGTGGCTTTAGGGTTTTCATTCACATGCAGGCAATATGCTTAGTTCAATGGGGGATCTGTGAGTAGATTCACTGCTGAAACAGAATTGGTCAGATGTCAGTTTTGTAGCATCTGAGCCTATTCAGTTTTTGTATGCATTTTGACAGCAGACTGTAGTGGACTCATGATGGATCTACGTACAGCTGGTTCTAAATGGAATTGTTTAGGTTGCAGTCTTTTTCCATTTTTTTTATAGATCTGGATAGACTACTCATTAGGCCTGTCCATAGACTTGCATGGAGCTTTTGATCAGAAATCCTGTGTGAAAGGAGCCTTACTAATCCGGTGTAGGGATGTGTGTGTTATACTGAACTCAGATTAAGGTAAACTAGGTGAGCTTTCCAAGGCAGCCTATAGATGATTCTTTTTTTTTCCGTTAAACTTAATTCCCCCATCCACACATTCAAGGTGGATGGGGGAATTCTCCCACTGCACTTTTAGATTCTGACAGTGGCGGACTGTCAGAATACACTGATCAGCACTGCTGGCTATAGCCGGCGGTCCTGATTGAGAGGAAATTTTCCAACAGGTGCAAATGTCAGTCGAAAGATTGACTTCTGTGTAACCACCCTGCCCATACATGGATTGAATTTCGGCCAGTCCTTGCTGAACTGGCTACATTTGTATGGCCGGCCTAAAGGACAATTAGGTCCAAAGCTCTTTTGGCCCTATTTCTCCTGGGGATCACAGAACTGCACTTCATTCTGCATTCCTGTGACCCATATTCAGCAGACAGTGAGCTAAAGTCTGTTGACTGACATCACTTAGCTGGTTCATACTCTGGAGAGATCTCGAATTTAAGGTTGGGATTCACCCAGATGCCTGTACTGGCAGCTGGCTCAGCCCCTCAGTGATCTGCTGAGAGCCTGAGCCAATCACTCCATCCCCCTCCACAGCCCAGCACTCCAGTGAGCGCTGGAGGGGCAGAGCAGGCAGCCAGCGACTGACTGGCAGAGCTAGGGGGGGTTGACTGCAAGGGTATTTTTTTGAAAAATCTTTGAGTTTAAATTTTTTATGGGGTTTATTTCGTTATTTGGGATAAAGATGCCAAGTTCAAAAAGTACAAAAGTGTAAGAAAGCTCAGACAAACACAAAAGAGAAAAAGAGGCGTATACAGCATTGGCAGGGGCACATGTACCCAGCATTGTACATTCAAGTAGTGACCGAGCAAAACCATAAGTTACAGGCGGGAAAAAAAAGAACAACTTACATATGCTCCCAAGAGTTGAATTGCAGTTCAACTTTAAATTACATCTGTAACCTAAACTTTTTTTTTCAGGATCAGCAGCTGGGGTGACATTTTCCAATAGGGGGCATTTGTTAAGATGAAAACTGTCTTAAAGACATTTCCTGACACTTCCTGTTTCTCTGGAACAGGAAATAAGGTCACATCTCCCAAATATAACAAAGTAAAATAAAACCCTAACTTTTCCAAACTAAAAAAAAGTTGTAAGGAAAAAAATAAGTGCTACCACTAATTTATGACCAACCCTATGGAAAGTTTGCAAATGTTTAGGGCACAGGAATTCTTTCATCAGTCAAATTATCCAGTAACAGATGACAGCAGATTAGATGTATACAGCACAGCGTTCTGCTCTATGATCATCAGTTGTTCTTTAAATTAAGCATGTACGTGGAAGCACGTTTGTGTGCTATGTAAACAAAGCACAGGATTCAACTCAAGGTGTGAATAGATGCTCCTACACAGCTTGCAACCACAGACAGGTCTTATTTGATCTTGAAATCACTTCTGCGGGAAGAATGGAGACAAAACAACTAAAACAGCCTTCAGAACACACACAGGAACAGCGCCGAACATTAGGGTGACCAGACACCCCCGGTTTCCGGGGACAGTCCCCGGACGAAGTCTGTCCCCGTTTTTGTCCCCGGATTGGATTTGAACAGGGGCTGGGGCAATTTCAAGGACAGTCAGTGCAGAATTAATAAAAAAAATCTGAATTACACACCCCAGCTCCGCCGCTCCTACTAGCTTGGGGGGGGGGGTGTATTTTTTCCATTATCTGTGCCCCTTTCTGATGATCATGTGCTGGTCGGAGCGGAGGGAATATTTCTCCAGTTTCGGGTGCATGCCCATCCAACTCTGCTCGCATGTTCTTGTGCCTTGGCTCAAGTCCCGGCCAGACGCCTGCCTGTCTATCTCCTTGCCTTCCCTGGCGGAGTGATCTTCCTCGGCTCCCCACCCAGTAGTAGCCGGAGTCCGGAGAGTAAGACTTGACAGGCTGTGAGGCGGGCGGCGACGGCGGCTACGGGCAAAGAGCCACTGATTGCTGCCATTTCTAGTAAAAAAAAATATGCCCCCGGATTACATTTTAAAAATCTGGTCACCTTACCGAACATGGAAGTTTGCAAGGTAACAAGGGTGAGAATGAGCAGTGCAAAATAAAATATTTCATCAACAAGAACAAAACAAAACAAAATGTGGTCACAGAAAATATATACAGAGATAGGATATTCTACAATGAGGTTTGTTAACATAAAATTAAAATAAAAGATACTGTACAATCATGCCACGTACACATGATCAGTTTTTCCGGCGGGAAAAAGTCAGCCGGAAAACCGGATCTACTATAGCCAGCCGATGGCTTTAGCGAGAAGGTGGTCTGCATGTTCCCGACCTGTGTGTCTATGGAGCCGCACACAGCCCACCCCCCCACTTCCTCTTCACTGTATCTGATTGACAGCAGCAAGAGCCAATGTCTCCTGCTGCTGCTCGAGTGCTGTGTAAAGAGGAAAAAAAGGAAAAATCGATGCAGCCGTGCACATCGCTGATCTCTTCTCCCCTCTCATCCCCTTCACACAAGGGAAGTGGGGCACAGAGAAACTAAAACCGTTTTTTTTTAACCTTAATGCACTAACTATGCATTAAGGTAAAAAAACATGTTTAGGTTTACTATAAGGGCTGATTCACACTAGAATTTGCAAGTTTTCGTGCGTTCTGGTTTTGACAGGCCATTCATTTCAATGGGCTGCCAAATGCACAGGAACGCACAAAAAGTAAGGAAGGCGCAGCACCAAAGCGAATGGTACTGCGGTAACATAGTTCATAAAGGAGCGCTGCACAATGGATGGAGCTCTGGACTTCAATATCAACAATTCCTTGGCACTACAGAGGAGGAGAAAGAGAACTTTTCCCAGGAAAATTACCAGAGGTATGGGCATTGTGTGCCCTATACCTACACCAGAAGATCGGATAGTACAGAGCTATAACCTATGTGCTGTGGGACTAAGGCACTGGGAGGATACAGTATTTGCTGTGCTGAGTGCCCCAGGCAACCCAGAAGTATCTTTAACACAAAGAATTACACTGTGCTATTGGCCCAGCAGTAGCATACATAGAAAAGCCAGCAGTGGCTGTGAACATATACAGTATATGGTATATCAGTATTCACATTTATAAAATCGGCCCTGTTCAAGGTGTGCCCAAATTGGTTAAAAACACTTACAAACATTGAATGATGTTAGGCTCCAAATAAACGATAAATGGCAATGTCACAAGTTCCGGCTTCTCCCTACACGTCTCGTCACAAAAGACGGCATCATATGTTTGCAAGTGTTTTTCACCAATAGAAAGACTTTATTGAAGATTTTACACTATTGGAGCCTTGTGCTCTTTCTTTTTTCTTTCCTATACATATATTTTTCTGAATATACCTGGGCTAGAGGATTGGCGGTTCTTAGATTTCCATAGTGACCGCTGAGCAGTGTATATTTCCAGCATTGCTTGACTTCTCTTATTCTGAGGGCTACATTGTTTTTGGTAAGCTTATATGATAAACACGGTGAAGTGAGCACGAGGTGGATCAAATATGAAGTTTTTGAGCACCAATCATTACAGCTACAAGACTCATCTTAACTGTTGCAAGGACTTTGTATTGTATTGCGATGCACTTTGATTTATGTGTTGTCCTTGTGTGGGACAATATTGGTACACATAATATTAATTCACAGTGATTAGTTTTATGTTTATTTAATAATAGTAGTTATTTTTATAAATACTTCATGTCACTCAAATGGAGAACAGTACGATCTTATAAATATGAACCCAGAAGTTAGTGGACATCTGTCCAAAGGGATCACTGCTGCGTTGTCCCTAAGACCAGTGAGAGTCTAAAGGAGAGACTGAGCCTTTTGAGGACCGAGCTGGTGGAGATTGAGGACAGCAGACTGCCAAATGCACTGGACAGGATGGGTGAGCAGAACAACTGTGCTTAACCCCTCACTGCCCACTAGAACTCTACTGTGTACATTCTTAAAGGGACATCTTTTTATTACAAAAAAAGCTTTTTATTACAAAAACGGGTTACTTAAACACTTGTAACAAAGGATCATTTTAACCTACCACTAATAGTTTATGTTTTTTTATGAGCACTTAAGTGTTTATGTAGCATTGATTGCCATAATCTTTTAAATTGTTTTGTGTTTGAAAGCTGATTAAAGATGGCTAAAATTGCCTGAAAAATGTATGTTTGGTGGCCATAAGGGTGAGGATATATCACTAATTTATAATATTATATTTAGAGAAAGAAGATTGAACTGTGGATATCAGTATCAGCTTGTGTAAGCAACTTGCTTTGTTATATTACTCTAAACTATGTTTGGTTAAATCAGAAACTAGTTTTGACAGATACCCACACCTGGATGATCTGAGTTGGCCCCCTACTCACAACCTCCCAGGACACGTCATAGGTTTCAGGACACTGCGAGGCCATTAACAAAGCATGAAACAATGTCAATATTCACAATACACATGTTCCTAGATTAGGCTCTGAAGTAGTAGCTAGCTGTACACTAAAGGCATTAGGCCGCGTACACACGGTCGATCCATCCGATGAGAATGGTCCGACGGACCGTTTTCATCGGTTCACCGCTGAAGCAGACCGATGGTCTGATGTGCGTACACATCATCAGTTCAAAAACCGATCGGGTCAGAACGCGATGACGTAAAACACACGACGTGCTGAAAAAAAGTTCAATGCTTCCAAGCATGCGTCGACTTGATTCTGAGCATGCGCAGGTTTTGAACCAATGCTTTTGTGTACTAACCATCGGTTTTGATCGATGGTCAGCTATCCATCGGTTCGATTTTAAAGCAAGTTCTCTAATTTTTGTCCGAAGGACAACAGACCGATGGGCCGTACACACGGTCGGTTTGGACCGATGAAACTGGACTTCAGGCCGTTTTCATCGGTTTGGACCGACTGTGTGTACGCGGCCTCACAGGTCAACATCTTCACCAGCACACTACGGATCAACCAATACTGTCCAAAAGTTTTATTGAAAGATGATCACATTACAATCGACAAAGTGCAATGTTTCAGAGCACCATAGTTCCTCTTCTTCAGGCATTCACATGCCTGACAAAGGGGTTCTGTGCAGCTTTGAAACGTTGCACTTTGATTATGATTTGATCATCTTTCAATTAAACTCTCTAACAGTATTTGTTGATCCGTGGTGTGCTGGCGAAGATGTACGTACATTCACAAAGCACAGTGTCACTCGGGCATGTGCAGTGAAAAGATGGCTGTGAAGCTGCAGGAAGTCATAGCCAGCTTCCCAAAAGTAAGATGGGGTGGCCAGGAACCTGATGACCAGCGAATAACCGGCCCTGGTGATCCGGCCCTGGTGATGACAGTGCTGAATACCTGGACTGGAAAGTGTGTTTATTGAAAATCAACAGCTAGAGTATTTCTAGCTGCTGACTTTTTTTTTTTTTTTTTTTTTTAGAAACAACTGTAGCTCCTCTTGAATATGTTCAAGTAAAGAGACAATAATCTGTATGAAAAAACTTCTAGAACTGATGTGTTCATTGGCCTGGATGGTGTTATGTTATCATTGCTGGTAACTGAAGAACAGTAAAACCGAGTGATGTTCAACAGTAGCAAGCAGTATTGTATGACAAGTCTGATTTGGCAGCATTATCCCCATAAAACAAATATATTTATGTCTTTGCCTTTCTACCCCTGTAAACTGAACACACACATTTGCTCTCCAAGCTCTTTGATGACCAATTTAAATGCAGGTAATTTTAGGCAAGACATTTTGTACCATTGTGTCTGAAACCAAGGTAGTAAAGCAAGATTAGCACCCTTTTCATCTGCAGCATGTCAACAACATCTTAACATCCAGACAGAAAAATAGAGCAGGCCTCGATATGCCTACCCGTCCACCTTAGTGATCTTTGTCTATTGCTTGTCATTGGTTTAAACATAGGAAAACATATAGCCCGTTTTTTAATTGTCCTCACTCATATAAACACCTTAAGGAGCTTTGACTGCTATTTCAAATTCACCCATGGACAATAAAGTAGACGTAACCAGGGCTCAAGTCCTGCGGGAACGCGTGGGAACGGAGTTCCTGCACTTTTTTCACAGCAGGAACTCAGTTCCCTTTGCAGGACTAGAGCAGCCGAGCCGCCCAAGCCAATCCTTCACTAAGCGGCGATGCCCAGCTCGAGTCACTGTCAGGGGCAGGCGAACCTTAGTAATCCTTTATGTTACTAGTCGCTTCCTGTATATGGATTCATCAGGTAGTGTGCGGGTATTCCGTCATTTACACGATGCCGCAATGTCTCCTGTGAGATTTTGTCATTGTTCCTACGAGATATTGCGGCATCAAGGAAGTGACGGAATACCCGCACACTATCTAATGAATCCATATACAGGAAGCTGCCAGTAATATAAAGGATTACTAAGGTACAGTGGATCGGAAAATAAAGCATGCGGTTTAGTAATTATGCATATGAGTGTATCATTTTTTTTTTTTTGGTGGGGGAGTGGATCTTGGGTGGGAGTTCCCACACTTTTTTCCCCAGGACTTGACCCCTGCGTAAAACCAATCACTGTTTATCATATATATACGCTTTAACCTGTTAATATCATTCCAAAATACAATCAAAATATTTTAAAATTGGTAGCTTTGATTAAAGCCTAACTCCAGGTTGTCTGTTAAGCCTTGTACACACGACCGAGGAACTCGACGGGCGAAACACATCGTTTTCCTCGTCGAGTTCCTTGTTAGGCTGTCGAGGAACTCGACAAGGCAAGTTTCTCCATTCCCATCGAGGAAAAAGAAGACATGCTATCTTTTTGGCCTGACGGGATCCTCGACAGTTTCCTTGTCGAAAAATTTACACACTACCGGTTTCCTCGGCAAAAAAAAAATCCCAGCAAGTTTTTTGCTGGTTTTTGCCGAGAAACTCGGTTCGTGTGTACGAGGCCTAACTTTAAATAGTTCTCAAGCTGGTCAAACTGAACTCCTCAAAAGTAAAACAAAACCTGCAGTTAGGCTTTAAAATGATAACGGGTGATCCTGCTGTGAAGGTACGTTGTTCTGGCACTTCCTGTCATGGAGTGACAAAGCTTGTTTCCCCTAATTGTGCTTCTATATGGTCACCCTGGCCACTTCAATACACATTCCTCAGACATGGTTCACTGTTACCACCATCAGGAAATCTGCTCTAAGAAATGGCATGCAGCCTTGGCTGGAGTGTATGGAGGAAAAGAAAAGGTAAAAACATATAGGGCCGGATTCAGCAAGAATTTATGCTGGCGTATCTTTAGATACACCGTGTAAATTCAAAGCTGTGCCGGCGTATCTTCTTTCTGTATTCAGAAAGCAAGATACGCCGAAATTAGGCTAAGATCCGACTGGCGTAAGTCTCTTACGCCGTCATATCCTAGGGTGCATATTTACGCTGGCCGCTAGGTGGCGCTTTCGTTGTTTTCGGGGTAGAATATGCAAATGACATAGATACGCCGATTCACAAACGTACGTGCGCCCGGCGAATTTTTTTTACGCCGTTTGTGTAAGGCTTTTCCGGCATAATGTTGCTCCTGCTTCTATGAGGCGTACGCAATATTAAGTATGGACGTCGTTCCCGTGTCGAATTTTGAATTTTTTACGTCGTTAGCTTAAGTCATTCGCGAATAGGGGCTGGACGTAATTTACGTTCACGTCGAAAGCAATGACGATTTGCCAACGTCATTTGGAGCATGTGCACTGGGATACGTCCACGGACGGCACATGCGCCGTTCGTTAAAAACGTCAAAAACGTGGGGTCACTACTATTTTACATAGTACACGCCCCCAACTAGCCTATTTTGAATTAGGCGGGCTTACGCAGGCCCAGTTACACTGCGCCGCCGTAAGTTTCAGCGCAAGTTCTATGTGAATACACAACTTGCTGCTCAAACTTACGGCGGCGTAGTGTATCTGAGATACGCTACGCCCGCCTAAAGATAGGCGATTCTCTCTGAATCCGGCCCATAGTTACTTAAAAAAAAAAGTAAAAGACAACTGTTATAAGTGATACACTGGGATAGATTTACCCCAGTGTAAATAGACTATTCACTTTGCAAGCATTTGCCCAGGAGTTTAGTGAATGAGGGAAACCTATGATGACTTTTAGCATCCAATCACATGCAAGCAAAAATGTTTTTATTTTTATTCTCTCTACAGGTTATCGGGTATTCTTTGCAAAGCAAAACTTCACCACATTTACCAACCCTTTGGGGATATTGCACTTGCAAAGTCAACAGCTTATTTGAAAAAACAATATTCAGTTAAGCCCTGTACACACGGGCTGAATGTCAGGAGTCATTTGCCCTGTCAAAAAAAAACGTCCGACATGTGGCCCATTTGGCCCATTTGTATATCGGTGTATATCGGTGTGTTGGACGTGCATGCTGGAAAGCCAGCAGCCGGCCGGCTCTCAATCAGCGCTCTCAGCCAATGGCAGAGAGTGCTGATCGAGGTGTTCTGGCAGGGGGGCCGTCCCCCTTGTCAGAACACAACAGCTCAGCAGGGGAGATCGCTGAACCTAACAGTGGCTCCGACAGCGGGTTGCATGGGTTTGGAGGTTGTCAGATGGGTTTGGAGGTTGTCAGATGTCTATTTACATTTGCCTGCCTATAGACTAGCATTGAGCGGATTGGATTGGCACACTCATCTGAAAGGGCCCTAAGGGTTTATATTTTAAAGTACCTTATAGTGTATTTTTAAACCTTTACAATCCACTTTTTACTACAGCTAAACCTATAATAAGGCTTACCTGTAGCCTGGATATCCCCTAAACCTACACAGTTTAGGAGATATCCCCTGTATCAGCATGTGCCAATGTCATCGGCACATGCACACTGAAGCAATGGCACGTTTGTGCCATTGTTTCAGCTATTGTGACGTTACCGGCGGCTCCTGCTCGTATGTATGAGAGACATCATCGCGGCTTCGGCCAATCACAGTGCCGGAGCCCGCGATACATAGAATTAACTCTGGGAGTGATGTCACCAGCCGGAGCTGTGTACTGGGACCGCTGCGGGGTTGCAATCTAAGGTGAGTATTTCATAATGAGCTAGTATGCTAAGCTATACTAGCTCATTATGCTTTTGTTTTGCATTTTTTTTTTGGTGGGTTTACAACCACTTTAAAGCTATACTTTTTTTTAAAGCAAAATAACAAAGGTGCTATACTTACATAATAGTATTGCACAGAGTGGCCCTGAACCTCCTCTTCTGTGGTCCCACAGCAGTGCTGTCTTCTTTTCTCAAAGTGCCCCATAGCAAGCTGCTTGCTTTGGGGGCCACTCATGTGTGCATACTCCTGAGGCGGGCTGTGTGTGTGTCCATAGACACACACAGCACAGCTTGGCTCTGCCTCCCACTCCCTCCTCAAAGGATTTGACTGACAGAATCAGGAGCCATTGGCTCCCATTGCTCTCAATAGAGCCTGTAAATGCAGGATGAGTGCAGAGTGGGGTTGCTGGCAGGGACAGTGGATGAAAAGTGGTGCCTGGTAACTGTTTTTAGGGAGGACAAGGAAGGGAACAGACAGTGGAAAGTTTTTTAACTTAATGCTGACAATGCATTCATTTTAAAAAAAACTTCTTCCTTTAGAACCACTTTAAGTTACTTTTATTATGTCTACATACAAGTTTTGCAAAGAGAATTGGATGCATAATTTTCTCTACAAAGGACAGGCCTTCAAGAAGACCATATATCTTCATTAAAAATTACCATATACAGTATCCAGCACACATCTACATAAATGCCATCATCATAAATGCCGCCTTTATATAACATTCATAAATCATTCAGACACTTTTGTGAAGTCTAAATCTGAACTCAGCACAATTATCCTATCTCCTTGGTCTGTAAAGGGTTCCCTTTCTCCTAATTGTCCTGATGGGTGACCGCTGTCAGCAGCGTGTCCCCTCTGTGGCACATGTCTAGTCCTAGACACGACCCAATGGGGTTGATTTACATAAAACTGGAGAGTGCAAATTCTGGTGCAGCTGTGAAGTTATAACTTCAAACTTCAGTAATTTGTCCGTTAAGCCACCTACTTGAGTACGGTTTTTGAAAATATAGTAAATTACCTTAAAAACAACAAATCATATGTATTTGTAGATTACTTACTTATGGTAATTAAGCACTTGCCACCCCAATTCTGGCACTTTTCTCCTACATGTAAAAATCATATTTTTTTTTGCTACAAAATGACATAGAACCCCCAAACATTATATATATATTTTTAGCAGACACCCTAGGGAACAAAATGGTGGTTGTTTCAACTTTATTTGTCACACAGTATTTGCACAGCAATCTTCAAGTGTGTTTTTTTTTTAAATCTGCGTGTACTGGACTGTTGTGTCAAACAGCAAATCGTCTAAATTACTGATGGTTTACATTACAGGAAGTGACGTGATCGGAGATCTCGATGAATTTGCTATTTTGACAGAACAACGGCACTGCATTACTTTAACTGCCAATTCTGTGATCATGCAACTTTGTACCCAAACCCCCCCTGTACCCGGACCGTTAGTAGAACACAGAGAACTGAGATATGCCTATGTAAACAAGTTCTCAGTTCTGACGGGGGGGGGGGAATCCTGTGTATCTGCAAAGAGACTAGAATCGATCTCTTCCCTTAGTGAAAGCAGCACACATTGTACACAAAAACATTGGCCAGGCACACAGTTAACCCTTTGATCACCCTAGATGTTTAACCCCTTCCCAGCTAGTGTCATTAGTACATATTTTTAGCACTGTCACTGGTTTCCGCAAAGTGTCGAAAGTGTCAGTTAGTGTCCAATTTGTCCGCCACAATATCACAGTCCTGCTACAAGTTGCCGATCGCCACCATTACTAGTATAAAATAAATAAATAAAAAAATCCATAAATATATCTCTATGTCTAGTTTGTAGACGCTATAATGTTTGCATAAACCAATCAATATATGTCTATTGGGATTTTTTTTGTTAACCAAAAACATATAGCAGAATTCATATTGACCTAATGCCGCGTACACACGATCGGAAATTCCGTCAAGAAAACCGTGGATTTTTTTTCAACTAAATTTTGTCTCACAACGTACAACACAATAACTAGCCAATAAAAATTAAGTTCAATGATTCCGAGAATGCGTCAAATTGATTTCGAGCATGCATGTTTTTGTTGCGCGTCAGAAAAGGCATACAGACGATCGGAATTTCCGACAAGAGCTTTTCCAGTCGGAAAATTTAAGAACCAGCTCTCAAATTTTTGCTGTCGGAATTTCCGACAGAAAAGGTCCGATGGGGCCTACACACGGTCGGAGTTTCTGACCAAAAGCTCACATCAAACTTTTTTGTCAGAAATTATCTGGCATGGTTGGGGTAGAAGCCTCTGGTTCAGACTCCATGCTGACCCACCTATATATGCCGAAAACAGGACCCACAGGCCACCCTCACGGCTGTCACAGAGAGCAGGGGACCCCCAGGGGACTCACCACCCAAAAACAGGCTGTACTACTGTGCAGAGCTGAGAGCGCTGTCTGTGCTGTGCCGTCCCTCAGATAGAATGCTGCGGCTTTGGTGCCGTTATTCCAGGCACTAGAGGCCAAAACTTTTCCAAGATGGCCGCCGACATGCATAAAAAACAGCATGCGGACTACAAGAAAATAGCCGCCGATATATAGAACCGCGTCACCGGTAAAATGGCAGCCGTACATGTGTTTAAAAAACCCAGTAACACACAGCAAACACTGTCCAGCATACATAGCACATAAGCACAATAAAAAACAACAGCACCCCACAGCAGCACAGCCCCCCGGCAGTAACAGAGCCCCCCCCCCAGGTGGACCCCCAACCTCACAGCCATCACCCAGAACAGGGAAGGAGGGAGAGGAAGAGAGAGAGGAAAGCAGGGCGGACCCTCAGTCGACCTCCCCAGGAATGCACCAGCCGAACCACCCTGCCGAGGCAAGGGTATACTACTTACCCTTCCTGCGACCACCGGCTGGCATTCCAGACAGACCCAACGTCCGCAGGTAGATACGGCATGGCTGTCGGCCCGGCGCACTGTGACACAGTCATAGAGACCGGTCATATGTGTGCCCTGTAGCATATAGCTCACCGGCCGCCCCTGGAGCAACGGGGCATGTCATGGATGGCCTAGCTATCGGCCGGCACATGCTCGATGGGCGAACATGGGGGGACTTCAAGGATCAGTTTATAGTAGATCCCAGGATCCAAAAATGCAGGAAAAAAATCAAATAAAGGCGAAAAATTGCAAAAAATCTCCAGAGCACATGGGCTCCAGAAAGGCCATGTCTTCTCCTAACGCTAGGCAGAAAAAAACTGAGGCTGGATGTTCCAGAGAGTGGGATGTACCCGGGGGACACGCCCCCTGGAAGGTTCTGTACTGAGAGAAGTGTTTTTAACACTTAAAGTGCTGTTTTTTCTGCCTAGTCTCTCCTGAAAGGAAGGTATATAACCCTTAGGTCAATGCTGCTGTGTCCGTCCATGAACAGAAGAGAAAATAGCCTGGTCATAAAGGGGGTTAATCTTCCGGAGGTCAAGTGGTTAAAACAGGACAGTAAAAGTAAAACAGTTGTCTGTAACAAAAATTATATTTTCAGGTCAAGGCTCCAGGGGCTCTTCATCTCACACGGCACTTGACGGGTGAATGGACAGCCGTGGCGTAGATTCGTTTCTCAATAACCAAAGTCCTGGAATTATTTCATAGGCTGAGTGTTTTTTTTTTAAATCTGTTTAACTCCTGTCTAAATGTATTCACATTTTCAAAGATTCAATTTTCTTCCTGTGTCAAAGAATTTGAAAGCCACAGATGCAAAAGACATTAGGAGGAAACGTTTATACAGACATACTTTTCCATCAGAAGAGGACCGATGAAGGGATGGAGGACATTGTTATCAAGTGGTGGAAATAGGTATCAGTATCTCGCACACATGCACACACACACAACAATATCTAGCTGGTAATGCATCAGCATTTTTCTTTCCTAATTTCATAAACAGATTTACCCATAAATATGGATCTGTTTATATCATTATAACACGTACAGGCAGATTCACGCTTGATGTGGCTGTTTTTATCCGCATAGTCTGCACTGATCAAGAAGGAAAGGTTTTCTACTTATGTCTGATTCAGAGAATCTGAAATGCCAAAGGTCTTCCATCGATGACTCAGTGGGGTGGATTTACAAAGATTTGTGCAGGGGCTGCCTGTATGAAATATGCCAAGTTTACAATAATTCCCAAACTCTTATTCTTACTATGCAGGTGCTATTAGAAATAACACAGATATGATAAAAGAACCATAACTGCAATTGTACATTTTACATTACAGCTAAATAAATAAAATGACGTAGGAAAAAAGTCTTGCAAATTGCCCACAAAGACAAGTAGTAGACATGTCACCCTAAAGCGTTTGTCACCCCAAAATTTCATATGCCTGATAGAGATGGACTGAACACCCCCCCCTGTTCGGTTTGCAGCAGCATTTCCCAAACATAAGAAAAGTTCTGACCCAAACGTGAACCCCATTGAAGTCTATGGGAGCTGAACAGGAAAAATCAAGGCTTTTATGCAAGAAAATGGCCACAAAAGGAGTATTGGGGTTTCGGGTACTGCTCTGGGGGACATGTATCAATGCAAAATCTACTTTTTTGAAACAATCATTTTTGAAGAAGCAGTCATTTTG
This sequence comes from Rana temporaria, assembly GCF_905171775.1. Classification (NCBI taxonomy): domain Eukaryota; kingdom Metazoa; phylum Chordata; class Amphibia; order Anura; family Ranidae; genus Rana; species Rana temporaria. The sequence goes on along the minus strand of NC_053496.1, from coordinate 105,126,618 downwards.
ATGAGTACAACAATACAAATGAAAAAAATTCCTTTAAATATAGTGCCTTGGGGGTCCCCTTAGTCTGCCTGTAAAGTGGCACATCTGTAACATGTATAGAACATGCTGCAGCAAAAATTACATTTCTAAAGAAAAAAAATAGTAAAATCACATTTAAATTGACTTGCAGTTGCAATTGCTGGCACCTCGCTATTGAAAAAAAAAAAGAAAAAAACTGTATGGGGACCCCCCTCCAGTCTATACTAGACCCTTCAGGTCTGTTATGGATTTTAAGGGGAACCCCACACAAAAAAAAACAGTGTAGGGTCCCCCCAAAATCCATATCAGACCCTTATCCATGCACACAGCCTGGCAGGTCAGGGAAGAGGTAGGGATGAGCGAGTGCCCCCTCCTGAACCATACCAGGTACATGCCCTCAAAATGGGGGGTTCTTTGGGACAGGAGGAGCTCTGACCCCTACCCCAAAGCACCTTGTCCTCATGTTGATGGGGACAAGGATCTCCTCCCCACAACCCTGTACTGTGGTTGTGGGGGTCTGCGGGCAGGGGGCTTATCGGAATCTGGAAACCCTCTTTAAAAAGGGGGCCCCCAGATCCTGCCCCCCATGTAAATTCATTATCAATCACGACGTGGTCACACCGCTGACCCAAAAAAGGAAACTGTACAGCCGTTAACTGGGAAGTTCAGTTTGATGAGGTATTTTTTTTTAACTATATACAAAATGATTTGGTTTTCATTTCTATTATAAAAAGAATGGGTTGTTTTACAAGGCAATTGTTTCCAATCACTTTAAGGTTAGATAAGAAAATCATTACAAGTCACAATATTTCCTATTAATTAGATGTGTCCTTTGTGCTGCTGACACCTGCATTCCTTGAAGTCTTCCACCGATTCCCCCTGCCACTCATCAAGCGTGCCCGACTATGTCTGCCCTTTTCGACATCTCTTTCATTCATAAAAAATGGAGTCTGACATTGCAACTGTGATGCTTGTAATGATTTGCAGGCTCATTTGCAAAAAAAAAACATTCACATTTTGATTTCTTAAAGTATATGTGTATTTATTTCTTGTGAATATGTGGAATTTGCCTTAAACTGTTTAAAAAAATATATATATATAATTATCAAATAAGTGTCAGGTAAAATAAATTAGCAAAAACAGTGCAACGTAAAAGAGACGCACAAACTGGTGTTCCTGTTGCACATATTTTAGGAATGCTGCTTCCACATGTCTTCCAAGTATCTCCTCACCTAGTAATGAGACAGAGATGTACGCTATGAACTGTGACATACATGTATTACTAATCCTGGCAGCCATCCACCATGAGCGTCTCAACGGCAGCATCCTGTGCAGACTGCCAAGCCCGGCACGAATCAGCCACATTTCACTGAGCATGGCACTCTGACAAGACTTCCAGCACAACGCCAACAACTGTTCCGAGGCGCTTTACATTCTAGCCTTTGCCGCACACAAAATGCATCCCCTGCACTGAGCATTGTGCAATGCACTCATTCAATCCATCATTCCTTTTCCTGCCGAAAACTCTTCCCACAATGTTAAACTAAGCATGACATGGACATGAACATTATGGGAGATTTAGACATTGAGGAGCCATGATCTTCCAGGTTCTGCGTGGGCAGCTTCCCCTCTGCACACTGACCACAAGGGTTCACTCGCTCTGCACCTGCGCCATTCACAGAATGCATCAAAACAAGGGATTCTCTGATTGGACAAGGTGGTGAGGCGGGTTGGAAATGTCACAATCTCCACCTCATCCAATCAGGGAATGTCTTGTATTCATTGAAAAAAATACAAGGCGTTCATTGGGTGGCAGAGGTGCTGAGCAAGCACCTCCCCTGTAGTCAGTGTGCAGAGGGGAAGATGCTTGCGCAGAACCTGAAGGACTGCAGAATTCGTTGTATATATGGCAGGCTACTACAGTGATTTACACAATCCCTAGTGGCTCTCTGAATATGAGATAGGCATACTTATACAAATGCTTTACCTCATGCAGCATTTTTAAAATGACAGAACATGAGAGATTTACAGGCAGAGCACATTTTTTACAGACAACCTGAAAAATTACAGAACTCCTATTCAAAATTAAGATAATTGTTATTTAAACCCAGTGGTGGCTAGTGCCAGCCAGCCAAAACCCCTCCCAACTCCCAGCCAGCCAGCCAACCAACCAAACCCCACCCCCTTTGGGCTCGATCGATCGCCCGCTCACCCCCTTCGCTTGATCACCGCATTGCTCACCCATCACCCGCCAGGTCCCCTGCCAGCCCGGCACTTATCTCATCCAGGTCGCGGCTTCGGCGGCTTCCCCCCTGCGTCTGCTTCCAAGTCCCGGTAGTCGCTTCTCCTCCCAGCAAATCAGGACTTAGGACAATTGGGTCTTAAGATTTCCCAGCCAATCGGGTCTCAGGACCCGTTTCCTGATTGGCCAGGATGAAAAATAGGAAGTCATTAGCGAATATTAATTTGCTAATGTCACACAAGTGGGTGGGCTTTGTGGCGCAGTCTCTGCGCCCCAAGCCCACCCTTTTTGAAACCAATTAGAGCAGGGATGGACTGGCCATTGGGACTACAGGGAGTTTCCCGGTGGGCCGATGGCTCAGTGGGCCGGCTTCAGTGACAGCGGACTGCTACCCCCCTCCGCTCCTCTGTCTCTCCCTTCCTGCAGCGTTCACCTCCTCTCCCTCCCCGCAGCGCTCACCTGGGGGGAACAGAGAAGCAGGGGGAGGACCAGAGGAGCAGGGGGGACGACAAAGGAGCATGGGGGAGGGGACAGACAGCTGACTCAACAGCTATGGCCTGGGAGTTTCTCACTTCTGCCTAATCTTGTCCCAGAAGGGGGAGCACCAAACTGATTCCTTGCCCCGGGTGAAATAATGTCTAGCTTCCCCACTGGTACTGCCTATAAGAGTACCAGTACCAACCGTTCTACTCTAATAAAGTAGAACGGCTAGTGGCTAGTGAAGGGGGAGAGGGGGGGTGCGGGAGTTGTCCGGCCGCCATGGGAGAGACCTGTCAAAGTGGGCCAGTCTGGATGAAGTCCAGGGCCAAATTTTTGTCCCAGTCCAGCCCTGAATTAGAGCCTCAGGCTCTAATCATGTGCCTCGGAAAAAAACAAACATTGGAATCCATTCGTCTGGCAACTTGCACATAGATTAGGGGCCGGGCCCATAGATTAGGAGGGCGATGCCCTGCAAGAGTAGCCGCCACTGTTTAAACCATATAAACACAATATAGAAACACGAACTGATTTACTAAAGAAAAATAGACTGTGCACTTTGCAAAGTGCAGTTGCACTCTACAAGAGCAGTTGCTCCAGAGCTTAGTAAATGAGGGGACGCTCTGCTGACTTCCATCATCCAATCATGTGCAAGTAAAAAAGCAGTTTCTTAACATTTTCCTTGCCTGTGATTGGGTATTCCTTGCAAAGTGAAGCTTTTTCTCATTTACTAAACTCTGTAGCAACTGCTCTTGCAGAGTGTAACTGCACTTTGCAAAGTGCACAGTCTATTTGCCTTTAGTAAATCAACCCCACTGTCAATACAAGAAATTTGCCTGATTTACACTTAAAAAGTCAACCCAGCATGACAAGTTATCAGCCCCTGATGTTTAAAGACAGTTGTAAATTGTACAGATTGTTTACAAACTGTCAGTAAATTTACTGACGGTCGGCAACCCTTGTGATACTGTAGGTTGGTTCAATGAGGAACAACAAAAAATGTATTCCTTGAGTAAATGCTGTTCCGAGCTCCTCCGGTGCTAGTTACTTTACCAAACACCATAGGTGTGCGCAGCATATTGCATTAGGGTGTGCACCCCAAAGCCCAAACACACACTACCGATCACTCACAATGTTCATTCAGAAAGGGAAGGGGCTGGTAAATTACATATTTACTGGCCCCTTCCCCACTCCTAAAACATCTCAGCAGCAACAGCCGATAGGAGAGGAGGGAAGCTGGCAGTGCTGTGGAGGGAAAGATGGGAGCCAGGGCAGTAGAGGGAATCTGTGCTGCACGTGGTGATTAGGGTGTGCCTGGGCACACCTGGCACACCCTGTGCGCACACCTATGTCAAACACTAGGGGGCAGATCCACAAAGAAGTTACGCTGGCGTATCTATTGATACGCCGCGTAACTTCTAGTTTGCTCCGGTGTATCTTTGTTTTGTATCCACAAAACAAGATACGCCTGAAACTGTGCTAGATCCGACTGGCAAACGTCTTAGTATGCCGTCGGATCTAAGGTGCATATTTCCGTTGGCCGCTAGGTGGCGAATTTTTTTACGTCGTTTCCGTAAGGCTTTTTTCAGCGTATAGTTACCCCTGCTATATGAGGCGTATCCTATGTTAAGTATGGCCGTCGTTCCCGCGTTGAATTTTGATTTTTTTTACGTTGTTTGCGTAAGTCGTTCGCGAATAGGACTTTGCGTAGAATGAAGTTCACGTCGTAAGCATTGGCTTGTTGCGGGTTAATTTCGAGCATGCGCACTGGAATACCCCCACGGACGGCGCATGCGCCGTTAAAAAAAAACGTCATTTACGTCGGGTCAAGATGTATTTACATAAAACACGCCCCCATCACATCCATTTGAATTGCGCGCCCTTACGACGCCAAAGTTACACTACACCGCCGTAACTTACGGCGCAAATTCTTTGAGGATAAGGAAAATACGCTGAAAGTTACGGCGGCGTAGTGTATCAGAGATACGCTACGCCGGACGCAACAATGCGCCAGGCTACGTGGATCTGGCCCTAGGTGTTACATGATATATTTCTAAACAACTAGGCATTTGGTTACATAAGCAGCAATAGAGAGAGCCCAGGGCAGCATTTTCTCCTAAAAAAAATACTTATTATATTGCTCTTTATTTATCTATTATGGCAAGACTGCCAAAACTGCTTTACAATTAACATTTGAGTATAGGCCAACTTTAACGATTTCTAAGCCGCCATTTTCCTGCAGAGCTTACACTCCAATCAGAATGCCATAAAACAGTTGTATGAAGCACCGAAATCCATAGCAGCAGTTAAACTATTTATGTATGGCCAGACTAAGGACAATCAGGACACAATAAAACAGTGTATTGAATTAATAACGCAATTATCCAAAAAAGATGAGATTTGCCAAATGCACAAATCTATTCACTCATCCTTAAACAGAAATGTACATAGAAGTTGCCAAAAGTGCTCATTTCCCACTGCTGGTTACACTCCAATAGCAAATTCAATAAAAAAAAAAAAAAATAAACAACTATATTCAGAACTTCAATATGACATATTTAGCTTAGAGGTTATTTAGCCTTTTCCTTTAGATCCTTCAGATCCACAAAAGAATTACGCCGGTGTATCTATTGATACGCCGGCGTAATTTCAAATTTTCCGCGTCGTATCTTTGTCTTGTATCTACAAAACAAGATACGACTGCATCTCAGATCGATCCGACAGGCGTACGTCTTAGTACGCCGTCTGATCTTAGGTGCATTTTTTGGGCAGCCGCTAGGTGGCGATTCCGTCGAATTCCGCGTCGAGTATGCAAATTAGCTTGTTACGGCGATCCACGAACGTACGTCCGGCCGGCGCATTTTTTTTACGTTGTTTGCGTTCGGCTTTTTCCGGCGTATAGTTACCCCTGCTATTATGAGGCGTGCTCAATGTTAAGTATGGCCGTCGTTCCCACGTCGCCTTTTGAATTTTTTACGTTGTTTGCGTAAGTCGTTCGCGAATAGGGATTTGCGTAAAATGACGTCACCGTCGTAAGCATTGGCTTGTTCCGGTTTAATTTCGAGCATGCGCACTGGTATACCCCCACGGACGGCGAATGCGGCGTTAAAAAAAAAACGTTCTTTACGTCGGGTCACGACGTATTTTCATAAAACACGCCCCCATCACATCCATTTGAATTCCGCGCCCTTACGCCGCCAAAGATACAGCGCGAATTCTTTGAGGATTCGGAAAAAAAAATAAGTTACGGCGGCGTAGTGTATCTTAGATACGTTGCGCCCGGCGGAAATATGCGCAGAGGTACGTGAATCTGCCCCCAGATATATAAAAGGCAAAGGAGAAAACAGACATTAGCGGGGAGTCGAGAAAGATTTAGCAATGATATACACTACTAGGGAACAAATTCCACATAATATTGTCCATTTTTATAAACCTCTGAATGTCAATATCTTTTTTTATTTATTTTCAATATCTTTTATATCACAAATGAATGTGCTCAGCCCTTTGCTTTATTCTTTTATTCTTTTGCTTCTAAGAAAAGAAAAAAGTGAAGCTCTAGGGTTCCTAAAATACATTGCTCCAGGGAAGGACAAGAAAAAGGCTAGGGTCATCAGGAAGTTACTGTTTAATTATTTGCAGTTTCCTTTTAGACAACTCAATTCTAAGCGGTAGTAATTTTCTGCTGACATGTGTCCCAGAAGCAGGGCTACCAGTTCAACAATTTATAAAGAAGCAGTTTAACCATAAATGTAATAAAGGAGAAATGGTGCTCTGTGAAAAAATAAACATACTGTAAACCCTTATACCCTGTACTCACGATCGGAATTTCTGATTAAAAAAGTCAGGCGGGATCGTGTGTGGTCCCCATTGGACCTATTTGCGTCGGAGTTTAGAAATAGAACATGTTTTATTTATTTTTTCGATGGAAATTCCGATCGTCTGTGTGGAACCACACATGCTCAGAATCAAGTCGATGCATGCTCGGAAGCATTAAATTTATCGGCTCGTCGTAGTGTTTTAATTCTAAGCGTTTTGGACAGTCGGAATTTGGTCTGACAGTGTGTATGCAAGGCAACTTGAATGGAATTCCGACGAAAAATTCCATCGGATTTTATCTGATCGGAAATTCCGATCGTGTGTATGGGGCATTACTCCTCGCAAAACTTTGAAAACCTTATAAATACAACATATATTATCATACATAAACCATTTCAAGGAAAAACATTAAGTGCTACCATACACATATACACTCCTACTAAACATCCAAAAAACTCCTGTGTTGATAATGATAAATTCCACAAACACAGGAGGTCAGACTGTGCAATGTGAAAAATAGAGATGTTCATCCATAGGGGGACAGCTGTGTGTCAAAAAGCCATCACCCAACACCTCTATGTGCAATGCCTGCTCACCTTAGATTTATAACCTATTACGGATCATGCTTCACCTTTTTATATATTATATTGTTGGTCTGGTGTGACTCCGATCTAGTTGTCCTCCTCTTATGGTGTATTGTTAAGCTCTGCTGGAGAATGGATAATCAGAATATAAAGGAATAGGCTTATAGCCTTTAAAACATTATCTCCTCACCGCAATACTTCCGAGGCTCGGAGACACTGGAAGTGACATCATTGGCTCCGCCCGATGTGTTGCGTCACTTGTTACGTGACTTCATCAGGGTAGTTTAACCATAAGCTGGCCATACACAGAGCAAATTTCAGCTGGTTTCTGATGAACTGGTCACAAAACAAGCCATAGATGACCCTGCTGACATCCTTACCCCAACATCCTTTGATCTGAAAATTGAAGGGACCAGGAAGAAGGTTTTTCTGCCAAACAGCGTCTGCAGCCAATCAGATGAAGCCACTGTGTGGTGTTTTGACCACTTGGTTTTGTAGCCCTGTTGACATCCTCCTGCCCAACATTCTTCGCTTGAAAAAATGAAGGAGCCAGGCAGAATTTTTTTGACCAAACAGTGGCTGCAGCCATTCAAATTTAGCCACTGTTTGGCTATTCAGCCATAGGTGCCAGCTGTCAGAATACAATAGCCAGCAATGGAGATTCATCAATCCACTCTGTTTTGTAGCCCTATTGGCCTCTTTTTGTTTTACATCCTTCACTCTAAAAATTTAAGGAGCTGGGCAGAATATTTTTGACCAAACAGCAGCTGCACCAAACCAAATGCAGCCACTGTCTAGCTAAACTGACAGCCATAGGTACCAGCTGTCAGAATACAATAGCCAGCAGGGAATATCCATCCATCCAAACTGTTGTAATTCTTCTGACAAACATTCTGGACTGGACTTAAAACTTACTGCCTTATGGCGCGTACACACGATCGGAAATTCCAAAAAGAAGAACTTGGATTTTTTTAGACGGAATTTTGGCTCAAACTTGAGTTGCATACACACGGTCACACAACATTCCAACTGTCAAGAACGCGGTGACATACAACACTACATAGATCTATATACATAGCTATATATATATCTACATATATATATATATATATATATATATATATATATATATATATATATATATATATATATATACATACATGTATATATATATATATATATATATATATATATATATATCTACATATATATATATATATATATATAGCTATATATCCTTAATTTCCTATGACTGTCATCTCCATCTAGTGCCCATAATGCAGTATTCCCCTGATTGAGGGATTAAGGGATTTCACTCATACTGCATTATGGTCACTTGATGGAGCTGGCGATCATGGGAAAAAATATATTAAACCCATGCTGTTTTGTGTCTGTACTGTTTGAAATAGGTGGCTTTTACTCGTTATGTTTCACCATTTTACTTCACTTTACCCAAACCTCCATCCAAAACTATGGAAAGGTTTTCTGGCCACCAGTGGGTAAAAGCATTCATTCCTCCCCCACTCTGCCTTTCTTCCAGCAGGACCATCACTCTCCTGAAGCTAAACTTAACAAGCACTTTATTGATCAGTATGGAGAACACATCAGAGAGGCATGCCACCAGCATTTGGTTTAGAAGTGGGAAACATTGATGGGGGTTTTATGCCATCAAAGCCCTTGAGAGATTTCAGTTTTGAAGTTAGCTGTCCTTTAAAACCATGATGGGGATTACGAAGCTCCAAATACTTTCATACGCCAGCCAAATATAACTGCTTGCAGGGTACAACAGGCATTCCAGACTTGTAAGACAATATGATGGTGCTCTACTGTCAGTTGCATACGGCATTCTTCTATTGTCTGTATATATTGTTTTTTACATGTGTTTTAGTTGTACTGCTATCTCCATTTATACACAGTCATCATGGGATCCATTATTTGTAAACGTATTATTGTTCTAAATTCTGACGATTAAAGTTTTATTGATAGAGTACTAATATATTAAGACAATCACATCAATCACTGCAAGTGACAAAACTAGCCCCATGTGTGCATGCCACCATGTAAAGTGCAAATAAACAAACAAAACCACCTGGTAATCTTATAGGGGCCACACACAAGTCGAGCCACAAGATCACTCACCATCCTAGCCACACACCAGGTCAGATGCATTCTGGCCATGTGCATGTACGCACACAACACACAAACACACAGCTGTCATCTTTAGTTGGATTTCTTATCAGTGTTGGTCATCAAGAAGGTTTTCTAGCATCGTGTGCTGCTACATTGTAACAATTACCAGCTTTTGCTTTTAACATCTCAGTGTACAGCCAATTATTTATACTTAATAAAAAGTTTTTGGGATTGGTCAGAACATTGTTTTGTGAAAAACGTGGGCATTATAAAAGATTGCTTTATCTAAACAGTTTTGCATGCTTTCTTTCAGGTCATTCATCGTAAACATTATTATACAGGATTTATATAGAGCCAACAGTTCACACAGCACTTTACAATATAAAAGGGAGGCAGTACAGTTACAATACAATAAAATACAAGGATTAAGAGGGCCCTGCTCAGATAAGCTGTACAATCTAATAGGGTGAGGCAGGTGGTACAAAAGGTTGTAACCGCGGGGGGTGAACTTATGGAAGTTGTAAAAGATTAGAGGAGGTGTGATAGGCTTCCCTGAAGAGATCTGCCTTCAGGGATTGCCTGAAGGCAGCTAGAGTAGGAGATAGCCGGACATGTTGGGATAGAGAGTTCCAGAGGATGGGAGAGGCTCTGGAGAAATCCTGGAGATGAGCATGGGATGAGGCGACAAGGGAGCTTGAGAGTAGAAGGTTTTGAGAGGAGCGGAGAGGAGTGTGAGAGGAGGGTGAGATTTGCAGACAAGATTGGTGAGGTAGCTCAGGGCAAAGTTGTAAATAACTTTGTATGTTGTGGTTAGTATTTTGAATTTCATTTGCTGGGTGATCGGAAGCCAATGTAGGAATTGACGGAGAGGGATGGCAGACACTGAGCGGTTAGTAAGGTGGATAAGTCTGAAAGCAGCATTCATGATAGACTGAAGAGGGGATAGCCTAAGGAGAGGCAGGCCAATAAGAAGGGAGCTTCAATAGTCAAGGCGAGAGATAACAATGGAATGAATGAGTAGCCTGGTGGTTTCAAGATCTCATTTACAAGGTTGCATTTTAATTCACACATTTCGATGCTCTAAAACATGTGTTGATGTTCCCCATAATATTAGTGTCTGTTTTCATCACAGCGCTGCAGTGCAGCACATTTTTAAGACACGGCGTGTTCTTTTTTTCTGCATTTTTGTGAGTTGGGGGCCCAAAGAAGTCAAACGAAATGCATCAAAATGCATGTAGCATACATTTCGATACATTTGCAACAGATATTAACTAGCCTTGGTCAATGGCTGTAAACCATATCCTCTCCAAATTCTACAATTAAAAGTGTATTGAAAACACGTGTTAATGAGCGTCAAAATGTGCGTCAACACAAATCGAGGCATGATAATGCACCTGCCTAGTACTACAAAAAAAACCACCTCTACAGGTCTGTCATAGAGAGCATGTAGACTTAAAGGGGTTGTAAAGGTAAATGTTTTTTCACCTTAATGCATCCTATGCATTAAGGTGAAAAAACATCCGACGGTACTGCCCCCCCCCCCCGGACCTCCGTTTTACTCACCTCACCCCTCGAAAGTCCCGCGCGTGTCCTCGTGATCCTCTTCGGTTCCCAGCCTGGCCATTGATTGGCTAGGCTGGACGATTGATAGCAGTGCAGCCATTGGCTGGTGCTGCTGTCAATCTCATACGATAAAGTGGGGCCGAGTGATACAGTTGTCGGCTATGCCCGCCGCTGTATCACGAGAGCACGCCCGCAAAAGTTTTCCACCATGCTCGCTCGCTCGCATGAAGGTGGAAAGCTTTTGCGAGGAGGAGCCGAGACAGCCGCCGAGGGACCCCAGAAGACCAGATTCGGGGACACTCTGTGCAAAACGAGGTGCACAGTGGAAGTAAGTATAACATGTTTGTTATTTAAAAAATATATATATTTCTGCCTTTAGTGTTCCTTTAACAGACCTGACGGCAAGATAACTGCATGCTGGCTTGGACATCCCTCCTTAGCCGCAACTAACCACTCTGTGTGTGACTACTTGTGAACACGGTCATTCCAGCTGCAAGAATCCACATGATTCCCAGATTACAAACAAGATAGGGTCTGTAGGTTTGTTCTTAAGTTGAATCTGTTTGTAAGTCGGAACAGGTACACTTTTTAAGTGTAGCTCCAGCCCAAAAAACTATTTTTAAGCTTTTTGGATAGCATAGGGAAGGGTTTTTAACATTTGTTTTGCTGTCTGTGCCCCTGTTCAGTAGATATCACCTCACTTTCTGTCCCGGTGACAATTGGATTTTGAAAATTTTGGGTTGTTGTGGGAACAAGCCTTGGTGATAAAGCTTCAGTAGAGACACCTTTTTTCCCCAAAATAACTCTTACAGGAGAGAATTTCCCTTCCAAGGGGTAGATTTCCTCTCACTTCCTGTTGTCTCCCTCCCTTTGTAAGTCAGATGTTTGTAACTAGGGGACCCCCTGTACATGTAACTTCTGGTGTGAAGGAGGCCTTACCCTTTGGCAGATGGTTCAAAAGTAATGTCCCCCATGCCACCAGGCTTCAAAAAAGTTTTCCACCCTAGACTTTATATGTCTGGGTGTGTATTAGGATTAATACGTAGAGGGGGGTGCATATGTTATTTAGCGTGTGTATACGTTCTATACAGTATGACTACACTTATTTTATATTTATAATCTTTATTTTATCCATTTTAAAATTTGAAATAACATACCAAAAAAATATTAAAAAACGTAATAAATCAGCATAATAGTATGGGTTACACATTTAGTTACAACAAATCAGTTCTCAGTTTTTCCAACGAGAAATAAAAAAAAAAAAAAAAAAATTAATCATAACATTTATGTTCACTATCTAATACCTATCTGTGCAATATTGGATGTTTCAATTTTATTTTTTATTTGTTATTGTCGAATGCTAATACATTTTCCTTGATGCATAGGTCTAAATGGGCCCTAAATGGCCAACACCTGATAAAAATTGTTCTATCCAGTAAGTATAAAGAAAAAGGTCTCAAACATTTTACATCAACCGAAAATGGCTGCTCAGGCTTTCCTCCGCATAGCTCACTTACACCCATGCTTCATTAACACTCATTGACACATGTACACAGGTTTGCTATAGTTTTAAATTAAACAATAATAAGTTAGTATAATATAGTTTTTATATACCGTATTTTCCGGCGTATAAGACGACTTTTTACACCGGAATTTCACAGTCAAAAACCGGGGGTCGTCTTATACACCAGGTATAGCAGCTGCTCACTCGATTTCAGCCCGCCAGGCGCTCTGTAAGTCTGTATTCTGTATTCTGCGCCGCTCAGCCAATCCCGATGTACTCTGTTGATGACAGAGCATGCTAAGCCTGCTTGGATTGGAGTAATAACCTCTGCCAATCCGAGCAGGCTTAGCATGCTCTGTCATCAACACAGTGCATCGGGATTGGCTGAGCGGCACATATACAGACTACATACAGCACCCGGCGGCGGCGGCATTTTCGTTTTGAAAAGGCATTTCATATAGCATTACAAAGCACCCGGCGGCGGCGGCGGGGGGGTTGTCTAATACGGTGAGTAGACCATAAAACCACCGTTTTTTGCAGTGTATTAGGGGGTCGTCTTATATGCCGAGTCGTCTTATACGCCGGCAAATACGGTAGTAAAAATTTAGTTTAAAATTGCTCTATTTTGCATCTGTGCGACTTTGTGTGTTGACTTTCATGTCCTTTTTTGATCGTCATTTAAGAGCCAATTGATGACAAAGACAAGGTATTGAAATGCATATTTGTTTATATCATATGTAAAACTGCATTAAACTGTGTAAGAAAAAGGTGTAAATACAGCTTAATTGTTCCTACAGAAGTTACATTTATATGGGAAATACTGCATATATACGTGCTTCGGAATTTCCAATGGAAAAAGTGAGACAGATCAGATATTCCGATCGTGTGTAGCCCATCTGAGTTTTTTCATTGGAAATTCCGATGAATTCCATCAGAGTTTAGATATAGAACATGTTCTATTTTTCTCCAATGTTATTCCGTCGGAATTCCGATTTGATTTGGCCGGGCAAAAATCCGATCATGTACGTGGCATAAGAATTTCTTGCATCCAATGCATTAAATACATGGGTAGAAATGTGTAGAAATGCATATAAAAAAAACTGTTCAATTCAATGAGATTCAAGCTATCATTTTTCAATTGCAAGTTGAAAAATAAAAGTAAACATCTGACTGGCTTGGAAATCAACTCTATAAATCAATGGTAGTTTCCTGAACAAAGAAAATACCATTTGGCTATAAACAGATCACCAGATAGGAGAGTAGATAATGGGAATCAGACACCAGCAAAAAGGTTCTTGGAAATAGAGCAGTTCACCGGTTAGAAATTACATACTTTCTTTTGCCAGGACTCTCAACGTAAAGAAATATAAAATGATCTATGGTGTCGAAAAAATAGTGTTGATGTTTAATAAAAATAGACCTAAGTATCTTATTTTATACTGCTAATTACTCACCAACAGCTTAATGGACTAAAGTATAAGAGGCTCCATATTGTCTCAAATCTCTCTGCACTATATCCAATAGATATATTTAGCTGTTGAAAGTCAAGGTATTTAGATGTCTGGTAGGCTGGGTCTAAATGGCCTAAGTTTACCCCAGTCAGGGGACCACTACAAGGCTTAGGACTAGGTCAAGTTGTTTAGGGCAACCCTTTGGGAAGATCAGGATAGTTTACGACTGTTGGAAGTTCACTATCATTGGATATTGAGCACCCATAATACAGAACGTAATGCCAACAATTGTCCAGAAGCCCACCCCCCTTCATGAATGTTAATAAAAGTAGACTCAAGACACAACTATTCACCCAGGCTTATAGCAACAACTGACAAATCCTACCCTTCAAAGATCCCAACACATGATCAGCACTTTAAGTCTCAATGCATAAAAGTGCTATAAAAATATTACTATTATCAATATTATATTATTATTATTATTATTATTTATTATTACACATAGAAATGTTTTATCTTATTCACAGAACTAATTTTACCACTTCTCTCCATCATCCATGAACAAGCTAGATGCTGACTAAGTTATAGGTGTTGTAGGTCTGGCACAATGGTTGCAATGCGTTAGGGTGTGCCACAGCAAAAATGATGCCCCCTGAATGATGCCCCCTGTCTCATTCGATGGTCAGGCTTGCTTCAGTTGCAGTACTGTGTTCCTATTCAAGAGCCCCATTTAGCTGTGAAAACAAAGGCATTCAGAAGACGGCATTGTTCCCTTTTACGAATGCCTGCCAGCCAATACTCTTTGAAAAGTGATCCACTGCAAGTCACTTTTCAGAAACTGACACGTGCAAACAAAACATTAGGCTGCAATGTTTGGGGTTTTCCATTGTCCAAAAACCTTACTAACAGCGATGAAATTGCTTAAATATTTCCATCATGGATGATCATGTTTGTGTCCTGGTTTTATCTGCCATTGTCATCCCTTTTAGAGAGTCCTCAAGACTTTTTCTAGACTAGATAGGATGGCAATTTAATGTTGACAGGGCATCTGCAGACACTGCTAGCTGGAGGGTCACCAAAGGCAATAGAGATCAGAGAGATTAGAAATGTTATTTATCACCAGCACATTTCATGCTCAATCAGACCCTTTTATTTATTCACAAACAAGTATTGTTTCAGAAGTTCAGAACCCATATACTAATGCCGCATACACACCATCACTTTATGTGATGGAAAAAAACGACACTTTCTGTGAAGTAAAAAATGACGTTTTTGAAACTTCAATTTTCAAAGACGAAGTTGCCTACACACCATCGTTTTCTCACAATGTTCTTGCAAAGTGAGGTTACGTTCCACCACGTTTTACCATTGAAGCTCACTTCATAAGTAGCTTCTGGGCATGCGTGGATGAAAAAACGTCTTAGAAAACGACGTTTTTTGCTACACACGGTCAATTTCTGTGAAGTAAAAAGTGCACTTTTGAAAAACGACACATAAAATTGAAGCATGCTTCAATTTTTTTTGGTCGTTTTTTACAAGACATAAAACGACGTTTTCCCCCACACACAGTCAATTAAAGTGACGTTTTTAAAAACGTCATTTTTTTTCATCACATAAAGTGATGGTGTGTACGCGGCATAACATCTCCATCAGGTAACAGTGTTACTATATGCATACTAAATATGATATACCGGTATATGATATGATATACAATATTTTATATATATATATATATATATATATATATATATATATATATATATATATATATACATACATATGATACTTTATGCATACGTTATTTAAATAGGTGCCAGGTTAGCACAATAAATTCCCATTGACAGTTCAAAGGTCCAAGCGTAACCTAAGTGTTTTGCTTAGGTCAGGGGTTGCCAAACCTTCAAAACAGGGGGCAAGTTTACTGCCCTTCAAATGTTATGGGGCCAGACTGTGGCCAATGGGAATAGAAAATGACCTGGTATCGGGGAAGGTAAACAACGCCATAGATTTGGTGGTTAGTGGGAGTAAAAAAAATTACATCATTGGTGTCAGTGGGAGGAATTGTGCCCCATCATTCTTGTCATTGGGAGAATTAAGCCAGATATAGATGGTTCGAATCTGCTGAATTACTGCTGAACTGCCCGAGATTCAAACTATGTATGGGCAGGCTAAATGTACCCAAGTTGATTGATCGATAATCTTGGGTACAACCAGTCTGTCAGATTTTACATACTGTACAATTATTGCTGGCGGCTGTTACAGCCTCTATTAATAATCACTGTGTTCTCCTGGTGGGAGGTGGGGGGAAGCCCACTAGAGACGTGCACACTGAAATCTTTCATTTTGGAATTTCGTTTTCATCTGAAAAATTTATTTATTTAGTTACTCCCGAAATCCGTTTTTATATATTTTGTTTCGTTAAAAAATGCATTAGTCCGAAAATCTAAATTAATTAAGGTCGAATCTGTCATTGAAGGCTTATAGTGTCTGTCGAAGATTCGACAGAGCAGCTAAACTGTACGACGTCGCAATTTTCGGTCGAATGTTCCGCTTACAAGCTATAGTAGAATTCTAATGTTGTATGACACTAGTAATAATTATATTTATGAATTATTATTACTAGTCAACCAACATTCAAATTCTTCTATGGCCTATGGGCCGAGCATTTGACCAGAAATGTCCGATTGTGGCGTTCGTCAAATCTTCTTCAAACTTTCGTCAGACACCATAAGCCTTCAATGACAGATTCAACATTTGTATGTTTTTCGCTGCTTCGTCGAATCTTCGTCGTTCATGTCGAATGGTTTACCCCATCACTGTCTCTCTATGTCGAATCTTCATGTCTCTATAATGTTGAATCTTTTCTCTCTATGTAGAATAATCTTGGACTAATAGAGTTAGGTTAGGCACATTCCCCTGCAGATTCGATAGACACAGATCGATATTGTCAGCGTCATGTCAAATCTCCTATCTATATCGAACTGTTGTAGCAACGAAAACGAAAATAAAGCATTTTTTATGTCGGATCTTTCGGATTCTGCACGTTCATTTTCGTTGGTTAAAACGATGACAAAAATTCCCGAAATTCAGACGAAAATGCATTCGGACAAAAACTAATGCACATGTCTAAAGCCCACAATGGCTTTCCCCCACGAGGGATTGCCCCATCAACATAGTCAGGAATTGAGTGATTGTCTTTCCTGGTTGCAGGTCTATGGCCGGCCTTATTTCCCCATCTCTGGTGTCAGTGTTAGGAATTGTATCCTGTTTTTGGTGTCAGTTGAAGGAATAGTGTCCCATCAATGGCGTCAGTGGAAGGAATAGTGCCCCAAGGGCCGTATAAGGGCAAGCAAAAGGGCCACATTTGGGCTATGGTTTAGAAAGTCCTAGCTTAGGCAATCATTCTTTTTTTGGGTCATTGTTCCAGGTGAATTTTGTAAAAAAATTTGGTAAGAAGGGTACTCCTTGGGAAAGCAGGCTCACTTGTGATCACTTAGCTGGTGACTTGTTTGTTCAATCATTTTGGCATGGGGTTTTTACATAATTTGTGGACCAACTATTGGTTCCTTGCAATCAGTTGCCAGATTAAGAAGCTAGTATACTGATGCCAAAACATTGCTTGTTTGTGAGTACTAATACGCTCTAACTGACCAGGTTATGTGCTGGTAATACAAACTGTTTAAAGAATTTTGGAAGTGGGATAATCTGCTTTGATGTGCTGCAGCACTCATCTCAGGCTTAATGCTGTTTGGTGTGAACCAAGCCTTATTCTTTTGTATGCCTCTTTAGAAATCCATTTATCCCCAATAACCCGACACCAGGCTGCCTGCAGGCCACCCTCCATCCCCACATAGACCTAAAAGTGAAACATTGCCCAGTGCGGCAGTTAGTATTTATTGATATATTGACCATCAAAGGCCAGCTTCACAGACACAGTTGTCATATAACAGAACTAAAACCATTGAAACCATATAAACATCAATCTTGAGACACTGGACATCCACCAATTATCCCACATTGAAAGAGTTGGTGTCTCGAAAGGTATATTTTTCAACACAGGGGGTGCTTTGGGAAATTTTATAAACTATGGCTGGACACCCCGGGATTAGCTCCAGTTGACCTTGTCCTGAATCGTTGGCTGATTGGTTAGGGTGGAATGGCTAATCTTCATATTCTTGCCCTTGGGCAGGGGTCTCCAAACTTTCTAAACAAAGGGCCGGTTCACCGTCCTTCAGACTTTAGGAGGGCCATATCATGGCCAGCGGGGGTGGACATTTTTCTGCATTAGTAGGAGTAAACATCACCACATTTGGTATTAGGTTAGGAGGAAAAGTGGCCTATCTTTGGTATCATAGGGAGTAATTGTGCTCCATTATTGGTGACCGTAGAAGAAATGGTGCCCTATTGTTGGTGTTAAGCCGCATACACACGATCAGTCCATCCGATGAGAACGGTCTGATGGACCGTTGTCATCAGTTATCCGATGAAGCTGACTGATGGACCGTCGCGCCTACACACCATCGGTTAAAAAAACGATTGTGTCAGAAAACGGTGACGTAAAACACAACGACGTGCTGAAAAAAACGAAGTTCAATGCTTCCAATGCTTCGACTTGATTCTGAGCATTTTTAACCGATGGTTGTGCCTACTAACGATCGGTTTTGACCTATCGGTTAGGAATCCATTGGTTAAATTTAAAGCAAGTTGGCTTTTTTTTAACCGATGGTTAAATAACCTATGGGTCCCACACATGATCGGTTATGACCGATGAAAACGGTCCATAAGACCGTTGTCCTCTGTTTAACCTATCGTGTGTACGAGGCCTTAGAGGTCGGATTAGTGCCCCAAGGGCCGGATAAAGGCAAGGAAAGGGCTGCATCCGGCCCCCGGGCGGCAGTTTGGAGGCCACTGCCCTTGGGGGTTGATGGGAGGTACCTATATTTGTATTTCTTTTGGTGATTATAATATCTATTGGAGATAACGCCCCACTACCATAAGTATTTATAACTCCTATATGACTGCAACTGGTGATGTACCAGTATTTGTAGCAGGACCCTCTGATTCCTTCTGTATTAAAGTGTATTGTATTTTTACTGTCTACCCTCAAGTTGTAAAGCGCTGTGTAAACTATATAAATCCTGTATAATAAAAATAATGATATATGCTCTGGAACTTGTATTGTTTATGTCAAATGCTGAATAAAGTTTTTCTGAGATAAAAACTGTATGAACAGGCTCATACTAAATCTCACTTTATTTGTGAAAGTCTGCACATAACACAAACAACACCTGATATATATACCGGAAAAAACAAGTGATTTCAAGAGTCCGGGGGCCAGTAATGATGTGTTTATTCCAAACATCCTACATATGTAGAAGTTTCTACTTTCTAAAATTCCTATAGAAATAGTTTGGTGGCCAACTGGCCAAATAGGATGAATCATTCCTTAGGGAATCCCTGCAAAGAATTCAATGGCTTTAATAAAGAATATCATTCAACGTTTGCTTGACATGCACCAGGGACAATATATTGGCTCATACCCCGTAGAAGCTTTTATCCTATTTTTACATCTGCGTTGAGCCTGTAAGCAAATAGCGAGCAATTGTGAGTCAGATCGATGTGCTCAACTACCAAACACATTGCAGTGACACCTGTCAGCAACACTACACCAATGATGCATGGCCAGACCGGAAAAGAAAACTTCTCAGCCGACACTTGCTCAGAGACATTCTTCACCTTAACATTTGCTGGGATTGTTGAGGAAACATTTACAGATTTGTAGTAACAAGCTGTAAAAATAAAGCCAGCAGAAGCGGTCTTAGGAGCAGCACTTGAGAATTAACAGTTGTATGAATAAAATATTTTATACAATTATCGGCACTATTATTATCTTGTAATAGCAGAAGGGGAGGGATTCTCTTTGAATCTGAGGCTATTAACCCCTTCAGCCTCGAAACGTTTACCCACCTTCGTGACCAGGCTTTTTTTTGCAATACAGCACTGAGTTATTTTAAACTGACAATTGCATGGTCGTGCGAGGATGTACCCCAAAAATATTTCCCCTATAAATAGAGCTTTCTTTTTGGTGGTATTTAATCACCTCTGCGGTTTTATTTGTTTGCGCTATAAACTAATTAAAAAAAAAAAGTTGGAAAAAACCCCCTGATATTTATAACTTTATACTATAAAACATTTTTTTTAAAAATCCAATGTATTCATCAATTTAGCCCAATATGTATTTCGCTACATGTTTTTGGTAAAAAAAAAAAAAAAGCAATAAGCATATTTATTGTTTAGTTGGCGCAAAGTTTATAGCATCTACAAACTATTGATTTTTTTTATTGTTTTTACTAGTAAGGGAGGAAACTAGTGATTTTTAGCAGGACTGCGACACAAATCTGACACTAACTGACACTTTTTGGCGACTAGTGGCACCAATACAGTGATCAGTGCTGAACAAATGCACTGTCACTGTACTAATGACACTGACAGAGAAGGGGTTAACACCAGGGGTGATCAAGGGGTTAATTGTGCTCCTAGGGAGTGCTTTCTAACTGTGTGGGGGATGCTTTGACTGAGAGAAGACAGAGATCTGTGTTTCTGCTTAGCAGAAACACAAGATCTTCATCTTCCGCTCTCACATAACAGCGATCTGCCTTGTTTAGCTAGGCAGACCGTTGTTCTGTCTGCCTACGGAACAATCACGAGGTTCCGGCAAACAATCAGGTTCGCCGGACCCGCTGATTGGCTCCCGATGTGAACAATCACAGCGGAAGCGGGTTGCCGTGCCCCAAACCCAGTGCACACAATCACGTACAGAAGTCCAGAGGTCCAGAAGTGGACCTTCTGCCCCCGACCATTTTGCTGGTCAATGACCAGCCCACTTTTTGCGATTCGGCACTGCGTCGCTTTAACTGACAATTGCACGGTCGTGCGACGTGGCTCCCAAATTGCCGTCCTTATTTCCCCACAAATAGAGCTTTCTTTTGTTGGTATTTGATCACCTCTGCGGTTTTTATTTTTATGCGCTATAAACAAAAATAGAACGTAATAAATATCCCCCAAAAATATATAAAAAAACGATTTTTTTTCCTCAGTTTAGGCAGATACGTATTCTTCTACATATTTTTCGTAAAAAAAATCGCAATGAGTGTTTATTGATTGGTTTGCGCAAAAGTTATAGCGTCTAAAAAATAGGGGATAGACTTATAGCATTTTTATTAATATATATTTTTTTACTAGTAATGGCGGCGATCTGCGATTTTTATCGGTACTGCGACCTTATGCACTAAGCACTGATCCAAAGTGTGAAACGCGTTGGCTGCTATCCCTACTTTTGTTGCATTTTTGTAGTGCATTTTCTGTTCTGGTTTTACAATAAAGACAACCGAAAGGTCTGTTGGAGTGCGGCTGTCCATTTTTCTTAGCCTTCATCTATTGCCTCGTGCCCCTAGTGGCTGAAATGCAAAATCACATTATATTACGTGATTTTGCGCAGTCGAGCCGGCCTGCCACCGTAAAACTAAGGTGGGCAGTCGGCAAGAGGTTAAAGAAAACCTGTTATGACAAAGTGAAAAAGTAAATTGCTATTGGTGTCCTTCTTCTGAAAATTCTAGTTTCCAGGCTGTTAATGGCCTAATAATTTTACAAAATAGTTGAACAAGTATACAGCATTTTAAGTCAGCGCTCCTATTCTGGACCAACAACTTAAAACTTTGTGAAGCCATTGGATCAGCCTGACAGCCAGGTAGCTAGAATATTCAGAAGGTGGTAAGTAACAATAGCCTAAATTTTTTTTCTTGTGTGAGGTTTCCTTTAATGTAAAGGTATCTGTTAGACGCCCTTTATCATCTCATGATATAAATTTGATTACTATTAGACAAAAGACAATGGAACACAGTTGAATATATAAATAGTACCTGCCAAATGTTTAGACATGCACTGCAACTTGCATTTGCCCGGGCAGGAAAAAGCGGGATATTTCAGCAAGGTATATTGGTGTTCTTAAGATTATAGATGTCTAGTTGGAAATTTTAAGAATCACCTTTTGTTGTCATTGTGAGCACAAAAATAAGTTCTATGCACAGTACATGATAAAGCTGGAGAGGGAAGAGAGACCGTTTAACAGAAGGATCTCTTCCAATCAGGATATGGTTACTTTTTCCTTGGAAGATAAAAGATATAAAATGAATGGAAGTCTCTGACTCAACTGCGAGTTTAAGGCCGCGTACACACGATCATTTTTTAGCATGAAAAAAAACGTTGTTTTTCAGCATGTCAAAAAAACGACGTTTTCCCAACTTCATCATTAAAACAATGTTGCCCACACACCATCGTTTTTTAAAAACGATCTAGCAAAGCGCGGTGACGTACAACAAGTACGACGGCACTATAAAGGTGAAGTTCCATTCGCCTTTGGGCTGCTTTTAGCTGATTCCGTGTTAGTAAAAGACGATTCACGCTTTTTACATCTGTTACAGCGTGATGAATGTGCTTACTCCATTATGACCGGTAGTTTTACCAGAACGAGCGCTGCCGTCTCATAACTTGCTTCTGAGCATGCGCAGGTTTTTTACGTCGTTTTAGCCCACACACGATAATTTTTTACAACCCGAAAAACGACTTAGTTTAAAACGACGTAAAAAAATGCAGCATGTTCGAATTTTTTTTTTCGTTTTTCAGAACCCGAAAAATGATGTGAAGCCCACACACGATCATTTTAAATGACATTTTTGAAAAACAACGTTTTTTTCATGCCGAAAAATGATCGTGTGTATAAGACTTTTTTGATATACTAGTGTCTTTTTTTCAATTTATCTAACAATGTAAAAATCCCAAACCAAATGGGTTGTGACAGGATTTTTTTTTTTGGTGTGCTGTTTTAAATATACTAAGGTCTTGTTCACACGGGTGGAGGTAAAAGCCAGCAGTTGAGCTTCCATTTAACGCCCCCTGACTGCCCACCTAGATGTTTTACACATGCCATGGCCTTGTTTCAAGGCCATGGCAAACATTATAACCCATGTTCAATTTGACAGGCAGTACCATCACCAAACACAACACAACCAATACCATAAACACCACACCGCAACCATGAGCCATACAAAACAGCGTTTAAAAAAAGAGGGAATTCTTAATGCCTGGCAGCCACTGCTCTACCAGCCTCTGAAAAGTGATCTACCACAGATTGGTGGTAAAGACTGTCTCATGTAGTGGCGGCTGGTGTTTTTTTGCTTGGGGGGCAGCAAACAACCCCCCCCCGCTCGCTGTCTGACGGTTGGTCTGAAACATCTAGGTGGCGGGCATCGGCAGCGGGTATTAGCATCGGGCATTGGCATCAGGCAGCGACTCCTGTGTCCTTTTCTCCATCACGGCACCCGTGCGTCTCCTCCCCTCTGTCCAATATGATTGCCTGTCCTTTCAGCCAATCAGGTGATGGGTCTCAAGACTGGCTTCCTGATTGGCCAGGAGGAAGATCAGTCTTACAATAGCGAATATTCATTCGCTGTTGTAACACATCTGGAAGGGCTCAGTTCACATTCTTTGCACCCCGAGCCCTCCCTATTTTAAAGCCTATTAGAGCCTCTGGCTCTAATCAGGAGCTTCAAACCCCCCCATCATTGGAATCCATGTATACGGGGTGCTGAAAGGGGCTGGACGCATGGATAGGGGGAGGACCCTGTGCGCCCATAATGGACAAGCTGCCCCTGGCCGCATGTGGGAACAAGCCCTAAAGCTTTCCTATATAAGGCAGGGTTTCTCAACCAGGGTTCATTGGAACCCAAGGGTTCCTCTATAGTTTGCTAGGGGTTCCTTGACCATTGAGCACTTTCTGCCTCTCAGATAAGTTTCCACTGACACCTTTGATCTTTTTAGCTATTTGCAAGGGGGTAATTATTGGGGGTAATCATTGCCATTGACCATCACACTTATGTATCATGAGTTGCAGATATAGTCATCTTTAGCAGGGGTTCCCTGAGACCAGAAAGTTATTTTAAAGGTTCCTTTGTGTTTTAAGGTTGAATTAGGCTGATATTAGGCCTCATGCACACTGAGGCCGCGTACACACGATCAGTCAAAACCGATGAAAACGGACTGAAGGACCGTTTCATCGGTCCAAACCGATCGTGTGTAGGCCCCATCGGTCAGTTATCCTTCGGTCAAAAAAATGAGAACTTGCTTTAAAATTAAACCGATGGATGCCTAACCGATAGGTCAAAACCGATCGTTAGTATGCAAAAGCATCGGTCAAAAAGCCACGCATGCTCAGAATCAAGTCGACGCATGCTTGGAAGCATTGAACTTATTTTTTTTCAGCACGTCGTGTGTTTTACGTCACCGCGTTCTAACACAATCGTTTTTTTAACCGATGGTGTGTAGGCACATCAGACCATCAGTCAGCTTCATCGGTTAAACGTTGAAAACGGTCCTTTGGACCGTTCTCATCGGATGGACTGATCGTGTGTATGCGGCCTAAGCCTTTAGTTCTGGTGCATGAGATTCTGGCATTTAGGTACAGGTAGAAAGTATGGGTGCACATTCTAGCCCCTCTGCCAGGAAGCCTGTGAAAACTCTATGAAGACTCGTACACACGACAGAGTTTCTCGGCAAAAACCAGCAAGAAACGTTTTTTTTTTTTTATTGCCGAGGAAACCGGTCGATGAGGAAACTGTCGAGGATCTCGTCGAGCCAAAAATAGAGCATGTCTTCTTGGAATGGAGAAATTTGGCTCGCCGAGATCCTCGACAGCCTAACAAGGAACTCGAAGAGCAAAACAATGTGTTTCGCCCGTCGAGTTTCTCGGTCGTGTGTACGAGGCTTCAGAGGCTGACATCAAGGCAGTATGCATCCAGGGATAAATGCCCAGGCATTCAGCATGCTGACCAGATGCAGCAGCTGTCAGCCTCACAGAGTTTTATGGGCTGCCACCATGGCTGGATGGTGCTCCTTTGCCTTCTACCCGTACCTAAACTCTAGAGTATCATACACTGGTGATAAACGCCTGGTGTGCATGATGACTAAGACTGAGCAGGAACACATTTGGTTCCAATCTTGTGTGGTCCATGTGTCTTAAAACAACTGAACTTTAGCAACCAGCCAGCCAGATGCAAGTCTTTTGCTGGACAGCAAGAAAATGGAAGAGTAAATCTGACTGGTTGTGCAACAAAAACAACCTTTATCAAGGGCACATTGATATATAAGGCCCAAAACATGTACTAAATTATAGAACGTTGGGCACCTCTTTGAAGTTAGTAGAAAACAGTTTTGCAAACATTTACAAACACTGTTATTCTTTTAAAAAGCTGAGCCCATCACAGAACCCGTAATATTCTTTTTAGTGGTGAAAAATTACCAATACAGTTTTATATTCAAAGTTTAAAGTAGGCACCCCAGGAGGATATACAAGTGCACAGGGAAATTAACCTAAAGCAACAAATAATTATGTGCTCCGCTGTTCTTACCATGAAGTCCCTAAAGGCATGATTACACTTCAGGAAATCTATTTTGTATAACTAGAAGAAAGACTCAGTTTGTGAACTCTTAGATGTTTTCTGCATTTCTGCATGACTGGCTCCTAAAATGTGATTTGATCTTCATCTGAGACATGATAATAAATACAGACAGTGTTCTTTAACAAAGAACACAAACACGATTTTATTTTACAAAATATCTAATGTCCATTAGGTTACTGATGGAAACATCATGTGAGTTCCTGGGATTGTGACATCTTGAAACGGGAATACTTAACAAGGTGGTCCAGCCCCCCACAAAAAATTAAAAGTCAGCAGCTACAAATACTGCAACTGCTGACCTTTAATATATCGACACTTAACTGTCCAGGGAGAATGCGATGTTGGCACTCCGGCTGATCTTCGGATTGGCTGTCGGGTTCCGGCGCCGCCATTCCTGGTAAGGGAACCCTACTGCGATGCGATTTTTAATTGGTCCGTCGGTAGAGGAAGGAGGAGGGGGCCGAAATTTTGAGAGACCCCCTTCTCCAGGAAATGAGGAACAGTACCTGTCAAAAACAGGTACCCCCCCCCCTCTGCAAGGTGCCAAATGTGGCACCAGAAGTAGAAGACGGATAAGTGAAAGTTCCACTTTTGGGTGGAACTCCGCTTTAATGTCAGTTGTTCTTATCAATTCAATTATAAGTTTAACATATTTTGTAGAATATAAATAATTTAAAAGTGGTTGTAAACCTCAGGCATGAAATATGAACAAAGTGTATCCCTCTATAATGTGTACTTGTCACAATCCAGAGCACTACGTGCCATTTCTGTCTGCTGCTTTATTCCTCTGCTATCAGCTTGAATAATTTCTGACAAGTTTCCCTGACACCAAGAGAAACATGGTGACGGGGAGGGTGTTCCAGCAAATTGACAACCTCAGTGGGGTGTCCCTTTCCTCCAATCAGCTCACATAACTCTCCTCACTAAGCTCTCAGAGGTCCTTATATGTAGATTTACTGTAGCTCATACGACTGGGTTACTAAAGATATTTCCAAACAAAAAGTCTACAGCCAGGCAAAACTACCACAAGACAAGCTCTGAATAAGTGTGCATTTGAGAGAATGCCACAGAGCACATCTTTTACAGACCCCCCCAGATGTTACACAGGACAACTGCAACATTTTTCCATGGCCTATAAAATTATAACTAATCAACAATAAAAGTTAAAACCATAGAAAATCTATAAAACATGACAGAACAGATATAATAGAGAAGGGATACTTTGCTTGTTCAAGGTCTGAACTATTTGCAGCCACCAATAACCCAACAAAGTAATAGGAAATACTACAACAGATTCTCATGATGCTGGCTTAAAAGAAGATCAGAGCGGCTTACAGAAATTCCATATCTTAAAAAGACCAAGTCGTACCCTTGATCCCACTCAAATACTGTGCCATGATCTGTACCCGCAAATTCACTTAAAGTGTATGTAACCTTTCTTCGTCCCTCTGGGCATCAGTGGTGGACATGGACTTCAATGTTTTTTTTTAAGAACATAATTAGAGCCTGAGGCTCTAATTGGCTTAAGAAAAGGGTAGGCTTGGGGCGCAGAGCACTACGCCCTGAGCCCACCCACTTGTGTGACAATAGCGAATTAATATTCGATATTGTCTTCCTGATTCTCCTCTTAGCCATTCTGGAAGCAGTTCCTGAGACCCGAATGTCTCAGCAATCGGGTCTCAGTCAGGACCCACTTTCTGTTCAGCCTGGAGGAGAAGCAATGGCCCCAGGGCGAGGGGGCTGCAGCTCGGATGCATGTCTGCCTGATCTGCCTCTGATCGTGGCCGCATTCCTGTCTGTCTCCCACGTTGGGAGGGATCGCCGCATTCCCATAAGTCACCCACGGGAGGGGGTGGGGGGATCGCTGCATTCCCATCCATCCCCCGCAAGTGGGGATTACTGTTGGTTTGACACCCCCAAAATATTTAGCACCAGCTGCCACTGCTGGGCATGTAGATTGAAAGACTATTATTAACCAATCTTTGCATACAACGCGGCAATCAGTAACCATTATTTTAGGTTATTTATTCAGGTCAATTGATGATCCTCTTCTTCTCCACACTGCATGGCCTTGGCCTGTGGGCACGGCTAAGCCTCAAAGCTTAACATGTCTTGATGACATCGCTATAGTTCATATCATCCTTCCACCTTGCATTGTGCAGCATGAAAAATGTGGTTGATTTACTAAAACCGGTGCAGATTTGCGTAGAAACCAATCAGCTTCCATATATTTTTTGTCAAAGCCTAATTGAACAAGCTGAATTTAGAAGCTGATTGGCATTTTAGTAAATCAACCCCGATGTGTACAAACACTTCAGGTGGCCTTTTAGCTCACTCACTAACCCTCCGGGTGCACTGCTGACTCAGTAGGACCCATTCTTGCCTGATGCATCTCTGAGGCCCTGTACACACGGCCGAGGAACTCGACGTGCCAAACACATCGAGTTCCTCGGCCAGTTCAGCCCTGAAGCCGCCGAGGAGCTCGGCGGGCCGAGAGCTCCCATAGAACAACGAGGAAATAGAGAACATGTTCTCTATTTCCTCGTCGAGCTCCTCGTCGGCTTCCTCGGCGAAATTGTACACACGGCCGGGTTTCTCGGCAGAATTCAGCCAGAAACTCGGTCGGAAGCTGAATTCTGCCGAGGAAACTGGTCGTGTGTACGGGGCCTAAGGCCTCGTCGTACACCCAGCAAGAAGAAACTTACTGGGATTTTTTTTTTGCCGAGGAAACCGGACGTGTGTACATTTTTCGATGAGGAAACTGTGGAGGATCCCGTCGAGCCAAAAAGAGAGCATGTCTTCTTTTTCCTCAGCCTAACAAGGAACTCGACGAGGAAAACTATGTGTTTCGCCCGTCGAGTTCCTCGGTCGTGTGTACGAGGCTTCACTCTTTTTTTCTTCTTCAGATTTCAAAAAGTTTGATTGTAAGATACGTACAGCAAGCTACATCATTTTCTGCCTGTCCTTCTCCTACTTCTCAACCAGGAGATGTAATAGGAGGAGGGTTTGGCAGAGAACTACTGTATGGTGGAGATTTACTAAAACTGGTGCATACAGAATCTCGTGCAGCTGTGCCTACTAACCAATTAGCTTCTAGATGTTATTGTCAAATCTTCATTGAACAAGCTGAATTTAGAAGCAGATTGGATACTATGAACAGCTGCACCAGATTCTGTGGGCTCCAGTTTTAGTGAATCTCCACCCATGTGTCTTAGCTTTCTGAATATCTGTACAATTAACAACAGCGATTTTTTTAAATGTAAAGCCTCGTACACATGACCGAGTTTCTCGGCAAAAACCAGCAAGAAACTTGCTGTTTTTTTTTTTTTTGCCGAGGAAATCGGTCGTGTGTACACTTTTCGACGAGGAAACTGTCGAGGAACTCGTCAAGCCAAAAAGAGAGCATGTCTTCTTTTTCCTTGACAGCAATGGAGAACTTTGGCTTGCCGAGATCCTCGACAGCCTAACAAGGAACTTGACGAGCAAAACGATGTGTTTCGCCCATCGAGTTCCTCGGTCGTGTGTACGAGGCTTGAGAAGCAAAAAAAGATGATGGAGGTTCAGCTTGTTCAGGTGAAAATGTGATCTTTCCTATTAAGGCCGTGTACACACGGGCAAACATGTACGATGAAACCGGTCCGCCGGACCGTTTTCACCGTACATGTCTGCCCGGGGATTTCTGTACGATGGCTGTACTAATCATCGTACAGAAATCCGTGTCTCCGCGACGATGACGCGGCGACGTGGGCGGACCTGCCAGTTAAATGCTTCCACGCATGCGTCGAAGTCATTCGACGCATGCGAGGGATGGCGGGCGCTCGGACATGTACGGTAGGTCTGTACAGACGACCGAACATGTCCGAGCGGGCAGGATTCCAGAAATATTTGCCCGCTGGGAAAAGGCCCGGCGGGCAAATGTTTGCTGGAATCCTGCACGCTCGGGCCTACACACGACCAACATGTCTGCTGAAACTGGTCCGCGGACCAGTTTCAGCAGACATGTTCGGTCGTCTGTATGGCCCATAAGACAACGAGGCTTGCTGGAGGAGATGCTTTTAATCTTCAAGCTACATTACTTTTCCAGGTAATCCTGCCTGTGACGTGGGTATGGGGGACGATAATAGAACAAATTATTGACAAGAAACATGGAAAAAGTGGCAACGCTGCATAGAGAAGAGTGCGCAGAGTGTTGCCGCTTGGAATAAGGTGCAACTAACTGGCAGGATCACTAGTTACTTTCTAACTAATGCAACATTTGTACAGGCAACTAAGAACACAAATAATCAGATAATTTTATTTGGGAAGCTCTCATGGAAAAAATAGCTTTTGGTTTTACTGACATTCCACAAGACATACTAACCCAAAAATATATTTGTTTGTAAACTGGAACATTGTTCTGTACATGAAAGGGTCAACGAAACTCCGAACTGCTGCATTGGTCTGGTAAGCAGCTGCAAAAACCATTTGGTTAAAGATTTTGCCAATAACCGAGGCTATACTAGTTACTAAATATAAGGCTTGACATGCTCTTTCCATCCATAATCTTGATGGTTTAATCCATGTGTTTATTGGGATATTGCAGTGTAAACATTGCGTGTGCATCTGTTAAAAAAAGATTGTCTTTATTTGTTATTAGGATTTACGTCAGCTCACATTTTAGGAGGCTTTCGTTTTAGAAAGCGAGTATAACTTAGAAAGGTCCCACAAGGGGAAAAAAGGAGTACATTTTAGCTTGTACTGCTTAATTGGATACTTTATTATATCCTCCTTTTTCTTCCCCTATCTTGTTTGGTATCATATAGTCCCATCTACGGTATCTTCCCCAGCTTTTTTCCCTTTGTGGGATCTTTCTAAGTATTCTATGGATAGATACCTGGCTATTCTAATGCCCTGTACACACGATCGGTTCGTCTGATGAAAGCTGACCAATGGACCGTTTTCCTCGGACAAACTGATCGTGTGCGGGCCCCATCAGTTTTTTTCCCCATCAGTGAAAAAAAATAGAACCTGTTTTAAATTTTTCGTATGGTTAAAAAAACAATAGAAAAAAACGATCGTCTGTGGGGAAATCCATCGGTCAAAAATCCAAGCATGCTCAGAATCAAGTCAATGCATGCTCGGAAGCATTGAACTTCATTTTTCTCTGCACGTCGTTGTGTTTTACGTCACCGCGTTGGACACGATGGGATTTTTAACCGATGGTGTGTAGGCACGACTGATGAAAGTCAGCTTCATCGGATATCTGATGAAAAAATCCATCAGTTCGTTTTCATCAGACGAACCGATCGTGTGTACAGGGCATAAGGCTTAGGAACACAACATTGTAAAGCCAGTATAACATGGTATCTGGAAATCTCCAGTTTCCATTTCTGTGCCTAGAAGTAATATGTATGTACCTTATCATCACAGGACACATATCTTTATTTTTTATCAGTTTTATTTTAACTATTTTTTATACTTTTTACTCTATGGGTATTTATGTATTATCCTATCATATGCACAACAACAATGGTTAATCAGGAACTGTTTAAAGTTAAAACCTGAGCAGAACAATTTGGCTCGGTTCACACTGGGGCGACATGGGATCCGACTTGTGAGAGCACAAGTTGCATGACATGTCAAATTCAATGTTTCCCTATGAGAGCCATCTTAACTTATCTGACACAAGTCGCTCTGACTTTAGAAAAGTTTCCTGTACTACTTTGGTCCGACTTTGATACGACTTCAGTTCAATGTCATAGAGTGTAAAAAGTCACATTACGTCAGATCAAAGTCAGACTGAAGTCGGATCAGAAGTTGCATGACTTTCATGTCGGAGCAATGTGAACCTGGGCTTAGTGATCTTATAAAGCACTATACTAAGAAAGTATCATGTTCCAGACTTTTACCATCACAGTCACTGTTAAGCCTCGTGCACACGACCGAGTTTCTCGGCAAAAACCAGCAAGAAACTTGCTGGGAGATATTTTTTTGCTGAAGAAACCGGTCGTGTGTACATTTTCGTCGAGGAAACTGTCGAGAAACTCGACGAGCCAAAAAGAGAGCATGTTCCCTATTTCCTTGACGGGAATGGAGAAAATTGGCTTGTCGAGTTCCTCGACAGCCTAACAAGGAACTCGATGAGCAAAACGATGTGTTTCGCCCGTCGAGTTCCTCGGTCGTGTGTACGAGGCTTAAGCCTACATGTATTAACATTTTCTAGCCAAACTTATGGTATTGGATTTAACAAATCCAGTAAGAGTATCCGATGTTCTGCTGCTATAACAATTTTACCATTAGTGTATAAGTATGCTATGATCACCCACATTTCATAAGAACCAAGTTCCAAATATGTGATTGAGTACGAAAGGGTTAGCCCCCCCTCTCAGGTTGTCATTGTTGTCTGCATCTCTGCTGGGGAGATTCACCCTCTCTATTTGCCCCGGTGACGACTGTCACTGGATCCGAAGTCACAGAATATTCAACATTTTTAGTTATTATGGGAACAAGAATATAGGGGTCATCATCCAACAGAGGCATTGTTCCAGTGACCACTGTCTAAAGCTAGCCATGCATTGCTTGAATACTGGCCAATTTCTGCTGGGTTGCACTGGGTGGAAAATTATCTGCTGAACAGTGACTGCAGCCAATCAGATGCAGTTATTGTTCGGGTATACAGATAGCCACATTGG
Organism: Rana temporaria; assembly: GCF_905171775.1. Classification (NCBI taxonomy): domain Eukaryota; kingdom Metazoa; phylum Chordata; class Amphibia; order Anura; family Ranidae; genus Rana; species Rana temporaria. Next base: position 105,094,649 of record NC_053496.1, on the reverse strand, counting down.
CCTCAGCAGTCAGAATACAATATCCGGCAGGGGAAATTCCTCTATCCACACTGTTTAGAGTATGTCTAGCCTAAGGGCGGATTTTCCTCCCTTTGTAGAGACTTTTTTTTTCTCTTTTTCACAACTTCCTTTTGTGTCTACATGACAAGAAATAGTTTATTCACAATTATGTGTTTTCAACCAACAAACCTTTATTAGGTGTTATTTTTTGTATGGCTAAAATGTGTCTCTCTGGGATACCAATGGCTGTAGTGTGACTGGTCCCATTGCCTGTAATTGTGGGCCATTTCCATGCACTTTCTCAAGTGTTTTCATGGTAAATTACAAATGGGCATTATGTTACCATTTTTTTTTTCATCTCTCAGGCCAATATATTCTTCAGGCTTCATTTACACCGGCACTGTGAAACCTGCACTGCTATGAATTTAGATGATATTTCTAAACTCATATAAATGGATATATTGGGCCAGATCCTCAAAGAGGTTACACTGGCGTATCTATTGATACGCCACGTAACTTCTATTTTGCTCCGGCGTATATTTGTTTTGTATCCACAAAACAAGATACGCCTGAAGCTGTGCTAGATCCGACTGGCGTACATCTTAGTACGCCGTCGGATCTAAGGTGCATTTTTACGCTGGCCGCTAGGTGGCGTTTTCTGTTGATTTCCTTGTCGAGTATGCAAATTAGCTAGATACGTGAATCCACAAACGTACGTCCGGCCGGCGCATTTTTTTACGTAGTTTCCGTAAGGCTTTTTTCGGCGTATAGTTACCCCTGCTATATGAAGCGTATCCTATGTTAAGTATGGCCGTCGTTCCCGCGTCAAAATTTGAATTTTTTACATCAGTTGCGTAAGTCGTTCGCGAATAGGGCTTTGCATAGAATGACGTTCACGTCATAAGCATTGGCTTGTTGCGGGTTAATTTCGAGCATGCGCACTGGGACACCCCCACGGACGGCGCATGCGCCGTTCAAAAAAAATGTCGGGTCAAGAAGTATTTACATAAAACACGCCCCCATCACATCCATTTGAATTGCGCAACCTTACTCCACCAAAGTTACACTACGCCGCCGTAACTTACGGCGCATATTCTTTGAGGATAAGGAAAATACGCTGAAAGTTACGACGGCGTAGTGTATCAGAGATACACTATGCCGGACGCAACAATGCGCCAGGCTACGTGGATCTGGCCCATTGTTTTTTCATCTGAGTGGTTAAATGCGAATAGAGCCTCCAACAGAACCTATACAGATCCAAGTGATCTGGGAGGCATAAAAGTTGTTTATACTTCTCAGATGACGGTCCCTGTACTTAGAAAAGCTAAACGCAGGAGTGCCAGTGTGAATGAGACCTAAAGACAAAGCTGATACATTTAAAAACATTAATCTAATGTTAATCTAATGTATTTTGCTTACAGGTATATCTATCACTTAATAATGTGAGTTCACGTTCATTAGTTAATTTGGTTATTTGCAGAACAGCCATGTCTTTGAGGTTCCTACAGACATAAAATAAAGTTCCATTGACCTTGGTGTTACAGTCAGGATGGTCAATAACATATATTTAGGGTGTACCCAACCTTGCCAGACTTTTCCTGGCTGAGTCTTCTAGATGAAAATCCGATCGGCTAGGATGGATTTTCCAGAGCGAACATCATTGCTTATCGCCATGAGACAAGCAGCCTAAAAATGCATTTATATGGTTGGCCTTAAACGGGGTTATGTTAAACAAACGATCCACTTGTTTAAAGACTGTTGATTCAAGCACGTCAATAAATTATATATTTTTTCTTTTGCACAAATCCTCTGAGTTATACCCTATGGGCTGGTAAAGCAGCATAAGCTTTTGATCTGAAGTCAAAATGAGAACGCAGAAGAAAAGCTGACATTTTTTACTCGAAAATTCATTTGCCATGGTTGATCTTGCCTAACTGCGCATCAGCTTCATGACAATATGCCCTTGCGTAAATGTAAAATACCAAACTAAGGCTCAGAGCCAAGGATCTAAAGCAAGAAACATTTTCAAAATATTATTTTTATCATAAGAAAAACTGTATTAAGTTAGAGTCGCTGTTAACTTCAGTCTGTAATTCAAATAAAATCCCAAAGCTCAAGACACCTTTAGCAGTAAAATGTCAAACAGCTGAAACCTCTAACGCTTGTGACAACCCTGTGTCAGGATGTAGAAGAGACAGCATGCTGCCCGCATTAAGGAGATTGGAGGATATATAGAAACAATTTTGTGATTGCCATCTACACCTTTTTTAATGTTATTATAACCAGTGGGTCACCTAAGATTATATCTGAACAGTTCACGGGCATTAGTTGGCAATCGGACATGCTTACATGATAATACTGCCAAGGAATCCTATTTTTTACTTTTTAACACATAGACATGGGAATGTCTACATTTATATGAATTCTACAGGCACTTCCAGCACCAGCATTATCTCATAGTAACAAAATAAACTTTTCAACTCAAAATAAGGGTGTCTGTCACAGTCTGAAGAAAGATATAGACAACGCATGTGTCAAATTAGGTAACACTGTGTGACAATAATCTATGGGCATTTTACACAGTTGAATAAAGCTGGCCATACATGGGTTGAAATTTGGCTGGCTCAGCAGGGAACGGCCAAATTATGATGTATGTCATGTATGTCACTGTGGGTAAACAGTAGTCGATCTACCAATCCACTTCTGTTCAACCGCCCTGTTGGAAATAAGCTGCTTAATCAGTGCTGCAGGCAGAACACTGCAATGCTGATCGGTGTATTCTGATGCCAGGGGAGTTTCCTCGCTTTCAGAATACAATGACACAGCAGGGAGGATGGGGAAATCAGTGAGGATGGGGGAATCAGGTCAGATTTTTTTGTTCAACTTGCATGCTGCATAAAAAAACGGACTCATCTATGAGCCTAGGACTGCCCATAGATGGGTCCCCTTTTTTTTTATCAGCCAGCAGAAAAAGCTGAAAAAAAACACACAAGAAAGGTGGATCAAGAAATCCTCCCCACTGTGCTATTGTATTCTGACAGCAGGGAATTCTTCATGGACAGTGCTGCAGCAGATGGAAAAATTTCCAACATTCCCAATCATCAGAAGTTGATTGTTAGATTGACTTCTGACTCCTGTCAAGTGGGAACAGCCGTAGATGGGTTGAAATTGGGCCCTGCTGAACTTGCCAAATTTTGATCCATTTATGGCCAGCTCAAGGCTGGCCCTAGACTTGGAGGATTTTGTTTGAAAGTTTGGATGATTAAGTAAAAAAAAACTCCTCTGACCATTTGATAGTGCTTTCATGGGCTCGACTGGTTTTTAACAACTTTTTGTTTGAGTACCATGTAAATATATTAATTGTTGTTGAAAGATTTTGATTTGAGCAGAATTGATGTAATGTTGCATACACATATGACCAGTTATGATTTTTCTCCTCCGGGAGCGGAATTTTCCATCCTTGTCCTACAATTTTTTTTCACTCACTCTAACCATAACCAACTCTTAGATAGTCAAGTGAGTGTTCTGAAAACAACAGTTTTACAAAATTCTACAGGTGTAAGGCCAGCTTGAGGCCCCGTACACACGGCCGAGAAACTTGACGAGCAAAACACATAGTTTTGCTCGTCGAGTTCCTTGTGAAGCCGCCGAGGATCTCGGCGAGCCAAGTTTCCCCGTTGACTAACGAGGAAATAGAGAACATGTTCTCTATTTGGCCCGACGAGATCCTTGTCGGTTTCCTCGGCCGAAAGTGTACACACAGCCGGGTTTCTCGGCAGAATACAGCTCCGATCGAGTTTCTGGCTGAATTCTGCTGAGAAACTCGGTCGTGTGTACGGGGCCTAAGAATGTAACCATGTTCATTAGCATATACAGCAGAGGCCTCCAAACTGTGGCCCTGGGGCCAGATGTGACCCTTTGCTTGCCTTTACTCTGCCCTTGGGGCACTATTCATCCCACTGATGTGATACCCTATTCTGCCCACTAACACCAAAAATGGGGCATGATTCCTACCACTGACATCAACAACGGGGCACAATTTTTCCTACTGACACCAACAATGGGTCACTATTCCTGTCCCTAATACCAAAGATAGGGCACTGGTTACTCCCACCAAAATTCTACTCCATCTGGCTACAGTTTGGCACCTCAAAGACAATAAACTAGCTCTTTGTTTTGAAAGTTTAGAGACCTCTGGTATACAGTATCTAATGCCATTTTTCCCTATTAGCTCAAGTAGGGATATATTAAAACCCATTCCAGTTTTTGTTTGCTGTCTACGTCTCATGTGGGAGCTTTCCTTTCACATCCTGCCCTGTAGGTACAGCAGAACATGTCTCTAAAGTGAGGGAAATCAGCCCTTAGACAGTTGTCATTGGGAAAAATGTCTCCATTGGAAGATTTCCCCTCAATAATTTTTCTGGTGACATCTCTAAATGTTTGATTTTCTCTCTCACGTTCATTCCACATGCAATCTTCAATGGGACAAATAAAGAGGATGACTCTCTCTAGTGGGGATAAAGAGAGATATATACGTATACTGTATATATATATATATATATATATATATATATATATATATATATATATATATATATATATATAACTTTCAGAAGTGTGAATCTTCTAAATGTTGATGTTTTTTACTGCATGTTTTACTATTGGAATCTCAGTAAAAGTTTGAGATTCTCTTTTTGGTGTGTTGGGCATTTTTCTGCTTGTTGATTTGTGTGGTGTCTCCATTGCCCATGCACCTAGAGCGAGAAAGTTAAAGGTGTGGGATTGTTAGGATATATCAGCAATAAACTTGACAGGGGTTCTAACCCTCTCACCACTTTGTCTAAAAAGGCTTTAGACGCTCTTTGGATACCGATGCAGGAGATTTGCCATCTGCAGCACCATTAAAGGTTGCACTTGGCACCAGTGATGTCTATAAGGGTTAAATACGTTAACATCTTTTCTGCAGGAGATATGTACTGTCAATCCCTGTAATGTATCATGATGTAGAAGGCACGATGGCTCTGTGAAAAGGTTTCTTCCATTGACGTTGCTGTTTTGAGCAGCAGTAGGTTTTGGTCCCAAAAATAACTTCAAAAGGACCCGTGGACAAGAGGTCACCATTCCTATCATTTTTACATAACATACTGCCCAAAGGTGAAAGATACATAATAGTTACATCTCTGTTTAAGTGACGCTGTGGTCTGTGATAAGTCATCTGAAGGGACTGTATGTTTTTCGTACTCCTACTACTACAACATAAAAAAAAAACAGTTGTCTCTAAAGAGTCCTATGTGTGACTGGTCTAGATGTTCTATGGATCAAAAACATAGCAAAATGAAATGCTGTGCTAGAATTAGGCTCTTGTTGAGGAGCTCTCCAAAGCATACTAGAAACCTGTAAGTTCTCATACATACCGGCAACGTTTTGAATAACTTTTCCAGCTTTTATTAAGCCTATCAACGACTATAGCTAATAATTATAATATAAGCATTGTAAGTGTCCATGTACCATAAACACTTACAAGAGTGCCAGAATTGCTTCAGGTTGATGAATCTATCTGCTGCAAAAGTTTTTGGGCTCTGGGCAGCATTGAAAATGTAAGTCAATAAGTACACTGAATAAACTATGATAACAATCTCTTGGGGACAATTATATTAGATATTCCAGTATGCACCTGAAGTAACTTTAAAAATGTGAAAAAATGTTTAATGGTATGTTAAAGCTTGCTAAATCTATATAGGCACGGGCAAGCTTAGATGAGCATTTTTATTATAAAGGTCCATAGGAATGAGCCCTGAGGCATCATTTTCCTGACATTGTACTTTACAGACCTGTTGCATAATCACTCTTGTGGCCATAAACGTTTCTGCTTTGTGTCACTCACACATCAGATGTTACGGAATGCTTCACAATTTGAGCATGTATTTATCCAAATGAATTTGACAACGTGCTTGGACAATTCAGAAAAGACTTTGAGTTTTGTTATTCTTATGTATCAAACGTATCTTATTGAATTGACAATCATATAGAATAAACACAATAAAAACCACAGCCTGCTCATTCCATAAAACATTCTAGTGCCTACAGAAGGTAAGTATAAGGCAGTTATTGATAGATGTTCCCTTAGCAGCTTGATAGTTACGATAGATGTTTAAATGTCATGACACCTTGACATCAAAATACATGCATTGACACCCAATTTTAAAGTGCATTGTAATGTGCTGTTTTTTTGTTTTTTTTTACGTAAAATGTGAGTTTTCCTCTTTTTATTGTTCGTTCTATCATAGAGCACTCATAGAGCTGTGATTAAATGCAACTGGCAACAAGTCACTATTGAACACAAAAGCATTTTGTTTGAATTTGCATTTAATTGCATTGAACAATATAGCTCAGCACTGGTTGTGTGAATGAGCCCTTATTCAATGCCAGCCTTTTTCAAACTTTCTACTCCAGAGGACCTTTTAGGTCTTAGGCATCCCCTGCTAAAAGGAATTCATCAGAAGGCAGTAGAAAAAAATGCCAGTTACATTGATGATCAGTGGTAAAAATGCCCCCCCCCCCCCCCTTACAGTGGTGCTACAAATGCCATCCTTACAGTGGTGCTACAAATTCCCCCCTTACAGTGGTGCTACAAATGCCCCCCTTACAGTGGTGCTACAAATGCCATCCTTACAGACAGCTGAAAAGAACTTTAGAGTCATGCTACTGGTTCTGCAAGTCATCGGACCCAGAACTATCCAGAGGGATAAATGGGAGGTCAGTCAGCCACAGCTCAAGGAACCCCTAGCAACCTTTCAGGGAACCCTAGAGTTCAATGACACCCTGGTTGAGAATGGCAGCTCTTTGCATTTCCAACCACCAAAGAACTGGAGATCTCAGCATGACCCATCATCTGCTGATCATGTAGTTCTTCAACACCTGGAGTGCCATATATTGCCCAAGTTTATTCAATGAAAGAAGAGATCCACATGCCATATGGTAAGGATGGTTAGTATATGGAATTGCCTGTCCCAAAAGAAAACTAGGGGGGTGATTTACTAAAACTGGAGAATGCAAAATCTGGTGCTTCTAACTTCAGCTTGTTCAATTAAAGTGGAGGTTCACCCGAAAAGTTAATTTTTAACCTTAGATTGATGCTCATTTTGTCAAGGGGAATCGGGTAGTTTTTTTTTTAAATCGAAGCCGTACTTACCGTTTTAGAGATGCATCTTCTCCGCCGCTTCCAGGTATGGGCTGTGGGACTGGGCATTCCTACTTGATTGACAGGCTTCCGACAGGCTTCCGACGGTCGCATCTATCGCGTCACGATTTTCCGAAAGTAGCCGAACGTCGGTGCGCAGGCGCCGTATAGAGCCGCACCGACGTTTGGCTTCTTTCGGCTACTCGTGACGCGATAGATGCGACCGTCGGAAGCCTGTCAATCAAGTAGGAACGCCCAGTCCCGAAGACCATACCCAGAAGCGGCGGAGAAGATGCATCTCTAAAACGGTAAGTACGGCTTCGATTTAAAAAAAAATACCCGATTCCCCTTGACAAAATGAGCATCAATCTATGGTTAAAACATTTTTTTCGGGTGAACTCCCGCTTTAAGTTTTGACAATAAAACCTGGAAGCTGTTTGGTTTCTATGCAGCGCTGCAGCAGATTTTGCACTCTCCATCTTTAGTAAATCAACCCTTAGTAGGACTTAACAATCGGCAACACCGATGAAACCCACAATAAATACACGTGTTAAAATGAAGGCTGTAGATAAAGACATCACCACAACAGGTTACTCCTTGTAAAGCATTAAACTAATAACACAGGTAAACGATTTCTGACATGTTCTTACGGAGACCCATTTCACAACAGCTGTGAATTGCCTGCAATCTAAAATTACTATGGTAACCGTGTCAGTATTCATCGCAATTAGAACTTTTCGCACTGTAATCAAACTTTTTTTTTTTCCATAACTTTTTACAAAGAACACCTCAGGCACGAATGCCACTGTAACGGATATAATTACAGCGGAAATAAAGTTGAGCGTATAAGTGGATCAACTTTTTTGCAAAGAACAAAAAACAGCGCATTCCCCAGCTGAAGGCGGTGTGTGTCATGTACAGATATCAGTTGCTTTTCATTCATTATTTGAAGAAAGCAGAAAGGTGTAATAAGTAAATATGTACAGACCTCTTCCAGCAGTTGGTCAACTCTTCCCAAAATAGCTGTCTCCATTTGGTCTGCGGAGACTAAGGCAGATAGCTGAGTGTATCGCAGCTTCTCTAAATCAGAAACCCTGGACTGTAGGTCAGAAGTTCTACACAAAACCATGAGACTAAGGAACAGGGAAAATATTGATACAAGGGCAAACCCGCATCCCAAGAGTGCAGGGAACCTGCTGCACTTCCCATAGTCCTCTGTCCTACAGGGGATGTTCTTACAACTCCTAGCGAAGGCACTACTGTGGCTGACAGCACCTTTCCACACTTCCTTCCCCTCCATGCTTCACAGAGGAACAATAAATAAATAAATAGAATAAATAATCCACAATCTTAATCCAAGGAGCAGAATCCAGAATTTATGGCTGGCGGTCAATCTACCCAAGTGGATCAATAGCAGCTGGTCAGTAGATGCCAAGTAGGTTACAGGAATGAGGCTGGAGGATGCAAATAAATAGATGTCTTCCGCTTTTATATTTCCAAGGAATAAACTATAAGAAAAAAAAAAGAGGAAAAAAAGTTTTTGGAAAGTTCTGTCTCGTTGCTGTTCTTTGTAATTTCCTTCCTTGTCTTTGTGAACTTCACTGAGTTGTGAGAGTTGTAAAGAAGTCACACATAAAAGTCCCCATTAGAAAGGTGTAATTCTCAACTTGCTGGGAGCTGTGCTGCGACTGATCCTCTCTCCTGTGTAACATGACACACACTGCTCTCTCCTTGTGAACTGCAGGGATCAGATGAGCCAGCTGGATCACCCCCCCTCTGTGTAACCTCCTCCACTCCTCCTTGCACACTCTCAACTGACTTATTTATTTATGCAAAGTGCCTGGGAGGGGATCCGACCATGGGACATCCTATCCCACCACCCTCCTAAATCCCCAGAGCACCTCTCATCAGCTTCCCTCCAGCTTTGAAGTGATACCCACTGCAGATATATATAGGAGACAGCAGGAAGGGTTTGTAAATCCAGGACTTTTTTTAATTCCTGCCTAGCCGATAGGCTGACATCACATCAAAAATCAACCATTGCAATTATAAAAAAAGTTAGCCGCAACTTTAGTCCTATTTGTTCTTAGAGTCCTATTTATTTATTTGTTATGAAAATAAAATAGAGCTCTCTGTTATTTATTACAGTTACTTATATAGCACAAAGCAATTTACATATACTATTGTAGAGGTACTTATATAGCACCATGAATTTATGCAGCGCTTTACATATACTATATTGTATAGGTAATTATAAAGCACCATCATTTTATATTTTGTGCAGTCACATCAGTCCCTGCCCTCATTGAGCTTACAATCTAAGATCCCTAGATTCACATACACAGAAGCCAATTAACCAACCAGCATGTCTTTGAAGTGTGGGAGGAAACCAGAGTGCCCAGAGGAAACCCACACAGGCATAAGGAGAACATGCAAAGTCCAGGGAGGTAGCGTCGTGGTTGGGATTTGAACCGACAACCCTAGTGCTGCCAGGTAACCACAGAACCACTCTGCTTGCTCCGTTCAACTTTCCTTACACTCAGTTTGTGACTTTTCAATAATTTATAGATTTGATCATATTATCTGATTCTCTGAATAATTGTCAATAAGTTTGTTATGTGTGTGGCCACTATTACAGTGTGGTAGCATTGGGTTCAACCCCCCCCCCCCCCCCCCCAGAGATATGATCTACTATAAACCCCCTATTTATACAAGTGTTTATTTTTACACCTGCCTACACCCAACATGGACAATGCTATTCTTTCCAAGAGTCCCTGCTCACACATGCAAGCTCAGTCGCCTGACATTCTAATTATTGATAGTTAGAATACTCTCTGCACAATGATCTAAGACAAAAAACACATTATATCATTTTCAATAAGCTGCCACCTGCAGTGACATGTGTTCCCACATCTGCACAAAATATTCCTACTATTTAAGGGGAGATTCACCCAAAACGAGAAGTTCTGCTTTTCCGCCTCCCTCCCTCCTCTATCACCTTTGCATAGCTCCCAACTGTCCCTGATTTCGAGGGACTGTCCCTTATTTGGAACAAAGTCCCTCTGTCCCTGTTTTCCTCGTCATTTGTCCCTTATTTTGGGCTAAAATACACAAAATGTCTATCAAAATGTTTTCCAAATGCTAATCTTTTCATCCAATTTGTAAATTACTGCATTGACAAAGTCCAAAAGACAATATAAAGTAACAGTAGTGGTAAAAAAAGCATTTGTGGGTTTAACCAATCTTTTGGCACAATTCTCCTTTAAAGGGTGTATGTCCTATGCCTACATATTTTCGCTAATAGGGGTCCCTGATTCCCATCTTAGAAAATTGTGAGGTATGCCTTTGTACGCTTTTTTTTGTTGGGGGGGGGGGGGTGAGGCGGCAGGTATTTGGTTTTGAAAGGTATCCGCTCCCACTTCCATTAGAATCTCCTAGGCGTTCTGAGCGAAAGTTCACCCTCCACCTTTGGGGAACCAGTCATAAAGCACGTGGCGGCTCATGCATGCCCATTAGGAAGCCAGCTCTGGAGCCCCAAGGAGTTACAGCTGGCTTCCCACATTAAGCCTCCATTCACACTTGTACAACTCTAAAGTCGTGGGATTTTGGAGTAAAACTTGATGCAACTTTGGATGGGTGAAACTTCGGACCCACTGTTGCACCAATGTTGCATGTAAAACATTCAGATATGACTTTCGTGCAACTTTTGAAGGGTTAACGTGGAAGTTTATGGCTCTGAAGTTGCATGAAAATCAGACCAGTAGAAAGAGTGCATGAACTTGATCTTGACTGGCCTGCACAGAGTCTTGACCTCAACACGATAGAACAACTTTGGGATAAATTAGAGCAGAGAGTGTGAGCCAGGCCTTCTCTTCAAACATCAGTGCCTGACCTAACAAATGCCCTTCTGGAAGAATGGTCAAACATTCCCATAGACTCATCCATGTCTTTATGGACCTTGTTTGTGCACTGCTGTGCAGTCATGTTGGAACAGGAAGGGACCATCCCCAAACTGTTCCCACAAAGTTGGGAGCATGAAATTGTCCAAAATGTCTTGGCATGCTGGCACCTTCACTGGAACTAAGGGGCCAAGCCCAACTCCTTAAAACAAACCCCACACCATAATCCCCCCTCCACCACTGTGTTTCTGGAAGAATGGTCAAACATTCCCAGAAACATTCCTAAACCTTGTGGACAGCTTTACCAGAAGAGTTGAAGCTGTTAGGGTGGGCCAACTCAATATTGAACCTTGCGGACTAAGACTGGGATGCCATTAAAAATCATGTGCGTGTAACTGCAGGTGTCCCAATACTTTTCATAATAAAGTGTATATGTATACAGTATATACTGTATACACATATAGTTTATATACAAATTCAACAAACAGACCAGGTATTTAATATTTATTATAGGTATTTATATAGCACTAACAATTTACACAATGCTTTACATATAGTACATTCACATCAAACCCTGCCCAAGGAGTGTACAATCTAAGGAATACATGTGCATTTGTTTTCTCTATCAACAGTAGACTAGGCTCACAATTTCCGTCTTCTGCTTGATGTATTTCTAAGCCTTTTTCATCTGCTTTTAATGTGTTTTTAATCAACTTCTGTTGAATAGGAACAGCCACACATGAATTGAAATTCATCTATGACCAGCTTAAAATCTGCTAAACTCTCTGGATTGATATACTAAAATTGGCCATACAATGTTAGTTTTTTTTTTCTTAATTCAGTCACTGGGCTAAAAAAACGAACAGGTTTCTTCATCCACAAAAATGAAGTGGATGGAGGAATCTTCCACACCAGAACATTGTATTCTATAAAGCAGCGCCCACCGCTGTCAGAATACACTGATCAATGACTGCAGTTGCTGATGGAGGAACATTTTTCAACATATCCCTTCAACAGAAGTTGATCAAACAATTGACATCTGTCGAGCCGTGACAGCAATACACTAAAATTCAGCCGATTCCTGCTGCACTGGCTGACTTTCGTTCGGTGTATGGCAAGTTTAAGGAGGAAGATTTTATGCAGGTCTGTGTCTTTTCGAACAATCTATGGCCGGCTTGAGAGTACCTATTTAAGATACCACTATCCCTTACCATAAACCTGAAATTAAAGAAGAACAATAGGTAAAACCTGTTTTCCTTTTTTGGATAGAGCAAGGGGAAGTTATAACCCCTGTCAGATTAAATTTTTTCGCCATCTGTGTGCCAGATTTTCCTTCACTTCCTATCATAGCCAAACAGGAAGTGAGAGGAAATCCCTGAAAATTATGGGAATCCCTTGGGCACTCCCAGGTCATTAAAACTAGTGTCCCCATTGGAAGATTTCCCCTCTATTACTTTTCTGGGGACAACCCAAAATTTGGGATTTTCCTTTTACTTTGAGTGATGCAGTAAACAGGACAATAGAGAGGATGAATGCGGGTGATGCAAAGCATCATGGCCATGTAATGTGTATGCAGACAAGCCGCACCATGTCTGCTTGTCTTTGGCCATTTTGGGGCTCTGCCTGTGTAAAAGGAGCCAAATGGCTAAAGTTTGTGCATGTTGAAGTATTAAAACTGTCACCCTTGTAAGTAAACTCTGCAGTATAAACCAATCTATAAAAGTATAAAAGGATAACATGCAAGGGTAAGCCTTATGTGCTGTGGCAGTGGTGGGTCTTTGGAGGAGGAGAAAAAGTCTGGAAGATAAAAATGGCCGGGACCCATCTGTAGTATGGGGTTCTCGGGTACATTCCGGTTAACGAGGGGATTAACTCAGGGCCGTCTTAATAGCATCATGGGCCCCTGGGCAAAGTAATGCTCCGGGGCCCCTACAATGGAGACAGTGCAGGTAAACAGACATCAAGTAGGTAGAAGGCAGACAAGCTGAGCTTCCCCTTTTGGGTGGAGATCCGCATTAACTACATGAACAATCATTTTGTACATCAAATAGTGCATACAAAAATTGACAAAGCTGCTAGATTGATGCCCCCCAGCACTCTGACCCCTCTACTCCCCAGATATCTCCCAGCACTCTGACCCTTCTACTCCCCAGATTTCCCCAGCACTCTGACCCCTCTACTCCCCAGATATCCCCCAGCACTCTGACCCCTCTACACCCTAGATATCTATGCTTTGTGGACAGTGCAGGGCCCCCCCCATGCAGCTGGGGCCCCTGGGCAGTGCCCAGGTGTGCCCTCTCATTAAGACAGCCCTGGTTTAACTAGGAATGGGTAAAATGTAGGTAACTGCTGATAAGGAGTATCGTCTCTGAGTCAGTGTTTTGCGACTGGAGGCCTAAGTTGAAGAAAAGTTTGTCGCAGTGACCAGGTTGTGTCGTTGCCCTCAAAGACCACCAAGATTTAGTCTAACAACTTTGGCTGATGGTTATGTTTAAGTATTTTATTTATTTGAAGTTACCGTATATACTCGAGTATAAGCCGACCCGAGTATAAGCCGAGGACCTAATTTTACCATAAAAAAATGGAAAAACTTGACTCGAGTATAAGCCTAGAGTGAGAATGCAGCAGCTACTGTAAGCGGAAAAGAGGGTCAACAATGCCCATTTGCACGCCTCAATGTGCCATACCTCACTGTGCCCATTGCAACCTCACTGTGCCATACCTCACTGTACCCATTGCAACCTCACTGTGCCATATCTCACTGTGCCCATTGCAGTCTCACTGTGCCATACCTCACTGTGCCCATTGCAGTCTCACTGTGCCCATTGCAGTCTCACTGTGTCATACGGCACTCACTGTGCCCATTGCAGTCTCACTGTGCCCGAGTACCTGAATTCTTGACAGGCGTCCAAGTCGCGGCTTCCTCCTGGCGTTCCGTTGCGTTATAGGCATTTGACACTGTGTTCTGCCTCTCATCCTCAGACTCAGTTTCCCAGCAGACACTGTGTTCAGTGTTCTTCCAATCACAGACATTCTTTCATCCAAGAGGACATCCGTGATTGGCACTGAACACAGTGTCTGCTGGGAAACTGTCCGAGGATGAGAGGACCTCCGTGATAGGCAGAACACAGTGTCAAATGCCTATAACAGAACGGAACGCCAAGAGGAAGCAGCGACTTTAAAAAAATGGACCCCTTTCAAGAATGCAGGTATGTATTTTTCTACATAAAAGGCTGCAATGGCCATTTTACTCCAAAATGTCACGTCTTTTATCGGGTAATTTGGGGGGTTGGAGGTTATGGTCTAGCAGGTTTGGGCAAGGCTGGAGGTTATCTGTCCTTCACATGTCATGTATATCCTATAAAATAAAAGATTAACAAAGCAGCATAGCTACAAGTAAAATAATATTAAAAATGTATTTGACAAATAAAGACCTCCTACCCAGTGTGAGACGGAGTCTCTGCTTAAAAGAGCTTACAATTCAGAGAAAAGCGATGGCATTATGCGATAGCTGACGGTATTGTGAGCCAGTTGATGGTATTTTAAGGCTCTTTTTCAGGTCTTAACAAAGGCTGTTATTCATTTCAAAAAAACATTGTTGGGGATTAATCTCCCGCATCAAACATGCATTTCACAATGCCACCAGTTGAGATAATATTTGCTTCTAAATTCCGGAGGTCTTGCTGCATGCAGGGGAGGTGTTAAACAAGGAGAAAACAGCCCATACTCAAATGATACACATAGCAAAGGAAGAATTAAAGTTAATAAAAAAAAAAAAAAGAAGACATTCATGAGAATAAAAATAAAAGACATAACAAATGATTTTAATCAACATTGGATTGTGCATTTTATTCAAATATATGAAATGTTACATTCACTATGCGTAGAGCATTAGTTTAGCAGGAATAGTGACGACACTATTGTGGGAGAATCCAGAAATCTGCAAATGAAAATATGGTTTTGCACACGTGTAAAGTGCGCAAACCTAAAAAAAACATCACAATAAAAGCTTCAGGCTGGGTACACACTATTGTGAATTGGGTGCGGCTTTCCCTGCGTCCAATTCGCATTACAGGAGATTGTGACTGGTCCTCTATGGAGCCGGGTCACACATCTCCAGGGCAGCTCCAGTGCGAATTGCACGGGAGTCCTGTGCATCTTCTGGTCCGTTTCAGGTCCGAATTCAGACCAAAAATTGCTGAAATCGTACCTGAAGTGATGAATGGAGACGCACCGGACTCCTGCTGTCAGCCATTGCGATCTCTAGTGTGAACCCGGCCTTGATTAAAATCACTGACGTCAATGATGTAAATAACATGCCTTAAGTTACAAATAACACTAATTATGTGCTAGACAGCGTTTGAAACACAAAACATTAAGTAGATACAATAAATGCTACCACAAAAACTATGAAACAATAATAATAAGAGCTCAGTCCTTAATAGTATAATTTCTGTTTTCGATTGTCCACAAATAAAAAAATCACAGTCCATAAGAAAGTGAAGATGACACTTGTGTCTTGACACCAGAAATCATCCAGAGAGTTCCACATAACGAGTTTCGTCATCACGTGATATCCTCAGAAGCAGAAGCTGCTTCTGAGGACGTCACATGATGATAAAATGCGTTAAGCAAAACTCTCAGTGTGTCATTTCCGGTCCAAGTGGAATGCACGCAAAAAAGATAGATTGCTTTCTAAGAGACTGGACAGATCGGGTACATATCATGTTGTATGTTTTTTGTTGTCAGTCTTTGTATGCGATTGTTTTTTATCAATAAACCAGCAGTTGTCCACACAATGAGAGGTTCCCTCTTCTATTTATTTTTAGACCCTGGCCGTTTGGGCTATTGGAATACTGATCAATTTGTCAATGAGGAGAGTACACCGACCCCAGCCATTCATCCAGTGGTATGATCTGGCCCTTGAGTGACCACAAAGCGTGGCTGACTTCTCTTGTTGCACACTTGGTGAGTGTGGATTGATTTACACGAGCACATGGTGATAGAGCACGATAAGGGATGATTTCTGGTGTCAAGGCACAAATGTCATATTTACTTTCTTATGGACTGTCTTTTTTATTTGTGGAATATCGAACACAGAAAATATATTACTATGGACTGAGCACTTATTATTATTTATTCATACTTTTTGTGGTAGCATTTATTGTATTCACTTATTGGTTTGTGTTGAAAGCGCTGTCTAGCACATAATTGGTGTTATTTTTAACTTATTTCAATTGGTTAGCGATAGCTGTTGCACTATAGGGGGGAATTGGTGCAAGTGGTCATTTTATTTTACTTATTTAATAACATGCTCTCCCTGCTAAAAGCTGATTTGCAGTTAGCTCCAATTGCAACATGATTCTGTGCTGTGCAACCTCCTTCTCAAGCGTCAGTGTGTGTAGGCAGGACAATGATGGGAAGCTGAAAACATGGAATATAATAATCAATATTTAAAAAGATTTGCATTTCTAATAAAACTATAAAGGCAGAGCTATCAAGTAGCCAGGTACAGAATAATGCTAGAATGAATACTATATCCACTGGCCAGATATCCTGTGACCTTAGCATATGTTTAAAGCATTAGTGCTCAACCTGTGACCCTCCAGCTGCGGCGGAACTACAAGTCCCATCATGCCTCTGCCTTTGGGAGTCATGCTTGTAACTGTCAGCCTTGCCATACCTCATTGGGCTTGTAATTCCTCAACAGTTGTAGTGCCACAGGTTGGGCACACATGGTTTAAAGCAGTGGTTCTCAACCTGGGGGTCGGGACCCCCTTGGGGGTGGAATGATGATTTACCAGGGGTCACCGAATCCTGGGCTGTTCCTGAAGCCCACAAAGCTCTCACAGCCTTTTTGCAGCTGTCCCAGCAGGGCTGTTCCTGGAGCCCATGACCGCCCACTCAGCCACTTAATAGCCACCCATTCAGTTCACGGCATTGCTGGGGGGCAGAGACTAGAGGTCAGCTGACTGGTGAGGAAAGTGAAGTGGGAGGGGCAGTAGGATACCCTATCTCCTGATTTCGGCATAGGTGTCACTGGTACGAGTCACCACAAGCTGGAGACACAGGGCCAGATTCACGTAGGTGAGCGGCGGCGTAGCGTATCGTAGATACGTTACACCGCCGCAAGTTTTCATCGCAAGTGCCTGATTCACAGAGCACTTGCAATGAAAACCTACGACGGCGGCCTCCGGCGCAAGGCGGGCCAATTCAAATGGGCGTGTGCCATTTAAATTAGGCGCGCTCCCGCGCCGGACCTACTGTGCATGCTCAGTTTCGCAATTCCTGTCGTTCTTTGCGCGCCGTGACGTAATTTTTTCGAACGGCGACGCGCGTAGCGTACTTCCGTATTCCCGGACGTGTTACGCAAACTAAGTTAAATTTTAAATTTCGACGCGGGAACGAAGGCCATACTTTAAACAGCAATACGATTGCTGAGTAAAGTTAGGGCAGGTCAAACGACGACTAACTTTGCGACGGGAAACTAGACTAGCAGCGACGTAGCGAATGCGAAAATCCGTCGGGAATCGCCGTAACTCCTAATTTGCATACCCAACGCTGGTTTACGACGCAAACTCCCCCCAGGGGCGGCCGCGGTACTGCATCCTAAGATCCGACAGTGTAAAACAATTACACCTGTCGGATCTTATGGATATCTATGCGTAACTGATTCTATGAATCAATCGCATAGATAGAAACAGAGATACGACGGTGTATCAGGAGAAACGCCGTCGTATCTCTTTGGTGAATCTGGCCCACAGTGAGTAATACTATCTGTGATTATAGTTATCATTAAAAGTCCCCACTACAGTTCTCAGATCAGCAGATGTCCTGGATCAAGAGCACCTAAGTTGGCTGATCAGAACTCCCCCCTCCCCCAGCATTGCCACTCACCCCCACCAAGGAGTAAGAGAAGGAATACAAATTGAGAATAGATGTAAGGGAGAGGAAAAGAGGGGGAGGAACAAAGAAAAAAGGAGATAAATAATAAGAGAAAGAACAAGAAAGAAGGCTAGAAAGATGGATGGGGAAAACAAGAAATTAGGATAGAGAGAGGTAAAAGGGAAAGAAAGGAGAACAAAGAGAAAGAGTGGCACATCCTAAAATGTACCATAAGGGGTTTTAATACTGTATGAGTAGTAGGGACTCAAGGAGCGCTAAATGTCCGTGGGTTAGGGTCGCAAATTGTCTTGCTGACAACCCACGCTACGAAAATAATTTTACTTTTAGGGGTCCCCACAACTTGGGAGACTTTATCAAGGGGTCACGGCACTAGAAAGGTTGAGAACCACTGGTTTAAAGGGTCAGTCCATAAAGAAGGTATAGCGTTTCTCTTAGACCCTAATGCCGCGTACACACCATCACTTTATGTGATGAAAAAAACGACGTTTTTAAAAACGTCACTTTAAATGACCATGTGTGGGGGGAAAACGTCGTTTTATGTCTTGTGAAAAACAACAAAAAAAATTGAAGCATGCTTCAATTTTTTGTGTCGTTTTTCAAAACATCGTTTTTTGTTTCACAAAAATTGTCCGTGTGTAGCAAAAAACAACGTTTAAAACAACGTTTTTAAACCTGCGCATGCCCAAAAGATAGTTATGAAGCGAGCTTCAATGGCAAAACGTGGTGAACGTAACCTCGCTTTGCTAGAGCATTGTGAAAAAACGATGGTGTGTAGGCAACGTCGTTTTTGAAAATTGAAGTTTCAAAAACGTTGTTTTTTACTTCACAGAAAATTTTGTTTTTTTCCATCACATAAAGTGATGGTGTGTACGCGGCATAAGGGGTGTATTTATTAAAAAAATTGCATAGCTATTTGACCTATTAAACTGCATGTAAATTTGTTCTGTGCAAATGGGGCCAAAAAAAATATTTTATCAGGCTATTTTCACTCCAGATTGTATGTTTTTTATTCATACGGAGTGAAATCAGGAAAATATCTTAAAATAGCCACTAGGTGGAGCTCATGGGGTATTTCCATAAATTAGTCTTCAGTATGACTGAAAAACATTCACAGGATGAATAGCTATGCAGTTTTTTTAAACAAATTTACTCCTATACTTTAACAGAAACTGAATATAACTTTATGCACTGACCCTTTAACATTATCTTAGGGACTCTGGCCATTGGATACAACATTCATCCTAGCATTATTCTGTACCTGGCTGCCTGATAGCTTCACCTCTAGAGTTAAATATTTCTTATGATCATCAGCTCCATCTAGTGGTCAGTAATTGCCTGATTTGCTCTATTCTACAGTATATGAATGATCAACATTCGACCAGGAGCTAAAATGGCTTAATTAAAAACATTTTACCCCCATTCATACAGAACGAATGTACATGCAAGTTATTATGTGATCTGTATTTACTGTATTATTGTGGACTTTTAATTTTAATAGGCTAGCAGTGCACCCTATGACATGGAAAAACAGACCTACCCCATTTTTATAATGCAGTTCACTGCTATTCATAGGTGATTAAAATCTGTGCATTGCAGTGCTTTACAGTGCAAGCACTATTTGGTTTTGTTGCCTAGATGTGTTGGGGGTTCTGTTTAAAATGACAAAGCACAGCATTTTGCCCGTAGGACTTTGAATCAGGTATGACACAGCAAAAAAAAAATTATGGAAATTTATTACATATAATAGGTCATCTAAATGTATGTACCATGTGACCAACCAAAGTGACCCAACTATACAAGTACAATCAATAATAATATACAACATTGTACAGAAATTCATAATAAATGTGACATAACATCATATATATATATATATATATATATATTTATATATATACCAACGCGTTTCATGAGTATGTTCTCATTTCTTCAGGGGTTGATGTATGAACACGTATCTGTAAAGAAAAATGAATGCAATTTATAACATGGATGATAACCATAAATGAAGTACATAATGTGGGGATCAAATGGGAATATCTATACTTGCAAAATTAGCTGTTTCTCTGTTTAAAATGAATTACACCACAATGCACTGCGTGTATTGCAGTGGATGCACAATTCAATGTCCTTTACCGCAACTTGATCATGTGAATGGGTCTTTAGTGATTTTTCGATGTGCTCAAGCACTCTGGCCGTGAGTACTTTACACTTTAGATCCCACATGTAAGGCCGCGTACACACGGTCGTTCCAAACCAATGAGAATAGTCCGACGGGCCATTTCCATCGGTTCCCCGCTGAAGTGGCCTGATGGTCTGATGTGCGTACACACCATCGTTCCAAAATCGGGATCAGAACGCGGTGACGTCAAACACACAACGTGCTGAATAAAACGAAGTTCAATGCTTCCAAGCATGCGTCGACTTGATTCTGAGCATGCGCAGGTTTTGAACCGCTTTCTGTACTAACCATCGGTGTGGACCGATCGGGCAGCGGGCCATCGGTTCGATTTTAAAGCATGTTTTAAAATTTTGGACCGAAGGACAACAGACCGATGGGCTATACACACGGTCGGTTTGGACCGATGAAACTGAACCTCGGTCCATTCTCATCGGTTTTGTCCGACCGTGTGTACGCGGCCTTAGCCTTTGTTGCAACAAGGAACTCCACTATCTTTTGCAACGTGAACAGCAGGAAGATCTTTTCTTTTTTTCTTGTGAGGATAGGAAGTTTAGGGAAGTAGTAATGAGAGAGCAGCATTGAAAGTTGTAAGTGCTGGGGTAAAACTTTTAGTGATTATTTTCTTTTTGTGCTCAATGTGTAAAGCTAAAAAAGCTGAGGGTTGAATACTACTTCCCAAGAGAAACAAGTCAGTAACTGACTCAACTCACCAGACTCCAAATATAACTGAACATAGAATAGCATTGATCCAGTTAGAAGAATGTCAATTCCTGAATATTTCCATATTGATCTGCCCAATTTGGGGAGAACTACACAAATTAGGAACCATGTCACCATGATTCAGGAATTGTATGATGATGTATGGATTGGCTGGTCTGTTTGGCAGGCAGTGACTCCGATAGTCACTCTCTTGCAGAGTTATGGCAGCTGAAGAATCTTCAGCATTCAGTTTCTGATCGCTGTAGTGACATAGGACCTGTGGGTGGAACTATAGTACAGCTGGGAGCGAGGCACCTGACACGACACACCAGCAAGTGTAATGAGTGCTGAAGATACTTTGTAGTGAAAACATGTCACTGCCACCCAGATATATAAGATTTGGTTATCTTTTTTAATAGTTTTGCAACTTTGACATGTGTTAGTAAAACTGTACATATCTTCACAACTCCTGGGTGGATTATACCTTGGGCTAAATTCAACATTAATTTACGCCGGCGTATCTATAGATACGCCGCGTAAATTCAAAGCTACGCCGGTGTATCTTCTTTCTGTATTCAGAAAGCAAGATACGCCGACATTAGCCTAAGATCCGACTGGCGTAAGTCTCTTACGCCGTTGTATCTTAGGGTGCATATTTACGCTGGCCGCTAGGTGGCGCTTCCGTCGTTTTTGGCGTAGAATATGCAAATAACCTAGATACGCCGATTCACAAATTTATCACGCGTCCGGCGCTATTTTTTTATGTAGTTTACATTAGGCTTTTTCTGGGTAAGTTTGCTCCTGCTATTATGAGGCGTACGCAATTTTAAGTATGGACGTCGTTCCCGTGTCAAATTTTTTTTTTTTTTACGTCGTTTGCGTAAGTCGTTCGCGAATAGGGCTGGACGTAATTTGCGTTCATGTCGAAACCAATGACGTCCTTGCGGCATACTTTGGAGCAATGCACACTGGGAAATTCCACGGACGGCGCATGCGCCATTCGGGAAAAACGTCAATCACGTCGGGTCACCACCCATTTACATAAAACACGCCCCCTCATACTCATTTGAATTAGGCGCGCTTACGCCGGCCCCATTTATGCTACGCCGCCGCAACTTACAGAGCAAGTGCTTTGTGAATACTGCACTTGCCCGTGTAAGTTACAGCGGCGTAGCGTAAATAACATACGCTACGCCCGCACAATTGTACGTCCCCCTACCTGAATCTAGCCCCTTGTTTTTTTCAGGATTTTATTTGGTGGTAAATAGTTATTTTTTTATTACCAAAGGAAAATTGATGCAAAATACTAAAAAAAAAAAATCTTCAAATGTAGCTGTATATTTTCCCTGACTATCGCAGTGATACCGCATTTGTGTATGTTATTTGTTGTTTGTACCCATAGTAGGGCCCAGAAAAATTATGCACATTTTCCTTTTTTATCCTATCTAAACACTGAGGCCTACACACGATCGGTTAACCAGAGGACAACGATCTGAAGGACCGTTTTCATCGGTCCAAACCGATTGTGTGTAGGCCCCATAGGTTATTTAACCATAGGTTAAAAAAAAGCCAATTTGCTTTAAAATTTAACCGATGGATTGGTAACCGATAGGTCAAAACCGATCGTTAGTAGGCACAACCATCAGTTAAAAATCCACGCATGCTCAGAATCAAGTCGACGCATGCTTGGAAGCATTGAACTATGTTTTTTTCAGCACGTCGTTGCGTTTTACATCACTGGGTTCTGACACGATCCGGTTTTTAACCGATGGTGTGTAGGCATGACGGACCATCAGTCAGCTTTCCTCGGTTAACCTATGACAACTGTCCTTCAGACCGTTCTCATCGGATGGACCGATCGTGTGTACAGGGCATTACCTTCAAACCAGAGTGGTCATCTTTAGTACCCTACATTCACTGTGTAATGCATTATTGAGGACCACCCTTGATTAAATTAGGCAGAAAGGATAAGGACCCTGCATTATTACACGACCAGCCTTATGGCTTCTGTAGCAAGCCCCCATCAGGGGGGGAATAAGAGTGACTGGGCGGGAGAGTGCTCACTGTTAGCTCACTATTAGCTGTATATTGTATATTTGTTTAATATACATCGCCCCATTGTTTTTCAGGCTTCATTTCTGCAACAGCATTACTTATATATAATTGTAGAGATACACTGGTTTTCCCAGTGGTCAAAAGTCCGTCAGGAAAACCGAGAACCTGCTCAGTTGCTTTTCCCCGTGTACACACGGCCGGTTTTCCCTACAGGAAAACTTTCATGAGAGCTTTGGTTGGGAAAACCGGCCGTGTGTATGCTCCACTGCAGTGTTTCCCATAGGAAAACTGCCGAGCAAAAAAAAAAAAAATTGCGGCGACCAAAAGCAAACATGGCAGTTTTCCCGTTGGGAAAACCGATCGCGTGTACGAGGCATAACTGACAGTGATACTAAATGAAAAGTTTTTTTTTTAAATTCTGCCTAAAAGAAATACTGATCCTGACTCTGACCATAACCTTTGACCCTCACCTCAACCCAAACGCTAACCTTGACACTGACCTAGATCAAACCCCGATCTACCTATTTTATTTTTTTATTTGTATTTTTTGTTTACAATGTTCTCTTCTAGCAAGCAGAAAAACATACAATGAATCTTTTTCTCTATTCAAGAGAAGAAAATAACAAGAGTTGTACAGTGATTGGTCATGTGATAGCCAATCAGAGGTTATCACAGTGATCAGGAAGCAGGTTGGTTCTTGATCATTTGTACGAGACCTGGAGTTGTCATTGACAGTTCAATCTGTGTTGGGAGCATGCTCTCAGCACAAACACAGTGGCGCATACTGTATATGCTGCCCCACGGAAGAGGACTCATTTCAATGAGGATGCGTATATGCATACGCTTGTTGGGAAGAGGTTAAAGGGTCACTTTAAAAAGGAATTTTTTTTTTTTGCTGAAATGACTGTTTACAGGGTAAATAGACATAAAAGTTAACTGATTCATTTTAAAAATGATTACAAATAAATACAAATCAATCATATAATGTGCATGCAGGTTAGTTTCACTTTTAAACTGGTTTCATATTCCTGTGAACTAGAGAGACACACAGAACAAAAACAAACAAATCCAGGGCAGTGTTTTCTTTTTAAAATGAATCTGATTGGTTCTGTTAAGTTTTAGACACACAGTAATGACAGCTTAGACCACAGTGAAAAGCTCCCATTACTGTGGTTATAAGGAAACAGACAACCAGGAAGTGTGGAGATCACAGCAGAATTACAGCAACTTCAAAGCAAAAACGAACAATAAGGACATGAAACCAGTACTGCAGTAAGGTAAAGGAAGCTATTTAGCTAAAAAAAATAAATCCTTTAGTGATCCTTTAAACAACAAAAAAAACCTCTACCCAAATAAATGTAAATCCATTGTTAATCAAATTGTCCAGAGATGTAAATACATGCCAATCCCGATGACCAACTCCTACTGACCTGCCCACTCCTGACAGCCTGCTGTCTCTAACTGACACCTTCTGGGTCTGTAGCTGAATGTAAACAAAGGGCGGGGGGTATCCCAGGTGACAACGTTAGCCAAATGTGGACATAACATGATCAAATCCTGAAGTTCTGGTATGGAATCTGGGGGTTCAGCACCTTTTTTTTTTTGCACGGGGTTCCCCTTAATATTCAAGCAAGCAATGCAAGCAACTATTTTTCATGGGATCCCCTTTATAATCAATAACAGATTCTTATATAGGATAATGATCTGGTATGGGTGTAGACACCCCCCCCCCACCCTCTTTGTTTACAACAGAATGAAGCTGGATGGTAAATGTAATTTAGCAGCAATTTCAATTTTTTTTTTCTTTGTAAATGTCACTTATGTGTTAGTACATTTCACAGGGGCGCCACTTCCCAGGCAGGTGTAAAATGTATTGACACTTTTGCAGTCAAATTTGAGAAAACACCACTATATGTTTGTTTGTTTGTTCCCAGACACACAGCATGCATATATATATTTTTTTATATTTCTTACCTTTTACATGTTTCTTAGAAAGAGAGTTTAAATCTAGTTACACCTGATAATGAAGATCTGCCAGCACAGTACAGACAGGATAAACACAGCTGATCAGCCCCTTCATTAACAAATAGAATCAGTAGGATTGTTCCTTGCTTGAGCCCGGGTCCACACTAGCGTGTGCCGATCACATGCGATCTCTGAGCAATGCGAGTTCAGCCAAACAGTTGTATGGCTGAACTCACAGGGACCTTCATGGCAGGTTCAATAGGCATTTAAAAATAAATAAAAATATTGCATATTTAATACCTTGCTATTAATTACTGTGCTTGCTTAATAATACTAGGTGCAGTAATTATTAAGGCCAACAGAGGGCCATCTGTGCCAACATCTCATTAGCAGCACCTAAATAAAGAGATTTAGGGACTTAGGTTGGCCAAATATCAATTGAAATTCAGCTGGTTTAGCAGATCAGTCCATCTATGGCCATTCCCATTACAGAGAATTCGATCTCACAGCCAACTTCTCTCGACCTGGCTTATTTGAAAATCTTCCTTTGATCAGCGATGCAGCCAATTGGGCTGCAGTGCTAATCGGTGTATTCTGACGCCATTCAAACATTTCCAAAGCACATTTCATTCTGAATATGGGGAAAAATACATTAAATAAATTACAACGCATATGTTTATACCCTGACTGACGGAGACAGATTTTGCAAAAGTGTCTCACATTTGTTCTAAAAGTGGTGCAGTGTGTGCCAAATTCCTGCACCTGTCTAGAACTTGTACCTGAACTTTCCGCATGCTGCACCACTTTTAGAAGGCATGCAAGGCCTCTTTCTTAAAGGGGTTGTAAAGATTTGTTTTTTATTTTCTAAATGGGTTCCTTTAAGCTAGTGCATTGTTGGTTCACCTACCTTTTCCCTTGATTTCCCTTCTAAATGTATTTTTCTTTGTCTGAATTTCTCACTTCCTGTTCCTCCTCAGTAAGCTTGCCCCCATCATCCGAGCTGTTCTGGCTGGGGGTTAGTCAGCCAGAAGTTCCAAAACAGCTTACTGAGGAGGAACAGGAAGTGAGAAATTCAGACAAAGAAAACAAAGAAAAAAAAATGGAAATCGAAGGAAAAGGTAAGTGAACCAACAATGCACTAGCTTAAAGGAATCTGTTTAGAAAATAAAAAACAAACCTTTACAACCCCTTTAAGATATTAACTGTCAAGATTTTATTTCAAATTTGGCATTTTTATTTAGAATTTTGGCAAATTACAACTATCTGATTGGCGTACACTGTCAGAGACAAAACTGTGACAGATGTTTTTTTGAATAGGAAAATGTATATATATACCGTATTTTCCGGCGTATAAGACAACTTTTTGGATGCAAAAAAATGCATCCAAAGTCGGGGGTCATCTTATACACCGGTGACAGTCTCCGTGCTGCGAGCGTCCATGATTTAAAAGCCGCTCCTTCTTCTCAGCGTGTCCTGTGATAGGCGGAACACAAATCTTCCCAGCAGCGCCTCTGTTCTGTGTTCCTCCAATCACAGATGCCTTCTTATCCTCGGATGAGAGGACGTCCGTGATAGGCGGAACACAGAACAGAGGCACTGCTGGGAAAATTTGTGTTCCGCCTTTCACAGGACACGCTGAGAAGAAGGCGCTGCTTTCAAATCATGGACGCTCGCAGCACGGAGACTGTCACCGGCCTGGAAACAAATCAGCAAAACGTGAGTGATGGCACTGTTGGCACAGTGGGGGCAAGTGATGGCACAGTGGGGGCAAGTGATGGCACAGTGTAGGCAAGGGATGGCACAGTGTAGGCAAGTGATGGCACAGTGTGGGCAAGTGATGGCACAGTGGGGGCAAGTGATGGCACAGTGGGGGCAAGTGATGGCACAGTGGGGGCATGTAATGTAATGGCACAGTGAGGCATGTAATGTAATGGCACAGTGAGATTTGAAAAAAGCCTGTTTCTGTCAGAGGTTCCGGCTACCCCTCAGCTTCCAGAAAGACTAGTAGGAAGGGGGTAGTCTTATATGGCGAGTATATCCCAAAACCAACATTTTTCCTGGAAAATTAGGGGATCGTCTTATACGCCCAGTCGTCTTATACGCCGGCAAATACGGTATATATATGTGTGTGGCGGAAACAGGGTTACGACCCTTTAATGCAATAACAGCCTAAATGCTGGCAGGTCACCCACAACAAGGCAAAAGAACCAGTCTATAGAAACAAACACGGCTTTTAAGGATGACCCAACAGCATTATACAAGAAACCATAATAAATACTTTAAATAATAAAATACAAAATTATTAACAAAGACATCAGTTAAAAACACTACATATCAATATCAAAATCAGAAGGTATGGACTGTCTATGCTGCTTCTTCAGGACATCAG
This sequence comes from Rana temporaria, assembly GCF_905171775.1. Taxonomy (NCBI): domain Eukaryota; kingdom Metazoa; phylum Chordata; class Amphibia; order Anura; family Ranidae; genus Rana; species Rana temporaria. Next base: position 105,067,377 of record NC_053496.1, on the reverse strand, counting down.
ATTTTTTCATAAAATAAATTGCCATATGTGTGTGAGTTTAATCTATTAAACATATAATATAGGATGAATGCATCATATAACTGCAGATATATAGGGTGATACAAACAGAACAGTCAAAATATATATTTTAACATTATCAAAAAATAGCAGTCCATCTATCCCAAAATAGGAGGGGGCTGACCATATGCACACATAAAATTAAGGAACAAAAACAGAATAAAACAAATAAACGGCACAAAAACTTACACAAACATCAAAAGGTGCCCGGGAGACAGCATCATGGACTTCTGGATTGCAGGGAGGCAAAGAGGAATACCTACTAGAGAACAAGCCAAGAGCAGTATCAAAGACAGTCGTCAAATGACTCCAGGTATAAAAAGCAGATGAAAGTAATAATAAAATCATTCAGGTGTCTGAAGCATACAATGACAATCAAATCATTCAGGAAGGGCAAAATATTATACCACCACTATATTTGATCAACCTGAATGGCTTACCCAAATCTACCTTTTCTTTCCTACTGGGTTAAATAAAGTGATTGCAGATTTGGGTACTCACTTTCTGCACCCCCCCCCCCCCACCCACACATACACATTCTGACATAGTCAGACCTAGCACTAGTATCAATGTTCAATGGCTCCAATATCTCTCTAATGAACTGGGAGGAACAATTCAAGAGCGCAGTGCCCCTCTTTCAGGTACCCACTAAGTTGATTTCCAAGCTACCTATGAACTCCTTAGATAAAGATTCCTATAAGACAATTATGGTATTTTCCCAGGAAAAACGGTTCTCTTTGACAAAATAGTCACTAGGCTAGAGAGCCTTTTTCTGGAAAGATCCTTTTGATTGAGCGAAGGCACCAATTCTTTATAGGCAGGCAGCAACAGGGCGAGAGTTTAACCCACTTTGGTGGCTCTACAGAAGCTATAGAAGCACAGGACCACCAGAGGGGTGCAGTAATAGACACTCTGGACAAACTGTGACAGGACCAGTTCATTGGCGAGGGTGAACACAGGCTCATTACATCTGTCTCTACAAGAACAGGTAAGGTCCCAACCTTCCCTAACCTTTAATGATGTTGTAGTGGAGGAGGTGGCCTGAAAGCACTAAGATGCGGAAAACACTGTGGCAGTGACTAAAAAAAATTGCCAGTTTTCATTAGAGAAGAGGTTCTGGTCCCTTCTCCGATTTCCACCCTAAAAGTAGCAGAATGTGAGTTGACAAAGTCTATGGTCTTTCTGCAGCTAGAGATGTCTCTTGTCAAGCAGGAATTAGCTCAGTTATTTTGGTGAGGGAACTCCTTACGGAGAAACTTCGATGAAGACCAAAAATGCTGGCGGTGTGGGTGCTATGTTCATCCTGCCTGAAGTTGCAACTGAAGCAAAAAGGGGGCGCCCCTCGCAAGCTGTTAAACTAAATGTTCTCGAGGCAGAGAGACAACCTACATGAACTATGACAATGTCCCAAGGCTCAGGACTCAATGGTTTTCCTAAGTCTGATCCAATAAATGGGCAGCCAGTTGCAATTGATATGGGGTCTCAAGTCATCACTATGAAATATGACTTTTATGTAAGGCGTTTTGGCACTCAAGACTAACTAGACCGTAATGGATGTGCTTAAAATCAGTCACCAACTATCGTGGTGAAAGGAGTTTCGTAGATGACAGTGCTGGTATTTGACCAGGTATTGGAAAGGTTAAGAATCATGGCAACCCACAGCCCTATAGTAATTTCTGTAGCCATGGTTCTGGACTTGAATGCCCTTAAGGATGTGGATATCTTGCAGCTATTAACCAAAGTAGTTTGGCAAAACGTAATCTATGTTTGCGAGCTGCATAGAAGGGAAAGGTGGCAAAAACCCGAGAGAGTGGGAGCAGTTCTTGTACCTCTAAAACAAAAGTTAAGGTTAACTCCACAGCAAGAAGTCATCTGGTCTTTGCCTAAAGGGGCCTAGAAGAAACTACAAATGGCCTCTGTCATGATAAAGCCTTGAAAGGATTTGGATGTACCAGGACAGGCTGGTGGCTCAAACGCTCTAAAGTTTATTGGGGCAAAGTGCTGGTTCAGCTGATCAAATTGGGAGCCACATCTGTTTTTCTGCCCAACCGGATCATTCTTGCAGATGACTATGAACTGTATTGCTGCCTCCCAACCTACAGTTGAGGCTATATGTGCACTCTTGCAAGCATCATGTATTCCATGGGGATACCCACCACCAACAACAATTACACCAGCTGGCTCATCCTTTCCCGGAGTTTCTGTTGTCTCAGCAGCAGCGCATGCTACATAAGCTGCTAAAAAGGTATGTACAGGCTTTTTCTGTGGGTCCTGAGGACTATTGATGTACATAGGCACTGAACCACCCCATCCACACGGGGGACACAGCACCTATTGGTGAGTGGTACTGGCACAAAGAGTCCTGCTTTGTGCCAAGAGGTCAAAGACATTGTTTTCAACATGTTGCAGAGTGGAATTGTGAGGGAGAGTTGTAGCCCCTAGGCTAAAGTCTGGAAAAAAGACAGAGCTTGCATTTCTGTGTGGACTATCATAAACGTAACACCTGCAGGTAGGGTAGACGAGTCTCTTATGGCATGCCCCCAGTACCTTACAAAGGCTGATGAAGCGATGCCTGGGATTCTTTAAAGTGGATGTAAACGCACCACTCACCCAGTATAAACTAATGGCACAGTATTAATGTATATATACATGCAAACCTCCTGCATGTATCCCTACCTTGAAAATGTCACCCCTTCAGCAGTAGGAGACACGCAAAACTCTAGAATCAGTGGGTGAGTCTTTTTGTCGGAGCTCGATGGTCCAACTTGGGATGTTACAAGACTCCGCGCCCACCTCTACACTCTCCTACTCCTCAATCACACTGATCATGCCCCATGATGAGTAACATCCAGTCAAAACTCAGGAAAGGCACCACATGACTTCAGCATGCCCGATAATGCTGAGGTGTGGAGCAGCCAATTCTGGGAGAGCTGGAGAATAAAGGAGGAGGGATATGAAGCTGGAATCGTAACAGACACTCTGCTCATTCATGAGATAAAGAAATTAGATGTCAGTCATAGCAGTGGGAGATGTGGCAACACAAACTTATATGTGTGTTGTTTTTTATCTTACTAAAAAAAGACAAGAGTATTGCTCAGAGCTGGATTAACTCTTTGTGGCAAGACTGGACACAGATGAATCGACATCCTCTACTGTATCAGGTAGAAGTCTTTGTTAACGCTGAAAACTATTAAGGACACTGTTGCTGTCCCAGGTGAGGGTGTTATGTCTAACCATGATAACCTCCAAATCCCGAGGCCTCTGAGCAAGTTGCAGCTGTTGAGATGCAGAACCAGAGGATGATGATCTAATCCACCTGAGAACAGTACCTGTCAATACTCTGATTACATTGTGTAAAGTTAATTTGTCATATTATTTAACTTGTATTATGTGTCTTATGTAAACTTTTATGCTGTGTTTCCATACTTTCGATGCTGAGGACTGCATCTGTTAAAGGGATGGGGTGGGATGGGGAGTGTAGGCAAGTGTAGTATATCCTTCCTGCTGTAGGTGGCACTGTGTGCAGGGGGAAGTTGAGGCTGAAAGGAACATTGTTCCTCTGCAGATTCCATAGGTGTCATCAGGGGAACAATTATTTGAATGAATATGTAGATATTCGCCAGCACACTAAGGATCATAAATTCCGTTCAAAAATTTTTAATTCAAGAAAGATCACATCACAAAACAGTGTAGCACTACATTGTTTTGTGACGTGATCGTTCTTGATTAAAAAAATGCTTGGATGAAATTGATGATCCTTGGTGTGCTGGCAAATATCTACATATTGCATAGGTTCCAGTATCCAGCAGGCGGTCGCTACAGCACCCAGTAGAAAAAAGAGCTTATTCCAGGAATGTGTGTGATAGAGATATGGACTGCGGACTAGTATCCAATTGGACACCACAGCCATGCGTGACCCCTGGCAGCCATCTGGAATATGGGCAGTGCTAATGAATAGCAGTGCCTTGCTGGGGTTGGCATGCATACTGCAAGTTAGGGAGGGTCTCCAGAGGCTGAGGAAAAAGCTTGAAGCTTGAAAATGCATCCATGTACCCTACTGCCCATGTGAACAATGGCTACAATAGGCTGGGATTGTGCATCGGTGACAGTGTTCCTTCACTGACAGGGGCTTTATTCCATCACAAGTGTGCTCTCATACCCTTGCTGGTGGCCAAGGCAGGGGTCCTGTTTCACACTTCATCACTCCTGGCTTCCAGGCGACCCAAACTGTTATGCCTAACCATCTTTGTGAGTGTAATTTTATCTATTTAATAAATGCTTTCTACATAATATACTACACTGTGGGGTTTTGCGCTCTTGTCTTTCCTTTTGCTTTTCAGTGATTCTAGAGAGCACCCACTCTAGTCCATGAGCAGTACCCTCATAGATTGATCATTGCTGATTAGTTTTTTGGGCTACCCACATTATTTTGATTCATGCTAGTGCTAGATTCTTACTAGACACGTGCAATTTGCTTTGATCCAAATGTAAATTATGACACATTTTTGGCTGTTCGAAGATTCGGATGTATCAGAATCTCAGAATGAAATAGTAAAGAATTTAATTGAAAGTCCTTTAATTTTATTTCCTTTATTTGTTTTCTAACAAATTCCAAATTTTTGGAATGATTGGAATTCAGATTGGTTGAAAAATGATCGAGCAATTTGAATTCTGTGTGAAGAATACCTGAGAAGCGGGCCAGGAAGTCAGCTGCAGTATCCTTAACAACCGATGACTCATGAGCTGTGAGCAAGCTTCCCCGCTGAGAGCTGAAATGTTAACAAAAGATCGCTGGCAATAGAAAATTCCAACATTTGGGGTCCCTCCAATCCATACCAGGCCCTTTGGGTCTGGTGTGGATTTTTAAGGGGAACCTATGTTAAAATAAATAAATAAAAAAAAATGATGGTGTGGGGTCCCTCCAAAATACATACCAGACCCTTATCCGAGCAGGCCAGGAAAGGGGGGGGGGGTGAGCGAGCACTCTCCCCTTCCTAAACCATACAAGGCCACGCCACATGTCCTTAAAGCACCTTGTTTCCATGTTGATGGGGACAAGGGCCTCTTCCCCATGATCCTGTGGTTGTGGGGGTGCTTATCAAAATCTGGAAGCCCCTTTTAACAAGGGGGCCCCCCAGATACTGCCCCCCATGTGAATGAGTATAGGGTACATAGTACACCTACCCATTCACCAAAAAAGTATAAAAAGGGAATAAACACACAACACAATTTTTTTTACAATTATTTTATATAAAAAATATACAAAAAATGTCCCCTGAAGTAGAGCCATTGTGAATCATGATGCTCGCCGCACTGCAGGCAGAACTGAGCATTTTTGTCCCTATTAGACTTCAATGGAAATGGAACCTAACCTTTTGTTGCATGTTTTCTGCTCAAACAGCAGCACTTGAAAATGTGAGGCTTAGGTGTGAATGTAACCTTACAGCTACGAGCCTATCTCTTTAGCCGAGTCCACAGTTCGTCTTAACAAACACACCCCACTTTTGTCTACCCTGTGACTAATTTTCATCTCAACCCAGGAGCATGGGCAGATTGGGTCCATATTTACATAGGCCCAGATTCTCAAAGGCGTTACGCCGGGGCACCTTGATATGCGCGGCGCAATTGAACAGATGCGCCGTCGTATCGGTGCGCCGTACCCACAGAACCAGGTACGCCAGAAATTAGTCTTGTTTCGATCGGCGCAACGTTTGTGCGCCGGCGTAGCGTAGGCGCACATTTACGCCGAGAACGCCCAGCGCTCCCATTGATTTCATAATCAAATATGCAAATGAGGGATATACCGAGATTCCCGAACGTACGACCGCCCGACGCAGGCTACGAGCGGTGCGCGTAAGCTGTTCGTCCGGTGTTAACTTGCCCCTCATAAAAGCAGGGGCAACTTTGCACCAGACATGTGTAGGTCAGCTGTAGAGCAGCTTTAGCAGCACCCTTACGGACGAGCTCAGCAACCACACTTGCAGGACAAGACTTCTGTATGCCAACATGCCAGGGGCAGGCATGGTCATAGCACAACTAGTGTGCGCCCAGGCGCTTCGAATGAGAAGGAGAAGGAGGAGGGCACGGCAGCGTTTTTACCGAACGCCATTAGACGTCTTGGCCATCGGGGAAGCAGAGGTGTATCGCCTCTTCAGATTTAATACTCAAGCCATCCAGGAAATAACCACAATCCTGCAGGATGACCTTACCAGCCCAACACACCGCTCACATGCAGTGCAGCCACTGATCAAGGTCCTGGCAACACTCCACTTCCTGGCCACTGGATCTTTTCAGCGCACAAGTGGAGGTGTGGCTGGGATGTCACAAACCAGCATGAGCAGATGTGTGCACCAGGTTGTACCCGCAATCCTGAGACACATGTCCAACCAAATCGTCAGACCCACCCAGGAGGTCCAGCGGAATAAGGCAAGGGCAGATTTTGTCAGAATTGCAGGATTCCCACGCACCATCGGGGCAATTGATTGCACCCATGTGGCACTACAGCCCCCCCCGTGACACAGAGCACCTATTCCGCAATCGGAAGCACTGGCATTCTATCAATGTCCAGGTTATCGTGGATGCCCATGGCCTCATATGGCACGTCCGTGCCAAACACCCCGGATCCTGTCATGACAGCTTCATCTACCGCCAAAGCGACATCCCAATGGAGTTTGACCAGAACGTGTATGGGGACAGCTGGCTGGTTGGTGAGTGACATGGGTGTCAGGTATGACTGTCCCCCCCATGACGCAGACATTACGAGGGACACATGCATGACTAACCTCCTCCTGTCTTTTCTCTTCCAGGTGACTCGGCATATGCACTTGGACCTCATCTAATGACCCCATTCCGGAACCCACAAACCCCAGGAGAGGAAAACTACAATGCTGCACACATAAGTACCCGTGCAGTGGTGGAACGAACCTTTGGCCAAATGAAGTCCCGTTTCAGATGCCTGGATAAGTCTGGGGGGACCCTGTTGTATTCCCCAGACTTTGTGTGCCAGATCATCGGGGCATGTTGCATTCTGCACAACTTCGCAGTGAGAAAGGGCCTGGAGGTTGAACTACGTGATGACCTGAGCCCCCAACCCGACAATCCCCCCCTGCCTGAGGGTACCCCGTCTGCTGAGGGATCAGCAATCAGGAGATGCCTCGTTGAACGTCTCTTTGAACGTTAAACACACACATGAAAAATGGCACAATGTGAATGCACACGTGCACACCACTGTGGTCCCTAGCACACACCCCCCACATGCACATCGAATTGGATTAGACCCAATCAAACCACATTGTTTTAGGGAGCAGTAACGCAGCGCCAAGGCTCCAATTATGTTACTGTACATTCATACACCTTTCACACGGCAGAGGGTGACACCCCTTTGCTGGCAGGAGTGTCAACCCCCCCCCATTCTCACACCAGTCACACTATTCTGCACGCCTCACCGTGTGCATTTGTCAACACTAACTTAAAAAACTCTTTACCAGAGCAATACTTAGAAAAATAAAAAATAAAAATCTTTACCCGAGCAATACTTAGAAAAATAAAAAATAAAAATCTTTACCCGAGCAATACTTAGAAAAATAAATAAATAAACTCTTTACCCGAGCAATAATCATCACGAAAAACTAATTGGCCTGCCTTCGGCCACGGCCCCGGCCCCGGCTCCTCAACTGCCTGGTTGAGGGGGGGGGGTTGCATCAGGCAGAGGAGCATCCACCGGGGCTGGAGGCCTGCCCTCTAATGCCACCGCTATCCTCCTCAGGAGGTTATTGGTCTCGGTTTGAACACCAACAATGGCAGCTGTGTGCCCCTGGACGGACTCATTTAGGGTCTGCACCTCTTTCACCAGGCTTGCTGTGGTGGTTTCGAGATCCCGCAAACATGTGATAATTGCAGTGGTGTTGCCTGCAATGTCCTGAATCACATCGGTGACATGTCCCCTCTCCCCTAGGCTGTCAGCCACTCGAGTGAAGTCCTGGCCCATCGCACCCATAAGGCGGGTCTGGTCTTCCTGCGCAGTGGTCAGGGTCACAGACAGCAACTCGGGTACCCCCCTGGTTCTCGGCGTTGACCTCCTTGGTCCACGAGAGGCTTCAGGCCTGGCATAGGGTGAGGGATTAGATGGAGGGGGTGGGTTGGGGATGGAGACAGAGGGAGTGGCTGGGTTGGAGATGGAGTCCGAGGATATGGAGGATCGTGGGCTTGAGGTCCGGGATGGACCAGCCAAGCTTCCCAAATCCTCCATGAAAAGGGACAGTGACACCTCCTCCCCCAAATGCTCCACATCCTGCAGAACCTCCTCAATGGAGGCGTGGCCACCACTCTCCTCCACCAATGCCGCTTGCCTTCCCTGGGGGTCAGGGGCATCTTCATCAGATGAAGATGGTGTGGGACGGGCAGGGACATCAGCATCAGGGGATGGTGTGGGACGGGCAGGGACATCAGCATCAGGGGATGGTGTGGGACGGGCAGGGGCATCAGCATCAGGGGATGGTGTGGGACGGGCAGGGGCACGAAACGGGCCAGCTTCATCCTGGACACCTGTGGATGACACAAAACATTCACATGTTGGTGGACCCACAAACTTGTCACATATTCCCTACCTCCCCCCACACACATGCTACACACCAGATAGTTGAAATAAACACTTACCTGTCCTCAATGAACAGAATCATAGCCCGGCATTCCCTCAACTTGAACCCTGGTAAGGCACCGGGCAACTACCTCCTCATCTGGTGTCAGACGGATCCTTGAGGCAGGTCCCCCACCAGTGCCCCTGGCATGCCTCGCCATGAGGGCCATCTTGTCCTTGACCCTCCTCCTAAGATCATTAATTTTTTTGCCTATATGATGGGGCCTCCTCGCCTCATTGCCCACAGCATTCACTTGATCCGTTATCCTCTGCAGGATCTCATCCCTTCGCCCCTTGCTTGTGGTTTTACTCCTGGACCCATGGAGGCGGTCATAGTGCCTCTCCATGCCTGCGAGAATGATGGCCCTCTCATCATGAGAGAAATTCTTTTTCCTTCTCCTTGTACGCTCAGCAGACATGGCAAAGCACTGCAAAAGTAAACTCACCACCAACAGTAAACTAACAGGTGTACTTTTGCACATGATGGGCGCATGTCTGGGCGTATTTATGCACTTGTTTGGAGCAACTCGCCAATCGCGTTGTGCGCATGCGCATAGGGGCGGGGGACACCCGGTCACGTGACGGCGCATGCGCCGTCCGTTCAGACCATCATTTGCATAAGGTCACGGTTCATTTAAATGTATCACGCCCACTTCCTTCCTACTTTCACTTACGCCCACATACGCCCACGAATTTGCACTACGCCGGCGCAAATTTGAACGCCGGTGCTTCGGGAATACAGAGCTTACCTCTCTAAGTTAGGAAGGCGTAGCGCATCTTGGATGCGCTACGACCGCATAAGGATGCGCCGATGTACGAGAATCTGGGCCAGAATCTACAGTAGTAATTAGCCACTTTAAAAAAACTTTTTTTTTTAACAGATAATAAGATAAATAAGATAATTTTATTATTGAGATATTTTAGCAATTGCCCTATTCATTTACAATGTACGTATTCAATGAAATGTATATTCAACTGCAGAAATAAATCACTGCACACATTCCATGTCGTATAATATAATACAGTGAGAAGTAAATTACACAGCATAACCCTTCTATTCTTCACTGAGATTGCTCATGTCAAAACACTTTCTTCCAAAGGAACAAAACAAGGATAGAATGATGAATGCTTTTACCAAACATGTCGGGAATATTCAATTTAAACTAATCGATGGTGGAACTCGTGACTGTAACCAATCTGTTCTTATTCTCTAAGCAAATAAAACATTAATAGAGTGCTTGGCATAACAAGTGTTTAAAGTAAACCTGTTCTTTAAAAATGCAGGACAAACAACAGATTGACTTAAAGCAATTGTAAAGGAAACTTTTATTTAAAAAACAAAAACATGTTATACCTACCTGATCTGTGCAGTTGATTTTGCACAGAGCAGCCCCAATCCTCCTTTTCTCTTGTCCCCCACTGGTGCTCTGGGCCCCTCCCCCTTGTCGAGTGCCCCCATAGCAAACCACTTGCTGTGGGGGTACTCATGCGTGCTTGCTCCTGAGCCAGCTCTTTGCGTCCATAAGGCCCGTACACACGACCGAACATGTCTGCTGAAACTGGTCCGTGGACCAGTTTCAGCAGACATGTTCGGTCGTGTGTACGGCCGACCGGACCGTTTTCCAGCTGACAAAAATGTCTTAGCATGCTAAGAAACATGTCCGCTGGAAGCCTGTCTGTCGGACATGTTCGGTCGTCTGTACAGACTCACCGTACATGTCCGCTCGGCCGCCATCCCTCGCATGCGTCGAAGTGATTCAACGCATGTGTGGAAGCATTGAGCTTCCAGGGCCGCGCACGTCGCCGCGTAATCGTCGCGGCGACGTCACGGCCACATCACCGCGTATCGTGTACGCGCGGATTTCTGTCTGATGGTGTGTACAACCATCAGACAGAAATCTCCGGGCGGACATGTCCGCTGAAAACGGTCCGGTGGACCGATTTCAGCGGACAGTCCATCCGTGTGTACGAGGCCTGAGACAAAGAGAGCGTGGCTCAGCTCCGCCCCTGCTCCCTCCTCACTGGCTGTGATTGACAGAAGTGGGAGCCAGTTGCTCCTGCTGCTACAGCTAAGCCAAGCAGGAGTGAGAGACCTGGGAGAGCCTTGGATCTCATGAACATCGCTGGATATGGATGGGGTTCAAGCAAGCATGGGGGGGGAGCTTTTTTGTCCATAATTTTTCCAAAATGTATTGAAATGCAGTTTTTTTTTTACCTTCGTGCATAGAATGCATGGGGATAAAAAACCTTCAGCATGGGAAGATTAATTAAAAAAGCAAGAAGACTCTTCTCATGTCCATAATTTATGCGTGAATAACAAACAGGTAATGGATACAAAATCCATAGCTATGGAATTCCATCGCTTCTATACTAGCCTATACGATATTCAATCAACCCGGCCAAGAGTGGAAAAAGAGGGACAAGTAGAAGAAATAAGAGATTATATTAGGGAGTCAGCACTACCACCCCTCTCTCCTGAGGTGGCTGAAAAACTGAAGGAACCAATCACCATTGAGCAAATTAAAAAAGTAATTGCAAAATTACCAATGGGAAAAAGCCTGGGACCGGACGGTCTAACAAATGCATATTATAAGAAATTCATTAACACTTTGGCTGTACCATTATGCAATTATTTCAACAAAAACAGAGCTATGAACCCCTTACCCCCCGAAGCACTCCGAGCATATGTGACATATGTGTATCAGCATATGCGGATGACCTATTATTTAAACTTTCAAGACCACAGGAATCAATACCAGCATTAATGCAGGAGGTAAAGAGGTATGGTTATCTATCTAACTTTAAAATAAATTTACAGAAATCCGTAATAATACCTAGCCATGTACCATGGCCACTGACCCAACACTTGCAAAAGCCTACCCCTGCATATGGAACAGAGATTCATTATATTACCTAGGAGTACATATTACGGCAGATGCTAAACTTTTCTATGAATGTAACTATGGCTCTCTGCTTACAGAGATTATAGAGGACTTGCATAGATGGAGAGGCCATACATTATCTTGGTTCGGCAGGATTAACACTCTCAAAATGAATATAATAACTAGACTAATATATATTTTGAATACTGTACCTATTGCACTCCCCCAAGGATGGAAATGCCAGACTAGCATATGCTATGCTGCGTAGGAATAGAAAGGAGGGGGGAATAGGGCTTCCGAACATAGCCCTGTATTACAGAGCAATGTCTCTAGTACGCATCCTAAATTGGTGTCATGACTCTTCATACAAAGCTTGGGTTGTGACAGAGGAAAGTATGGCCAGTAGGAATTTAGTGGGAGCACCATGGATACCAACCAAGGCCAGGGGACTGTCAAAATGGACATCACCTCTAACATTAAACACACTGATAGTGTGGGATAGAACGAATAAAACCAGTAAATATTCACCCAGAATATCCCCATTGGCCCCATTAGGAGGTTATCCATGGTTCTCCCCGGGTGAGGAAAGGGGAGCCTTGGGCAGATGGGAAACAGAAGGGAACACAATGTGCTCAAGGTATGCCCCAAGGGGCGTGCTAATGTCCCAGTCTGAACTGGTAATGTCACAAGGGGATATGGCAATGGCAGGATGGAGATATTATCAAATGAGGATTTTTTCAATAAATTTGAACCCCAGGTGAGAACAGTAAACTCCCTAACTACATTTGAGACTATGGGGCTGATTTACTAAAAACAATGCGCTGCGCATTTCCCGTACTTAGAACTGTCCCTGCTCAAAATGACATTCTGAAGGAAAAAAAAGTCATTTAAAAAAACGCTTGCGACTATAATGAATTGTCGGCTCCCGGCAATTCAGAGCAAGTTCATTCATAAAAATGACCCTTCAGGTCTGGTATGGATATTAAGGGGAACCCTGCCGTAAAAAAAAAAAATGACGTGGGGGTTCCCCCCAAATATCCATGCCAGGTCCTTCAGGTCTGGTATGGATTTTAAGGGGAACTCCACCCCAAATAAAAAAAAAATGGCGTGGAGTTCCCCCAAAAATCCACACCAGACCCCTTATCCAACCACGTAACCTGGTCGGCCGCAGAAAAGAGAAGGGGGGACGAGAGAGCGCCCCCCTCTCCTGAACCGTACCAGGCCACATGCCCTCAACATGGGGAGGGTGCTTTGGGGTCCACCCCCAAAGCTCCTTGTCCCCATGTTGATGGGGACAAGGGTCTCATCCCCACAACCCTGGCCGGTGGTTGTGGGGGTCTGCGGGCGGGGGACTTAGCTGGGAAACCCTATATGAGGCGCAAGTAATGCAAAGTATGGACGTCGGAACAAGCGTATATTTTTAGGGTTGTTTACGTAAGTGGTGGGGCTGGGCATAAGTTACGTTCACGTCGTTGCCATTGAGCCGTCATATCTAAGGGCGTAAATTCAACGTGATTCTGAGCATGCGCGCGCATGCGCCGTTCGTACGGCGCTTCATTTACATGGGGTCACGATTCATTAGTGGGAATGCTTTAATAAGCATTCCCAGTATTGATATTCGTTTTTTATTATTAGTGGGAATGCTTTAATAAGCATTCCCAGTATTGATATTCGTTTTTTATTAGTGGGAATGCTTTAATAAGCATTCCCAGTATTGATATTCGTTTTTTATTAGTGGGAATGCTTTAATAAGCATTCCCAGTATTGATATTTAGTGGGAATGCTTTAATAAGCATTCCCAGTATTGATATTCGTTTTTTATTATTAGTGGGAATGCTTTAATAAGCATTCCCAGTATTGATATTCGTTTTTTATTATTAGTGGGAATGCTTTCATAAGCATTCCCAGTATTGATATTCGTTTTTTATTATTAGTGGGAATGCTTTAATAAGCATTCCCAGTATTGATATTCGTTTTTTATTATTCTTCTTCTTAATTTTATTCCGTACGTTTTTTGGCTCTGCGTAACTTCTGCATACTTTCAGCTATTGAGACCATTTAACTTTTAAAATGTTCGTCTCATTCAGCTAACGATGGGACTTCTTCAAGTTTTTTTGTACTATTTATACTTTTTAAAATATTAAGCTTTTAGACACTTTTTTTTAACATTGAAGTCAATGAGAACATCCTTTTTCCTGCTTCAAAACACACGTTCTGCCAAAAGTTTCAGCTCCTTCATACTTTCACTTACAGACACCAAACAAACTTTAAAGCGGTCACAAAATATTCAGCTATCCAAACACGACTTTTTAGATTGATATCTTATACGGTTTTTGTGAAAACGCAATTTACGTTTAGTGATTTTTTTATCGGTTATAATGTAATCCTATGGAGCAGGTTTAGAGTGTGTCATGTGACCTTTAGAGTGGAGATCTTTGAAAACAAAAATTATCTTTAAAAAAAGGGCGAACAAATTGCTCTCACGCCCACAAGATCTACTTGTCATACACAATTTATATATCAAAACGTAGGTATGCTTGTCTGGTTTCAGGCAATGTGATCAGTTTTGTGATACGTATTTTAGTTTTAGTTCCAGGAGCTTCTAAAGGACAAGAGTGACAAAACCACTCTCATTGACCGTCCATGTTAAAAATTTTAAAAATTTTCCTGCAAAACACACAAAGACGCTCTTTTCTAAATCGCTGGCATGGCCACAATTTTAAGTTTATCAACATAAATTTCATATCGATGCGTTCACAAGGGCCGTGTCTTTCAAACGGTGAAGTCGCTGTATCGATCGCATGTACGGTTGTGGATTTATTACGTTTTGTTTGGAGGCGTAATTAATGTATTGGTCTGTGAATTAAAAGGCGTTTGTAATGGAATTTCTTTCCATAAATAGCTTTCCTTACCTCAGGGCAATATTCCTCCTCACTGACCTGGGGGGAGGGGAAACCTCTTGAGGGGGGAGGGGCGACCAGGAAGTCAGGATACTCTCTACTTTGCAGATAGAGAAAGGAGCTGTGTGTCCTAAAGATAGTGTAGTGGTTATGGTGAATGGCTTTGGTGCGGGCTCAGCAATTCAGCATTCCCACTCGCATTTTCCTCAGGGAATGCATTTTCTAGTTCTTAATTTTAATTTTAATTTTATTCCGTACGTTTTTTGGCTCTGCGTAACTCCTGCATACTTTCAGCTATTGAGACCATTCAACTTTTAAAATGTTCATCTCGTTCAGCTAACGATGGGACTTCTTCAAGTTTTTTTGTACTATTTATACTTTTTAAAATATTAAGCTTTTAGACACTTTTTTTTAACATTGAAGTCAATGAGAACATCCTTTTTCCTGCTTCAAAACACACGTTCTGCCAAAAGTTTCAGCTCCTTCATACTTTCACTTACAGACACCAAACAAACTTTAAAGCGGTCACAAAATATTCAGCTATCCAAACATGACTTTTCAGATTGATATCTTTTACGGTTTTTGTGAAAACGCAATTTACGTTTAGCGATTTTTTCAGAAAATGGAATCGGTTATAATGTAACCCTATGGAAGGGATTTAGAGTGTGTCATGTGACCTTTACAGTGGAGATCTTTGAAAACAAAAATTATCTTTAAAAAAAGGGCGAACAAATTGCTCTCACGCCCACAAGATCTACTTGTCATACACAATTTATATATCAAAACGTAGGTATGCTTGTCTGGTTTCAGGCAATGTGATCAGTTTTGTGATACGTATTTTAGTTTTAGTTCCAGGAGCTTCTAAAGGACAAGAGTGACAAAACCACTCTCATTGACCGTCCATGTTAAAAATTTTAAAAATTTTCCTGCAAAACACACAAAGACGCTCTTTTCTAAATCGCTGGCATGGCCACAATTTTAAGTTTATCAACATAAATTTCATATCGATGCGTTCACAAGGGCCGCGTCTTTCAAACGGTGAAGTCGCTGTATCGATCGCATGTACGGTTGTGGATTTATTACGTTTTGTTTGGAGGCGTAATTAATGTATTGGTCTGTGAATTAAAAGGCGTTTGTAATGGAATTTCTTTCCATAAATAGCTTTCTACCTCAGTGCAATATTCCTCCTCACTGACCTGGGGGGAGGGGAAACCTCTTGAGGGGGGAGGGGCGACCAGGAAGTCAGCATACTCTCTACTTTGCAGATAGAGAAAGGAGCTGTGTGTCCTAAAGATAGTGTAGTGGTTATGGTGAATGGCTTTGGTGCGGGCTCAGCAATTCAGCATTCCCACTCGCATTTTCCTCAGGGAATGCATTTTCTAGTTCTTCTTCTTAATTTTAATTTTATTCCGTACGTTTTTTGGCTCTGCGTAACTTCTGCATACTTTCAGCTATTGAGACCATTTAACTTTTAAAATGTTCGTCTCATTCAGCTAACGATGGGACTTCTTCAAGTTTTTTTGTACTATTTATACTTTTTAAAATATTAAGCTTTTAGACACTTTTTTTTAACATTGAAGTCAATGAGAACATCCTTTTTCCTGCTTCAAAACACACGTTCTGCCAAAAGTTTCAGCTCCTTCATACTTTCACTTACAGACACCAAACAAACTTTAAAGCGGTCACAAAATATTCAGCTATCCAAACATGACTTTTCAGATTGATATCTTTTACGGTTTTTGTGAAAACGCAATTTACGTTTAGCGATTTTTTCAGAAAATGGAATCGGTTATAATGTAACCCTATGGAAGGGATTTAGAGTGTGTCATGTGACCTTTAGAGTGGAGATCTTTGAAAACAAAAATTATCTTTAAAAAAAGGGCGAACAAATTGCTCTCACGCCCACAAGATCTACTTGTCATACACAATTTATATATCAAAACGTAGGTATGCTTGTCTGGTTTCAGGCAATGTGATCAGTTTTGTGATACGTATTTTAGTTTTAGTTCCAGGAGCTTCTAAAGGACAAGAGCGACAAAACCACTCTCATTGACCGTCCATGTTAAAAAATTTTAAAATTTTCCTGCAAAACACACAAAGACGCTCTTTTCTAAATCGCTGGCATGGCCACAATTTTAAGTTTATCAACATAAATTTCATATCGATGCGTTCACAAGGGCCGTGTCTTTCAAACGGTGAAGTCGCTGTATCGATCGCATGTATGGTTGTGGATTTATTACGTTTTGTTTGGAGGCGTAATTAATGTATTGGTCTGTGAATTAAAAGGCGTTTGTAATGGAATTTCTTTCCATAAATAGCTTTCTACCTCAGTGCAATATTCCTCCTCACTGACCTGGGGGGAGGGGAAACCTCTTGAGGGGGGAGGGGCGACCAGGAAGTCAGCATACTCTCTACTTTGCAGATAGAGAAAGGAGCTGTGTGTCCTAAAGATAGTGTAGTGGTTATGGTGAATGGCTTTGGTGCGGGCTCAGCAATTCAGCATTCCCACTCGCATTTTCCTCAGGGAATGCATTTTCTAGTTCTTTTTATTCTTATCCTTTATTCCGTACGTTTTTTGGCTCTGCGTAACTTCTGCATACTTTGAGCTATTGAGACCATTCAACTATTAAAATGTTCGTCTCGTTCAGCTAACGATGGGACTTCTTCAAGTTTTTTTGTACTATTTATACTTTTTAAAATATTAAGCTTTTAGACACTTTTTTTAACATTGAAGTCAATGAGAACATGCTTTTTACCGCTTCAAAACACACGTTCTGCCAAAAGTTTCAGCTCCTTCATACTTTCACTTACAGACACCAAACAAACTTTAAAGCGGTCACAAAATATTCAGCTATCCAAACATGACTTTTTAGATTGATATCTTTTACGGTTTTTGTGAAAACGCAATTTACGTTTAGTGATATTTTATTGGTTATAATGTAATCCTATGGAGCAGGTTTAGAGTGTGTCATGTGACCTTTAGAGTGCAGATCATCCACAAAAAATATTATCTTTAAAAAAAGGGGGAACAAATTGCTCTCACGCCCACAAGATCTACTTGTCATACACAATTTATATATCAAAACGTAGGTATGCTTGTCTGGTTTCAGGCAATGTGATCAGTTTTGTGATACGTATTTTAGTTTTAGTTCCAGGAGCTTCTAAAGGACAAGAGTCATGTTAAAAAGTCTAAAAAATGTTTCTGCAAAACACACAAAGACGCTCTTTTCTAAATCGCTGACATGGCCACATTTTTAAGTTTATCAACATAAATTTCATATCGATGCGTTCACAAGGGCCGTGTCTTTCAAACGGTGAAGTCGCTGTATCGATCGCATGTACGGTTGTGGATTTATTACGTTTTGTTTGAAGGCTTCGATAACTGATTTTGTGTGTGGATGAAAGCGTTTCTAATGGTATTTTGATTCCCTAAATAGCTTTCTTTACCTCAGTGCAGTCCTCCTCCCCCACCTCATGTGGAGAAAGCCTCTTGAGGGGGGAGGGGCGACCAGTCAAGTCAGGACACTCTCTATATTGCAGATAGAGAAAGGAGCTGTGTGATATTAGGCTTTATAAGTACTGAAGGAACACTGCTTGTATGTCCTAAAGATAGTGTAGTGGTTATGGTGAATGGCTTTTGTGCGGGCTCAGCAATTCAGCTATTCAGCATTCCCACTCGCATTTTCCTCAGGAAATGCATTGTCTAGTTCTTCTTCTTAATTTTAATTTTAATTTTATTATTCCGTACGTTTTTTGGCTCTGCGTAACTTCTGCATACTTTGAGCTATTGAGACCATTCAACTATTAAAATGTTCGTCTCGTTCAGCTAACGATGGGACTTCTTCAAGTTTTTTTGTACTATTTATACTTTTTAAAATATTAAGCTTTTAGACACTTTTTTTAAAATTGAAGTCTATGAGAACATGCTTTTTACCGCTTCAAAACACACGTTCTGCCAAAAGTTTCAGCTCCTTCATACTTTCACTTACAGACACCAAACAAACTTTAAAGCGGTCACAGAATATTCAGCTATCCAAACATGACTTTTCAGATTGATATCTTTTACGGTTTTTGTGAAAACGCAATTTACGTTTAGCGATTTTTTATCGGTTATAATGTAATCCTATGGAGCAGGTTTAGAGTGTGTCATGTGACCTTTAGAGTGCAGATCATCCACAAAAAATATTATCTTTAAAAAAAGGGGGAACAAATTGCTCTCACGCCCACAAGATCTACTTGTCATACACAATTTATATATCAAAACGTAGGTATGCTTGTCTGGTTTCAGGCAATGTGATCAGTTTTGTGATACGTATTTTAGTTTTAGTTCCAGGAGCTTCTAAAGGACAAGAGTCATGTTAAAAAGTCTAAAAAATGTTTCTGCAAAACACACAAAGACGCTCTTTTCTAAATCGCTGACATGGCCACATTTTTAAGTTTATCAACATAAATTTCATATCGATGCGTTCACAAGGGCCGTGTCTTTCAAACGGTGAAGTCGCTGTATCGATTGCATGTACGGTTGTGGATTTATTACGTTTTGTTTGAAGGCGTAATTCATGTATTGGTCTGTGAATTAAAAGGCGTTTGTAATGGAATTTCTTTCCATAAATAGCTTTCCTTACCTCAGTGCAATATTCCTCCTCACTGACCTGGGGGGAGGGGAAACCTCTTGAGGGGGGAGGGGCGACCAGGAAGTCAGCATACTCTCTACTTTGCAGATAGAGAAAGGAGCTGTATGTCCTAAAGATAGTGTAGTGGTTATGGTGAATGGCTTTGGTGCGGGCTCAGCAATTCAGCATTCCCACTCGCATTTTCCTCAGGGAATGCATTTTCTAGTCGTTTTTTATTATTAGTGGGAATGCTTTAATAAGCATTCCCAGTATTGATATTCGTTTTTTATTAGTGGGAATGCTTTAATAAGCATTCCCAGTATTGATATTCGTTTTTTATTATTCTTCTTCTTCTTAATTTTAATTTTATTATTCCGTACGTTTTTTGGCTCTGCGTAACTTCTGCATACTTTGAGCTATTGAGACCATTCAACTATTAAAATGTTCGTCTCGTTCAGCTAACGATGGGACTTCTTCAAGTTTTTTTGTACTATTTATACTTTTTAAAATATTAAGCTTTTAGACACTTTTTTTTAACATTGAAGTCAATGAGAACATGCTTTTTACCGCTTCAAAACACACGTTCTGCCAAAAGTTTCAGCTCCTTCATACTTTCACTTACAGACACCAAACAAACTTTAAAGCGGTCACAAAATATTCAGCTATCCAAACATGACTTTTTAGATTGATATCTTATACGGTTTTTGTGAAAACGCAATTCACGTTTAGTGATTTTTTTATCGGTTATAATGTAATCCTATGGAGCAGGTTTAGAGTGTGTCATGTGACCTTTAGAGTGGAGATCTTTGAAAACAAAAATTATCTTTAAAAAAAGGGTGAACAAATTGCTCTCACGCCCACAAGATCTACTTGTCATACACAATTTATATATCAAAACGTAGGTATGCTTGTCTGGTTTCAGGCAATGTGATCAGTTTTGCGATAGGCATTTGACTTTTAGTTCCAGGAGCTTCTAAAGGACAAGTGCCTCAAACGCCCTCCCATTGACCGTCATGTTAAAAAGTCTAAAAAAAATTCCTGCAAACACACAAAGACGCTCTTTTCTAAATCGCTGGCATGGCCACAATTTTAAGTTCATCAACATAAATTTCATATCGCTGCGTTCACAAGGGCCGTGTCTTTCAAACGGTGAAGTCGCTGTATCGATCGCATGTACGGTTGTGGATTTATTACGTTTTGTTTGGAGGCGTAATTAATGTATTGGTCTGTGAATTAAAAGGCGTTTGTAATGGAATTTCTTTCCATAAATAGCTTTCCTTACCTCAGTGCAATATTCCTCCTCACTGACCTGGGGGGAGGGGAAACCTCTTGAGGGGGGAGGGGCGACCAGGAAGTCAGCATACTCTCTACTTTGCAGATAGAGAAAGGAGCTGTGTGTCCTAAAGATAGTGTAGTGGTTATGGTGAATGGCTTTGGTGCGGGCTCAGCAATTCAGCATTCCCACTCGCATTTTCCTCAGGGAATGCATTTTCTAGTTATTAGTGGGAATGCTTTAATAAGCATTCCCAGTATTGATATTCGTTTTTTATTATTCTTCTTCTTAATTTTAATTTTAATTTTAATTTTAATTTTATTATTCCGTACGTTTTTTGGCTCTGCGTAACTTCTGCATACTTTGAGCTATTGAGACCATTCAACTTTTAAAATGTTCATCTCGTTCAGCTAACGATGGGACTTCTTCAAGTTTTTTTGTACTATTTATACTTTTTAAAATATTAAGCTTTTAGACACTTTTTTTTAACATTGAAGTCAATGAGAACATCCTTTTTCCTGCTTCAAAACACACGTTCTGCCAAAAGTTTCAGCTCCTTCATACTTTCACTTACAGACACCAAACAAACTTTAAAGCGGTCACAAAATATTCAGCTATCCAAACATGACTTTTTAGATTGATATCTTATACGGTTTTTGTGAAAACGCAATTTACGTTTAGTGATTTTTTTATCGGTTATAATGTAATCCTATGGAGCAGGTTTAGAGTGTGTCATGTGACCTTTAGAGTGGAGATCTTTGAAAACAAAAATTATCTTTAAAAAAAGGGCGAACAAATTGCTCTCACGCCCACAAGATCTACTTGTCATACACAATTTATATATCAAAACGTAGGTATGCTTGTCTGGTTTCAGGCAATGTGATCAGTTTTGCGATAGGCATTTGACTTTTAGTTCCAGGAGCTTCTAAAGGACAAGTGCCTCAAACGCCCTCCCATTGACCGTCATGTTAAAAAGTCTAAAAAAAATTCCTGCAAACACACAAAGACGCTCTTTTCTAAATCGCTGGCATGGCCACAATTTTAAGTTTATCAACATAAATTTCATATCGATGCGTTCACAAGGGCCGTGTCTTTCAAACGATGAAGTCGCTGTATCGATCGCATGTACGGTTATGGATTTATTACGTTTTGTTTGGAGGCGTAATTAATGTATTGGTCTGTGAATTAAAAGGCGTTTGTAATGGAATTTCTTTCCATAAATAGCTTTCTACCTCAGTGCAATATTCCTCCTCACTGACCTGGGGGGAGGAGAAACCTCTTGAGGGGGGAGGGGCGACCAGGAAGTCAGGATACTCTCTACTTTGCAGATAGAGAAAGGAGCTGTGTGTCCTAAAGATAGTGTAGTGGTTATGGTGAATGGCTTTGGTGCGGGCTCAGCAATTCAGCATTCCCACTCGCATTTTCCTCAGGGAATGCATTTTCTAGTTCTTCTTCTTAATTTTAATTTTATTCCGTACGTTTTTTGGCTCTGCGTAACTTCTGCATACTTTCAGCTATTGAGACCATTTAACTTTTAAAATGTTCGTCTCATTCAGCTAACGATGGGACTTCTTCAAGTTTTTTTGTACTATTTATACTTTTTAAAATATTAAGCTTTTAGACACTTTTTTTTAACATTGAAGTCAATGAGAACATCCTTTTTCCTGCTTCAAAACACACGTTCTGCCAAAAGTTTCAGCTCCTTCATACTTTCACTTACAGACACCAAACAAACTTTAAAGCGGTCACAAAATATTCAGCTATCCAAACATGACTTTTCAGATTGATATCTTTTACGGTTTTTGTGAAAACGCAATTTACGTTTAGCGATTTTTTCAGAAAATGGAATCGGTTATAATGTAACCCTATGGAAGGGATTTAGAGTGTGTCATGTGACCTTTAGAGTGGAGATCTTTGAAAACAAAAATTATCTTTAAAAAAAGGGCGAACAAATTGCTCTCACGCCCACAAGATCTACTTGTCATACACAATTTATATATCAAAACGTAGGTATGCTTGTCTGGTTTCAGGCAATGTGATCAGTTTTGTGATACGTATTTTAGTTTTAGTTCCAGGAGCTTCTAAAGGACAAGAGCGACAAAACCACTCTCATTGACCGTCCATGTTAAAAAATTTTAAAATTTTCCTGCAAAACACACAAAGACGCTCTTTTCTAAATCGCTGGCATGGCCACAATTTTAAGTTTATCAACATAAATTTCATATCGATGCGTTCACAAGGGCCGTGTCTTTCAAACGGTGAAGTCGCTGTATCGATCGCATGTACGGTTGTGGATTTATTACGTTTTGTTTGAAGGCGTAATTAATGTATTGGTCTGTGAATTAAAAGGCGTTTGTAATGGTAATTCTTTCCATAAATAGCTTTCTACCTCAGTGCAATATTCCTCCTCACTGACCTGGGGGAGGGGAAACCTCTTGAGGGGGGAGGGGCGACCAGGAAGTCAGCATACTCTCTACTTTGCAGATAGAGAAAGGAGCTGTGTGTCCTAAAGATAGTGTAGTGGTTATGGTGAATGGCTTTGGTGCGGGCTCAGCAATTCAGCATTCCCACTCGCATTTTCCTCAGGGAATGCATTTTCTAGTTAGTGGGAATGCTTTAATAAGCATTCCCAGTATTGATATTCGTTTTTTATTATTCTTAATTTTAATTTTAATTTTATTCCGTACGTTTTTTGGCTCTGCGTAACTTCTGCATACTTTCAGCTATTGAGACCATTTAACTTTTAAAATGTTCGTCTCATTCAGCTAACGATGGGACTTCTTCAAGTTTTTTTGTACTATTTATACTTTTTAAAATATTAAGCTTTTAGACACTTTTTTTTAACATTGAAGTCAATGAGAACATCCTTTTTCCTGCTTCAAAACACACGTTCTGCCAAAAGTTTCAGCTCCTTCATACTTTCACTTACAGACACCAAACAAACTTTAAAGCGGTCACAAAATATTCAGCTATCCAAACATGACTTTTCAGATTGATATCTTTTACGGTTTTTGTGAAAACGCAATTTACGTTTAGTGATATTTTATCGGTTATAATGTAATCCTATGGAGCAGGTTTAGAGTGTGTCATGTGACCTTTAGAGTGCAGATCATCCACAAAAAATATTATCTTTAAAAAAAGGGGGAACAAATTGCTCTCACGCCCACAAGATCTACTTGTCATACACAATTTATATATCAAAACGTAGGTATGCTTGTCTGGTTTCAGGCAATGTGATCAGTTTTGTGATACGTATTTTAGTTTTAGTTCCAGGAGCTTCTAAAGGACAAGAGTCATGTTAAAAAGTCTAAAAAATGTTTCTGCAAAACACACAAAGACGCTCTTTTCAAAATCGCTGACATGGCCACATTTTTTAGTTTATCAACATAAATTTCATATCGATGCGTTCACAAGGGCCGTGTCTTTCAAACGGTGAAGTCGCTGTATCGATCGCATGTACGGTTGTGGATTTATTACGTTTTGTTTGAAGGCTTCGATAACTGATTTTGTGTGTGGATGAAAGCGTTTCTAATGGTATTTTGATTCCCTAAATAGCTTTCCTTACCTCAGTGCAGTCCTCCTCCCCCACCTCATGTGGAGAAAGCCTCTTGAGGGGGGAGGGGCGATCAGGCAAGTCAGGACACTCTCTATATTGCAGATAGAGAAAGGAGCTGTGTGATATTAGGCTTTATAAGTACTGAAGGAACACTGCTTGTATGTCCTAAAGATAGTGTAGTGGTTATGGTGAATGGCTTTTGTGCGGGCTCAGCAATTCAGCTATTCAGCATTCCCACTCGCATTTTCCTCAGGAAATGCATTGTCTAGTTCTTAATTTTAATTTTATTATTCCGTACGTTTTTTGGCTCTGCGTAACTTCTGCATACTTTCAGCTATTGAGACCATTCAACTTTTAAAATGTTCATCTCGTTCAGCTAACGATGGGACTTCTTCAAGTTTTTTTGTACTATTTATACTTTTTAAAATATTAAGCTTTTAGACACTTTTTTTTAACATTGAAGTCAATGAGAACATCCTTTTTCCTGCTTCAAAACACACGTTCTGCCAAAAGTTTCAGCTCCTTCATACTTTCACTTACAGACACCAAACAAACTTTAAAGCGGTCACAAAATATTCAGCTATCCAAACATGACTTTTTAGATTGATATCTTATACGGTTTTTGTGAAAACGCAATTTATGTTTAGTGATTTTTTTATCGGTTATAATGTAACCCTATGGAAGGGATTTAGAGTGTGTCATGTGACCTTTAGAGTGGAGATCTTTGAAAACAAAAATTATCTTTAAAAAAAGGGCGAACAAATTGCTCTCACGCCCACAAGATCTACTTGTCATACACAATTTATATATCAAAACGTAGGTATGCTTGTCTGGTTTCAGGCAATGTGATCAGTTTTGTGATACGTATTTTAGTTTTAGTTCCAGGAGCTTCTAAAGCACAAGAGCGACAAAACCACTCTCATTGACCGTCCATGTTAAAAAAAATTAAAATTTTCCTGCAAAACACACAAAGACGCTCTTTTCTAAATCGCTGGCATGGCCACAATTTTAAGTTTATCAACATAAATTTCATATCGATGCGTTCACAAGGGCCGTGTCTTTCAAACGGTGAAGTCGCTGTATCGATCGCATGTACGGTTGTGGATTTATTACGTTTTGTTTGGAGGCGTAATTAATGTATTGGTCTGTGAATTAAAAGGCGTTTGTAATGGAATTTCTTTCCATAAATAGCTTTCTACCTCAGTGCAATATTCCTCCTCACTGACCTGGGGGAGGGGAAACCTCTTGAGGGGGGAGGGGCGACCAGGAAGTCAGCATACTCTCTACTTTGCAGATAGAGAAAGGAGCTGTGTGTCCTAAAGATAGTGTAGTGGTTATGGTGAATGGCTTTGGTGCGGGCTCAGCAATTCAGCATTCCCACTCGCATTTTCCTCAGGGAATGCATTTTCTAGTTATTCTTCTTAATTTTAATTTTAATTTTATTATTCCGTACGTTTTTTGGCTCTGCGTAACTTCTGCATACTTTCAGCTATTGAGACCATTCAACTTTTTAAATGTTCATCTCGTTCAGCTAACGATGGGACTTCTTCAAGTTTTTTTGTACTATTTATACTTTTTAAAATATTAAGCTTTTAGACACTTTTTTTTAACATTGAAGTCAATGAGAACATCCTTTTTCCTGCTTCAAAACACACGTTCTGCCAAAAGTTTCAGCTCCTTCATACTTTCACTTACAGACACCAAACAAACTTTAAAGCGGTCATAAAATATTCAGCTATCCAAACATGACTTTTTAGATTGATATCTTATACGGTTTTTGTGAAAACGCAATTTACGTTTAGTGATTTTTTTATCGGTTATAATGTAATCCTATGGAGCAGGTTTAGAGTGTGTCATGTGACCTTTAGAGTGGAGATCTTTGAAAACAAAAATTATCTTTAAAAAAAGGGCGAACAAATTGCTCTCACGCCCACAAGATCTACTTGTCATACACAATTTATATATCAAAACGTAGGTATGCTTGTCTGGTTTCAGGCAATGTGATCGGTTTTGCGATAGGCATTTGACTTTTAGTTCCAGGAGCTTCTAAAGGACAAGTGCCTTAAACGCCCTCCCATTGACCGTCATGTTAAAAAGCCTAAAAAAAATTCCTGCAAAACACACAAAGACGCTCTTTTCTAAATCGCTGGCATGGCCACATTTTTAAGTTTATCAACATAAATTTCATATCGATGCGTTCACAAGGGCCGTGTCTTTCAAACGGTGAAGTCGCTGTATCGATCGCATGTACGGTTGTGGATTTATTACGTTTTGTTTGAAGGCGTAATTCATGTATTGGTCTGTGAATTAAAAGGCGTTTGTAATGGAATTTCTTTCCATAAATAGCTTTCTACCTCAGTGCAATATTCCTCCTCACTGACCTGGGGGGAGGGGAAACCTCCTGAGGGGGGAGGGGCGACCAGGAAGTCAGCATACTCTCTACTTTGCAGATAGAGAAAGGAGCTGTGTGTCCTAAAGATAGTGTAGTGGTTATGGTGAATGGCTTTGGTGCGGGCTCAGCTATTCAGCATTCCCACTCGCATTTTCCTCAGGGAATGCATTTTCTAGTTATTAGTGGGAATGCTTTAATAAGCATTCCCAGTATTGATATTCGTTTTTTATTATTAGTGGGAATGCTTTAATAAGCATTCCCAGTATTGATATTCGTTTTTTATTATTCTTCTTCTTAATTTTAATTTTAATTTTAATTTTAATTTTATTCCGTACGTTTTTTGGCTCTGCGTAACTTCTGCATACTTTCAGCTATTGAGACCATTTAACTTTTAAAATGTTCGTCTCATTCAGCTAACGATGGGACTTCTTCAAGTTTTTTTGTACTATTTATACTTTTTAAAATATTAAGCTTTTAGACACTTTTTTTTAACATTGAAGTCAATGAGAACATCCTTTTTCCTGCTTCAAAACACACGTTCTGCCAAAAGTTTCAGCTCCTTCATACTTTCACTTACAGACACCAAACAAACTTTAAAGCGGTCACAAAATATTCAGCTATCCAAACATGACTTTTTAGATTGATATCTTATACGGTTTTTGTGAAAACGCAATTTACGTTTAGTGATTTTTTTATCGGTTATAATGTAATCCTATGGAGCAGTTTTAGAGTGTGTCATGTGACCTTTAGAGTGGAGATCTTTGAAAACCAAAATTATCTTTAAAAAAAGGGCGAACAAATTGCTCTCACGCCCACAAGATCTACTTGTCATACACAATTTATATATCAAAACGTAGGTATGCTTGTCTGGTTTCAGGCAATGTGATCAGTTTTGCGATAGGCATTTGACTTTTAGTTCCAGGAGCTTCTAAAGGACAAGTGCCTCAAACGCCCTCCCATTGACCGTCATGTTAAAAAGTCTAAAAAAAAATCCTGCAAAACACACAAAGACGCTCTTTTCTAAATCGCTGACATGGCCACATTTTTAAGTTTATCAACATAAATTTCATATCGATGCGTTCACAAGGGCCGTGTCTTTCAAACGGTGAAGTCGCTGTATCGATCGCATGTACGGTTGTGGATTTATTACATTTTGTTTGAAGGCGTAATTCATGTATTGGTCTGTGAATTAAAAAGCGTTTGTAATGGAATTTCTTTCCATAAATAGCTTTCCTTACCTCAGTGCAATATTCCTCCTCACTGACCTGGGGGGGAGGGGGGGAAACCTCTTGAGGGGGGAGGGGCGACCAGGAAGTCAGCATACTCTCTACTTTGCAGATAGAGAAAGGAGCTGTGTGTCCTAAAGATAGTGTAGTGGTTATGGTGAATGGCATTGGTGCGGGCTCAGCAATTCAGCATTCCCACTCGCATTTTCCTCAGGAAATGCATTTTCTAGTTCTTAATTTTAATTTTAATTTTATTATTCCGTACGTTTTTTGGCTCTGCGTAACTTCTGCATACTTTCAGCTATTGAGACCATTCAACTTTTAAAATGTTCATCTCGTTCAGCTAACGATGGGACTTCTTCAAGTTTTTTTGTACTATTTATACTTTTTAAAATATTAAGCTTTTAGACACTTTTTTTTAACATTGAAGTCAATGAGAACATCCTTTTTCCTGCTTCAAAACACACGTTCTGCCAAAAGTTTCAGCTCCTTCATACTTTCACTTACAGACACCAAACAAACTTTAAAGCGGTCACAAAATATTCAGCTATCCAAACATGACTTTTTAGATTGATATCTTATACGGTTTTTGTGAAAACGCAATTTACGTTTAGTGATTTTTTTATCGGTTATAATGTAATCCTATGGAGCAGGTTTAGAGTGTGTCATGTGACCTTTAGAGTGCAGATCATCCACAAAAAATATTATCTTTAAAAAAAGGGGGAACAAATTGCTCTCACGCCCACAAGATCTACTTGTCATACACAATTTATATATCAAAACGTAGGTATGCTTGTCTGGTTTCAGGCAATGTGATCAGTTTTGTGATACGTATTTTAGTTTTAGTTCCAGGAGCTTCTAAAGGACAAGAGTCATGTTAAAAAGTCTAAAAAATGTTTCTGCAAAACACACAAAGACGCTCTTTTCTAAATCGCTGGCATGGCCACAATTTTAAGTTTATCAACATAAATTTCATATCGATGCGTTCACAAGGGCCGTGTCTTTCAAACGGTGAAGTTGCTGTATCGATCGCATGTACGGTTGTGGATTTATTACGTTTTGTTTGAAGGCGTAATTCATGTATTGGTCTGTGAATTAAAAGGCGTTTGTAATGGAATTTCTTTCCATAAATAGCTTTCCTTACCTCAGTGCAATATTCCTCCTCACTGACCTGGGGGGAGGGGAAACCTCTTGAGGGGGGAGGGGCGACCAGGAAGTCGGCATACTCTCTACTTTGCAGATAGAGAAAGGAGCTGTGTGTCCTAAAGATAGTGTAGTGGTTATGGTGAATGGCTTTGGCGCGGGCTCAGCAATTCAGCATTCCCACTCCCATTTTCCTCAGGGAATGCATTTTCTAGTTCTTCTTTTTAATTTTAATTTTAATTTTATTCCGTACGTTTTTTGGCTCTGCGTAACTTCTGCATACTTTCAGCTATTGAGACCATTTAACTTTTAAAATGTTCGTCTCATTCAGCTAACGATGGGACTTCTTCAAGTTTTTTTGTACTATTTATACTTTTTAAAATATTAAGCTTTTAGACACTTTTTTTTAACATTGAAGTCAATGAGAACATCCTTTTTCCTGCTTCAAAACACACGTTCTGCCAAAAGTTTCAGCTCCTTCATACTTTCACTTACAGACACCAAACAAACTTTAAAGCGGTCACAAAATATTCAGCTATCCAAACATGACTTTTTAGATTGATATCTTATATGGTTTTTGTGAAAACGCAATTTACGTTTAGTGATTTTTTTATCGGTTATAATGTAATCCTATGGAGCAGGTTTAGAGTGTGTCATGTGACCTTTAGAGTGGAGATCTTTGAAAACAAAAATTATCTTTAAAAAAAGGGCGAACAAATTGCTCTCACGCCCACAAGATCTACTTGTCATACACAATTTATATATCAAAACGTAGGTATGCTTGTCTGGTTTCAGGCAATGTGATCAGTTTTGCGATAGGCATTTGACTTTTAGTTCCAGGAGCTTCTAAAGGACAAGTGCCTCAAACGCCCTCCCATTGACCGTCATGTTAAAAAGTCTAAAAAAAATTCCTGCAAACACACAAAGACGCTCTTTTCTAAATCGCTGGCATGGCCACAATTTTAAGTTTATCAACATAAATTTCATATCGATGCGTTCACAAGGGCCGTGTCTTTCAAACGGTGAAGTCGCTGTATCGATCGCATGTACGGTTGTGGATTTATTACGTTTTGTTTGGAGGCGTAATTAATGTATTGGTCTGTGAATTAAAAGGCGTTTGTAATGGAATTTCTTTCCATAAATAGCTTTCTACCTCAGTGCAATATTCCTCCACACTGACCTGGGGGGAGGAGAAACCTCTTGAGGGGGGAGGGGCGACCAGGAAGTCAGGATACTCTCTACTTTGCAGATAGAGAAAGGAGCTGTGTGTCCTAAAGATAGTGTAGTGGTTATGGTGAATGGCTTTGGTGCGGGCTCAGCAATTCAGCATTCCCACTCGCATTTTCCTCAGGGAATGCATTTTCTAGTTAGTGGGAATGCTTTAATAAGCATTCCCAGTATTGATATTCGTTTTTTATTATTAGTGGGAATGCTTTAATAAGCATTCCCAGTATTGATATTCGTTTTTTATTATTCTTCTTAATTTTAATTTTAATTTTATTCCGTACGTTTTTTGGCTCTGCGTAACTTCTGCATACTTTCAGCTATTGAGACCATTTAACTTTTAAAATGTTCGTCTCATTCAGCTAACGATGGGACTTCTTCAAGTTTTTTTGTACTATTTATACTTTTTAAAATATTAAGCTTTTAGACACTTTTTTTTAACATTGAAGTCAATGAGAACATCCTTTTTCCTGCTTCAAAACACACGTTCTGCCAAAAGTTTCAGCTCCTTCATACTTTCACTTACAGACACCAAACAAACTTTAAAGCGGTCACAAAATATTCAGCTATCCAAACATGACTTTTCAGATTGATATCTTTTACGGTTTTTGTGAAAACGCAATTTACGTTTAGCGATTTTTTCAGAAAATGGAATCGGTTATAATGTAACCCTATGGAGCAGGTTTAGAGTGTGTCATGTGACCTTTACAGTGGAGATCTTTGAAAACAAAAATTATCTTTAAAAAAAGGGCGAACAAATTGCTCTCACGCCCACAAGATCTACTTGTCATACACAATTTATATATCAAAACGTAGGTATGCTTGTCTGGTTTCAGGCAATGTGATCAGTTTTGCGATAGGCATTTGACTTTTAGTTCCAGGAGCTTCTAAAGGACAAGTGCCTCAAACGCCCTCCCATTGACCGTCATGTTAAAAAGTCTAAAAAAAAATCCTGCAAACACACAAAGACGCTCTTTTCTAAATCGCTGGCATGGCCACAATTTTAAGTTTATCAACATAAATTTCATATCGATGCGTTCACAAGGGCCGTGTCTTTCAAACGGTGAAGTCGCTGTATCGATCGCATGTACGGTTGTGGATTTATTACGTTTTGTTTGGAGGTGTAATTAATGTATTGGTCTGTGAATTAAAAGGCGTTTGTAATGGAATTTCTTTCCATAAATAGCTTTCTACCTCAGTGCAATATTCCTCCTCACTGACCTGGGGGGAGGAGAAACCTCTTGAGGGGGGAGGGGCGACCAGGAAGTCAGGATATTCTCTACTTTGCAGATAGAGAAAGGAGCTGTGTGTCCTAAAGATAGTGTAGTGGTTATGGTGAATGGCTTTGGTGCGGGCTCAGCAATTCAGCATTCCCACTCGCATTTTCCTCAGGGAATGCATTTTCTAGTTCTTAATTTTAATTTTAATTTTATTATTCCGTACGTTTTTTGGCTCTGCGTAACTTCTGCATACTTTCAGCTATTGAGACCATTCAACTTTTAAAATGTTCATCTCGTTCAGCTAACGATGGGACTTCTTCAAGTTTTTTTGTACTATTTATACTTTTTAAAATATTAAGCTTTTAGACACTTTTTTTTAACATTGAAGTCAATGAGAACATCCTTTTTCCTGCTTCAAAACACACGTTCTGCCAAAAGTTTCAGCTCCTTCATACTTTCACTTACAGACACCAAACAAACTTTAAAGCGGTCACAAAATATTCAGCTATCCAAACATGACTTTTTAGATTGATATCTCATACGGTTTTTGTGAAAACGCAATTTACGTTTAGTGATTTTTTTATCGGTTATAATGTAATCCTATGGAGCAGGTTTAGAGTGTGTCATGTGACCTTTAGAGTGGAGATCTTTGAAAACAAAAATTATCTTTAAAAAAAGGGGGAACAAATTGCTCTCACGCCCACAAGATCTACTTGTCATACACAATTTATATATCAAAACGTAGGTATGCTTGTCTGGTTTCAGGCAATGTGATCAGTTTTGCGATAGGCATTTGACTTTTAGTTCCAGGAGCTTCTAAAGGACAAGTGCCTCAAACGCCCTCCCATTGACCGTCATGTTAAAAAGTCTAAAAAAAATTCCTGCAAAACACACAAAGACGCTCTTTTCTAAATCGCTGACATGGCCACATTTTTAAGTTTATCAACATAAATTTCATATCGATGCGTTCACAAAAGCCTTGTGTTTCAAATGGTGTAGTCGCTGTATCGATCGCATGTACGGTTGTGGATTTATTACGTTTTGTTTGAAGGCGTAATTCATGTATTGGTCTGTGAATTAAAAGGCGTTTGTAATGGAATTTCTTTCCATAAATAGCTTTCTACCTCAGTGCAATATTCCTCCTCACTGACCTGGGGGGGAGGGGAAACCTCTTGAGGGGGGAGGGGCGACCAGGAAGTCAGCATACTCTCTACTTTGCAGATAGAGAAAGGAGCTGTGTGTCCTAAAGATAGTGTAGTGGTTATGGTGAATGGCTTTGGTGCGGGCTCAGCTATTCAGCATTCCCACTCGCATTTTCCTCAGGAAATGCATTTTCTAGTTAGTGGGAATGCTTTAATAAGCATTCCCAGTATTGATATTCGTTTTTTATTATTCTTCTTCTTAATTTTATTCCGTACGTTTTTTGGCTCTGCGTAACTTCTGCATACTTTCAGCTATTGAGACCATTTAACTTTTAAAATGTTCGTCTCATTCAGCTAACGATGGGACTTCTTCAAGTTTTTTTGTACTATTTATACTTTTTAAAATATTAAGCTTTTAGACACTTTTTTTTAACATTGAAGTCAATGAGAACATCCTTTTTCCTGCTTCAAAACACACGTTCTGCCAAAAGTTTCAGCTCCTTCATACTTTCACTTACAGACACCAAACAAACTTTAAAGCGGTCACAAAATATTCAGCTATCCAAACATGACTTTTTAGATTGATATCTTATACGGTTTTTGTGAAAACGCAATTTACGTTTAGTGATTTTTTTATCGGTTATAATGTAATCCTATGGAGCAGGTTTAGAGTGTGTCATGTGACCTTTAGAGTGGAGATCTTTGAAAACAAAAATTATCTTTAAAAAAAGGGCGAACAAATTGCTCTCACGCCCACAAGATCTACTTGTCATACACAATTTATATATCAAAACGTAGGTATGCTTGTCTGGTTTCAGGCAATGTGATCAGTTTTGTGATACGTATTTTAGTTTTAGTTCCAGGAGCTTCTAAAGGACAAGAGTGACAAAACCACTCTCATTGACCGTCCATGTTAAAAATTTTAAAAATTTTCCTGCAAAACACACAAAGACGCTCTTTTCTAAATCGCTGGCATGGCCACAATTTTAAGTTTATCAACATAAATTTCATATCGATGCGTTCACAAGGGCCGCGTCTTTCAAACGGTGAAGTCGCTGTATCGATCGCATGTACGGTTGTGGATTTATTACGTTTTGTTTGGAGGCGTAATTAATGTATTGGTCTGTGAATTAAAAGGCGTTTGTAATGGAATTTCTTTCCATAAATAGCTTTCTACCTCAGTGCAATATTCCTCCTCACTGACCTGGGGGAGGGGAAACCTCTTGAGGGGGGAGGGGCGACCAGGAAGTCAGCATACTCTCTACTTTGCAGATAGAGAAAGGAGCTGTGTGTCCTAAAGATAGTGTAGTGGTTATGGTGAATGGCTTTGGCGCGGGCTCAGCAATTCAGCATTCCCACTCGCATTTTCCTCAGGGAATGCATTTTCTAGTTCTTAATTTTAATTTTAATTTTATTCCGTACGTTTTTTGGCTCTGCGTAACTTCTGCATACTTTCAGCTATTGAGACCATTTAACTTTTAAAATGTTCGTCTCATTCAGCTAACGATGGGACTTCTTCAAGTTTTTTTGTACCATTTATACTTTTTAAAATATTAAGCTTTTAGACACTTTTTTTTAACATTGAAGTCAATGAGAAACCCTTTTTCCTGCTTCAAAACACACGTTCTGCCAAAAGTTTCAGCTCCTTCATACTTTCACTTACAGACACCAAACAAACTTTAAAGCGGTCACAAAATATTCAGCTATCCAAACATGACTTTTCAGATTGATATCTTTTACGGTTTTTGTGAAAACGCAATTTACGTTTAGTGATATTTTATCGGTTATAATGTAATCCTATGGAGCAGGTTTAGAGTGTGTCATGTGACCTTTAGAGTGCAGATCATCCACAAAAAATATTATCTTTAAAAAAAGGGGGAACAAATTGCTCTCACGCCCACAAGATCTACTTGTCATACACAATTTATATATCAAAACGTAGGTATGCTTGTCTGGTTTCAGGCAATGTGATCAGTTTTGTGATACGTATTTTAGTTTTAGTTCCAGGAGCTTCTAAAGGACAAGAGTCATGTTAAAAAGTCTAAAAAATGTTTCTGCAAAACACACAAAGACGCTCTTTTCTAAATCGCTGACATGGCCACATTTTTAAGTTTATCAACATAAATTTCATATCGATGCGTTCACAAGGGCCGTGTCTTTCAAACGGTGAAGTCGCTGTATCGATCGCATGTACGGTTGTGGATTTATTACGTTTTGTTTGAAGGCTTCGATAACTGATTTTGTGTGTGATTGAAAGCGTTTCTAATGGTATTTTGATTCCCTAAATAGCTTTCCTTACCTCAGTGCAGTCCTCCTCCCCCACCTCATGTGGAGAAAGCCTCTTGAGGGGGGAGGGGCGACCAGTCAAGTCAGGACACTCTCTATATTGCAGATAGAGAAAGGAGCTGTGTTATATTAGGCTTTATAAGTACTGAAGGAACACTGCTTGTATGTCCTAAAGATAGTGTAGTGGTTATGGTGAATGGCTTTTGTGCGGGCTCAGCAATTCAGCTATTCAGCATTCCCACTCGCATTTTCCTCAGGAAATGCATTGTCTAGTTATAATACAACACGCCCACTACCAGCCTACTTTGAATTACGCGGGCTGACGCCGGCCCATTTACGCTACGCCGCCGTAACTTAGGGAGCAAGTGCTTTGTGAATACTGTACTTGTCTCTCTATGTTACGTTGGCGTAGCGCATATGAGATGCGCTACGCCCGCACAGAGATACGCCGATCTCTATGAATCTGGCCCATAATATATATATATATATATATATATATATATATATATATATATATATAAAAAACTTCACCTTTAAATAGTCACACACATTAAAATGTTTGTTACACCAGCATTTCAAATTCCTGATATGTGTCTGCTGCATTATGTACTTGTATCCTGTTCTCTTTTTTTTTGCCTCTTTTGTGTGAAATCCCTGTTGATCCTGCCAGTCCCTCTGCTTTCCTTTTAAAAACTGATCACACTAAGCATTGATCAGTTCCCTAGCTGGGCTGCTCTCCTCCAATGATCAGACTTGTTCTGACACGTCCCCTGAACAACCTTTCACTTGGAAGATCAGTGTGCTGTTGCTTCTCCTCCCCCCAGCTCTTATGCAGCTGAGAACAGAGGGAACCGAGGGAATACGATTACTTCTAACAAGGGAAAAAAAGTTATTTATAATGTTTATTTTCTATATCTCTACACAAATGTGTTTCATTTAAATTTTAAACTGGATGGGTTGTTTTACAAGGTGATCGTTTACAATTACTTTAAATTAGCGTGATAAAGATTTGGCAGTACAACAAAATATGTAGTTTTTGGCTTTTTCTCATGTATTAATGTATTATGCTCCATAGCAACCACATTGTATTTGTCCTACATGAGGAAGTTTTTATGTCCAGACCAGTTTTGTTGCTTATACATACTCTGATAAGAGTCTAAATACAATAACTGGTCATTATCCACAAGGAAACACCTGTTTTTATCATCAGCTCCCAATACTAGTGTTATTGCAGTGAAAAACAAATCATAGGTATATTTGTGTCACTGGATTTTGGAAATCAGCTCAATTTCTGTAAATGTGTCTTTTAATGAATACATTGAAACACTGTACAGTGTTGAAGTAAAGACCCGTGTTGGAAATGTCTGCATTTAATTCTAGTATTTCTGGTGACTTAATGTTGCTCCTAATTTATTTATACTGTGTAGCACCTGTGTACTTTATGTAATGGTGCTAGTTAAATTTAGAGGTAGATCAGAGTGTAGTTAAACTCTGATCCAGATTGTTAAGTACAAAACAGGGTCTCTGTCTCAGCTGCACTGGGGTGTTCTTCCAACCCCGGTGCTGCAGGTGGCGGCAGTGGAGTCAAGGTTTGGGTGCTCTTTCCCAGCAGCCAATCAGGAGGGTTTGACCTCGCTGTGCATGCTGGGGAGGGGTATTTATGAGACAGACGCCATTGGTTCTGGGTCTTCTTCTTCGAGTGTGGCGCCCACCTTTAGGGTGACCACATCACGGCGCCCCGGCGTTATGGCCTACCTGGCTGGGGCATGCGTGCCATGTGGTGTTCCTGGTTCTGGGACCATGTTGGTCCGGAGCATCTGAACAGCGACGGGGACCCAATGAGTGACTGGGTTCTCACCTTTGAGGATCCCAAGCTGTATTGCTGTTTGGTGGGGAGTCCGTCTGAGGAGCCCCATTGAGAGGCTGGCTATCCAAAAGGGCCTCGACAAACCACGGGGGATCGAGGTAGCCGGACACTGAGGGATTGATCACCTGTGAGTCGGTACCTGGCGACAAGTTGAAGGAGATCCAATGAGGGATAACTCCGTTAATACAATCCAGAGAGGGCCTGTGGCAGAGTATCCTTTCTGAGGCTCACCAAGGGGGGTCGGTGGCAGAGACTTTTCCTCAAGTTCAAGTTCACCAAGGAGGGTCTGTGGCAGGGACTTATCCTACAATTGTCCGAGTGATACTCCGGCTGCCAGGTCAGTGAGAGAGGCCTGTCTGGGTACACTAGACCCAATCAGGCAGGAGTGGCGCAGAGAAAGTGTTACGCTTGGGAGCAAGACTGTTTCCCTATCAGCACGCCTGAATCTTCTCTTCTTCAACTTGACTTTCCTCACCACAAGTTTATTGTTTTGACCCGGCTGGGTAATAAAGAGCACAGCAAAGAACACCTGTTGCGGACATTCCTTTACTTCTACCAAATGCAATACCCATCATTCACCCCTAGGAATTCGGGGGAGCCATGAGGTAAATGTGCCACCCAAACAACCAGCAGCTCCTTCGGGGGTAATGCTAAACTGTGATGGGGTGGGTATTACAGCGCTTACCACAAGAGTGGGGGGGAAGGGAAAAGGAAGGGGTACAGCTGCTGCACTAAATAGTGTATCAAACCAGGAACAAATGAAGACCAAAGGGGTAGTGCTGCGCTGTGAATAGGGAGTAGGATAACGTGCAGAGGAAGTGTAGCTGCTATGTTTATAGTTATCTGCTGCATGGACATTTAACCTAGTTTTACAGTCACTGGTGTGCTTTGCACGCTGTACACCTTATTGTGTATCAGTACGTTTGTTATTATTTATTTCACTATATGAAACCAGCACTGTCACTCTGTATTATTTCACAATTTTTCAGCTAGCTTTGGCTGCATTGTAGCACGTTTAATTTTATTTTGATGATATTTATTTGTATGGTATACCAGTATCATTTTTCATTATTGCCACTCATGATTAGTAGCCAGACTATATTTTCCATATTTTTCCATATATAAGGATTGGCTACACTTCCTCTGCACGTTATCCTACTCCCTATTCACAGCGCAGCACTACCCCTTTATTCTTAATGCTAAACTGTATTGTGCTATATCGTAACTTTAATGTTACCTTGTGTGCCAGGAGTGGTGAAACGCATCAAGAAAGGTTGGGAGACACTGTTATAAGCAGTCAGCTTATTGACTATTTATAAATATGGTAAGAAGAGTGGAGTGTGTCTACTACTACTACTATAGGACAACCAGTCAGCAGGAGATCGACACTCTCAAAAGTGTTGGTTTTTCAGCAGATCTTGAGTTCCCATGACAGAGTGGTGTATGGAGGTGCTGAAACTGGGATGGGAGAGTGTGTACACTGTCAGGTGCCAGCTTGGATCAATGTAACTCTGCATATACCATATCTGACCTTAGCTCCCAATTGTCCCTGATTTTGAGGGACTGTCTCTGATTTGGAACAAAGTCCCCCTGTACTTCGCATTTGTTCCTCATTTTGGTCTGATCTATATAGTTCTATATAAAAAGTGTTTCTCAGTGCTTAACCCTTCATTCAATTTCTAAATTGCTGCGTTTGTAAATTTCAAAAGCTGGTAGAAGGGAATAGTTGTGGTTAAAAAAAGCACTTGTGGGTTTAACTAATATTGTTTTGATATAATTCTCCTTTAAAGGTGTTGTAAACCCTTGTTTAAAAAAAAAACATGTCATACTTGCCTTCACTTTGAATTTTGTTTTGCACAGAGTCACCCCGATCCACCTCTTCTAGGGTCCCCCGGCGGCGCTATCAGTGGCCACCAGGAAGGCAACCAGAAACCAGGGTGGAACTGTATACTGCAGGAAGGACTCCACAAGCACTGTGGGGGGGGGGACTTGTGGTGGGGCACAGCATAATGTTGGGGGGGTCAGGGCCCCCTCTACCCCCCCCTAGGGACGCCATTGTTCATACCCCAGTGTGTTTCAGCTGACCTAACTGTAAACTATGTGTGCCGACCACTTGCATTACACTGCTTTAGTAACTTCAGTCAAGGCTAATGCAAAGTTTTAAAAGCTTAACTGAAATAACTTAAGTAAGACAGTCAAAGAAAGGCAACAGTCTTTCCCTAAAATAATCCCTAACTCGGGCTTGTGGCTGCTCCAGCATACCTGCACAGGCAAGAGTCCATACAAGGCAGATCTCCAGTACCGGTGTCTTCAGGGAGGACTGCAGGTCCCAGCAATCCCCCTACAATGGTGGATGTGACCGCAGGCAGGCTTGCTCTTCATGGTGGAAATGCTCCCCCTTCTCTCTGTAAGCAGCTGGAGATTACATGCTGTGGCTTGTCTGTTTCTTCTTTCCCATGCAGCAGACTGTCTGTCGAGGGCACAGCCCTCCCCCCTTTTATTTCCATCACAAAGTGCAGGAAACCAGGTTAACCGTTTCCCTCCCGGCTGGGGCAGAAGATCTCAAACTATCCAGAATTTTAACCTTCTCAAGTCTGAACCACGGAGGCCCTACTTTGCAACCTAAAGGACCTGCTACTGATGGCATAGTGCCAGATACCAAAGCATACCTTCAGAGTTGTAGTAGTGTCAATGCCTCAACCAATCAGAGCTGTTTTAGGGTGCAAAAGTGTGACCTATTCTGTGTTATGTGGGTGATCATAAAGATATGACTGATTGGTCTACAGAAAGTGCAAGAGGCTGATAGTAGGTCAAATTTAGAGACTAACACCACTTTTATTAAAAAAAATTTTTTTTTATTGAATAATGTAATAAAGTTGAAGTTTAATCTGCTTATATTTTGCCCTCCCCAGTCCCTCCTTTTCCCCCAATCTCCCAAAATATTTCCATCTTCATTATAGGCCTTTTTTTAGAAGCAGTGATGCCCCCATTTGGTCTCTGTGCTTCACTATGCAATGCAGAAAGATCATGGCTGATGGGAGGGGTGGAGAGGGTGCTGTATATTGCTTGCTGTAAACATGACAGCTTAAATGATGCTTTTCAGATCTAATGTCACCACAGGCTAAAAAGATATATTGTAGCAAACTAGCTTTCTGAAACCGCCTCACTATCGCCACCTGCTGACTGCAATTGTTTTCCTAATAAATGGTAACTATAATGAATGGTAAATAAGCTGGCTAATGGTAAATAAGAATATTAGAGAGAAAAACGGTTTCATTACTTTCACATTTTCAAAGGAAAGGATAGATACAATGTTTGCACAAGATACTAATTTACCAAACAATACAGCAAAACAACAGACATTTTTTTGCGCCATATAAACTCTAATAACATATCTAGCCTAAAGTGTATAAACAACTACTTTAACAGAGAAAGACTACACACTAAGCAAGCATCATTGGTGACGGCATACAGATCTCTGCCAATAATAAATACATACACAACTATACTAAAATGCAAGGGAGATGCAGTGATGCAATACTACTAAAAAAATCACAGCAACATAACATACAGGAAAACTAATAATAAATTAACTATTAAGCAAGATCACCCAGCTGCTGCTGCTGCTGCTGCTGCTGCTGCGAAGATACTCCAATTTGATCCCAAGTGTCATTTATTAGTTGAAGGTTGCGTTGCATTTTCTGAGACGGAGAAATTATGGTAACATTGAGATGTGGTTAATATTGTATTACTCATCTACAAGCTGATAACATAATTTCCATTCTCGTTGGATATACTGTATTTACTGTATATGAAAAAGACTGCCACCTCATCCCTTTGAGCCCTGTCTCTTGCACTGCAGCTGGAAGTACTGATTACATAAGTAGAATAGCTTCCAGGCGGCAGTTTTTTTTTTTTTTTTTTACATTAACCTCAAGCTATATTTCAGTTGCACCATTTAAAAATGCATTTAAAGGACCCAAAAATAAATTTTGCTTGTGTTTTCCATGCAGCCATTGATCCTTTCCAAAATCCAATAACGTTGCCCAACTTTGCTCACTGGGATTCCCACAGCAATTTCAAGTTTCAAATCAGTTTGTAGACCTGATAGACACAAACACCAACAGGGTGATAATTATTACTATCTATTATTAAATAATGCAGGAATACGAAAGAAGGTTTGGACAGCCGCACTCCAAAAAATGTTCTTTTTATTGTAAAACTAGCTGAATACCCTGCGTTGCCCGGTCTTCCTATCTTAACCTTTTGGGGAGGAAAATCATAGTAATATAAATATACCCATCTTTTATATAAGGGTGTAGGTAAGGGTTAATTTAACTGTCATATATTTTTATTTGGCATATAAGTAATATGTGTACCAGGTATTATTGAAATATCTCCAGGCGTACAGAAGTTATGTGGGAACATACATTTCCCATAGATTTGCATGGGACTTTAAACAAAAACCCCGACCCTCACAAATGGGGGTAGTTAAGGGATAAATTAACTATCCTATAGTTTAAGTGGACATATAAGTAACATGTGACCAAGTGTTATCGAAATATCTACAGCCGTTTGGAAGTTATGAAGTAACATGTATTTCCCATAGAGTTGAATGGGACTTTAAAGAAAAACCCAGACCATGGCAAATGGGGGTGGGTAAGGGTTAAACCACCTATCCTATGTTTGTTGCTGACATATAAGTAACATGTGTGCCAAGTTTCATGTTAATATCTTTAGCCGTTTGGACGTGATGCTGGAACATACATACATACACACATTGAGTTTTATATATATAGATCAAATCACAAAAATACATGCCACAGCAAAAAAAAAAACAGATAAACGCTGACGCGTTTCACACTGCAACTCAGTGCTTAATCTTTGATTAAGCACTGAGTTACAGTGTGAAACGCGTCAGCTTGTATCAGGCTTTTTTTTGCTGTGGCATGTATTTTTGTAATTCGATTTTACAATAAAAGGAACATTTTTTTGAGTGCGGCTGTCCAAACCCTCTTTCGTATTCCTGCATTATCATTTGCATTGCCAGCACTCGTGGTTTCGGATCCAGTGAGGAGGTTCATCTACTACACCCGAGCGGTTACTCCCTTCTCCTATTATTACACATGTTGACCACACAGTAATCAGAATTATTTTTCTTTGTCCTAGTATTTTAATATTAGCTAAAGCATTACATTTTAGGAACCTGGTTAATGGTTAATCTAAAACGGTTTGCTAAAGGGACGTTTAAGTTCCAATGTTAGGGTGCAAGTTGAAATGGAACTTAAAGCGATTCTAAAAGTTGTCATTTAAAAAAAAAAATAACAAACATGTTATACTTACTTGCTCTGTGCAATGGTTTCGCACAGAGCAAACCGAATCCTCTTTTTTTGTGTCCGCCGCCAGAAGCCCTTGCTCCTCCACCCTGATGATTGCATCAAAATTCAAGCTTGCTATGGAGGCACTTGAGTAGGCTCGCTCCCGAGCCATGCTCCTGTGAATAGACATTGTCCATTTACACACATAGAGTGTGGCTCAGCCCCACCCCCTGCTCTCTCCTCATTGACAGCAGCAGGAACCAATGGCTCCTGCTGCTGTGTGACCCAATGAGGAGAAAGAAATCCAGGAGAGCTTCTGCTCTCATGCACATCACTGGATTGAGATGGGGCTTGGGTAAGTATAATGTGGGCTGAGGAGGAGCCCCTCCTCCCCTCCTCCAGATGAAAGAAAAAAATGCAATGAAAACTCCTGGGAAGTGTGACATAATTTTGGCTTAGGATCAAAATAGTTAAAGTGTTTGTTCACCCATATATAAAAAACACTGCCAGCCCCTCTATTAGAGCTAGGCATAACACACTGTACATTTATAAAAACGAGACATGTAAATACTTTTTAGAGCGATCTTCATGCCGGTCACGTGATATGGGGGCCGCTTTACATCTCCCATACATGGCTTATGTAGGAGGGGGAGACCTCCCTCAGACGTCAGCCGGAGAGGTCACATGGCCATTCAGCCCCTCCTGAAGTAGCCCTGGAAACCGGCAGAGAGTCACGTGACCGGCCCAAAGATCGCTCTAAAAAGATATTTACTTGTTTTTATAAAAGACTAGTACAGTGTGGTATGCCTGACTATAATAGGGGGGCTAACAGTAACCATATATCATTTTTTATTTGTAATAATGGCGGTGGGGGTAGGGGGGTGGAGACAGAGACACAGAACACAGAGCTGACAGGCGGGGGGGGGGGTTGGGTGAGGGGGATAATGGAGAGTAGGGAGCAGGGCTGCGGATGACGAAGGGACGCATGCTGACTACAGTGGTCAGGGCTCAGCAGCCCTGATTATCACAGTCAGCGCAGACAGGGGGATACAGGAAGTGGCAGGATCAGCCAGGTTTTTTACAGTTTAGAAAGGGGCAGATTACACAGCAGAAGCTATGTGCTGTTTAATCTACTTTAAGGGACCAGGATCTCTATTTTTTGGGGGGTTAACAAACACTTTAATGTTGATTGAGAGTTTAGTTACACTTTAATTATGCTTTTTAGAGATATTGGGATGGATTTACTGAAGGCAAATAGACTGAGCACTTTTCAAGAGCAGTTGCTCCAGAGCCTAGTAAATGAGCAGAAGCTCTGCTGTCTTCCATCATCCAATCTTGTGCAAGCAAAAATACTGTTTTTTTTCCTTGCATGTGATTGGGTATTCTTTGCAAAGTGAACCTTTGCCTCATTTACTAAGCTCTGGAGCAA
Source organism: Rana temporaria (assembly GCF_905171775.1). NCBI lineage: Eukaryota > Metazoa > Chordata > Amphibia > Anura > Ranidae > Rana > Rana temporaria. The sequence goes on along the minus strand of NC_053496.1, from coordinate 105,024,214 downwards.
CTGCACTTACAAAGTGCAACTTCACTTTGCAAACTGCACAGTCTATTTGCCTTTAGAAAATCAACCCCAAATGCCTCGTACACACGTACGGGATTTCCGACGGGAAAAGTCCCCATCGGAAATCCAGAGGGGAAAGCCGAGAACCTGCTCGGTTCAGTCTTTCCCCTACACACGGCCAGTTTCCCCAACAGGAAAACTGTGATGGAATTTCAACCGTGTGTATGCTCCATCGCAGTTTTTCCCATAGGAAAACTGCCAAAAACCACCGGTCAAAAGACCGCCGGCAGGAAAAAAAAATGGTTCTCTTTTTTTGTCCGGCGGTTTTTGGGCAGTTTTCCCGTCGGAAAAACAGCGATGGAGCATACACACGGCCGGGATTGCGGGCCAAAAGCTCTCCTTACATTTTTTCACTTTAGAGCACATCTTTTGAAAAAAAAAATGCACATATATTTGCAGAAAAAAGTTGCACCTTTATTTTTTGCAAATAAGCCTGCAAAGCATTGCGACTGCAATCCGTGGATCACAGGTGCTGTTCCAGGCTCCTGCAGACTCTTCATCCAGCACTATTCCATATCAAGGTACACTATTGACTTTCAGTTAGGTTACATTCACACGGGTGTTTTTCCACAGTGTAACTGGCAGTGGCAAGAATCTACTGACTCTACTGACTGTGTTTGACAGATGTGCACATCCAGCTGAAATCACCGCAGACAATTCATGGCTTTGGAAGCCACAAATAACAGCGGCTGTCGACAACCTGTCACTCAAGTGTACAGGCTCAGCAGTTGCAGCTAGCAAGCCACTTACACCTGTCAAACACAGTAGCAGGAATCAATGCATCCCTGCTGTTGCCATTCACACCAGATGGTACAATGCCCATGTGAATGTAGCCTCAGAGAGCTAGAAGAAGTGTCAATGGATTTTGAGTGCCACTAGGGACATCTTTATAAGAGAGAAGTTTCCTTACTTCTGACAGATTTCCTCTCACTTCCTGTTGTGTCTACTTGACAGAAAGTGAAGAAAAATCTCACACTGCAAATGCCAAGCAAATAGCGATCGGGAGCTTTTCGTTAGCCGCTGGTAACTGTGCCCTGCACGCTCTTGGCACAGCTGTATTGACACAATGAATGCAAATATGCGGCCGCTTGACTGAAGCGAAGGCCCACCAGTCGAGAGGTTGCATGTTTGCATGTGGCTGGTGTTCTGTCGAAATAGCCAACTTGTCAAAATCTCCATGTCACTTCCGGTGACTCGCCAGCAGCAGATTTTGACAAGTCTTGAAATGTCGAAATCTCCAACTACATCACTTCCTGTGTACTCGAGTTTACTCTACTGACCATGCTCACGCGTGCAACTGACAGAATAACGGAAACTCCCCTCAGCTGTTGGAAGACTTGACAAGTTTTTAAAAAAGGTCAGTGACGTACGTTGCGTATGGGCACTGCAGCGATTAGTAGATCCAAAGTAAACACGTTGAGTTCTCCAACAGTTGTTGGGGGTTTCTGTTATTCTGTCGGGTGCATGGCCAGTAGAGCAAACTCGTCGAAATCTGCTGCTGAAGAGTCACAGGAAGTGATGTAGTTGGAGATTTCGACATTTCGAGATTTTGACAGAACACTGGCCCCAAGGGGTTAAATTCAAATAAAAATAAACTAACATGTAGTATTCAATGTCTAAATCCTGGAGAAGCTAAAAGCTGCAAGCAAATAAATGGTCGTGTAGAGTTGCTGGGAAAAATGCAACATATGGTTTCAAAGAAAGGAATATTACTCAATTTTATGTATCAATTTTGTTACAGGGTTGTTATTACTGCATTATTGTCAATTTGTGCACAAGAAAATAATGTGGCTTCCTATACATTTTACTATATTGTAACTAACCCAAAACATTTGGTTTTGTCTTCTTATGGTGATATTGTCCATAATCATGTCAACAATATCTCAGTTGTTTTGTGACAAGTTGACAACTACAAAGGTAACTACATTTTCTTCACACTAAATTACGAAGCACAAACTGTTTGACACTTATCTTCTCCAAAGGTTAGCAAAACTTATTTTACATTTCGGAAGACTCTTTTGCACATTCAACAGCTCCAGTCACAGCTGTGTCGTTTGCCGTCATCCACTTTAGCGTCCAACAGACAAGGAAGCCCTTTTTTCCCTTAATGACAAAATTATTACTGTGCCTTCCTATTTCTCATGGGCTCATAGCCCGATGTGTGTTTAATGTTTTAATTCTTTCAACAGCCCTTCATTTAAAACCAAGCTGCTTAGGATCTGGCTTTTCCCCAGCGTAAAGAATATATATTCAATAGGCACTTCACCATGTTTTCTAAGGAATATAAATTATGCCACTTAGCTGAATGATGTTTCCTGTAGCTGCTAGCTCATGCTCATGAAAGGTAAAATGTATTAAATGTGCCTAAATTAATTTTGCACGCATGGAACAAAAAAATAAAAAAAACTATATATTTTTTTCATTGCACATTTAAAATGCTCGGGCATTTAATGTAATAAAAACAGTCCCGGTGCATGCATGTTTGTTGTAATCTATCTATTTATCTATCTACAGTGCCTTGAAAAAGTATTCATACCCCTTGAAATTGTCCACATTGTCATGTTACAATCAAAAACGTAATTGTGTTTTATTGGGATTTTATGTGATAGACCAACACAAAGTGGCACATAATTGTGAAGAGGAAGGAAAATAATAGATGATTTTCAATTTTGTTTACAAATAAATATCTGAAAAGTGTGGCGTGCATTTTTGTATTCAGCCCCCTTGAAGCCTCTCAGGTCTCGTACACACAACCGAGGAACTCGTCGTAAATGAAACATCGTTTTCCTCGATGAGTTCCTTGTTAGGCTTGTTGAGAATCTTGACAAGCTTTCTTTGCGTACACACTGTCAAGACAAAATCTTGTCGTTCTCAAACGCGGTGGCGTAAAACACATACGACGGCACTATAAAGGGGAAGTTTGATTCCACTGGCGCCACCCTTCTGAGCATGTGCGGGTTTCTAAGCATACACACGAACGTGTTTCTTGTCGAAAACCAGCCCGACGAGGAACACGACCAGGAAATTGAGACTCCCGACGAGGAAAAAGAGAACTTGTTCTCTTTTTTTCTCATCGAGTTCCATAACAGTTTTCTCAATGAAAAACATACAAACGACCATTTTCCTTGGCAAAAAAGCTCTGCCACCAAGTTTCTTGATGGATTCTGTCGAGGAAAACGGTTGTGTGTATGAGACCATACACATGACCAGTTTTCCCGGCAGGAAAACTGCCACTAGAGCTTTTGGCCGGGAATCTCGGCCGTGTGTATGCTCCCTAGCTCCCTTTCCCGTCAGGAAAACAGACCGGAACCCTGCTCTCTATTTTCTCGTCGGGTTTCCCGGGAGAGTGTTTCCTGCCGAGAAAAACAGTCATCTGTATGCTGTGAAAAAACGTGCATGTTCGATAACACTTCAACGAATGCGCGGTAGCATACAGGGTTAGTGTGGGGTGTAGCAAGATGGCGGCGACAGCATCGAATGTGAAAGGGCCTAAAGCCTAGTACGCACTAGCCGAATGTTGGGTGACATCAGCTGGTTCAATAGAAACTGGCTGACATTTGGCCCATGTGTACTGCAGCCGGGCCAACGGAAGCCGGCTTCTGTCGAAGGGGCATGACCAAAAAAGGTCTGCCGATCGGCTCCAGATCCGCACTCTCAGCCATTGACTGAGAGCGCTGACCAGAGTGTTCTGGCCGGGGGGGGGGGGGGCGACCCCCCTGTCAAAGCACAATAGCACAGCAGAGGAGATCGCTGTCCTGACATTGGATAGTTAGTACAGAAGCTCCACCCTGCTGGGTTGAATGAAAAAAATTATAATAGTGTCTTTCAATTGTGACACATTGATCAAGGCATATTTTGTGAACAAAAGAACTGTGGTATATGTGTGGACTGCATGCAGAAAGGTAACAGCTTGTATAATTATGCTGATTATATAGAACATGTAATGTTAACATTTCTGCATAAACCTAATCGTGAATAATTCTTGAAAGATATAGCTAGTAGTTTTAAAATGATCCCAGAAGTTAAATATGTTTTTTTATTTTTTTCGCTATAAAGAAAAAAAGACTGAAGATTTTGTAAAAAAAAAATTGTTTCTGTTATAAACTTTTGCAAATTAGTAATTTTTCTTCATACATTTTGCCCAAAATTTATACTGCTACATATCTTTGGTAAAAATAACCCAAATTGGTGTATATTATTTGGTCCTTGTGAAAGTTAAAGCGTCCACAAGCTATGGTGCCAATCTCTGAAAATTGATCACACCTGAAGTACTGACGGCCTATCTAATTTCTTGAGACCCTAACATGCCAGGACAGTACAAAAACCCCACAAAAGGACCCCTTTTTGGAAATTAGACATGCCAAGGTATTTAGAAAGAGGCATGGTGAGGTTTTTTAAGTTATCATTTTTTCCCACAATTCTTTGCAAAATCAAGATTTTTTTTCTTTTTTCTTTTCACAAAATTGTCATATTAGCAGGTTATTTCTCTCACACTGCATATACATACCACAAATTACACCCTCATGAAAACACATGCTGCTGTTCCTCCCAAGTATGGAGATACCACATGTGTAAAGCCTCGTACACACGACCAGTTTCTCGACAAAAACCAGCAAGAAAACTGCTTCTTGCCGAGATTCCCGTTCGTGTGTACTCAGGTTTCTCGTCTGGAAATCTGGCCAGAATCTCGACGAGAAAAAAAGAGAACCTGCTCTCTTTTTTCTCGTCGAGATTCTTGTCGGTCTGTTTCCTGACGAGAAACCCAAGAGTGTGTATACTTACCTGTCGCTGTGGAAACCCGCGCATGCTTGAAATGACTTTGACGCATGTGCAGTAGCTTCTGCGGCATAGGTAGGGTGAAGCAAGATGGCGGCGACGGCATCGGATGTGACGAGCGCATGCTCATCATACACGATGACGTCACTGCGTTCTTTACTTTCAAGAGAACCGCGGTTCTTTTGAAATGAAAGTCTGTACACTCGGGCGGCAAGAGTTTCTTGCCAAGAGTCTCATCAGGGAAAATGTGTACGAGGCCTGAGACTTTTACACAGCGTGACCACATACAGAGGCCCAACATGCAGGGAGCATCTTCAGGCGTTCTGGAGCATAAATTACACATCTAATTTCCTGACTACTTCTTACACTTTTGAAGGCCCCGGAGCACCAGGACACTGCAAACCCCCTATTTTGGAAAGAAAATACCCCAATGTATAATCTATGAGGCATATTGAGTCTTTTGAACATGTTATTTTTTTCTACACATTTTTGGAAAATGTGGAAAGAAAATGAAAACGCATCTTTTAACACAAAGTTGTCCATTTATACAACATTTCTAACACAGCATACCAAAAATTGCACCCCAAAATAGATTCTCCTACTCCTCCTGAGTATGGCGATACCACATGTGGGAGACTTTTCCACAGCCTGGCCACATACTTGGCCGAATACGGCCAAGTATGGCTGAGCATGGCTGATTATAGCTGGGTATGGCTGAGTATGGCTGGGTATGGCTGAGCTTGGCTGGGTATGGCTCGGTATGGCAGAGTATGGCTGGGATACGGCTGAGTATGGCTGGGTGCGGCTGGGTACGTCTGAGTATGGCTGGGTACGACTGAGTATGGCTGGGTACGGCTGAGTATGGCTGGGTATCGCCGAATATGGCTGAGCATGGCTGGGTGCGGCTCGGTATGGCTGAGTATGGTTGGGTACGGCTGAGTATGGCTGGGTGCAGCTGAGTATGGCTGGGTATCGCAGAGTATGGCTGGGTACGGTTGAGTATGGCTGGGGGTGGATGGGATGGCTGAGCATGGATGGATGGATGAATATTGCTGAGTATGGATGGCTGAGCATGGATGGGTGGATAAGTATGACAGAGGGATGGCTGAGAATGGATGGGTGAGAATGGATGGATGAGTAAGGATGGCGGGATGGCTGAGTGTGGATGGCGGGATAACTGAGTGTGGATGGCGGGATGGCTGAGCATGGATGGTGGGATGGCTGAGCTCTGAGCTTTGATGGTGGGATGGCTGAGCGTGGATGGCTGAGCGTGGATGGCGGGATGGCTGAGCGTGGATGGCGGGATGGATGAGTGTGGATGGCTAATACAGAGGGATGGATGGGATGAGTGCTGCACTACACATCCAGCCCACATCGCTGCTGCATCCGATCTTTCCCCTCTCCTCTTACACTGTACGGAGAGGGGAGAGAGGAACCGGACATGACGCAGGTTTGTTTACATGTGATCGCTCTGTCATTTGACGGAACGATAATGTGGTAAATGGCCGCTGTCAGCGGCCGTTTACTGTGATCCGTGATGCGCCGGGTCCTCTGGATACTCCCGTGTGCACACCCCAGCGGGTGCGCAGGAGTGCGATTCTGGGAGGATGTAAATGTACACCCTCCCAAAGTTATCAAGCCGTCTGTAGCCGTCATTCGCTATAGTGCGGTCGGCAAGTGGTTAAATATCAATTCTCTTAGTTTATATTAGGTGTTTCTGTCATGTCTCAGGTTGTCAGTAAAACATGTGCTCTGTCAGTAAATTGTTCATGGTTTGTAAAAAAAAAAGTCATGGAGGGTTGTAACCCTGCAGGCAGCCAATATATAGACAGTAGAAGACCAAATGTTCCCCAAGTGTACAATACGTTGTTACGGGACATGGGGGAAGGGGATAAGAAGTACACAAGTTAGGTGTTGGTAGGAGATATGATAGCAGATCAAGGGTCACTGACCCTCCTGTTCTAATCTGTTTCAAATGTTCACTGGCCTAGGGCTAAAGACTGTTGTCTGAAGGAAATAAACATACTTGTTCTGACTAGCTAGAAAGTAATTGAATTACATGTACAGTAAACCATTTATGCTGACTGAAATGGAGAACAACACACTACAGAAGCATAACAGTCATGGCGTTAGGTTGAAAGTTTGTCAATTGCCAAGAGCAAAAAAGACTATCTGAAATAGTAGAAATTATGGGGTAGATTCAGATAGAAGATACAACGGCGTATCTCCAGATACGCCGTCGTATCTCTGAGTCCGGCCGGTCGTATCTATGCGCCTGATTCATAGAATCATTTACGCATAGATTTCCCTAAGTTTCGACTGGCGTAAGTGTTTTACACCGTCATATCTTAGGCTGCATATTTACGCTGGCCGCTAGGTAGCGCTTCCATATTTTTATGTGAGGAATATGCAAATGAGCTAGATACGCCGATTCAGAAACGTACGTCCGGCCGGCGCATTTTTTTACGTTGTTTGCGTTAGGCTTTTTTCGGTGTATAGTTACCCCTGCTATAAGAGGCGTATCTTATATTATGTATGGCCGCCGTTCCCACGTGGAGTTTTGAAAATTTTACGTCGTTTGCGTAAGTCATTCGCGAATAGGGCTGGACATAATTTACGTTCACGTCGAAAGTAATGCCGATTTGCCAGCGGAATTTCGAGTATGCGCACTGGGATTTTTTCACAAACGGCGCATGCGCCGTTCGTAAAAAAACTTCAAATACGCGGGGTCACAGTTAATATACATAAAACACGCCCACATCATCCACATTTGAATTAGGCGGGCTTACGCCGACACAGATACGTTACGCCGCCGTAACTAAGGGCGCAAGTTGTTTCTGAATACAGAACTTGCACCCTAAATTACAGCGGCGTAACGTATCTGAGATACGTTACCCCGGGCGGACAGATAGATCATTCTATCTGAATCTACCCCTATGTCTCCCCCCAACTCAATGGACAACTGAAAAGTGATGCAGATTATACATCATCTTCAAACTCTCACATCATCTTCAAACTCCTGGTCCTATCATACGATAGGACCAGGATAGGACCAGAACCATAGGAATCAGGTTACACAAAATAGTAACTCGCCTGCCCTCCTTCACTTTATGTACCACAGAATCTAAGACCTGTTGGAGATGCGAGCAGGGGGAACCAATTTACTGCACATATTCTAGTCCTATCCATCTCTTAATAATTTTTGGACATAGGTTCACGAAATTACCCCAAAAACTTCCCAATCTGGAACTCCCTAAAACACCCAAATTTTTCCTCCTGCAATACAACTCGATTCTGACATCATCCTACAAACATCCTTTTGAGGCTACTGCTGCTGCTGTCAGTCAAATCCCATGAGGAGGTAGCAGGGGGCATGGGCGAGTTACGCTGTGTGTGTCTATTAGACATGTGTGGTTTGTTTCCTTCCGGATTAAAATTCGGACATATGCAAATTTCTCAATTAGAAAAGTACCGAATTTAAACTAATCCGAAATAACGAAATTCTAATTCTAAATTTATTTGAGAACTTTTCGAATCGATTCGAAAATGAATAAACTAAATGAATCCCAAAAACGAATTATGCAAATTAAACAAATTTATCGAAACAACTTTATGTAAATAACGAATCGAAATGAAACAAAACAATATTTTTTTCATTAGGCACATGATAGAAGCACACATCCCAGCTTAGAAGCTCTCTCAGCACACAGCTTGCTGAAGGGGCATTCAGAGAAGAGGACAACCATAGAGCGTCGATGGGAGACTCAAGGAGAGGAGGTAAAAGACCTCTCTGTGCAATACCATTTTTATTTTATTTTTTAACCACTTCCGTACTGTAGGACGTCATATGACGTCCTGTACTTTAGTCGGGGATATCTGAATAATGCCTTCAGCTACAAGCATCATTCAGATATCCTTCTCTTCAGGCGGCGATTCTGCGCACCATAAGAATGATCATATTGGCACTTCCCCCCCTCCCGCCGCCATCCCGGGCTTCTCCAGGCTCTCCCGTGCCATCGGAGGCTCGGAGAACAAATCAGCCGCCACCGAATGATGACGATATGATGATCTCTATGACGATAGAGATGACCGGTGACCAGATGGCCTCATGCCATGGTACCCGGAAGTAAACAAAGCCGCAATCGCGGCTGAAAGCATGAGATCAGTGAATTTTTTTCCCGATCTCATGCTTTGTAGCCTGGAGGAAAGATGTGGTGTCTTATTGACCCCGCATCTCTCCATAAAGAGGACCTGACACACACTATTCCAATTACAAGGGATGTTTACATTCCTTGTAATAGGATTACAAGGGATGTTTACATTCATTGTAATAGGAATAAAAGTGATCAAAAAATAAATTAAAAATAAATAATATTAAAAAAAATTAAAATGCCCCTGTCCCCAGTAGCTCGCGCTCAGAAGCGAATGCGTACATAAGTCCCACCCACATATGTAAAGTAAATGCCCTTCAAATCACACATGTGAGGTATCACCGTGTGCGTTAGAGCAAGAGCAACAATTCTAGCACTAGACCTCCTCTGTAACTCTAAACTGGTAACCTGTAAAAAAAATTAAAGCGTCGCCTATGGAGATTTTTAAGTACCGAAGTTTGGCACCATTCCATGAGTTAGGTATCTATTTACTCTACGTAAAAAATAATCTTTCATATTATACAAAAAAATTGGGCTAACTTTACTGTTTTGTTATTTTTTAATGAATGAAACCGTTCTCTTTCCAAAGAGGCATTTGAAAAATTATTGCGCAAATACCGTGCATGATAAAAAGTTGCAATGACTGCCAATTTATTCCCTAGGGTGTCTGCTAAAAAAAAATTGGGGGTTCTGAGTAATTTTCTAGCAAAAAAATTATGATTTTTACATGAAGGAGAGAAGTGCCAGAATAGGCCGGGTATGGAAGTGATTAAATTGACTCTACAACCATCTTAACCACTTTACAACCAGAGGCCGTCTTTTTACATCCTCGGCTTTGTCCGGCCTTGTGCGGTGATATCTGAATGATGCCTGCAGCTACAGGCATCATTCAGATATCACCGTCTTCAGCCGCCTATTATGTGCACTATAAGAATGATCAAAGCAGCAGTTCCGCCGCTTGATCGTTCACATAGGCGGCGGGCAGGGACGTCCCCCCCTCCCGCCGCCATCCGGTGCTTCCCCGGGCTCTCCTGTGCCATCGGGGGCCCGGAGAGCGAATCAGCTGGCGCTGTCTGGGAAGCATAGAGATGACTGGTGACCAGATGGTCACCTGAAGGAGACTGAAGTAAGCCTGAAGGAGACATGTGGGGTCTTATTGACCCCACATCTCTCCATAAAGAGGACCTGTCACACTGATTCCTATTACAAGGTATGTTTACATTTCTTGTAATAGGAATAAAAGTGATCAAAAAAAAAAAAAGTATAAAAAAGGGTAAAAATAAAAAAATTAAGTAAAATAAAAATATATATATATATTTTAAACGCCACTGTCCCCAGTAGCTCTCGCGCAGAAGCGAACACGCATGTAAGTCCCGCCCACATATGTAAACGCTGTTCAAACCCCACATGTGAGGTATTGTCCCGTGCGTTAGAGCGTGTGCAACAGTTCTAGCACTAGACCTCCTCTGTAACTCGAAAATAGTAACCTGTAAAAAAATTGAAAGCGTCGCCTATGGAGATTTTTAAGTACCGAAGTTTGGCGCCATTCCATGAGTGTGCGCAATTTTGAAGTGTGACATGTTAGGTATCTATTTACTCGGCGTAACATCATCTTTCACATTATACAAAAAAATTGGGCTAAATTTACTGTTTTATTATTTTTTAATTCATGAAACAGTTTTTTCCCTAAAAAACGGCGTTTGAAAAATGATTGCTCAAATACCGTGTGAGAAAAAAAGTTGCAATGACCGCCATTTTATTCCCTAGGGTGTCTGCTAAAAAAATATATATATATAATGTTTGGGGGTTCTGATTCATTTTCTAGCAAAAAAATTGTGATTTTTTACATGAAGGAGAGTGCCAAAGGAAGTGCCAAAATAGGCCCGGTTGTCAAGTGGTTAAGGTGGTCTAAAAGGACCTATTAAGATTTTTCCACTCAGCTGCTAGGAGACTGATAGTCTGCTTTCATCAAGTACAGAAGTCTGGATCTCTGAACTAAATCTCATCATGAGAATGGAAGAACAGACAGCTAGACTACACAATAGGTATACCAACTTTACTAACACCTGGAACCCCTGGATTGCATTCACTACCTCTGCTTTTGTTATTGAAACTGACTAAAGGAAGTCTAACTGCTTCCCGACTGGCTCACGCAGATATACTGCGGTAGAATGGCTCCCCTGGGTGAAATCCCGTATGGGTACGTCCTTCCCTTTTTTGGCCACAAGAGGGTGCGCCTGCTGCACGGTGGGGGACCCGATGCGAGTGGCCAGCGGGCACGATCGTCGCCGACTACGCGCGATCGCCAGAACGGGAATTTGTACGTTTAAACACACAAATCCCCGTGCTGTCAGGGAAGAGGAGCCATATCGTTTGTTCCTACTAAGTAGGAAAAACGATATGTCTCCTCTCCTAGTCACTCCCATCCCCATACAATTAGAGCACACTGAGGGAACACACAATTAACCCCTTAATCCCCCCCTAGTGTTAATCCCTTCCCTGCCAGTGACATTTACACAGTAGTCAGTGCATTTTCATAGCACTTATTGCAGTATACAGTGAGGAAAATAAGTATTTGAACACCCTGCTATTTTGAAAGTTCTCCCACTTGGAAATCATGGAGGGGTCTGAAATTGTTATCGTAGGTGCATGTCCACTGTGAGAGACATAATCAAAAAAAAAATCCAGAAATCACAATGTATGATTTTTTTTTAACTATTTATTTGTATGATACAGCTGCAAATAAGTATTTGAACACCTGAGAAAATCAATGTTAATATTTGGTACAGTAGGCTTTCTTTGCAATTACAGCGGTCAAACGTTTCTTGTAGTTTTTCACCAGGTTTGCACACACTGGAGGAGGGATTTTGGCCCACTCCTCCACACAGATCTTCTCTAGATCAGTCAGGTTTCTGGGCTGTCGCTGAGAAACAAGGAGTTTGAGCTCCCTCCAAAGATTCTCTATTGGGTTTAGGTCTGGAGACTGGCTAGGCCTCGCCAGAACCTTGATATGCTTCTTACAGACTCCTTGGTTATCCTGGCTGTGTGCTTCGGGTCATTGTCATGTTGGAAGACCCAGCCTCGACCCATCTTCAAAGCTCTAACTCAGGGAAGGAGGTTGTTGCCCAAAATCTTGCAATACATGGCCCCGGTCATCCTCTCCTTAATACAGTGCAGTCGCCCTGTCCCATGTGCATAAAAACACCCCGAAAAGCATGATGCTACCACCCCCATGCTTCACAGTAGGGATGGTGTTCTTGGGATGGTACTCATCATTCTTCTTCCTCCGGTTAGTGGAATTATGACCAAAAAGTTCTATTTTGGTCTCATCTGACCACATGACTTTCTCCCATGACTCCTCTGGATCATCCAAATGGTCATTGGCAAACTTAAGACGGGCCTTGACATGTGCTGGTTTAAGCAGGGGAACCTTCCGTGCCATGCATGATTTCAAACCATGACGTCTTAGTGTATTACCAACAGTAACCTTGGAAATGGTGGTCCCAGCTCTTTTCAGGTCATTGACCAGCTCCTCCCGTGTAGTCCTGGGCTGATTTCTCACCTTTCTTAGGATCATTGAGACCCCACAAGGTGAGATTTTGCATGGAGCCCCAGTCCGAGGGAGATTGACAGTCATGTTTAGCTTCTTCCATTTTCTAATGATTGCTCCAACAGTGGACCTTTTTTCACCAAGCTGCTTGGCAATTTCCCCGTAGCCCTTTCCAGCCTTGTGGAGGTGTACAATTTTGTCTCTAGTGTCTTTGGACAGCTCTTTGGTCTTGGCCATGTTAGTAGTTCGATTCTTACTGATTGTATGGGGTGGACAGGTGTCTTTATGCAGCTAATGACCTCAAACAGGTGCATCTAATTTAGGATAATAAATGGAGTGGAGGTGGACATTTTAAAGGCAGACTAACAGGTCTTTGAGGGTCAGAATTCTAGCTGATAGACAGGTGTTCAAATACTTATTTGCAGCTGTATCATACAAATAAATAGTTAAAAAATCATAAATTGTGATTTCTGGAATTATTTTTTTTTGATTATGTCTCTCACAGTGGACATGCACCTACGATTACAATTTCAGACCCCTCCATGATTTCCAAGTGGGAGAACTTGCAAAATAGCAGGGTGTTCAAATACTTATTTTCCTCACTGTAAATGCCAAAGATCTCAAAAAAGTGACAAAAGTCTCCGATCTGTACGTCGTAATGTTGCAGTGCCGCTAAAAAACGCAGCTTACCGTCATTACTAGTAATTTTTTTTTAATAAAAATGGCAGAAATCTTTCCCATAGTTTGGCCCGGATTCACATACATTGGCGCATATTTATCCCGCTGTGGCGTATCTCTTTTACACTACGCCGGCGCAGCGCACAGAGGCAAGCACTGGATTCACAAAGCACTCGCCCCCATATTGCTCTTAAAGATACGCTGGGTTTCCTCTGCGTAAGCCAGCGTAGGTGTAAGTGGGCGTGAGCCATGCTAATGAGGCGTGAACCCATGTAAATGATGGATTGAGCGTCATAAAGATACAAATAACGTACGGCGCATGCGCCGTCCCGTGGACGCATCCCAGTGCGTGTGCACAGAAGAATCACGTTGGAAATACTCCCACTTACTCTATCAAAAATGTTGCCTATAGTTCTACTTTAAGTACAAATTTCTGATAATTTGATTGAGAGGACTAAGAAGATATAACCATGCCAATGGAGCAGCAGAAAACATTTAACATAGTGAGGAAGGTTTGTGGTCCAGGATGATAGGACGGTCAAAATTAGAAGCAGCGCCCCCCCCCCCCCCCCCAGTTGCGGAATGGCGGCCACCCGCATACCGTAAGCAGTGCGGCCGCTTTATGGGGGCCCTAGACTAATTTGCTTCCCAGCCCAGTCTGCCCCATAAGACTGGAACTACACTAACAGTGTAGCTCAAGCCGGCGGGGACACTTTCTGTGCTGCCCCCCTGCAAAGTGTTGCCCTAGGCCTGGGCCTTGTTGACCTAGGCCAGGATACAGCGTTGAATATAAATGCCATATACATATAATGCATGTGCACAGTAGAAAGAAAAGCATACCAGCTGAATCTTTTTGTATAGGATGCATGCATAACCAGTGGCCGCTACAGCTCAAGATTTCCTAATGACTTCCTGTTGAAGAGCTTAAGCATTCTGAGAGCCTTAAGTACCACATTCCACAAAAAGTAGTGTTGGTCAGTACAATTCTTCTCTACTAAGAGGAGGACAACAAGAAAATCCTGGGAACTCATAATTCAGGTAGTTTGCTTCTATTGCAGCCCTGTTATCTAAGTAATATGTACGCAAGTCAGGAGCCACTAGCACCTGACATTGTAGGACCCTACATTTTTTTAAACAATGAAACACATATAGATATTAAAGGATTTTGCCATTTTCTTATGTTGATTCGACCTATACATCTATATATATATCTTTCTATTTTTATATTTTTACTTTATATCTACTTTCATTATTATTGTATCACTACTCTCATTTCATTTTTTTTTCAAAAAGTCTTTATTGGGTGAATAATAAAGCATAATACATTGTATATTTACAGAAGCACAATAACAGTGAAGGATTGTATACATAAAAAAAAATGAACAATCATAAAGAGGTTGCAAATAGTAAGTTTCATATAGGCATACATGTAGCAACACTGCCTTCATTTTAGAACTAAGATGAGAGAATGTATGTGCTTGGTCAAGCAAATTTGTGAAGAGGGGGGGGGGAGTGGGGAAAGGAGGGGGAGGGGGAGGGAAAGAAGAAAATAAATAAATAAAATAAATAAAAAATAAATCAGAAGTCCTGAAATATTTCAATATCTAGTCCACTCTATAGCTCTATTTTCTAATAGATTTGTAGTGTTGAGAGGCCTTGAAGGATGACCAGTTAGACCAGGTTGCATAGAATCTAGTAATTCTTTCTTGGGAAATACTAATGAGTTCCTCAACTTTTTCCATGCTATTTATTCTCCTAAACCATTCAGCTTTCGTTGAAGTATTAGAAGACCGCCAATGAGAAGGGATACAGTGCCGTGCTGCATTGATCATGAACATGGGGAGTGATTTCAAATACTGATTTTTAGGCAAACAACCGAAATGTAATAGGTATTGGGCCGGGGTAAAACTTAAGTTTGACGATGTAACTAATTTAACTGTTTCATGTACCGATACCCAGAAGGACTGGAATAGAGGACATGACCACCAGGCGTGTAGCATAGAGATATAAAAAAGAAGGATGAGCAAAGACTCCTCTACCACACTGTGTTAAGGTTATAAGTGTCCCAGTTTTTTACACGTTATCACTTCCTCTAGTTAGGGGAACACCGCCGTAGCCAATAACAGGCATATACAAAAGAAAGGTTGTTGCCCCGACAGGGAGACCAAGAGGTGGTGACCCCTGGGACAACCGAGAGGCTACTAAGGCAGTGACGGACAGTCTGTGTAGTAAAAATATTTAGTTTAATAAATAGTAACAGGTTACATGGTATAATTAATACACCTGGGACAGTAGTACAAGTATAACACTATAGGAGCTAGAATAGCTTTAGTGACAACCTGTAATAATTGGCCGGCCAAAAAAAATGCACGTATGAAACTAGTTCATATAACGTGCAACAAACAGCACATAAAGGACACAGACAATGACAAACATACAGGACAAAAAATGACTGTGGCAGTCCGGACGCCAGATGGATAGCTTTTGCTGTCAATTCTAGTCGGAAATCCGATATAATATGTATGGTGGTTAGCCTAGTATGAAGATGGAGAGAATTGGCAGCAAGAGTACCCCTGCAGTGGTTAACTGAGGTTAACGGATCTGAATTTAATAAGAGTCTTGGTCTTGCATATATGAACCTGATGGCAAGATCAAGTAAGGTTCATATATTTTTAGGCTTGGGCATGCACTTTGAATAAATTACAAAATGAAAAAAAGTTTTGAAAAAAATAACTTGTGTGGGCTGCCCTGCCTGCAAGGAGGGTATATAGTGCCGTTCCTATTAGGACTCCAGAGATTCCGATGTGTGAAGCGGTTAGATGCAAGATTTGGTGAGAGCATAGAGCCCTCCTCTCTTTTACATCTCCAACATCTGTCAGATACAAGGGGTGAAATTTTATGAAGAGTTGTAGGGGTTCTATACCATCTGGTGATGATCTTGAAGCCACTTTCTTGTGTGGCCACATTTAGTGATCCTTTGTGTGCGTAAAGATAAATTGTCTCCCAGTCATCTTCAGTCAATTCTATGTCTAGATCTCTTTCCCATGCTTTACAGGATGAGCTGGAGAAGTCAGTGTCGTCTTCAAATAGCGAGTTGTAAACCGTCGAGATCAAGGGCCAGATCCACAAAGAGCCGGCGTAACGTAAAAATTCGCATTTAAGTTACACTGCCTTAAAATTTCTACCTAAGTGCCCGATCCACAAAGCACTTACCTAGAAATTTTCGGCTGTGTAACTTAAATTCCGCCGGCGCAAGGCGTTTCTCTTCAAATGGGGGCGATTCCCATTTAAATTAGGCGCGCTCCCGCGCCGGCTGTACTGCGCATGCTCGTGACGTCATTTTCCTGACGTGCATAGCGCGAAATTACGTTACGCCGAGCTTTGTGGATCGCGCCGGGTCAATAAAGTTGCGTCGGGAAAAAAAAAAGATACGGCGAAAAAAAAAAAATTTAAAACAAAAAAAAAAAAACGCGTCGCTGGACAGAAGGGTCTGCTTTTACAAGGTGTAAACAGTTTACACTTTGTAAAAGCAGCCCTAATTTTACGATTGCAAACTAAAACTTACGGAGAAAAAACGAAGCTGAAAAGCTTTGTGGATCTCCGTAAGTGCTAATTTGCATACCCGAGGCGGCATTTTGACGCGAAATGCCCCCAGCGGCGGATGCGGTACTGCATCCTAAGATCCGGCATTGTAAGTCCCTTACACATGTCGGATCTTCTGTCTATCTCTTGGAAACTGATTCTGTGGATCAGTTCCAAAGATAGAAACAGGGATACGACGGCGTATCAGTAGATACGCCGGCGTATCCCTTTTGAGGATCTGGCCCAATATGTCTGTGTGGGGATGTTTTAGTGCAAAGAATTTCTAGCGATGCGAGGGGCCTTTTCCAGTGATGGGCGTTATCATTATTGGTTAAAAAGTGTCTAATTTGGGTATAGTTCCATTGAGATAGGAGGGACGGCTTGATGTCTTTTAATATGTCCTCTCTAGAGACGAATTTCCCATTTTTAACAAAGTGTTTTGCCAGGAGCTCTTTATATGGCCACTGATGTGTTGGAAACAATTTTTCCATGCCTGGGGGAAAGTCAGGGTTATGTTGTAGCGGTGTAAGAGGGCTGAGCCATGGAGACTGATTTTTTACTTTAAAAGTATTACGGAAGCTTTCGAGTGTAGGTCCAATAAGGGGGTGTGTTTTTATGAAGTTTGGGTGATACTTAGGATTGATCCATGGTAGAGTTTTTAACTTATGAGGGTCATTTCATTTTATTGTATCTCATTCATCCTAGTTCTCTGTTTTGTACATATATGTATGGACTCCTTTACAATTTTTTTTGCCAAATGCAAGCACCCTATTATTGTTTCGGCTAAACAGATTTGTGCACGATTCACATTTTGGAACTAGCGCTGGCCTGCTGCACTTTGCAATTCCTGGCACTGCCCCTTCCCCTCCCCTTTCTCTGCATACATTGTGCCGATGATGGCCGAATCACATGCCTGACGAAAGGGCACGCATGCTCCGGAGCGGCCGGGGAGTGATCCATCACTGCCGCCCAGCTGGAGCTGAGGTAACATCCCAGACAGCTGACAGAACATGCCTGATTCCCACTGCTCAAATGTGAGTGTATTTAAAAAAAAAAAAAAAAAGCTTTTTTATTAGGCTTGGAGCGGCACTGCTCTCCCTTCCTTTCTCTCAAAGCAGTTCTGCCACACCTGTTTTTGTTGCACCTGAAGGTCACATGGAATTTAGACAGTTTCTAGTATAAAGCTAGTGTTTTTCTTCTGCATCCGTAAGGAGAATACGGCTACAATCATGCTGTCATTTGATGTTTTTTTGAAGTGCTGAAACTTTGATTTGCTTTGCGGATGTAATAGTTGTCAGTGCTGATTATGAGCACTACACAAAATACAAGATACTGAAGAGGCTGAGCATCACTGCTTACAAGGTATATATATATATATATATATATATATATATATATATATACAACTAAGCTAGCCATACACAAGTAGAATTTTGTTTAAAAATGTTTGTTTTTAAAATGTTCTGTTGATTTTCTATTGGTTACTGCGCACAAATCAACAATCGTTTTTGACAGTATTGAGGTGAACATTCAAAGGAGGAAGATGGACTTTTAATTCTTGTATGAATTAAATTCTAACTGTGAATGTGGTTTGACAGTGCGGTGACCTGTTACAGTGTGGGAAGGGTTAAATGTCACACAGGGTTTTCATGCAGAGGAGTTGAGGGGCTCCAGGGTGCCTGTGTCATACAGAGGAAACTGGATTTTCTTTGGTGAAAATTGGGCCTGGAGGCTTCCAGAGACCTGGGAGGGATGACATCTCTAACCCTGGGTCCAGGTTTTGCATACAACCAACCAGAACACTGATTGTGCAGGTGTGCACAGCCATTTTAGTATAGAGGCTACATATGGTTCAGGGCTCCTCCTGGAAACAAACTGCTGCAGAAGCAGGGTGTCTGTTCTGGCCTCAAGGAGAGGCAATCTGACCAGGCCCTCACCTGAGAGAGAGAGACAGTGTTTGATTACGCAGAAACCTGTACAGCCTCAAGTTGGGGAGTCTGGTAACCACAAGGCAGAGCAATGAGTCGGGATCTGGGACTACACAGTCCAGATAGTCAAGAGGCTGGAAAATGTATATTTGTTTAATTGTGATGCTGAAAATCCCTGCCATTCTAACCTGCAGGGCCGGCCCTACCATGGGACCCGATGGTACCATTGTACCAGGCAGCACTTTCAGGGGGGCAGCAAATTTCCTGCCTGCATGCCATCCCATTCCACCAGCTCCACTCCCCACTCCACTGTGGGGCTAATTGCCGCCCGACCGCTCCTCCCGTTCCGCTCTCCGCTCCACTGTGGGGTTAATTGCATGAATAGAGCCATAGCAGGTCCTGTTTATACTCCTATATACATGTATAGAGCCATGATAGGTTCCCTTTAGTAATCATGATATAAAATAATGGCTGTGGGGGCATTTCGGTGGGCGAATTTTTTTTTTGGGGGGGACAGCATTTCATTCTTGGTACCAGGCAGCACAATGTATTGGGCCGGCACTGCTAACCTGTCATCTGATTGTGACATTTTCTGTTGAATAAAAGTGGGGAAAAGAAAGCCCTTAAAGTGATTCTAAAGGCTAAAGGTTTTTTACCTTCATGCATGATGGTAAAAAAAACTTCAGTATGCAGCTCTCCCCCTCCAGCCCCACTAATACTTGCCTGATCCAGCAATGTGTAACGAAAGCAGCTGCTCTTCTGGCTCTTTCCCTCCTAATTCAAAGACAGAAGCGGGAGCCAGTGTCCCCGTAGCAGGTATCTTGCTTGCTCAGCAGAGGGGAGGGGCCAGGAACGGGACACAAGAATAAGAGTATCGGGACTGCTCTGTGCAAAACCATTGCACAGAGCAGGTAAGTATGACATGTTTGGGTTTTGTTTGTTTTTTTATTTACCTTTAGTATCACTTTAAGCGAAAATTGGCAAGTAGACTGTGTCCTTGAAAGCACTACACTTGAGCTGAACCCCAACAGTAGTTTTCATTCTGGAAAAAGCATACATATTGTAATAAAAAAAAAAAAAGAGGAATTCCCAGCTCAACTTACCAACCAGCATGCAACCAACTGAAAAACAGGGATATATTGTAACATGCATGTTCTAGGCACATAAGAAACCTTTTTAATATGTCTGGGATTCTATTCAAGTAGCAGGTCTGGACATATTTTTTCAGGACTTTTAGTTGACTCCATGATGGCAAGATCTAATGCTCTGATGAACATCTTTTCGGCTTTAGCTTTGTGCTTCACTTTACTGATATGTCTTGTTTCTTTATTAGCAGCGTAGAATCAAGTAAGTAGCTGCAAAGCAGTGTAGCGCTACCCCCTCAGGAGCCGCTGGTTGATTTGGGATCGGCGTATTAAGTTACCTCTAATCATCTAGGGGTGATAGTAGTGAGTAGAGCAGTAAACGAATGTCCAATCAGTGAAATATGTTTTCTGAATGCTTTATTTTTCGGCCCAACACGACCAACATCAACATGAGGTAGGACAGGAAAGGTTGATGAAGTAGAGAACTTTGCGGTATCAGGCTTGGATGAAGAAGAAAGCAATCCTGCTTTCAGTAATAGTAGTACAGTTCGTCGCCACTCCAGCTGGAGTGGGTGAAGTGCCCTCGGACAGACCCCTGCCACAGGCCTGGCAGCCGAAGTGTCACTTTAAGGATGCTGGGAGGAGCAGGTCTCTGCCACAGACCTGGCTCTGATGAGGCCTCTGCCACAGGCCTAGAACTTGGATGAGCTAAATAGTTGAGCTTATCCTCCCAATAAATGTGCGCTAGGGTCACCGGTTGACAGTGGAAGTGTACCTGTCAATGTCCCGGTCACGAGATCCCCGATGGTTCATTCAAGTCCTTTTGGAAAACATGCCTCCGGGTTCTCCTCAAGCCGACCCCCCACACAACGGCATACAGCCTGGGATCTCCTCAGTAGAAGGGGGACCCAGTCAGTCACTGGGGACCCTTTGTGGCATCAGTTACTCTAGGCCAGGAGGGCCCAGAGTCCGGAACTCTGCGTTGCGCACGACCCCAGGCCAGGTAGGCCATAGTAGTGGGGCCCGCGATGTGCATACACCCTAAAGGTGGGTGCCGCACCTGGAACCAGGAACCTGTGAAGAACCAAGAACAACCGCTTCCACCACAGAAATACTCTTCCCCGGCATGCCCCGCGAGGGAAAGCTCCTCCGATTGGCTGCTAGGGAAAAGCGGCTCCGCCTGGACCTCTCTGGCGCCACCTGCCGCCCAGGGACGGCACCACATCCCTAGAACGCAGTCTGACCCACAGAACAATCCATAATACATAATTCGAAATGAGAGCAAATTATCTCTCTCATTCCCCACCAACTCTAGCGTAGTGCCTTTACTGAAAGCAAGGGGGTGCTACAGCAGTTTTGCCAAAGTACTTGCAATGTATATAAATGGAAAGGCAATGATGGTCTTTGTTTACTGAAAACTCTCATTATACTGGGGCATACATTTTAAGAAAGAGCTATATTTTAAAAGTAGTCATGATGTGAATTTTCCAAACCTGTGCAATTATATTACAATTAATAACTGCTCACAGTAATGCTAATAATATTGTACTATATATTGTAAAAGGAGCTGTTATTTTTAACTAATTATCATAATTAAATAGAGGTGTCAAAAAGACACAAATAAAATCCTTGCAAGCAGTTATTCCAGTTGTGTAATGACAGTTTAGGTAAATTATGTATAATGATAAGTTCGGGAGTTGGACTTCAGCCATGAGACAAAAGCCACAGGGACAAATTGATGTACAGCTATAGTCAATTATCAAACAAACATGATAATGGAAGAGGATCCATTACATGGGTGAGTGCTTTTTCTTTTGTGAAGCTAAACTTCAATTATACTTTGAAAAAAGCAAACTGAAGACTGAGCTTGTCACTTGTAATACAGCAAATGGGTTTGAAAAGCTTTAATTATCCCAGATTTGGCAGTTAGAGTGAAACATTCCACACAGACAGAGCTGAAAAACTATTTCTTACTTTCTATCCAGGCCTTTAATGATAAAAAAAGATGATTGCACATTAATTTTATTTTTAAGCCTTTATATCGCAATATTTTCTAGCCTTTATATTGTATCAACATTTTTAATGGTTCTGCACAATAATAAAATCACAGAAGTATTCTGGCCTCTATTGCAATAGATAGTACAGATTAAAGGGGAGTTCCAGCCAATTTGTATGTTTATTAAAAGTCAGCAGCTACAAAAAGTGTAGCTGCTGGCTTTTAATAAACAGACACTTACCTGCTCCAGCGTTCCAGCGACGTGCCGGCCGGGGCTCCGCTCCTCTCCCCCCCTCCCCGGCCGGCGTCTTCATTCTCAGTGTGGGCACCCGGCCGTGACGGCTTTCGGCTTCACGGCCGGGCACCCACTGCGCATGCGCGAGCGGCACTGCGCATGCGCGAGCGGCGTGGCGCGGCCCGGCGCTGCCCCGTGTAATTGGCCAGGAGATCGCCTAGGACCTGTGACGTGTCCTAGGCGATCGCCTACAGCAGCCCCTTCCTGTAGGCGATTAAGCTTAGTCGCCTACAGGAAGGAGGAAGTGGGACAGGAAGTCCCACTCTTCCTGAAGCCCCCACTCCCCCCCCAAAAAAATGACATGCCAAATGTGGCATGTAAGGGGGAGAGGAGTGGGTTAAGAGGAAGTTCCAAATTTGGGTGGAACTCCTCTTTAACCACTTAAGCCCCGGACCAATATGCAGCCTAAAGACCCAAGGGGTTTTTACAGTTCGGGACTGCGTCGCTTTAACAGACAATTGCGCGGTCGTGCGACGTGGCTCCCAAACAAAATTGGCGTCCTTTTTTCCCCACAAATAGAGCTTTCTTTTGGTGGTATTTGATCACATCTGCGGTTTTTAGTTTTTGCGCTATAAACAAAAATAGAGCAACAATTTTGAAAAAAAAGCAATATTTTTTACTTTTTGCTGTAATAAATATCCCCCAAAAACATATATAAAAACATTTTTTTTCCTCAGTTTAGGCCGATACGTATTCTTCTACCTATTTTTAGTAAAAAAAATCGCAATAAGCGTTTATCGATTGGTTTGCGCAAAATTTATAGTGTTTACAAAATAGGGGATAGTTTTATTGCATTTTTATTTTTTTTTATTTTTTTACTACTAATGGCGGCGATCAGCAATTTTTTTCGTGACTGCGACATTATGGCGGACACTTCGGACAATTTTGACACATTTTTGGGACCATTGTCATTTTCACAGCAAAAAATGCATTTAAATTGCATTCTTTATTGTGAAAATGACAGTTGCAGTTTGGGAGTTAACCACAGGCGGCGCTGTAGGAGTTAGGGATCACTGTGTATGTGTTTACAACTGTTTGGGGGTGTGGCTGTAGGAATGACGTCATCGATCGTGTCTTCCCTATAAAGGGAATGACGCGATCGATGCGCCGCCATAGTGAAGGACGGGGAAGCCGTGTTTACACACGGCTCTCCTCGTTCTTCAGCTCCGGGGAGCGATCGCGACGGAGCGGCTATAAACAAATAGCCGCGCCGTGGTCCCGGATCGCTCCCCGAGCGGACCCGACCTCCGCATGTAGCGGGGGGGGTCCCGATCGGACCCCCCACCCGCTAATAGGGGAGGACGTACCCATACGCCCATGTGCCTGTACGTGCCATATTGTGGACGTATATGTACATGGGCTGGTCCTTAAGTGGTTAATTTGCCGTTTCCAGGCATAGCAAAGCTGGCCATAGATATTTATTCACAAATGATCAACAAAATATACACCACTCCCCTAATTGACTCACATACTGGAAAAAGCTCTAACCCTTTGTCTCTCTGCAAGAAATGAGAACTTATCTATGGCTGCTAAGCTGGAGAGTGCTTTTTCGTTCTGTCAGGTTAGCAATCAGGGCCGGTGCTACCACTAGGCAAACTAGGCAGCCACCTAGGGTGCACTGCTGCCTAGGGCACCCGGCCACTGGTGTTCCTACTCTCTGCAGCAAGCAACTAAGAATCAGCAGGCAGCCGCCACTCTATTCGCACAGTGTCTGAGGCACAGCGGCAGCGGAGGACTGTGTCTGTGTTCTGACTAC
Organism: Rana temporaria; assembly: GCF_905171775.1. Taxonomy (NCBI): domain Eukaryota; kingdom Metazoa; phylum Chordata; class Amphibia; order Anura; family Ranidae; genus Rana; species Rana temporaria. The sequence continues at coordinate 105,000,360 of NC_053496.1, read as the reverse complement.
AGAATGAATGAAAACATTCATTGATGAGCACTGGTAGGCAGGATTGATGGGTGCTGGTGAGGCTGCATTGATGAGCGTTGGTAAGGCTGCATTGATGGGCGCTGGTAGGCTGTATTTGATGGGCGCTGGTGAGGCTGCATTTGATGGGCGCTGGTGATGCTGCATTTGATGGGCACTGTTGGGCTGCATTTGATGGGCACTACATTAAAAAGGTGGGGTATACATGGGCAAGGCAAAGGGGGTGGAGCCAGGGTGGCAACAAAATTAGGTTTTGCCTAGGGTGTCAAAAATCCTTGCACCAACCCTGTTAGCAATGTAGAGGAGGTCACTTACATACTTTCTTAGTTGGGAAGTAAATTAAGCAGTAAGTAGACTTATGTTGTTTACATTTGCTCCTAGGTAGGGATGAGCCAAAATCAGGTTTCTGAGAGGACTGAATGTATAGTGAGGTTGGAGATCCCAGCTGATGTAGGTCAGGTAGGTCACTGGTCAGTGTATGTAGCTCAGGCAGGTCAGTGGTCAGTGTGTGTTGGTCAGGCAGGTCACTGGTCAGTGTGTGTAGGTCAGGCAGGTCAGTGGTCAGTGTGTGTAGGTCAGGCAGGTCAGTGGTCAGTGTATGTATGTCAGGCAGGTCAGTGGCCAGTGTATGTAGGTCAGGCAGGTTAGTCTATGTAGGTCAGGCAGGTCAGTGGCTGTGTATGTAGGTCAGTGTGTGTAGGTCAGGCAGGTCACTGATCAGTGTATGTAGGGCAGGTAGGTCACTGGTCAGTGTATGTAAGTCAAGCAGATCACTGGTCAGTATATGTAGGTCAGGCAGGTCAGTGGTTAGTGTATGTAGGTCAGGCAGGTCAGTGGTCAGTGTGTGTAGGTCAGGTAGGTCAGTGGTCAGTGTGTGTTGGTCAGGCAGGTCACTGGTCAGTGTATGTATGTCAGGCAGGTCAGTGGCTGTGTATGTAGGTCAGTATGTGTAGGTCAGGCAGGTCAGTGGCCAGTGTATGTAGGTCAGGCAGGTCAGTGGCTGTGTATGTAGGTCAGTGTGTGTAGGTCAGGCAGGTCACTGGTCAGTGTATGTAGGTCAGGTAGGTCACTGGTCAGTGTATGTAGGTCAGGCAGATCACTGGTCAGTATATGTAGGTCAGGCAGGTCAGTGGTTAGTGTATGTAGGTCAGGCAGGTCAGTGGCCAGTGTATTACGGTCAGGGAGGTCAGTGGCTGTGTATGTAGGTCAGTGTGTGTTGGTCAGGCAGGTCACGGGTCAGTGTATGTATGTCAGGCAGGTCAGTGGCTGTGTATGTAGGTCAGTGTGTGTAGGTCAGGCAGGTCACTGGTCAGTGTATGTAGGTCAGGTAGGTCAGTGTGTGTAGGTCAGACAGGTCAGTGGTCAGTTTATGTAGGTCAGGCAGGTCAGTGTGTAGGTCAGGCAGGTCAGTGTGTGTAGGCCAGGCAGGTCAGTGTGTGTAGGTCAGGCAGGTCAGTGGTCAGTTTATGTAGGTCAGGCAGGTCAGTGTAATGGTCAGTGTCAGGCAGGTGTGTCTACTGGTCATTGATGGGCAGACAACCCCACGCCTAGCCCAAAAAAAAACCCCTGAAGCCCCAGGTCTTTTTGCCACCTAGCAACGCCCCTGGTTGCAGTAGTGTTTTTTATGTAGCTAGAGCTAATGCTTGCACCTTACATTTTAGTAAAATTAGTAAATTTGTATCTTCGTACAATAGCCTATATATCACAGGATTGCCTCACATATTGTTACTGTCATTTATTACATAGTGTTTAGAAACAAGCTATGAATAGAATAATGAGCAGATATATAAAACATATTTTTACTCACCGTGGACATACTTGTTTCATTTTTGTGCCCTAGTGCATATCCAGAAATAATCACTTGTAAACTGTGTTGCAATGTGGCTTTCCCACAGTTCAAAAAATATATTTCAGTTATCTACAAAGAAACACTTCAATGTAGTGTATTGTTCAGCTTTACAAGCCTTCTACTTGTTTAGTTTTATTCATTAGCAGAAGAAGGGAAAATCCACCTTTCTTTGTTACATTTCAGGAAATGAGGACCCCCCCATATTTAATTGCCTTTGCCCAAATTTGAAAGCAACCAACATTTCAGGCCATTGAAAACATATAACCTAAAACCTCTTCGAAACTAAGTTGATTATACATAGGCAGAACATCTGGAAAGGTTTTTTTTTTTTTTGAAGACACAATACAATACAAGGTTCTCCATGTACAAAGTTGTGTGACAGGTCTGAGAGGGGATTTTTCAAGCCCAGACAACAGCAGCACTAATTATGGGATCTTTTCAACTGCCTGTTCTAAGACATTTTTTCCCCTAAAAAAAAATATTTTAAACAGAAGTTTAAGTAGTTATTCTTTTTTTTCATTGATTCTGGAAAAAACTATATATATATTGGTTCTGAAATAAAAATAAGGGCAAAGAAGCTCCAATATTATTTAATTAGATAAAGTGAAAACAAATGTGTATGTATAAAAATGTAAAATAAATACACATATTTCTCAAATTATTTCTAGTTTTTAGACTAAGTAAGTCTAAAGATATTAGATTAAAATGCTAGAGCGGTCAAACGCATCTCCTCAGAGCAACTAAACCAAAAAAAATTCTCGTAAGACTCTGGTGTGTGCCTGTCATTTAGCGGTAAGTAAAGTAAGCAATCCTTCACAGTATCCAGTGTTTGTAACAAGTCACATTGTTATAAAGAATGACATCTTCAAGGCATAAAGTATAAATCTGCCTAGTAACAAAACAAGGCACATAAATGTCTTGAACTTGTGATATAGTCCATACTTAGCAGAAACTTTGCTACATACGATATTTCATGTATCAGGTCCAGGTTTCTGCTAAGATGTATCTCTATAGCCCTAGACCTATAATATTTAATATGTTTCTACATCAGGACTAACCAGAACAATGGTAGTCTCAAAGTGACAGGCTGATTCAAGTATAGAGCTTTCAACATACACTATATTACCAAAAGTATTGGGACACCTGCCTTTACACGCATGTGAACTTTAAAGTGGGAGTTCCCCCCCAAAAAAACATTTTAACCTTAGATTGGGCCTAATTACGGGAAGCAGAATCGGGTGTTTTGGTTAAAATCAATGCAGTACTTACCATTTTTGAGATAGATGTTCCCCCTCCGCTTCCGGGTATGGTCTTTGGGACTGGGCGTTCCTATTTGATTGACAGCCTTCCGACGGTTGCATACAGAGCGTCACGAGTTGCCGAACGTCGGTGCGGCTATATACGGTGCCTGCACACCGACGTTCGGCTACTTTCGGAAACTGGTGACGCGCTGTATGCGACGGTCGGAAGGCTGTCAATCAAGTAGGAACGCCCAGTCCCGCAGCCCATACCCGGAAGCGGCAGGAGAACATCTATCTCAAAAAAGGTAAGTACTGCATTGATTTTAACCAAAACACCCGATTCTGCTTCCCGTAATTAGGCCCAATCTAAGGTTAAAAATTGAGTTTTTGGGTGAACCTCCACTTTAATGGAATACCAGTCTTAGTCTGTAGGATTCAATATTGAGTTGGCCCACCCTTTTCAGCTATTACAGCTTCAACTCTTCTGGGAAAGCTGTCCACAAGGTTTAGGAGTGTGTCTATGGGAATGTTTGACCATTCTTCCAGAAACACATTTGTGAGGTCAGGCACTGATGTGGACATAAGGCCTGGATTGCAGTCTCCGCTCTAATTCATCCCAAAGGTGTTCTATTGGGTTGAGGTCAGGACTGTGTGCAGGCCAGTCAAGTTCCTCCACCCCAAACTCTCTCCTCGATGTCTTTATGGACCTATTATTATTGTGGGAGTGTCACTGAGTAAAGGATAAGTAGGGGGAGTAGGGGAAAAGAGAACAAGTAAGAGGGATATAGAGAGTATTGAAAGCAGGGAGTATGAATAAGATGTTCCGTCTGGGTTCATTCCAGGGCTTTTTTTCAGGGGGAACTTGGTGGAACTCAGTTCCACCACCTCTGGCTCAGACCCTTTGATGCCCGCTCACCACAATCACTTGTAAACACAGAAGTCTGGTTTCTGTGTTTACAAGTGACAGCTCTGAACTCTGTATGTAATGCAATCCTGGTATTTAATGCCCCTTTAAGACCCTCCTACTGTTTTCGTGAAATTTGACTGACTACACCCACTATTTGATGTGATTTGGAGGGTGTGTATAGGGGAGGGGTTTCTGGGGCCGTGGTTAAGTTCCAGCACCTATTTTTTGAGAAAAAAAGCCCTGGTTCATTCTATGGGTGCATAGGGGACGTCTCTGGGGTTTGGGAGAAAAAAGAGACAGAATAATTTCTGATGGATCTTCCTGAAGATGCCACTGCTTCCAGACTTTTGTGCAAAAGTCTTATGAAGGCAATAAGGTTCTCCATAAGTTTACCATCTTTAATTCTAGCATATAGTTTTGTAAGAGAAAGTGATGCTACTATTTTCCAATTAAGGGCTATCAAGCATCTACCTGCAGTAGATATATGTAAAAGGATTATTTTTGGCTAGTTTGGAAACATTTGGCAGGGGGTATGCCCGAAAGCTTTGTTTTGAGATCGAAGGGAATAGGCGTGTTCAAAATTTGCTGGATTAAATAATGAACAGATACATTTCCCAGAATATTATGCGTACCACAAATCTATGCATTTGTGTGGGCAACATGAAATCTTTCTTGTGACACACTTCTTGAAGATAAATTCACTCCACCTTTTAGCTTACTGCAGTAATAGGGTCATGTACAATTCTGCAGATAAAGGAAAATAGGCTTTGCAAGGGAAACTCATCCACTTCTGTGTTCTACACACTCTTTTAACCGGTTAGGTAGCCCATTATATTGTTGGGACAATCAGAACGTATGGGGGCAAAAGGGAACAAGTATGTTCTAACACTACCAGGAGTTACTTAAAGGGGTTGTAAAGGATTTTTTTCCCCCCAAATAGCTCCCTTAAAGAGGAGTTCCACCCAAATTTGGAACTTCCTCTTATCCCACTCCTCTCCCCCTTACATGCCACATTTGGCATGTAATTTTTTTGGGGGGGGAGTGGGGGCTTCAGCACGAGTGGGACTTCCTGTCCCACTTCCTCCTTCCTGTAGGCGACTAAGCTTAATCGCCTTCAGGAAGTGGCTGCTGTAGGCGATCGCCTAGGACACGTCACAGGTCCTAGGCGATCTCCTGGCCAATTACACGGCGCGGCGCCGGGCTGCGCCGCTCGCGCATGCGCAGTGCCGCGCCGCTCGCGCTCGCGCATGCGCAGTGGGTGCCCGGCCGTGAAGCCGAAAGCTGTCACGGCCGGGTGCCCACACTGAAGATGAAGACGCCGGCCGGGGAGGGGGGGAGAGGAGCGGAGCCCCGGCCGGCGCGTCGCTGGAGCAGGTAAGTGCCTGTTTATTAAAAGCCAGCAGCTACACTTTTTGTTGCTGCTGACTTTTAATAAACATACAAATGGCTGGAACTCCCCTTTAACCTTAGTGCAGTCCTCCTTCACTTACCTCATCCTTCCATTTTGCTTTTAAATGTCCTTCTGAGAAATCCTTACTTCCTATTCTTCTGTCTGTAATTACACGCAGTAATGCAAGGCTTTCTCCCTGGTGTGGAGAAAGGCTCTTGAGGAGGGAGGGGGCAAGCAGGCAAGTCAGGATACTCTCTACTTTGCAGATAGAGAAAGGATCTGTGTGTTAGTGGGTGTTCTGACACTCCTGCTCGCCCCCTCCCCCCTCAAGAGGCATTCTCCACACCAGGAAGAAAGTCTTGCATTACGGTGGTGAGTTACAGACAGAAGAACAGAAAGTGAGCATTTCTCAGAAGAAATAAGGACATTTAAAAGCAAAATGGAAGGATGAGGTAAGTGAAGGAGGACTGCACTAAGGTAAAGGAAGCTATTTAGGGGAAAAAAAAATTCCTTTACAACTCCTTTAACCACTTGCCGACCGCGCACCGTCGTTATACGTCCACAAGGTGGCTCTGCTGGGCGAGAGCACGTAATATGACGTCCTCTCTCCCGCTCGCCCCCGACTCCCGTGCGTGTGCCCGGCGGGCGCGATCGCCGCCGGGCACATGCAATCGCTCGTTACAGAGCGGGGACCGGGAGCTGTGTGTGTAAACACACAGCTCCCGGTCCTGTCAGCAGGGGAAATGCTGATCTTCGGTTCATACAATGTATGAACCGAGGATCAGTGTTTCCCCTAGTGAGGCCACCCCCCCCACAGTAAGAACACACCCAGGCATACTTAACCCCTTCCCCGCCCCCTAGTGTTAACCCCTTCACTGCCAGTGGCATTTTTATAGTAATCCAATGCATTTTTATAGCACTGATCGCTATAAAAATGCCAATGGTCCCAAAAATGTGTCAAAAGTGTCCGAAGTGTCCGCCATAATGTCGCAATACCGAAAAAAAAATCGCTGATCGCCGCCATTACTAGTAAAAAAAATATAATAAAAATGACATAAAAATACCCCCTATTTTGTAAACGCTATAACTTTTGCGCAAACCAATCAATAAACGCTTATTGCAATTTTTTTTTACGAAAAATATGTAGAAGAAAACGTATCGGCCTAAACTGAGGAAAAAAAATGTTTTTTTTATATATTTTTGGGGGATATTTATTATAGCAAAATGTAAAAAATATTCATTTTTTTCAAAATTGGCTCTCTATTTTTGTTTATAGCGCAAAAACTAAAAACCGCAGAGGTGATCAAATACCACCAAAAGTAAGCTCTATTTGTGGGAAAAAAAGGACGCCAATTTTGTTTGGGAGCCACGTCGCACGACCGCGCAATTGTCTGTTAAAGCGACGCAGTCCCGAATCGCAAAAAGTACTCTGGTCTTTGGGCAGCAATATGGTCCGGGGGGTAAGTGGTTAAGTTTGTCTGATCAGAAAGGCCAAGTATTTGGGTGGAGCAAGGGACTGAAAGCTACTGCAGGTAGCTTTCTATTAAATTATCTAACGATATATATTCAATTAAACTACACAGACAAGAAAAGATTGAAGTAAACCTGCATACATTGCTCAACACTATAGTTGGAGACACAGCATTTTCATTCAAACACATTTACAGCCTACAATCTTTAAATAAAATTGTAGTCAACGACTTGCAAGATGAATTCGACTGCAGAGCAAATGTAAAGATAACCATATTTAAATAAATAACTGTGATTATTACTAGAAATGCATACCAAAAGTATTTTTTGCATTTACAGACCTCATACCAGAAGAGAAAATAACAAATCCATAAAAATAAAATATACAATATAATATATATTTTTTTAAATTGTTGTGGTTTTGATCATGCACAAATGCACCAAGTGCATTTTACTGTGGCTCTGTAGGACTAACTGATGATCAAACAGATTTCTAGGATCATACATAACAACAAGATCAATATTGTTAAACTGTTTTAGTAGATGTGAAGGGTAATGAGGACAGATCATAATTTGTTAACAGCGGCAAAAAAAGCAACTACCTGCTAACAAGAAGTTTTCTAAAATGCTTTACAAGTTTGCGGAATTAACTTGTTTCAAGAAGTACTTGTATCACCTCGAATGCGGCAGTTGCTATATAAGCATCTGCATCTGTATTAAATAAATTTACCAGCTCACTTACCAGCCGGTTTGCAACAAATTTAATTGACCCTGTGTAACAGTTCACTTTAAAAACAAAGAGTTTAATTTGCAAATATATGCGTAAGCTGCAGTGGCCATGTCACGGCACCCCAGTGTACTGCAGTCCTAACTCTGTCATTTTCAGAGTCTCCCAACTTGGTGCACATATATAATAATGGATTGATTGAGGGAAGGTATGTCTGGACGGTTCATTCCTCCTTAACAGGGCCCGGCCCCATCAGCTGTGCAGTGGGGCCCAGGCAGCATTATAGATCATTGCTGTATTAAATAAAAAAAATCAAGCTTGGTAGACTTCTCCCCCGCTCCTACTTGTTTATGGTGCGGGGCTATACTATTTTCCTGGGCCCCATCAGGTCAACAGAGGGGCCCAGGTGCGCACAGAGAAAGGAATATTTCTTCATTTTGTACTTAATGCTGTCCTGCTACTCAATTAGTCCCAGCCGGCGGAGTGATACTATGATTTTCAGCCTGGCGACCGCTTACAGTCCATACTACTACTACTAGGCTATACTATTTTCCTGGGCCCCATCAGGTCAACAGAGGGGCCCAGGTACGCACAGAGAAAGGAATATTTCTTCATTTTGTACTTAATGCTGTCCTGCTACTCAATTAGTCCCAGCCGGCTAGGTGATACTATGATTTTCAGCCTGGCGACCGCTTACAGTCCTCGGGTGCTGAAATGAGGGGAGGCTGACAGGGAACAGGAAGGACAGTGTGGCTGTAATGGACACAGTGAGTAAATAATAGAGCATAGAATCCTCACTGTGTCCTTTTATATAACTCCCAGCACTAAAGTTAGCCCAATTTTTTTGTATAATGTGAAAGATGATGTTACGCCGTAAGAATCCTGAGAAAATTGCCATTCTCATTTTATCCAGAATCGTGCAGCTATAATATAAACCAAAAATATGACTCAAGTGGTTAAGAGGATGTGAAGAACTGATGTAAAGAACTGATGTAAAAATTGATGAAGACCTGATGAAGACCTGATGAAGACCTGATGAAAAACTGATGAAAAAACTGATGAAAAACTGACGAAAAACGGATCCACTTTTTCTTTGAAAACACATGACTGAGCTAATGAAACAAACTGAAGGCATGCGTGAAAGGGACCTTAACGTAAACCTGTCAGTATGCTGTCAGTAGTACTAAAGGTACTGAATAGATAGGATAAGTTCCACTGTCTTCATCACAGCTGTGGGGGCTCATTTTCTGCAGCTGCTAAAAGGCGGTCAGCTTGCTCCTGTTCTTGAAAACAGCATTGGCCTACTGTATCTGTAGGTCTCAACAAATCTAATGGCAGAACAAATTTCAGTTATAATGACAGAGGAAAAAAATTGAGCATGGTTTCCAAATTTGACAGACAGAAAGTTTTCACAGGTTTAAAGGGCAAGCAAAATAATACTCCCTCAATTCAGCCATTGTAATTTTGTCATCTAACACAACAATCCAAAACACTATTTTTATTTTGACACAGTGGACACAAAATAGTACATGGATATAGTGCTAAAATCCCTTTCTGGCATATGCTTAAATCTCCACTCTGATGGCCATATTTGTTTAGGTAATGTTGGCCCACTACAACATTTTGTTCTCAATGGTGGGTCCTTACACACTTTCAGCCTATTCTGTTGAAATCATGAATGTAGGCAACAATTTCGTTCTTCATGTAAGTTTCCTGTACATGACTTATGAACTGTGTATAATAGTCTTTTCCATCTGTGGAAATATAGCCTGCAGGAAAAAGATGACATTTTACAATATGATAATTAATGACCTATGTGGGATTATGTCACTGGATGGTTGCACATTCTCCAGGCACACTTAAGAGTGTTAATAGCTGTGAGTTACTGAGCTCTACCCAAGCATTAATAATCATTTACTTAGTTGTCCTTAGTTTTCCTTGGTTAACCATTAAATGAATACAGCACACACAAACACTAGACTGACTTATCAGTGCCAGCTACATCTAGAGTTAATGGTGATATTTGGAGGGGTTCCATAAAACAACAGCTAAGGCCCCATGTACACGGGACGCTGCTAAACGTACATTCAGAGACAGTTGGATGCTTTTTTCAACTGCCCCTGAACTCATTCAATGTTATCCTATGTGACCATGTACACAGTCTCGTTTATTGTCATTTTTAGGCAGTTGCGTTTAACAGCGTTTCTTTGAAAGAAAAAAAATGGAGAAGATTTCCACATTTCAGACACCAAACACGACTAAATGGCGCTAAACATGGTGACCCGCGTTTAAGAGCGTTTCGTTTATACATTTTAAACGCTTCTAAACGCAAACGCAGCAAAATGCAGCTAAAAGCGGCATGTAAACGCAGGAAAACGGACGTTTTAAATTTGGGTTACTATATGTCAAGTTTAATCATTTAGGAGCAGTTGTAAAAGCGTCCTGTGTACATGGAGCCTAAATTATTTGTTTGAGTCTTGACAACATATAAATTGAAAAAATATACAATTCTTACACAAACTACAAAATGATAATTATTAACACTTCTACCAAAACCAACAAGCAAACATGCAGGGTGAATGATAGACCGTTGGAATCACACCATTCAAAGGATGCGCAAAAGCTCAATACTTAATGTGGCTTTAAAGGCATAAAGTTTTCACCTTAATGCATTTTCTGCATTAACCGCTTGCCACCCGCCGCACGCAGATATACGTCTGCAGCATGGCACGGGCAGGCAAATGGGCGTACCTGTACGTTGCCTTTAAGAAGCGGTTGTTGCGTCTGTGCGGGTCCCGTGGACTCGATTGCCGTGGGCATACCCGCGATCGTCTTACAGAGACATAGAACGGGGAGATGTTAGTGTAAACACAACATCTCCCCGTTCTGCCTAGCTGACACTGACACTGTCATCGGGAACACGATCAGTGACGTGTCACAGCCAGCCACACCCCCTTATGTAAGAATCACACCTTAGGGAACACTTAACCCCTACAGCGCCACCTAGTGGTTAACCCCTTCACTGACAGTGTCATTTTCACAGTAACCAGTGCTTTTCTTTTAGCACTGAACGCTGTAAAAATCACAACGGTCCCAAAAATGTGTCAAAAGTGTCCGACGTGTCCGCCATAATGTCGCAGTCATAATAAAAATCGCAGATTGCCGCCATTACTAGTAAAAAAAAAATATTTTTAATAAAAATGCTATAAAACTATCCCATATTTTGTAGATGCTATAACTTTTGCGCAAACCGATCAATAAACGTTTATTGCGATTTTTTTTTTACAAAATATGTAGAAGAATACTTATCGGCCTAACCTGAGGAAAAAAATGTTTTTTATATATTTTTGGGGGATATTTATTATAGCAAAAAGTTAAAAATATAGCATTTGTTTCAAAATTGACACTCTATTTTTGTTTATAGCGCAAAAAATAAAAACCACAGAGGCGATCAAATACCATCAAAAGAAAGCTCTATTTGTGGTAAAAAAAGGACGCCAATTGTCAGTTAAATTGACGCAGTGCCGAATCGCAAAAAGTGGCCTTTAGCTACAAAATGGTCCGGGGCTTAAAGCGGTGGTTCCCCTAAAAATAAAGTTTTGACATTGCATTTGCTATAATAATTACAGTTAGAATCGGCTGGTTTTATGTAAAAAATACCTCCGTACATAGCGTTTGTATTATTCGTTCCCACCGCCACTTCCGGGTACGATGCTGGCGGTGGGCGTTCCTTATTGATGGACAGGCATCCGACCGACGCATCCATCGCGTCACGAGATGCCGAAAGAAGCCGAACGTCGGTGCGGCTCTATACGGCGCATGCGCAACGACGTTCGGCTTCTTTCGGCATCTCGTGACGCGATGGATGCGTCGGTCGGATGCCTGTCCATCAATAAGGAACGCCCACCGCCAGCATCGTACCCGGAAGTGGCGGTGGGAACGAATAATACAAACGCTACGTACGGAGGTATTTTTTACATAAAACCAGCCGATTCTAACTGTAATTATTATAGCAAATGCAATGTCAAAACTTTATTTTTAGGGGAACCACCCCTTTAAGTGGTTAAGATAAACAACCTACTGTGTTCATCTCCCCTTCAGTCCCCCTTATACTTAGCTGAGCCCGATCTATATCCAACACTGTGCCCAAGAGCAGCGGCACTCTCCTCTTCTTACTGACCATGGAGGCAGCAGCAAGAATCATTGGCTCCTGCTGCTGTCAATCACAGCCAGGGAGAAAGGATCGGGGGGCTGGGCAAAGCCAGGCTCTGTTTGTCAATGGATACGCAGAGCTCGGGTTGGGATCAAGTGCCCTGATAGCAAGCTGCATGCTTTGGGGACACTTGAAAGCGAGAAGGAGCCAGGAGCACTGACAGGGGACACCAGAAGAGAAGGATCATGGCTGCTCTATGCAAAACCATTGCACAGAGCAGGTAAGTATAACATGTTTGTTATTTTAATTTAAAAAAAATCCCTTTATGATCACTTTAAACTTTGAACCACAAACATCAATAATTCAACACAATGAGGTTGAATTCTGAAAGGCAAAAAGGCTTACCAAGGGAACTTAGCTTAGTGAATGTTTGCCAAGAATAACCAATCACGTGCAAGGGAAATAAAAAAAGCACATGATTGGATGATAGACGTCAGAAGATTTTCACCTTATTCACTAAGCTAAGAAAAAATACCTTGCAAGTTAAAAATTCTGTTGCAAAGTGAAAAACCTATTTGCCTATTCAAAAGTATACTTTTTTACTATATGTGATATGAGAGAAAAAATACCTGCCAGACTCCAGTAATATTTAATAAATCAAAATATAAAAGCAAATGAAGAAATTAGAGTCAGAAAAACTTTAAAATGTCCATCATCTTTAAATTTCTACTACTTTAACTCTGAAAGATAACTTTATTGTTACATATCATAAGCAATATTAAAACAGCATGGATAATGTTTGGTTTTTATTATAGCAATTAGCAATTTTGCAATTCTCTACAGAGCACCATTTTAATGTTTATCAAAATTGGTCCCTCTTAAATTGTCACTACTAAATTCATGTAGCTCATTATTTAACCAGCAGGAAAGGAGCAATTGCTGTCTAACTAGGAGTTTTACACAGGCACAGCCCTAAAAACTAAAGTTACTGTGGAACTGTTAAGCCGTGTACACACGATCAGTTTGTCCAAAGAAAAAAGTCAGATGGGCTTTTTTCATCGAACAAACCGATCGTGTGTGGGCCTGATCGGTCTTTTTTCCATCGATGTAAAAAAATAGAACGTTTTAAAATTTTCCTATGGATAAAAGAAAAACGATAGGAAATTCTGATTGTCTGTGTGGAACTTCATTTTTCTCGGCTTGTAGTAGTGTTTACGTCACCGTGGTTTGGCACGGTCGGAATTTATTCTGATAGTGTGTATGCAAAACTGATGAAAGTCAGCTTCATCGGATTTCTGATGAAAAAATCCATCAGATTTTATTCCATCAGAAATCCGATTGTGTGTATGCAGCATAACAGTCATCAACTAGAGGATGCCCAGGGGATATAGATTAAAAGAGAGAGTCTGGGAATATTTGGGATTGTGGTAAGTATAGTTTGAGCTATACAACAGGCCGGCTGGAAAACTACACTTCCCAAGACAGAGAGATTAAAGGGGAGGAACAGTAGTGATTTTTCCCTGTGGATGGAGGAAAAAAGGCTCTTTTTCTGCAGGGAGACCAGCGCTGATATAGACCATAACCCATCTGTGTACAGTCAGGCCTCGTACACACGACCGAGGAACTCGTCGTAAATGAAACATCGTTTTCCTCGACGAGTTCCTTGTTAGGCTTGTCGAGAAACTTGACAAGCTTTCTTTGCGTACACACTGTCAAGACCAAATCTCGTCGTTCTCAAACGCGGTGACGTTCAACACGTACGACGGCACTATAAAGTATATAAGTACGATTCCATTGGCGTCACCCTTGGGGCTGCTTTTGCTAATCTCGTGTTGACACGTGTTAGTAAAAGTTTGGTGAGTGACGATTCGCACTTTTCAGTCTTCGTGCTTTCAGATAGTTTTCTGCCGTTCAGTTTGTGCTTGTGGGTTTGTATCTTGTCTTTCAGGGCGTGTGGTCAGGTCGTATTTGTTTTACAGTGCGTTCCTGTCCACTCGTTTCTGGTTTTCAGGTCGTTCTTCATAGGACTTGCTGTTCTTCAGTGCTTTCTGTTTAGTGCGTTCATCTGATTAGTCGTTCATTTCTAGCCATGTTGCAGGCACCTGCTCGTCATCGAGTTCGTATTATGCAGTCGGTGTGTGTTGGTCTTATTGTTTTAGACCTAGACGAGTCCATGAACAGGGTGAGGCGTTCATGGACCAAGAATTGGTTGCTCGGTAGGAACCAATTTTCCCATATGCCTCTGCTGCGGGAGATCCAGGAGAATAATCCTGATGATTACAGGAATTTCCTTAGGATGTCTGATCCCGTATTCCAGCACCTCTTGGCTTTGGTGTCACCATATATCACCAGGCAGGACACCATTATGCGGGAAGCCATCAGTGTTGACCAGAGGCTAGTTGCCACGTTACGCTATCTGGCAACTGGGAGAAGCCTTCAGGACTTGAAGTTCACGACGGGCATCTCCCCCCTCTGGGCCTCATCATTCCAGATACCTGTTCTGCTATAATACAGGTTCTACAGGAGGGTAAGTTTTCTCCTTTAATATCACATTTAATGTATTTAATGTATGCTAATGTATTGTATTTATTTCCTCCTTCCATAATTACCATGTTTGTAATATTCTGTGAATGTCCCCTTTGTCCCCATGCATGATGTAAGCTGTTAATGCCCCTTTTTTGGCCTACATGCATATTTCCCTTCACTTACCTCCCCAGCATTCTAACCTGGGCCCAAACACACCTAGCCTAGTCACTTCCCAATGTATTTTTTAAGATCCATTGTAGTGCTTTTATCCCCCCCCCCTAAAATGTGTTGTAAAGTATAGCTTCACCCTTTTTTTTTTTTTTAGAGGTCCCAAACTTATCTAGCCCCCCCCTAAAATGTTTACAATCAGAGGGGTGAGGAATGTGATAATTGGGTCTTATATTTTGGTGTAAAATGCTCCTTAAAATAAATGTTTGAATGATATTGGCCAATAATGTTTTTGTATAACCTGCTTGCAATGTTATGTGCAAAAGTACATTTTTTTTGGTTTGATTCCACAGCTTCCATCCACGCCACAGGAATGGCAGACTGTGGCATCGGAGTTTGCTACGCGGTGGAACTTCCCCAACCGCATCGTGCCACCGCCCCGTTCTGGTTCCCAATTCTACAACTACAAGGGGTTTAATAGCATTGTGCTGATGGTGGTGGTGTCAGCACAGTACGAATTCCTACAATGTGGATGTGGGGAAGAACGGCTGGATGTCGGATGGGGGAGCCTTCAGGCAGACAGAGTTTGCTCTTCATCTCCAGAGTGATGACCTTGCTTCAAGGTGGTCTGACAGAAGGCAGCCTGCTGTAGTACCACAACCTTGGGACATATATCTGACCTGCTGCTGTTCCTGACCTCTGGGAGTCCAGGACCAGATTGGGCTCCCTCCTGTATGTGCCTCTCAATGTCCCAATTTTAGTGTCCACACACAAGTGCACAAATGGCAGCAGGTTCTTCAGTGCTGCCTTGTATTTATTTTATTTATAGACTTTACCAGAATAAAAGGTAATTTTTTTGTTTACAGTTCATACATGTCTATGTGTTTTTAATCAAACCAAAAATGTAGCTTAAAAAAAAACTACAAAAGGTCTAATTATAAAGGGACAGATCAGATAAGACCAAACACTAATGTTAAAAAAAAAACATGGAGATTACTAGAAATTATATAATAATTAAATAAGAATAACAAATAAAGATCTGTATTTGAAAATCTAAATATTTTCGGGGGTATATAAATTATTCCAAAATATTCATGAGATCAGCATGAAAATTTTTAGAAAAAGATAGTCAGAGCTCTGTGTGAATATCAGCTGCAAAAGAAGATCATTATTTTTCATTTTTGTCCCATTCTAAAGATGATTTGAATGCGCAGCATTTAAATGATGCCATAATTTTTGCAGCGTGATGAATGTGCTATCTCCATTACGAATGCTACTGTAGCGCCCCCTTACTTTCAGTATGGGCACTACGCTAAAGTTAGTGGGGAATGGGAGAGTAACTTTGCTCCCATTCACAATTTATTTAAATTGGGACTTCTGTCATTCCAGAAATGTCCACGGGGTCAATCTGTACTCCAGGGATGCAGTACCATCCCTGGCTGGCAGTTGGCGCTGGTGGGGTTCTGGCAGAGCAAGTTTTCCTCAGCAGCCAATTAGAGGAGTTTTTCCCTCGCAAGGCATGCTGGGGAAGGGTATATCTGTGACAGGTGTCATGTGTTCTAAAATCTTTACGGGGCCCCGTTCCAGGTGCGGCATCCACCTTCAGAGTGCGCGCATCCATGGACCCCCCCAGCACGGCCCATCTGGCCGAAATTGCAGGCTACACAAACCCTCATCCGGAGGTAAAAGGGGACCCCAGTGACTTACTGGGTTCCCAGTTCTATTGAGAGGATCCCAGGCTGGGTGGCGTTCGATTGGGGGGTCGGCTGAGGTGAACCCGGAGATCTGGTGACCGGAATGCTGACAGGTACGCTTTGCTGTCATCCGGTGACCTATGTTAAAAATCTACTGGGAGGATTCGCTCTGCTCATTCATTAGTTCATTAAAAGTAATTGGCCTGTGGCAGAGGCCCTAGAGCCAGGTCTGTGAGAGAGACCTGTTCCTCCCAGAAAATCCTAAGTGACACTTCGGCTGCCAGGCCTGTGAGAGGAGTCTGTCCGGGGGCACTTTACCCACTTCAGCTAAGAGTGGTGACAAGTAATATTTTGGTACTCTATTGAGCAAGGACTGCTCAATTAATATCCAGGCCTGATACCGCAAGGTTCTTCCTTTCTCTTCATCAGCCTTTCTTTTCCTAATTGATGTTGGCCGTGTTGGCCTGGAAATAAAGCATTGGAAAATCCTTTATTCACTGTCTAAACATTCGCTCACTGTTTTGGCATCATTCAGATATCCCTGCACAAAGTCAAGGACATCAAATGACGGCCGGTGGGCAGGAAGTGGTTAAAACACATTTTTTTTTTCAGAGTATTTTCCGGGCATTGCAGAGTATTGGCCGGGTATTGCAGAGTATTGGCTCGAGTATTGCAGAGTATTGTGCGGGGGTATTGCAGAGTATTCTGCAGGGGTATTGCAGAGTATTGTGCGGGGGTATTGCAGAGTATTGCGCGGGGGTATTGCAGAGTATTGTGTGGGGGTATTGCAGAGTACTGGCAGGGGTATTGCAGAGTATTGTGCGGGGGTATTGCAGAGTATTGTGCGGGGGTATTGCAGAGTATTGTGCGGGGGTATTGCAGAGTATTGTCCGGGGTATTGCAGAGTACTGGCAGGGGTATTGCAGAGTATTGCACAGGGGGTATTGCAGAGTATTGCACAGGGGGTATTGCAGAGTATTGCACAGGGGGTATTGCAGAGTATTGCGCAGGGGTATTGCAGAGTACTGGCTGGGGTATTGCAGAGTATTGGCTCGAGTATTGCAGAGTATTGTGCGGGGGTATTGCAGAGTATTCTGCAGGGGTATTGCAGAGTATTGTGCGGGGGTATTGCAGAGTATTGCGCGGGGGTATTGCAGAGTATTGTGTGGGGGTATTGCAGAGTACTGGCAGGGGTATTGCAGAGTATTGTGCGGGGGTATTGCAGAGTATTGTGCGGGGGTATTGCAGAGTATTGTGCGGGGGTATTGCAGAGTATTGTCCGGGGTATTGCAGAGTACTGGCAGGGGTATTGCAGAGTATTGCGCAGGGGGTATTGCAGAGTATTGCACAGGGGGTATTGCAGAGTATTGCACAGGGGGTATTGCAGAGTATTGCACAGGGGGTATTGCAGAGTATTGCGCAGGGGTATTGCAGAGTACTGGCTGGGGTATTGCAGAGTATTGCGCAGGGGTATTGCAGAGCATTGCGCGGGGGTATTGCAGAGTATTGCACAGGGGTATTGCAGAGTATTGCGCAGGGGTATTGCAGAGTATTGCGCAGGGGTATTGCAGAGTATTGCGCAGGGGGTATTGCAGAGTATTGCGCAGAGGTATTGCAGAGTATTGCGCAGGGGTATTGCAGAGTATTGCGCAAGGGGTATTGCAGAGTATTGCGCAGGGGGTATTGCAGAGTATTGCGCAGGGGGTATTGCAGAGTATTGCGCGGGGGTATTGCAGAGTATTGCGCAGGGGTATTGCAGAGTATTGCGCAGGGGTATTGCAGAGTATTGCACAGGGGGTATTGCAGAGTATTGCACAGGGGGTATTGCAGAGTATTGCGCGGGGGTATTGCAGAGTACTGGCTGGGGTATTGCAGAGTATTGCGCAGGGGTATTGCAGAGCATTGCGCGGGGGTATTGCAGAGTATTGCACAGGGGTATTGCAGAGTATTGCGCAGGGGTATTGCAGAGTATTGCGCAGGGGTATTGCAGAGTATTGCGCAGGGGGTATTGCAGAGTATTGCGCAGAGGTATTGCAGAGTATTGCGCAGGGGTATTGCAGAGTATTGCGCAAGGGGTATTGCAGAGTATTGCGCAGGGGGTATTGCAGAGTATTGCGCAGGGGGTATTGCAGAGTATTGCGCAGGGGGTATTGCAGAGTATTGCGTGGGGGTATTGCAGAGTATTGCGCAGGGGTATTGCAGAGTATTGTGCAGGGTATTGCAGGGATAGCTGAGCAGGGATGGCTGGATCCGTGACTGCAATAGTCACAGATCCAGCCCACAGCACTGCTGACACCCGCTCTCTCCTCTCACACTGTACCGATCGGTACAGTGTGGAGCGCGATTCTGGGAGGACATCAATGTACGCCCTCCCAGAGTTAACAAACCGCCCTGTAGACGTATTTTGTCTATGAGCGGGTCGTTAAGTGGCTCATGCAAAGTGGTACTTTGGATTGCATCCTCTCCTGATGCGACCTTTTTCTTTATAGTTGTCTCTTCATGCCACAGAGCCCCATTTATATATCAGGTGAGTGGATAAGCTATGAATGGTATTTAGATACCTATATTGATCTCATGTTCCAATACATCAATTATATGGTTTACCCCTTCTCTGGGTAATAAGATGTGCACATCCTCTGTTTTCTCTACCATGAGTCATGGGCGTCCGCAGAACCTTTTTCAGGGGGAGGGGGCTTCGGCAGTGGCTATACACAGTCGCATTTAACCCTTTCTTCGACCACTAGCGTGGGCTAAAAGCGCCCCACTAGCGGCCGAATAGCGCTGCTAAAACGATGATAAAGCACCGCTAAAACTAGTGGCACTTTACCGATAACACGGCCAGATGGCAGTGTGAAATAGCTCTTGAGATAATTCAGCTTCACTTTGTATTGGAAGTTATTCAGGCCAGGCATACCAGTCCATGCACATATGAATATAGCCTAGAGAATGTACGTCTTTCTATATTGCAATACAGTATAGGTTGTTTTCATCAAGATCAAAATATGGCCACAACAGATGTATTGCAACATAGAAATATGTACATTCTCTAGGCCAGTGATGGAGAACCTTGGCACCCAAGATGTTTTAAAAAACTAAATTTCCCACGATGCTCATGCACTCTGCAGTGTAGTTGAGCATCATGGGAAATGTAGTTCTAAAACATTTGGGGTGCCATCATTGCTCAAGGCTATATTTATATGGGCATGGTATACCTGAGACTGAGTAACTTCCATACAAAGTTAAGAAGATTATATAACACACAAATATCTTTTCCAGCAAAAGCTCAGCTGTCCAACTTTCCAAGCAATATACATATCTAAATTCTCCTCCTAACTGGCACTGCTGTTACCTGTGGTTCTTCAGGATTTCCTCCTGTGATGCGATAGGCCCAGGCACTGTCAGCGTATTCTCAGCCACTTACTGATTTCAGGCACCTGTGGGAGGAGCCGGCACCACGCCAGGCGGATCTTCATAGCGACATACATACACAGGCAGGCAGCCAACCACGAAACACCAAAATGTCAAGCAGAGGCCCAAGCGGCAGAGCCAATCCGATGATTGGGCTGGGGGTGAGGGAGAGAGGGAGGGATGTCTGTATCTGTGATAAGTCGGAAAAGAGAGCAGCCCCAGGCCAGCAGACTCAGAAAAAAGTCCATAGCGGCCGCGACAGCCATTGCAACACAGGGCAACTGTCTTGAACACCTTCTTACGATTCCAGGGGGGGGGCAATTTCCCCCCTTGCCCTATGCTGCGGACACCCATGCCATGAGTGCCTCAGATTTGAAGCATATGCACTCACAAAAATAGCAGATAATTAATCAACTACCCAATATCAACATTAAAAATAGGTTTTGAGTTTTCCTTTACTATATTCTATGTAGTTTGTCTTTTCTATTACTCGCACTGAAAGTGGAAAGAGGCTTGAGTTGATATTAACCAAGTAATTGCAGCTTTCTGGCCACATGCACACAATTTTTACACATACTGTAGAAGAAATGTTTATTTTGGGATAATAATGTTCAATTATCAAGATGAGACATTTCAGGATTTTTTATTGCCTGGATTTTTCAAAGGAGAAGATTTTTGGGGGTTATTTAGGAAAAAAAACACTGCATGCAAATGATGAGTAGGGGGCAAATTGGTATGTAATGAGATGTAATAAATGCATTAATCACATGGAATTGCTTCTGTGATGCATTTTCCTATATGTCTCAGTTTAATGCTCCCTGCTAGCCATGTCTGTAGAGGTAGAAAGGGATTTCATGTGTGATTCATTCCTCTAACAGGTTATTGAAGTGCTAATGTCCCCTCACTATTCTAAACGTTAATTGATCTATTGTGTTGTGTGAAGAAGATCTGTGTTTACCCTTAAAAGATGTGTATTGTATCATCAGGCTAAATGATTAGAGAAGTGGTATGTTAATTATTCTGATTGCTTCAGTGTGGTAATTAACTCCACTGATGTCTTTATCTAAAGAAATGTGTCTGCATGGTCGGCTCCGACTTGTCTCCTATAATCTGTATGGGAAACCCCACTGTGTGAGGGGGGGGCGTTCCTAACAGGTTATAACCACATATAAGCTGAGTTTTTGTGTCATTAAAGTCTCTTGTTCCAGCATTAAGCCTTGGCATGTGTGGCTTATTATGGCGATTCCAGGAGGGGATGTTCTTGTATGGGGAGAAGGGAATGCTTGACGCGGATATCATTTTAATACCGTCACAAATGGTTGGCAGCAGTGGGATTTTCCCTTCTATTCCCCTTTACATCCGGATTCCAAGCAGACACTGGAAGAACTACTGGAAGTTCGTGGAAGGATTGCTAGCAACAAAACCAAGCGGGTCATCATAGCAGAATTAATGGAGATGGACCAGGAGAACGGGATTGCAGCAACGCCAGCAGTACAAGAGATGGAGACACCAGTGATTCAGGAAGAGGAATCACCAGCCAACAAGCTAATGAGAGAGAAGCTAGCATGGTTCGGGCCGAACCCAACGCCGGATATGGTGCTGAAAGTGATGGACCTGTTAGCGAAGGAGGCTAAACAAATAAGAGACGCAGAGCTACAGTTAAAACTGGCAGCAGTCCAACAAGCAGCCGCACATTCTCCGAACAGTGAGTACAGCACAGCAGACGCAAGGAAGATTCCGTTTAGCGCTTTTAGAACTTTTGATGAAAAGGACTGTGAGATTGATAACTACCTGGCAGATTTTGAGCGACAATGTAACCTGCACCGAATAGCTAGAGTAGAGTGGGTTGCAATATTGTCAGGCAAACTGTCAGGCAAAGCTTCTGATGCTTTCCGGACCGTGCCAGATCAGGATATCCATAGCTACGCCCGGGTTAAAGAAGCGCTCCTGGCTCGTTATGCAGTAACCCCAGAGTCCCACCGACAGAAGTTCAGGGACTCACGCAAAACCACGAAAGACTCTTATGCGGAATGGGCATGCCAGTTGTCCCGGTCGGCCTCTAACTGGGCTAACAGCAGCCAGGCCACCACCGCAGAGGACATTTTGCAACTAATGCTCCTGGAGCAATTTTACAATCACATCCAGACGGACGTCAAAGACTGGGTGAGAGCCCATGACTCTACCAGAGGCCGCTAAGTTGGCGGATGAATATGCAGATACTCACAAGACGAACCAGGTCACACCACAGGAACAACCTCCACCACAAACGGTGCCCTCACACCCACCAACCGCTAGATACCAACCTCCTAACAGACCTGTGACATCTAGCCCTCGCTATCCACCCCAGGAGGGCAACGAACAACGCTGCTTCCGGTGCAAACAGCTGGGTCACTTCAAGCAGAATTGCCCCATGAATGACAACACCAGGTCAAATTGGTCTCAACCTGGGTACCGCCCACCAGCAGCAGCCCATTGTGTAGACTCGGCTTGGGATCCCCAGGAGCTGGGTCGGGAAGAACCATTGGGCACCCCTTACGAAGCCCTCATGGTACAATCTGTTATTACGGACAACAGGGAACACCATTGTCAGCTGGTCATGGGCGCCAGCCCTGAGCCGGAGGGGCCCTGGAGGGAGCTGGGCAGAAAGAGGCACCGCCGGCTACCCCCCAAGAAGAAGAGGTCCTGGAAGCCGTATAACAAGCTGACCTGGGAGGAGAAGAAGCGACTGGAGGAGAGGGAGTCGCAGCGGGCGTCCCAGATGCAGGCCGAGATGTTCGCCAAGGGCCCACCGGTGGCCCCTTACACCACCACCCAGTTCCTGATGATGAAGGACCACGTGGAGAGCCTGCAGGACATGAGCAAGCAGGAGCTGATCTGTGAGTACATGGAGCTGGAGGAGTGCATAAGCCGCATGGAGGAGGAAAACAACCACCTGAGGTCACAGCAGGCTGACCCCCCCAGGCTCCATGAACTGGAGATGGAGCTGGAGAAGCTCAAAGAGGAGAACCGGCGGCTGCGGAGGGAGCAGAGGGTGGCTGACCCTATGGGGCACTGATCCCCCCCCCCCGGACTCTGAGCACCAGTGCTACAGCATTTCAACAAATGTAACTTTTTCTTTTTATGAATCTCCTGTGATTGTCACTTCAGAGCCATAACCTGCCCCCTCCCATAGCGGGACACCTAGATGGCGGCGCACAGACCCATTCGCCGTCTTCACACTGACTTCTGGTGACTCTGCAGATCGCACAAAGACTTGGGGACTGACCGGCGTGTGATCTGACGACCCGGTGGCATACCTGAGTCGGAAGCAGTTGCCAAGGGAGGTCAGTCACGCCAAACGGAGTTAACCTCGGACTGAAAGCTCTGAACCCGTCAACCCTACTGGACCAGGAGAGGTCCAACCGGGTTTGCCGGAGCAGGGAGAAAAAGGGGGGCCATTGTGATGCATTTGCCTATATGTCTCAGTTTAATGCTCCCTGCTAGCCATGTCTGTAGAGGTAGAAAGGAATTTCATGTGTGATTCATTCCTCTAACAGGTTATTGAAGTGCTAATGTCCCCTCACTATTCTAAACGTTAATTGATCTATTGTGTTGTGTGAAGAAGATCTCTGTTTACCCTTAAAAGATGTGTATTGTATCATCAGGCTAAATGATTAGAGAAGTGGTATGTTAATTATTCTGATTGCTTCAGTGTGGTAATTAACTCCACTGATGTCTTTATCTAAAGAAATGTGTCTGCATGGTCGGCTCCGACTTGTCTCCTATAATCTGTATGGGAAACCCCACTGTGTGAGGGGGGGCGTTCCTAACAGGTTGTAACCACATATAAGCTGAGTTTTTGTATCATTAAAGTCTCTTGTTCCAGCATTAAGCCTTGGCATGTGTGGCTTATTATGGCGATTCCAGGAGGGGATGTTCTTGTATGGGGAGAAGGGAATGCTTGACGGGGATATCATTTTAATACCGTCACAGCTTCCTTTTTTGAGTTCTGATATATTATTTCCAAGGTTTTGCAATTTGAAGCTCTGTATTTCAACCGTAGCACTGTGAAGAGGAGTTCACACATGCAGTATAGAATACTTTGTCCACTCCTAAAGTCCTATTTTTCTTACTCATTTAAACTTTATTGTTAAAATGCTACAAGACAATTTTGGTAACTGAGCAGTAGTATTCAGAAAGTTTCCTAGTTATCTTTCACTTTGGTACTTCTCTGGAATACAAATCTTATGGTTGGAATTTTGAGTTTCCATGTAAAGTCCCTTGAAGCCATTTCGAGCAAAGGTTTATGTCTGGTTATTGAAAGTGCTGAGAAATGCTCTGAGAAACTCATAAACTATCACTGCTGGACAACAGTACTGTCATTTAGCCAGTCCCATCATAAGTTGATATATGGGAAGTGGATGTGCAGAACAGAAGGAGGGTGTAGAGTATGACAGCAGTCACTGGAACACACATGTATGGGAACCTTTTGGGTTTACCATAGAGGGCCATTACTTGATCTCCAGGGAAAATACTTTTCCCTTACTGGTTTAGTTATGCCTAGACTACTTACTGTTAAATGATCTGCCTCTAATATCTTCTAACATCACAGGAAAAACTGTAGACTCCAGATGTGTCAATGTTTTCCATAATACAGTAATTCCTAGTCTGGATCTATGTTCAAGAGACAGGATTTATTTTCCTAGTACACAAAAATAAAAATAAATAATGATTCTTTCTAGGTCTTTACAGTTGTTTGCTGTATATTCACACTTAAAGCGGAGTTCCTCCCCCCAGTAGAAAATTAAAAGTCAGCAGCTACACATACTGTAGCTGCTGACTTTTAATATAGGACACTTATCTGTCCTGGAATCCAGGACAGATATCGGCACACCAACTGATGTTTCCATCGGCTCTCGAGTGCTGCTGCCACCATTGTCTGTAAGAGAAACTCGGCAGTGAAGCCTTGTGGTCTTGAGATCTCTCAGAAGTGGGTACCCGCTCCACCCGAAAGATGCCTAATGTGGCATCGGAGGGGGGGAGGAGGCAGATAAGTGGAGCTTCCACTTTGGGTGGAACTCCGCTTTAACATACATTTCTCTCAGTTCTCTGCATTTGTTTATGTAGCACCCTCCTAGATAGGTGCTAGAATGTAGTTAGTGTATATAGTGTGGTCTCCTGCTTAACAGCTCCTTGCTAGGTAAGTCATAGCAGCTTTTCTACTTAACAGGAAAGTTACAATTGCTTAGTGAAGGTATCCTGTGTGACTCACAGGGCTGCTGTGATTGGCTTCTCTTGGAAGGTTTTGGGTGGACAGGAGTGACCCATGCAGAGCAGTAGCATGAAGATGAATGCCTTGTCAGCCAATTACAGGGAGTGGTGCCCCTGAGCATGCTGTGTGCTGGTATTTATATTTAGTGAACACATGGGTCTGGGTCTTCCTCCATAGAGGAGAGGTCCAGTTGGGGAGGGGTCTGTTTGGGGGGAGGCCTCACGCAATTTTTTTTTTCTTGGGGTTCCCCCTTCAAGATTCTCAGCACATTATTCGCACCACAAGTCAGATCATCTTGATCCAACTTCTGGTGCAACTTCTATTCAAATCATTGGGCTCCCATAGGGAATCATTGATTTTGAATAGAGACAGAGAAGCGTGGCTGAGCCAGCGTGGCTAAATGTGCATTGAATTCAATGCAAAATGTGGATAAAATAGAGTTTTTAACGCCGCGTTTTCCTGGCATCTGTACTAGCTTTACAGCCCGTTTTTTTTTTCTTTTTTTTTTAAAAGTGTATTTTGTGCGTGTACTCGAGAGAGGAGCCGGACTGCAGGAGTTGGGAGTAGGCAGACCTCCCCCAGAGGCAATCTGCCACCTTTCTCCATGCCCCGGGTGGCAATGGCGGGTGTGTGAGGGGGTCCTCCTACACAGCCCGCCCTACCTGCTCCGCTTTGAAGCCCAACGGGGCAGAGGGACTCCCTATAAGGGAGTGAGAGGATTAGCCCGCTCAACCAGCCCCGTTAGTCCTTCGCCTCTCTTTTTAGAGACCGCGTGGTCAAAGTGCGTGATGTTAACCCAATTTCGAGTGCGTGTAAGTGTGGTGGTTTTTGTGGGAGGGGGGTGGACGTACTAAGCGCAGGCTTACCTCGCATAGCACACCCACCGGGAGCCGGGCTGAGACCACCAAACTCAATTCACATGTAGCCGAGACCGGGATCCGAACCCCTAGCTGCAGAGGTGAATGGCTTGTCAGCGCAGTGCCAATCGCGTTGAGCCACCGCAGCTCCTACAGCCCGTTTTTTTTAAATGTCCGTGGGCATGAGGCTGTTAATCCATTGCCTAAAAAAAGAAAATTAATGCAGACACTATCTTTAAATGTAACATTTGTGGTGTTATGTTTTACTTTCAAGGTAATTTATTTTCAAGAAATAAGAAATAATATAAAGACAATAAATCACAATACATCTAAGGCCTCGTACACACGGACGGACTGTCCGATGAAAACGGCCCGCCGGACCGTTTTCATCGGACATGTCCGCTCGGAGATTTCTGTCTGATGGTTGTACACACCATCAAACAGAAATCCGCGCAGACACGATAACATCGGAGATACAAGAATATTGGTTAGGGTAGCTTAAGCATTAAATAAGAGGCTAGACTATGCCTAAGAGGCCCCTGAAATACTAGCAATATGAGGAACGGATATCCCTATCTCTCCGCGGCACCCCTATAGGGATCAAGCTGTGCCAGAAAAGAGAGGACCTCCAATCCCCCACATGAACTTAAATTATAGTCTTTCTAGACTCTATTAACCTGCCTGGCGGTGTTCCCGAGTCTGACTCGGGGTTAGATTTTCCTGCTGCGAGCGGTAACTCCGAGTCAGACTCGGGCTTGCCTCGCTAGATCCACAGGCAAAGTTACTTACCTTGTCCCTGGATCCAGCGATGCCACCGCGCTGTGTGAGCGAGCAGGACCTCGCTCGATTCACACAGTGCCTCCGCGTGACGCCGATCTCCGTTCCCTGCGACGTTACGACGCACGGGGACGGAGAACGGCGCCAAATTCAAAAAAGTAAACAAACACTATACATACAGTATACTGTAATCTTATAGATTACAGTACTGTATGTAAAAAAAACACACCCCCCTTGTCCCTAGTGGTCTGTCCTGTGTCATGCATGTCATTTTATATAATAAAAACGTTTCTTTCTCCCTGCAAACTGTAGATTGTCCATAGCAACCAAAAGTGTCCCTTTATGTCAAAAATAGTTTTAGATCAGCTAAAAAACAGCGATAATAAATTATAATCACTTGCAGAATTGTGCGATAGCGATTTGTGGGGAAATTCGTCATAAAAAAAAAAAAATAATGACAGCAACAATTCTGCAACTTAGCAAATTTCAGTGATTTTGATTTGATTACATTATTGAATAATTTTTATTATAATTATATTATTATTTGTTATAATTATTTATAATTATTTATTATATTATAATTTATAATTTTGTTTTTAAAAAAATGTCATACCCGGGATGCCTATTAGAAGCTTGTTTGGTCAGATTTAAGTGAGTTATTTCTAAAAATGACAGACCTACAATATAAAACGCCAAATTTCCTTGCAAATAATGGTACCGCTTTCAGCATGTTTTTTCTGAAAGAATCATACCGCCAGGGAGGTTAAGTAACAGAAAAATATCCAATATAACTAATCTGTAATTCTCCAAAAATATTGCTTATAAATATAATAAAACTAAAGGATAAACCTGTAAATAGGATCCTTAAACACGTCCCTGGGAGACTTATAAAAGAGTACTAATAGAAAAAAGGTAAAGAAAAGCAAGAAGGGAAAGAGAGAAATAGGAAGAGCAGAGAGTACATGCCTCGCTCTATAAAGATGAGTCTAGAGAGAATTTAGATACGTCTCAACTAAGTGATATTCCAATATAATTAGCCCATGGTTCCCATATTTTTCCAAATTTTGCGGTGGTGTTATTTAGAATACTGGCCAGTTTCTCTTGAGTCATTATCCATGAGACTTTCCGAATGACATCAGAAAGGAAGGGTTTTGTTTTTTTCTATGCCTTGGCAACAGTTATTTTGGCCCCTATAAGGATAAAACGAATAAGGATTTGGGTAAACTTAGGTATATGGGGTATATGGGCGTTTAGGAGAGCAACACACAGAGATCTGGGAGCCTGGCACCCAGTTACCCTGAAGATCAAGCTAAAGACTTTTTTCCAAAAGGAACGGATCCTCGGTCATTCTCACCAGATGTGGGCCATCAAACCTGAAAGATGGCACCCTCTAAAGCAAGAAGGAAGGGTATATGGCGGCCAGTTTAGTGGGAGTAAGATACCATCTAGTTACTACCTTGATATTAGTTTCCGATAAATATATGTTTATAATACCTTTGAAGGATTTAGAGCATACTCCTTGCCAGGCTTCCAGGCCTCAGCTGAACTGAAAATCTGTTTCCCAAGCTGTCATAAAGGAGGATTTCGTCATAGAGTGAGTAAGGGACGAATAAATTATAGAAATGCCTCCCCTTGGCTCCGTATTTTGACCACACCACAGTTCATATTTAGTAAATTGGAGAGGTAGAGATTTGTTCTTCCATAGAGAATTTCGGAGTCTGGGAGTTTTTTGGTGCAGTAATTGAAAGTTATAGGACTCTCAGAAACAGCGGAGTTTCCAATGTGGTATAAACCTCTGTCTGTCCACCATTTGAATTCTTCCACATTTAATCCCGGAGGAAAATCCGGGTTATTAAATAAAGAAATTAGAGGATAGCCTGTGGAAATAAGAGCCTGATGACACCTGAATCTGTCCCATGGAGCAAAGGATTGTGACAGGATAAGAGACATTATGGGTGGTCGTTTCTTGGGTGACCTCCATAGAAGATAATCAAGGGAGTAGTAGGGTACTGCTTGATTCTCCATCTTGATCCAATCCAGTTTCTCAGACCTTGAGTATATCGAGGAGAGTTGTGCTAGTCTTGCTGCTATAAAATATTTGTGTAAGTCTGGAAGACTCAGACCTCAGACCTCCATCACATCTATGACGATAAAGTGTGTTCTGTGATATAAGAAACCCTGAAGTACCCCAGATATATTTGAGGATTTTGCTCTGAAGAGATTTTAAGTGACATTTTTTTTCTTGGAATGGGGAGTGATCTGAAATAGTAGAGAATTCTCGGGATTAAGGTAATTCATATTGAGTTTATTCTTCCTAACCAGGATAATTCATGCTTAGACCAGTTTTTAAGATCATCTTCCAATTTCTTATATAGTAATGGGTAGTTGTGATCATAAAGAGTGTTTCTATATGGGCTGTCAGTGTGATGCCTGAATAACTGATAGAGGAGTCTTGCCATTCAAAGTTAAATGCTTGTTTTAGAGAAGAGACACTAGAGGGGGGAGCGAGACGTTCAGGGCCTGCGATTTAGAATAGTTAACTTTCAAATCAGATATCTTAGAGAATTTGTTCAAGACCTTGCAAATGTTTGGTAATGAAATCAAAGGGGATGTGACAAATTAGAGAATGGTCAAACAAACCACATTTATGTATTTGATCTCCACAGGAGACCCCTTGAATGTTTGGGTTTTGGCGTATAGCAATAGCTAAAGTTTCAATGGCTATCGCAAAGATTATAGGGGAAAGGGGGCACCCTTGTCTAGTTCTTCTAGCTATGTTGAATGGTTTGAAATAATCCCCCTGTAGGCGAATTTGCACTTTGGGATAAGAGTAAAGGGAGCATAAAAGACCCAAGAAACGATCCCCAAAGGCCTATCGTTCCATAAGGGTGAATAAATAAGGCCAGGAAACCGAGTCGAAAGAGATCCAAGGCATAAAGAAGCCCCTTTTGTCTTGTACCCCCCTCTCAGTTAGACTGGAGTATAGAGATTACATCTATGGCTCTTCTAATTTGGTCAGGGCCTTGCCTACCTGGGATAAAGCCCACTTGGTCCCTATGTATATATGTTTTGATAAAAGAAGCTAAGCGGTTGGCCATAATTTTTGTCATGATCTTGATATCATTATTTATTAAAGAGATTGGACGATAATTGGGATTTTCTTCAGGATTTTTATCAGGTTTAGGAATAATTGTTATATACACTGTATTGAGGTGTATATCCAATGGTTCTCCCGATGTTTTAGCGTTAAAAAATGTTGTTAGTTGTGGAGCCAAAATATCAGCAAAGGCCTTGTAATACGGGATGGACAAACCATCAGGACCCGGTGCTGAACCTGATTTGAGATTCTTAATGATTTCCGTGACCTCCTCCACGATGAAAGCTGTTTCTAGTAGATCTCTGTGTGAGGTGTGAAGTGTCGGGATGGGAAGATCATCTAGAAACCTAGAAATTGAGTCCTTATCAAATTGAATGGGAGAATTGTAAAGATTAGAAAAGAAGTCATGGAAAGCTTCAAGAATTTTCACTGGGTTCGCTGTGGGGGGTTGGCCCAAAATTCTTATTTTGGGTATAGAATTGACCCTTATTCGGGGAGAGAGTTTAATGGCTAGCAGCGGCCCTATTTTATTAGCTTGTAAATAAAATGTGTTACTTGACCATCGGATTGCTTTTTCCGCTTGTGTGGTAAGGATCAGGTTAAGCTCTAATTTAGTTTTATCTATAAGGGTGATAGATACCTTGGAGGGATCTTTTTTGTGTATGGCTCTGAGGTAAGCGTATTCCTTCTCCAAACGTTCAATGTTAGCCTTGCGTTCCCTTTTAATTTGCGTTGCTAACTGAATAAATTTACTTCAAATGAATGCTTTGTGAGCAGCCCAAAGCTTTTCAACTGAAGTGTATTCATTGTTAAGAGAGAAATAATCTTGTAGGGCTTCATTAATCGCCTCAACTTTAAATGGGTCAAAAAAGGATTGTGGTGTTATGTTTTAATACTGATTTAAATAGGTTCGAAATGCACAAGGTTTTTTATCTTAATGTATTCTAAGCATTAAGATAAAAAACCTTCTCTGTGCAGCAGCTCCTCTAATACTTACCTGAGCCCATCTCGATCCAGCTATGTTGCACAAGAGCCTTGGCTGTCCAGGACTCTCCCTCCTCATTGGCTAAGATAGCAGTAGGCGCCATTGGCTCCCACTGCTGTCAATCAAAGTCAGTGAACCAATGAGGAGAGAGGGGGCAAAGCCATAATTCCATGTCTGAATGGTCACACAGAGCGAGGGCTCGGCTCGGGTGCCCCCTATAGCAAGCTGCTTTCTGTGAGGGCACTCAGCAGGAAGGAGGGCAATGAGTGCTGGCGTGGAACCTGGGATGAAGAGGATTAGGCCCGCTCTGTGCAATACTACTACACAGAGCAGGTAAGTATAACATGTTTGTTATTTTTAAACAAAAAACTTCATCCCTTTAAACCCGAACACTTGAATTACACATGTTCTGAGGATAATTTAATGCAGATAAGGCACCAAGTGAGTTTAATTACCACCTTAATCAGCCACAGAACATGTGTAATTAATATGTTTTCAGTTTTAATCACTTCAGCTTAAGAAGGTTTTACCCACTTCCTTACCAGGCCATTTCAATAAAGGGCTTTTATACGCCCTTCCTTACCAGACCAATTTTTAGCTCTCAGCGCTCTCACACTTTGAATGACAATTACTCAGTCATACTCCACTGTACCCAAACCAAATTTTCTACAGAGTCTACAAGCTATGGTGCAAATCATTGAAAAATGATCACATCTGATCAAACCTGAAGTACTGAAGGCCTATCTCATTTCTTGAGACCCTAACAAGCCAGGAAAGTACAAATACCCCCCAAATTACCCCTTTTTGGGAAGCAGAAATTCCAAGGTATTTAGTAAGAGGCATGGTGAGTTTTTTGAAGTTGTAATTTTTACCACAATTTTGGGGATTTTTTCCCACAATTTTTTTCCACAATTCTTTTTTTTTATTTTGCACAGACTTGTCATAATAACAAGTTATTTCTCTCACATAGCACATGCATACTTGCAATGACACCCCAAAATACATTCTGCTACTCCTCCTGAGTAAAGTGATACCACATGTGTGAGACTTTTACACATTATAGTGGTCTAACTTCCAAGTAGCACCGTCATGCATTCTACGAGCATAAATTGCATATTGAGGATGAGGTGACAACACTACTTTAGGGATGCCATCTGGCTGGCTGAACATCGCATGAACTTCTTTGTGGCATTAAATTTGTTGGCTCAATAAGTGGCTCAGCCCCCTGTTTTTACCAACCCAAACCACAAGAGTAAACAAACCCTAAGGGTGACAATTCTGCAGTGATTTCCTTATAGAAGGGAGAGGGTTGTCACCATTTTAAAGCAATGCCTATCCAATGGTTCTACGGCTAGGATCATGAGTTACAAAATGTAGATATATTGCAATTTCAATACAGTATCTCTAATTTAAACGATAGCTATAAATGGGTGCAAATATCTGTGTTTCCTGGACAGATAGGGCCAAATTCAGAAAGGAGTTACGTCGGCGTATCTCCAGATATGCCGTTGTAACTCCGAAAGAGGGCCGTCGCATCTCGGCGCCTGATTCATAGAATCAGATACGCCTCACTGTTGCCTAGATACGAGTGGCGTAAGTCTCCTACGCCGTTGTATCTTAGGGTGCATATTTACGCTGGCCACTAGGGGCGCTTCCGTAGATTTACGCGTAGAATATGCAAATGAGCTAGATACGCCGATTTAGAAACGTACGTCCGCCCGGCGCATTGATTTACGTTGTTTACGTAAGGCTTTTTCCGGCGTAAAGTAACCCCTGCTATATGAGGCGTAGCCAATGTTAAGTATGGACATCGGGCCAGCGTCGAATTTTGCGTTGTTTACGTAATTTGCGTAAGTCGTACGCGAATCGGGCTGTGCGTAAGTTACGTTCACGTCTAAAGCATTGACTATTTGCGGCGTAATTTGGAGCATGCGCACTAGGATACTTTCACGGACGGCGCATGCGCTGTTCATTAGTAGCGTCAATTACATGGGGCCACGATTAATTAGCATACAACACGCCCCCTACCAGCCTATTTTGAATTATACCCATATACGCTACACCGCCGTAACTTCGGGTGCAAGTTCTTTCTGAATACGGGACTTGCCTCTCAAAGTTACGGCGGCGTAGCGTATATGAGATACGCTACGCCCGCCTAAAGATAGGCATTTGTTTCTGAATCTGGAGCATAGTGTATGTTTGAATTTTAAATACCCGCCCCATTTGAATTGAGCGGGCTTGCGCCGGACGTGTTTACGATACACCGCCGCAAGTTTACAGGTAAGTGCTTTGTGGATCGGGCACTAACACTGAAAACTTGCGGTGGTGTAACGTAAACGGGTTAGGTTACACGGCCGCAATTCTATGTGAATCTGGCCCATTGTC
This sequence comes from Rana temporaria, assembly GCF_905171775.1. Taxonomy (NCBI): domain Eukaryota; kingdom Metazoa; phylum Chordata; class Amphibia; order Anura; family Ranidae; genus Rana; species Rana temporaria. The sequence continues at coordinate 104,967,457 of NC_053496.1, read as the reverse complement.
ACTAGTTTCTTGCTAAATACACCATATTAAAAAAGTATGCAACTGTTAATAAACCCTTCCAGTTGACCAATAGGTCTATTTCTGTAAAGCTTCAGAGATCACTCACTATTCCTTAACCCAAATCAGGTTAAAACAATTCCAGAGCTTGATCATTTATTTGACCCTTTGTAACTTTTCTGTCGCTAACAATGTAAGGCATGGCTACATATAATCACAATACTTGCTGTCTAAAATCTCCACGATTCAGAATTGTATTAGGAGATGGAAGTTAAAGAAATTTTAAGGTCAAGACAAGATCTAGAAGATCAAGAAAATGCTTAACAGAGCTAATAATAGTACAAAGCAAACCCCTAGATAACTGCAAAGGACCTGCAGGAAAGTTTAGCTTGCAAGGAGGTCCTAATGTCCCAGTCTATGGTGGAGTGTGGCCTGCACTAACATGATCTATATGGAAGAGTCATCACATGGCCACGTTAACTGCAATGTCATCACATATGTCAACATATGAAGAAAGAAACTCAACACAGACAAAATTCAGAGGCTTTTTGGAGCCAAGTACTGTGGTCTGGTGAAAACAATACTGGACTGTTTGACTACAATTACCAATAGTACATCTAAGGAAAAAAATGTTTGAAGAAAAAAAACACACCTTCCCAAGTGTTATTACTAGGGTTGAATGCACTGCACAGCTAGGTTGTATGACAACCAATAGCACAAGTAAAAAAATAAAAAATAGAATAATGGATTCTATTTAGGATCAAAACTCTTGTAAGTTAACCACTTCATGTTTGGACACTTTCAGTCTTATCCAGTCCAGGTAAATTTTCAGCTTTCAGCTCTGTCACACTTTTGCCGCGTACACACGATCGGTAATTCCGATCGTGTGTAGGCTCCATCGGACATTTTCTTTCGAAATTTCCGACAACAAAAATTTGAGAGCTGGTTCTCAAATTTTCCGACAACAAGTTTTGTTGTCGAAAATTCCGGTCGTGTGTACAAAATTCCGACGCACAAAATGTTACGCATGCTCGGAATCAAGCAGCTGCACTGCCTATTGAACTTCATTTTTCGCGACTCGTCATACATTTTGTGCGTCACCGCGTTCTTGACGTTCGGAATTTCCGACAACATTGGTGTGACCGTGTGTTTGCAAGACAAGTTTAAGCCAACATCCATCAGAAAAAAAAATCCACAGTTTTGTTGTCGGAACGTCCGATCGTCTGTAAGCGGCATTAGACTGACAATTACTCAGGCATGCAGCACTGTACCCACATAAAATTTTATAATTTTTTTGACAATTTTTTTTAGACAAAGAGAGATTTCTTTATTTAATTGCCACTGGGTTTTTCATTTTTTGCTATATAAACAAAAAAATACTGTAAAAAGAAAAAAAAAAACACTTTTGCTATAAAATTTTGCAAATAAATAATCTTTATAAGTGGTGCAAAATTCCAAGCGCAGTTTGATTATCATGAAAATGAGAAGCATTATAATTTGGTGAGTGTGTACTCCTGCGAAGAGTGGCATTCACAAAATCACGAGCTGGAGTGTGAAGAAGAATTTAATGCATGAAGAGTTGCTTTAATTCAGTTATTTTTGGACATCATTGATTACCATACAGTAAATAACGTGTGGACATTGGGTGTCATTATTTCTCTTTTTGCATGATATTTGTTTGAACATTAATGTTCTAGAATTACCTTACCTAAAAGTGCAATTGTTTTTGAGTTTATTCTTTATGATTTCATACTATTTATGGTAGCAGCAATAACTTAAATATTTAAACACTTTGGGCCAGATTCACGTACAAGAGCGCCGGTGTAACGTAACCTGTTTACGATACACCGCCGCAAGTTTCCAGTTTTAGTGCCCGATCCACAAAGCACTTACCTGGAAACTTGCGGCGGTGTATCGTAAAGACGTCCGGCGCAAGGCGGGCCAATTCAAATGGGCGTGTGCCATTTAAATTAGGCGCGCTCCCGCGCCGGACCTACTGCGCATGCTCCGTTTCTTAACTCCTGCCGTGCTTTGCGCGAAGTGACGTAATTTTTTCGAACGGCGACGCGCGTAGCGTACTTCCGTATTCCCGGACGTGTTACGCAAATGACGTTAAATTTTACATTTCGACGCAGGAACGACGGCCATACTTTAGACAGCAATACGATTGCTGACTAAAGTTAAGGCACCCAAAACGACGACTAACTTTGCGACGGAAACTAGACTAGCAGCGACGTAGCGAACGCGAAAATCCGTCGTGGATCGCCGTAACTCCTTATTTGCATACCCGACGCTGGTTTACGACGCAAACTCCCCCCAGCGGCGGCCGCGGTACTGCATCCTAAGATCCGACAGTGTAAAACAATTACACCTGTCGGATCTTAGGGATATCTATGCGTAACTGATTCTATGAATCAGTCGCATAGATAGAAACAGAAATACGACGGCGTATCTGGAGATACGCCGTCGTATCTCTTTTGTGAATCTGGCCCTTTAATATTGATTATTGGATAATCCTGGTATTCTCCAGGGTGTGGAGTTAAAATGTGTTGGGTATAAGTTGTATACCTTTTTAAAACTCTTTCTACTCTTTCAGTAGGTCTTTATACTTATTTTTATGGCTTTTTGTTGTTCATTTAAACTTCATTTAATGGCTTTTTGTACAATCTTCATGACTAAATTTAGTCTTTTCGCAAACACCTTTGTGTGCCTTTAGGTATTGACAGCCACTGTTTGATCTTTGTGATTTCTCTAGTGCTAGAGGAAGACAGAATGTCAGACCAAGCCACAGACCCTCAGGCTGCTACTATCAAGGAAACAGGTATCAAATGTAAGTTCTCCACAACCATAGAAGACAGAAGTGGCACATGGTAGGTCTTTCTGACATTTAGACACTTTCATGTTTTTTAATATAGACGTGTGTCTTATTGAAAAAAATATATATATTTCAGCAGTAATTATGAAACATCTAGCCTCCTATATACAGTAGACCGATATCTAAGCTTAAAGTGACATTAATCTCTCCATTTTTAGGCACTTTCAGCAACTTATTTAACTACTTACTGAGTATGCAAATTCATTACCTTTTAATTCTTGCCTATGTTTGAGTTTAAGCTGGTGCTATGATTACTGCCTCAGGGTTTTTTTTCAGGATGGCTTCTTTGACTGTTGCAAGTCCTATGAAGCCACTTTTGTATGCAGGGATTAGAGCTGTGTCTCCCTACACTGCGTGCTTCAATAGAAACATACAGCCTAGGATGCAGTGGCGGCTGGTGCTCAAATTTTTTTGGGGGGGCACAAACGGAAAAAAAAATTGCAGCCTCACTGTGCCCATCAATTGTCACCACTCTGACATGCCATCAAACGCAGCCACTGTGCCATCAATTGTCACCACTGTTCCATGCCATCAAACGCAGCCACTGTGCCATCAATTTGCACCACTGTGCCATGCCATCAAATGCAGTCACTATGCCATGCCATCAAACGCAGCCACTGTGCCATGAATTGTCACCACTGTTCCATGCCATCAAATGCAGTAACTATGCCATGCCATCAAACGCAGCCACTGTGCCATGAATTGTCACCACTGTTCCATGCCATCAAATGCAGTCACTAGGCCATGCCATCAAACGCAGCCACTGTGCCATCAATTGTCACCACGGTGCCATGCCATTAAACGCAGCCACTGTGCCATGCCATCAAACGCAGCCACTGTGCCATGCCATCCATCAAACACAGCCACTGTGCCATCAATTGTTGCCACTGTGCCAATTGTCACCACTGTGCCCTTTAATTGTCGCCACTGTGCCCATTGATGTCACTGTGCCCTTTAATTGTCGCCACTGTGCCCATTCATGCCGCTGTGCCAATTGTCCCCAGTGTGCCTATTGTCGTCCTACTCGTCACTGTGCCCTTTAATTGTTTGCCGCTGTGCCTGCCAATTGTCCCCATTGATGTCACTGTGCCCTTCATCGCCTCAATGTCTTCTCCCGTCCTCGATGACGCTTCAGCCAATCAGAACTGGCCAACCTGATTGGCTAAGACGCCTGTCAGCCTTATCCAAGGAGCGCACATACCGTGCGTTCCGAGGATAAGCTTCAGGGGACCTGAGGGCTGTACTCGGAAAGTCTATCAGAGCCGCTGGCTCTGATAGTTACTTCTGTACAGCCAACCAGCTGCCGTTATTCAGCTGGCTGGCGCTCAACATCCGGCCAGCTGAATAGTGGGCAGCGGCGGGACAATAACATAGATTCGTGCAATGCATGAATCTATGTTATTAGACTCAGTGGCGGTGGGAGCCAGAGGGGGCGGCACTCCAGCACCCTCTATGGATGAACTGCCATTGCTAGGATGGCTGTAGACTGCGTTGCCTCCTGTAAACTCATTCCTGTGAAGACCAGGAGTTCAGGGAAGCAGCATTCAGAGAGCAGGAGCAAGGAACTTATAAAGTTGTAAGTACTTGGGTAAGAATTTTAGCAAATAATTTACTGTAAAACTTTTATTTTATTGCGCTCAATAAGTTAAGTTAAAAAATAAAAAAAACCTCACAGGGATTACTACTTTAAGTTTAACTGCTTCTGGACCGCCCACCGCACATTTACTGTGGCAGGGCGGCACGGCTGCACAAACAACTTACCTGTACGTTGACGTTGTCTCTTCTTCATCTCCTGCTGTGATTGGACCAACCGTTCTGTCAGAGAAGAAACACATATCTGTTTACCTCCAGTCAAGCCATCCCCCACACAGTTAGAAATCACTCCCTAGAAGCACACTTAACCCTTTGATCGCCCCTGATTTTATCCCCTTCCCTGCCAGTGTCATTAGTACAATGAGAGTGATTTTTTTAGCACTGATCACTGTATTAGGCTACTTTCACACTGAGGCGCTTTGCAGGCTCTATAGCGCTAAAAATAGCGCCTGCAAAGCGCCTTGAAAGAGCCTCTCCTCTCACTCCAATGTGAAAGCCCACTGGAGTAGTGCGCTGGCAGGACAGTAAAAAAAGTCCTGCTAGATGCATCTTTGTGTGCCCTGCACATTGAAATCAATGGGGAGTGCCGCCGCCGACCCGGCCAAACCACCGGCAAGGCGCTGCTGCAATGGCTGAATAGCACTGCAAAAATGAGGGTAAAGAGCAGCTAAAAATATTTTTTTGTGGCACTTTACCGTCGATGCCCCCAGCGCCCCAATGTGAAAGTAGCCTTAGTGTCACTGGTCCCCAAAAGGTGTCACTTAGTGTCCGATTTGTCCGGCACAATGTCGCAGTCCTGCTAAAAATTGCTGATCGCCGCCATTACTAGTAAAAATAAAGACAGATAGGTAGATTCAGGTAGAGTTAGGCCGACTTATCAGTAGATAAGTTGACCTAACTCAGAATCTAAGCCGACTTATGTTTAAGCGTATGCTCAAACAGAGATACGCTTAAAAATATCTAAGATACGACGGCTTGCGCCGTCCTATCTTAGATTGCAATATTTTGGATGGCCGCTAGGTGGCGCTTCCATTGCGGTCGGCGTAGAATATGTAAATGAGTTGATACGCCGATTCACGAACGTACGCCCGGCTGCCGCAGTCGATTTACACCGTTTCCGTAAGGTATTAGCAGGCCTAAAGTTATTCCACCTATTAGATGGAATAACAATGTTAAAGTATGGCCGCCGTTCCCGCCACGAGATTCAAATTTTTTACGTCGTTTGCGTAAGTCGTCCGCGAATCGGTATTTACGTCATTTACGTCCACGTCGAAATCAATAGGCCCGTGCGGCGTACGTAGCCACAATGCACACTGGGAGATGTAGGCGCCTGGCGCATGCACAGTTAAAAAAAACGTAGAAAACGTAAGGTCAAGCCTTATTGGCATTAAACATGCCCCCCTTCCACACATTTGAATTAGGCACCCTTACGCCCGCCCGCTTTAGGCTACGCCGCCGTATATTAGCAGGCAAGTATATTGAGAATCATTACTAGCCTAGCTAATTTATGGCGGCGTAGCCTAAACATGCTAAGCTACGCCGCCATAACTTTAATCCAATGTACCTGAATCTACCTAAGAAATGCCATCAAAATATCCCATAGTTTGTAGACACGATAACTTTTGCGTAAACCAATCAATATAGGCTTATTGGGATTTTTTTTTTACCAAAAAAATGTATCAGAATACATACAGTGCCTTGCAAAAGTATTCACCCCCTTGGCTTTTTACCTATTTTGTTACATTACAGCCTTTAGTTCAATGTTTTTTTAATCTGAATTATATGTGATGGATCAGAACACAATAGTTGGTGAAGTAAAATTAGAAAAATATATACCGTATTTATCGGGGTATTGCGCGCTCCGGCGTATAGCGCACACCCCTAAAGTAGACCCGAAATTCCTGTAAAAAAATGTTTTATTACTTACAGTTTTGGTGTCTTGCCCGGTGTCCATCGGCAGCCTTGTCCGGTCCGGCGTCCATCTGCGGCCTCGGTGGTGTCCTCCCAGCTTCTCCCGCGATGTCTCCGAGTCGAATCCCTGCTTCCTGCGCTCAGTTTGAACGCCTCCGCTGACACATACAGAGCGCAGTACACTCTGGCACGTTCGGCCATGCTCGGCTTCTCACGCATAAACGTCACAGAGCGTGACCACGAGCGAAGCCGAGCCTGGCCGAATGTACCCGAGTGTATGTTGGCGGAGGCGTTCAAACTGAGCGCGAGAAGCGGGTATATCGTGCACCCACGATTTTCCCCTTATTTTAAGGGGAAAAAAGTGCGCGGTACATAAAACTATTTTTCATGAATAAAAAAATGAAAATTGGCATGTGCGTATGTATTCACCCCCTTTGTTATAAAGCCCATAAAAAGCTCTGGTGCAACCAATTACCTTCAGAAGTCACATAATTAGTGAAATGATGTCTACCTGTGTGCAATCTAAGTGTCACATGATCTGTCATTACATATACACACACCTTTTTGAAAGGCCCCAGAGGCTGCAACACCTAAGCAAAAGGCAACACTAACCAAACACTGCCATGAAGACCAAGGAACTCTCCAAACAAGTAAGGGACAATGTTGTTGAGAAGTACAAGTCAGGGTTAGGTTATAAAAAAATATTCAAATCTTTGATGATTCCTAGGAGCACCATCAAATCTATCATAACCAAATGGAAAGAACATGACACAACAGTAAACCTGCCATGAGATGGCCACACACCAAAACTTATGGACTGGGCAAGGAGGGTATTAATCAGAGAGGCAACACAGAGACCTAAGGTAACCCTGGAGGAGCTGCAGAGTTCCACAGCAGAGACTGGAGTATCTGTACATAGGACGACAATAAGCTGTACGCTCCATAGAGTTGGGATTTATGGCAGAGTGGCCAGAAGAAAGCCATTACTTTCAGCAAAAAAACAAAATGGACCTTTTGTTCATCAAGGAAAATGCTATGTCTGGCGCAAACCCCACACATCACCCAAAGAACACCCAACGCTGTTTTTCAGCAGCCGGGACTGGGAAACTGGTCAGAATTGAGGGAAAGATGGATGGTGCTAAATCCAGGGATATTCTTAAGCAATAATCTGTACAACTCTGTTTGTGATTTAAGGCTAGGATGGACGTTCACCTTCCAGCAGGTGAAAGCAACACTTGAGTGGTTTAAGGGGAAACATGCAAATGTATTGGAATGGCCTAGTCAAAGCCCAGACCTCAATCCAATAGAAAATCTGTGGTCAGACTTAAAGATTGCTGTTCACAATCGCAAACCATCCAACTTGAAGGACCTGGAGCATTTTTTTTAGGAGGAATGGGCAAAGAAAAAGAAAATCATGTGGTCTCAATACTTCTCTAAAGAGCCCTCAGTCCTGATGCCAGCACTGGGCTGGCTCTTGGGAGAAGTTATGCAAATGTCAGTTATGGGGAGTGGACATTCCTAGGTACGCTGCATTTTCACACAGACTGCCCTTGATAATGCCCACATGTGATGCTGAGCCCCCATGACTGAACAAACTGAAAACCAATTAATGAAGTTGAAGAACCAGTGTGCTTCCCCAATGGGGCATAACATTTATATATAGTTTCTCTGAACCATTTTGTATAGACGTTGGGGCAGATCCTCAAAGAAATTATGCCGGCGTATCTCTTGATACGCTGCGTAATTTCAAATTTTATGCGTCTTATCTTTGTTTTGGTATCCAAAAAACAAGATACGACGGCATCTGTGTTAGATCCGACAGGCGTACGTCTTCGTAGGCCGTCGGATCTTAGATACAATTTTTCAGCTTCCGCTAGGTGGCGTTCCCATCGTAATCCGCGTCGAGTATGCAAATTAGCAATTTTCCGACGATCCACGAACGTACGACCGCCCGTCGCATTTTTTTACGCCGTTTCCGTTCGGCTTTTTCCGGCGTATAGTTAGCCCTGCTATATGGTGGCGTACTCAATGTTAAGTATGGCCGTCGTTCCCGCGTCTAATTTTAAAAATTTTATGTCATTTGCGTAAGTCGTCCGTGAATGGGGCTGGACGCCATTTACGTTCACGTTGAAAACAATGACGTCCTTGCGACGTCATTTGGAGCAATGCACCCTGGGAGTTTTTACGGACGGCGCATGCGCAGTTCGTTCGGCGCAGGGACGCGCTTCATTTAAATGAAACACGCCCCCTACCCGCCCAATTTGAATTCCGTGCCCTTACGCCGCGAGAGATACACTACGCCGCCGTAACTTACGGCGCAAATTCGTTGAGGATTCAAACCAAAGCCACGTAAGTTACAGCGGCGTAGCGTATCTTACATCTGCGCCGGGCGCAGCGTATGTATGTGGATCTGCCCTGTTATGTTTAGTTCACATTCTGCCATCTAGTGACCTTTTGTGGTAATGCACCTATTTTCCATGTTTCTTTTGTCTGATTTATGACACACTTCCTTTCTATGTAATGCTCCACCCTTCTTCCTGAGTTTTGTACTTCCTGTGTAATGGAGACAGCTAACAGGCCACATTTAACATGGGCACATGTAATCTGCATAGTAAGCTACACACAATATCATCTTTTGACCGCATAAGTACCACAACCTATTCATCTGTTTTATCCTGTCATCTGCAGTAACCCTGATGTTTCTGATTAGAGCACCTCTGAGAATAGAATCAGTACTTGGTGAGTTCAAGCTATCTGATGGGGATTGTCCTCAGTGATTATATCTGCTTATACAGACCAGGCATAGAGGTCTCACAAGGGATAGATCGCTTCACAACAATCAGAGTCAGAATAACCAGGAACAGTAAGACTGGGGAGGAAAGATCTAGATGATGCAGGAAGCATACCTCCAAACTTTCTGAGATGGGAATGAGGGACACCTATCACCAAAAGTATGCAGGCATAGGACACACCCCTTGCCACGCCCCCTTAAAGAAGAAGGAGAAGATTGGTTAAACCCACAAGTACTTTTTTACCACTACTATTTCTTTATATTGGCTTTTGGAATTTACAAATGCAGCAATTTAGAAATCAGATGAAAGGTTTAGCACTGGGAAACACTTTTTGATAGATAAAAAGTGCATTTTATTTACAACTATATAGATCAGACCAAAATGAGGGACAAATGAGGAGAATGAGGGACAGAGGGACATTGCTCCAAATCAGGGACAGTCCCTCGAAATCAGGGACAGTTGGGTGGTATGAGGAAGTCCTCCATTCAGGAAAATAGGTGGGATTTATCTGACTTGCTAAAGCTTCTAATGAACACTGAGAAGCTCACAGTGTGTTGTTTAGTAACTAACAACAATCAAACTTTTTATAGATAATATATAACTGAACTTATGGAAATGTACTGAACATTGCTGCTAAGCATAAATTCTTTTTCATTTTGTTTTTCCTCAATTGTGACTCGCTGCCTGGAAAAAATGGATACTGGTTTCCTAGAAGCACACGTTACAGATGTTCTTACATTGTGCTTTGCAGCAAAGACTCTTGCCTACACATAATTCCACTTTCTAACCCATTCTTTCCAATGATTCAAATTTCAGCAGCTAGGATGTTGGAGATGGGAAATGTGGGTAAAGTGGAAATGTAATCATTTTTATGTCCACCTGCAAAAAGAAAAATAACTTCCAAGTTGCAATTCTATAACCATGTAACTGACATTAGGAAGAGGGACAGCTTTGCTGTCTATATTAAGAGGTAATTTACAAGATAGATTTTTCCCATCTGGGTTCAGACATAAAAGAAAATGTAGGAACTGCAGAACTACATATGTTTTACAGTATACAGGCAGGTCAGTTGGGAACAGACCACAAATCATAATGATAAATATTTTCGCACTGGGTAGGTTTTCTCCTTCATTGCTAGACAAGTGAATCGGGCTCAAGGTGTCTGCATTCTGAACACATTTATACAGTATATGGATAATGATACTGCCTGGTGCACCTGATTAATATTTGTCAGGAATATAATGATATAAGGCTAACAAAAGCACTGAATGCAACACTTTGCTGCATAAAGATGGTGAAAACAACAGATAATAATGGTAGCTTGCAAATCCCAAAATTACATTCCTTATATGAACCAACATTATATTAACTACTTCAGGTCCGACCGGGGAGCAGTTTTACTGCTACAAGACAGCACCTGTGTGCCGGATCACGTACAGTGCCTTGCAGTCGTGCATTTAGGATTTGTGCTGCCCTAAGCCTCACTAAACTCATGCACCACCTAATTTAAATATGACCCGCCCATTTCTGTCAAGGCCACACCCCTTTATGTTTAAGACCCACCCGTCATCTCTCAACCACACCCCTTTTTCTTTAGGCTCTACCTTTTCCTCTTAGAGCTCCACCTTTTCCTTTCTGTACATTAAAAGTTGGAACCAAGTGCCTACTTGTAAGCTCCTTGAGGGCAAGGACCGATATGAATGTACAATGCAGGCCACAAAATTAAAATTTATGAGCCACTAGACAGGCCTTAAAAGTTTCTCACCACCGCTTGCCCCATCCAACCCCTACCCTGCACCTAAACATGCTCTTGTAAATTATCTTATGAGACGACACTGTAAGGCCCCTTTCACATGGGGTCGATCCATTTTGACAGACTCCGCTATCTCAGCGGGGCTCGTACCATTGATCTCCACTGAGCAGGCGAATGACAGGTCCGCCTCTGCTCACTGTGCAGAGACTGACCTGTCAGAGCCCCGCTCTCCTTTATGGGGAGATTGGATGTCACCTGGTGTGGTAAAACATGGTGTCACCCCCCAGTCCCTGGGATCAGTAATGCATAATGGCCAACAAGCCCTCTTACCAGACCCAGCGAAACAGCAGCAGTGATTCCTCCGGCTGGATGTTCGCTCACCCTGTGTTGTGTAGCGCTCCCTCTGGTGGTAATGGGCAGTGTGGTGCTCTCTCTGGTGGTTCTGGGCAATGTGGCGCTCTCTCTGGTGGTTCTGGGCAGTGTGGCGCTCTCTCTGCTGTTGATGGGCAGCATGGTGCTGTCTCTGCTGGTGATGGGCAGCATGGCGTTCTCTCTGCTGTTGATGGGCAGCGTGGTGTTCTCTCTGATGGTGATGGGCAGTGTGGCATTATCTGCTGGTGCTGGGCAGAGTAGCACTCTCTGTGCTGGTGCTGGGCAGCGTGGCGCTCTCTCTGCTGGTGCTGGGCGGTGTATCGCTCTCTCTGCTGGTGTTGAGCAGCGTGGCATTCTCTGCTGGTGCTAGGCAGCGTGGCTCTCTCTCTGTTGGTGATGGGCAGCATGACACTCTCTCTGCTGGTGATGGGCAGCGAGGCGTTCACTGGTGGTGATGGGCAGCGTGGCATTCTCTCTGGCTTCTCCCAGCACAGTCCTTTTGTTTTCCTGTCTCCTGTAACTGGCTGCTCTCACTTTCTCAGCTTGTTCCTGAGAAAGTGCATGCTGGGGGGTGTAGACGGCTCCCTCTGGAGAACAACAGGGCTGCCAATTTTCTGAGACTACATGTCCCATGATGCTCCCCTAGTCTCTTTTGCTATGGCCAAAGAGGAGGGGGAAAAAACTAGCTGGAAGCTAGGTGGGGAATCTGAAAAGAGCCCTCTCTCTTATCCTGTGCGGCTGACAGGAAAAGAGGGGGTAGGGTGAGCAGGGGAAACCCAACAGCCCGCCACTCCCCACAGTCACAGTGCCAGTACCTGTCTTTAGCTGAGAAGCAGAGCGCTATCACCACTTCACAGCTGGGGTGCTCGACAGCACCCGCCACTACAGCTGCTTCCTGGAGGGTGTCACCGGGTGCCTTCCGCCCTACACCCCCACGTCCTCCTCACGCTCCTCCTCTGGATACAGACACACCCTGCCCCCCTGTTAGGAGTTCGAAACGTGAAAGAATGCCAGTGGAGGGTAGGCTGACAATTAACCTCTGCCTCTGCCAGTTGCATAGCAGTCACCTCCCCCCCACCTGGCCAAGTACGCTCCATACACGCATACTGCCCATAACAAGTGCCAAGATACAGCTAAGCTGGGGATTGTATATGGGCGGGAGGCAGTATTTACTAATCAATCTTGTAAAAGCCCTTTAAAAAGAACACTTTTAGGCCGTGTACACATGGTCGTTCCAAACCGATGACAATGGTCTGACGGGCCATTTCCATTGGTTCACCGCTGAAGTGGCCTGATGGTCTGATGTGCGTACACACCATCGTTCCAAAAACCAATCTGGTTAGAACGCGGTGACGTCAAACACACGACGTGCTGGATAAAACTATATTTAATGCTTCCAAGCATGCATCGACTTGATTCTGAGCATGCACGGGTTTTGAACCGATGCTTTCTGTACTAACCATCGGTTTGGACCAATCGGGCAGCGGGCCATCGGTTCGATTTAAAACATGTTTTAAAACTTTGGACCGAAGGACAACAGACCGATGGGCTATACACACGAACCTCGGTCCATTCTCATCGGTTTTGTCCGACCATGTGTACGCGGCCTAAAAAGGAAGTAAACCCTCATTCAGTTTAAAAAAAAAAAAAACCCTGCAAGAGAAAGTCATAATAAGCTAGTATGCATAGCATACTAGCTCATTATGATTGACTTACCTGAAATCGAAGCCCCCAAAGTTTTCCTCCGTGCCCTCCGCCGCCGCCACCATGTCTCCTGCGATCTTCTTCCTTGCGCTGTGACTGGCCGGAGCGGCGATGACGTCACTCCTGCGCATGCAAGCGGGACCGGCAGATCACCGCACATGCGCGGGATTATGGCATTAACCTCGCATTAGCCCAATCGCAAAAACAGCACGCTCAGTGCGCCTGCGCCATAGACAATGGTGCAGTCCTTACTGCAAATATCTCCTTAACCGTGTAAGTTAAGGAGATATTTCTTGCACCTACAGGTAAGCCTTAATCTAGGCTTACCTCTAGGTGCAAGTTGTAATGAGGGGTTTACAACCACTTTATGAAAGCCAGAGACTGATACAAAATCTGCAGCAGGTTTTTGCACGTCCAGCTATGCCAGGATGCTGGTCCATTCTCAGAAGTGCTGAAACTCACCTGCCCCATCTTGTACATTCTTGTTGGCCAGTGAGGCAGACCATCAAAATGATGGGCCCCAAAAAAATAAAGGGCATAATATCTTACCGTATACAGTTGCTAAACAAAAATTGTTTGTGATTTTTTATTTTTTTTTGCAAAGTTTCTTATCTGAAGATCCTTCAAGTTCTAACCGACTGTCTAGCAAATAATGTTGGTCTAGAAGTGCAGAAAGTATAAGTGCAGACTTGAAGAGGTAGAAAAAAGAAAATTCCGCTATATTATAGCAGGATAGAAATATTTGTGTGGGACTGTTAGCACGGCAGATCTCCTTCCTCATTGTGGTTATAAAAATACAACTTTACTATTTTCTTTATCTGGTGACAAAAATATTTAAAAGGGTCATTGCTGTAGATGAAAAAGTAAAAAAAAAAAAGTCCACACCTCTTGTCTTTCCACAACCTGAGGTCCTAGGGACACATGCTACTAAATTTATATAGAAAAAAGTAAATGTAGTCGAAACAGTATTGCCTTCCTCCAATGCCGGGACAAGGTCATCCAGCGCCCAGGGCAAAGATGCTAAACTGCGCCCCTCCTTTCCCTTAGGGTTAGGGTCAGGGTGCCCCCCATTCCTGCAATAAACCATTGCACCAGGGGCAGCCGCTCCTCCTGCCCACCCCTTGTCCCAGCCCTGCCTTCTTCCAATCCTGAGGTCCTAGGGACACATGCTACTTCTTAATGGACTAATGCAGATTAATTAAAGCAGATCACAGTCAAGGCTTCATGTTATTTTGTTTATCTCGGTCTTAGGCCATATTCACTATGAAGAATTTTGTACTTTCTCTGGGGATGGTTGATATGGTTCCCACTTTATGCAACTTGTTAATTTGGTTGTTCTGAATAAAATGCCTAAATATAAGAATTTACAAAAATTCAAGAACTCCCACTACCATGCGCCACTCTTTGATTCTATGAATGACAATCCACATTTTCTCAACCTTTTTACCCAAGAGGAACCCCTTGCAATAATTTTCAGGTCTCAGAGAACCTCTGCCAAAAACAATACATTGAGGTCAGCACAAAAAATGCCCAATTTTGGACAGTGGGGAAAAAAACACTTCCCTTCAAGTTGTGGTCAGAATGCCCCACTTCCAGACAACTAAAAAGATCATTGATGAACTTTTTTCATCGGACAAACCGATCGTGTGTGGGCCCCATCAGTCTTTTTTTCATCTGTGTAAATTTTTTTCTATGGATATAAAACCGATAGTGAATTCCGATCATCTGTGTGAAACTCCATCAGAGAAAAATCCATGCATTCTCAGAATCAAGTCAACGCATGCTCGGAAGCATTGAACTCGTAGTGTTTTACGTCACCGCGTTTTGGCACGGTCGAAATTTAGTCTGATAGTGTGTATGCAAGACTGATGAAAGTCAGCTTCATCAGATTTCCGACGAAAAAATCCATCGGCTTTTATTCCATCAGAAATCCGATCGTGTGTAGACGGCGTTAGGGTTCCACAGAACACTGGTTGAGAATGACTGACTGATTCAGAGCAAAAATATTAGATCAAATTATAAATGTGTTAAGATGCTGTTTTTGTATCCCGTTAAAACAATGACATTAAAGTTAAATAATACACAACTAGTTATATAACGATATGCAGTTGTATTGATGCATGACTTCTCCTTTAGCTTCCGCTACTGTTCCCAAGCTTGGCTCATGGTATGATAAACAGCTTTCATTTTGGTCAGGCTAGCAGCTGAGCAGGTGTTATTGGCATCAGCCATCATTATATTTCCAAGTGTATTTAGTTCACATCAAGTTCAGCCTTTTAGATTTTTATTCTTGCTGGCAGAAACTCCTATATCTGAAAGACAGCATGTGACCAAATTTGTAGAGAAAGTTAAAAAAAGCCACACAAAAAATGTCTTAGTACTGTGTGAAAAAGCATGACTTACAGCTAGCTTGTGTATATGAGATGTTTAAAATAGTAGTCTTAAGATTGTCTTTTCTGGAGAAGAATAAGCAGACTATAAAGCATGCTGATTGTGTTCAGTGCTTACGAGTAGGTGATTGTAAGTGTTTCCCAGAGCTTTTTTTGTAGATAAAGGTCAAAAATAAACTATCTAGTGCAGTGTCCTCAGGGCCCACTAACAGGCCAGGTTTGCAAGATAACTGAAATGCATCACAGGTGATATAATTTGCTGCTCAGTGATTGTGGTATTCTAGTCTGCATCTCCCCAAGGTAATACATAAAATCTGGCCTGTTAGTGGACCCCAAGGACAGGGTTGATGACCACTGATCTGGTGTACACATAACTAATTATTTTCTTTCATTGCTTCATCTCATTCTTCAATAACAGGGGGTTATTGACTATGTTATTTAAGAATTAACTGGTCTTCACCATAGCTCCTGATGGTGGATATGGGTTTTGCTGCATGCTAGTGCTAGGTCGTGGCCCTTAGCATTGCCCCACCAGGAGGTGAGCAAACCAGCGGCCAGTGGCAAATGGAGCCGGTAGAAATCAAGCAGCAGAGTAGTCAGTAAACAAGCCAAAGGTCAGTAAAAAACGGATGTGAAGTTACGGTTGGCAGCAGGAGTGAAAGGAGTAATATATTGGCTGGAGAGGAACACAAAAATCTGGCAAACAGGAAGTATAAACAGATGGCTTAAATCAGGAAGTTCATGGGAGTAAAAGGTTCAAGTATAGGTGTGTGCACAGGGTGTGCATGGAAACACCCTAATAGCTCCATACATCATGGCCGGATCTAGGGGGTGCTGGGAGGGCTGCACTCCCCCAAAGACCCCACCACCCCTGATTCTGTGACATCTGTCTCCGTTTCCTGCATGGTACACAGCCTACACAGCACACACTGAGGCTAAAATCCAATTCTATTAAGCCCATCATAGATGGATTGAATCTCGGCCAGGCTGATTGTACCAAAGTCGATCCATCAATCGACTTGTGTACAACCAGCATGTTGGACTTCTAGCATCCGATTATTGCGTTCTCCCGATAGCTCTCCACACACCTTCTGCTAGGAGGACAAAATAGGGAGGGATTCCTCCAATGTTCTTGAGGAAATCAAGTGATTTTTTTTTCTAAAACAATGGTCGGGGGGGGGGCTGGCAACTAGGGATGAGCTTTGAGTTCGAGTCAAACTCATGTTTGACTCGAACATTGCCTGTTTGCCGAACAGCAAACTATTTGGGGTGTTTGCGGCTAATTTGAAAAGCCGCAGAACACCCTGGAAAAGTCTATGGGAGAAATCTAAAGTGCTCATTTTAATGGCTTATATGCAAGTCATTGTCATGCCCCAGGGACATGTATCAATGCAAAAAAAGTTTTAAAACAAACGGACGTTTTTTCGGGAGCAGTGATTTTAATAATGCTTAAAGTGAAACAATAAAAGTGAAATATTCCTTTAAATGTCGTACCTAGGGTGTGTGTAAAGTATGCCTGTAAAGCAGCGCTTGTTTCCCGTGCTTAGAACTGTCCCTGCACAAAGTGTCATTTCTGAAGGATAAAAAGTCATTTAAAATCACTTTCTTTTGCATTGATACATGTCCCCAGGGGCAGGACCCGGGTCCCCAAATCCTTTTTAGGACAATAACTTGCATATTACCCTTTAAAATTAGCACTTTAGATTTCAAACGTTCGAGTCCCATAGATTTTAATGGGGTTCTAAAGTTAACACAAACTTTTGGTCTGCTCGCAGGTTCTGGTGCGAACCGAACAGGGGGGTGTTAGGCTCATCCCTACTGGCAACATCTACCTGCTGAAAATACCAGTCTCTGGAAATGTAAAACTGCTGAACTGCATACTTGCTCCAGCTTAGCTTGATACCTGTGCTAAACGTGGATCCTTTATCCATTTTAAAATAACAAGATTTCAGTGTACAAAGATTCATAAGCACCCATGAGACTTTAGGATCCAATACAAAGAGAAAAGTTCAAGAGCATTTTAGACTTCCGCTTACAAAGAAAAAGTTAATTCCATTTCATTAAAACTACCTGGAAAACACGGGGCGCTTTCACTCCTATGGTTGCATAATGAGCATTCCAAACGTTATTTTATAAAGCAGCGAGAATTGTTGCGAAGCGGCTGAGATTCTGTAGGCACTGGGACATTATGAAAAGAAAAGCCGTATATCAAAAATATTTCACTGGCTGCCACCTTAATGAGGAAAGCCTCCTCTGTGCTTGAATAATTAAAGGCAATTCTAACAACAATTAGAACTTTTTTAAATATGGGTCACAAGGTCAAAGAAATTAGGTCTCCCTAATTATAGCATATTTTCAGCATGCAAAATGTCTTGTTGAATGGACTGGCCTCTATAATAATGATTAACATTGAGACTTTTAAAGACAGTCATATTTTCCTCTCCGTGGTTTATTCAGACTCTGGGATGCACAAACACAAGCTAAGAGCTTTGTAAACACTGTCTACATTCTCATGCAATCATTCTGTGCATATTCGGTGAGAATTTCTAGTGTCTGCTCTGAGAAAAGAAAAATCACAATGCCATCATTAAACTGACATTAAAACAGAATATTAAGTAAACAATATATAACGTCTGTCATCTCCATTATTTACCTTAATTTTGCTACCTAATTTTTACTCACCACGTGACGTTACAATAGTTTATTGTCACGTTTTAGGGATTTTTCAATTTGTTTCTGTTGTTCTTACTATAGTGAGATAACAAACAGCCTGAAACTACAAAAATCTTAGTGCAAATTATTAACATAACTATAACGGTCTTTATTTTCTGCTTTGTGAAGCTTTGTTTATATCTAATTATCCTTTTTGTCCCGGCGAGCTAGCCTTTTTTGAATTGAGCCCAATGGAAGCATGTTTGTGATCAGATAATAATATTTTTAATATTGCTTGTGTAGCACCCCCCGTGTACATCGTGTTGGAAAATGTAGTTTGGCTCTACTGTAGTCAGTGGAGCCAGGGTTAATTGTTTGTTGTTAGTTGCTGTCAGGCTTTGAGGGTTGAGTCTCTGTCACCTCCTCCTGGCTTCTGGAAGCTTCCAGAATATTCCAGTAGGGGCAGAGGAATGGAGACAGAAGCCTAAATATTTATGGGAGCTCTACCAATCCCTGGGGGAGGACAACCCAGAAGGTGGGGATCTGGCCCATAAATGCTCAGGAGCCTGGCCATGTGGAGAAAAAGTCCAGGATCCAGAGGCTTGGAGGGGACACCTGTGCTTGGGGGCTCTGCCCCTAGGCAGAAGGTGCCAGTGAGACAGTGTGCTGGGGGAGAGAAGAGAGAAAGGAAGTTGAGAGAGGGCACCTCAACCACTTTATTCTTAGCCAGGCTTGGCCAAGACACCGTGGAAACAATTGGGACCAGATCAGCAGGAAGTCTGGACAGAAGTGTCACCTATTAAAGGGACTGAGTGAGTAAGTCTACCTATCCACCCCAAAGGTTATAGGGGAGAGGCAGCCAGGTGCAATACCAAGTTAGCCATCTAGGAGGGATAGCTACAGCCAAACGTCACCTGTGCTTGGAAAGATTCTGTGTTAAAGTCTGAAATCAATGATGGAAATGTTTGCTAGTCTGTCAGAAGTAGTTTTGGTTTGTGCTTAGAAGACAGAATAAGTTACAGTTGTCCTCCAAGTTATATTTTGACTTAGTTCTGGGTATCCCATACCACCCTAACCCCGTCCAAGTTGTTTCCATCAATAAACAACAAAAACAAAGGCCTTTAGACTAGTTTTCTGACTACTGTGTGTCTGCTGATAATGCTTGTTGCCTGGCTGTGCAGAAGAAGAGGGGACCCAAAATCCAGCAGCTCCTTAGGGGGTAGCACTCCACTTGTATGGTATTGAACCTGCAGTACTCCACCATTTACTGCTTTTTCTCCCCAAATATAGCTCTACCAATCCCTGGGGGAGGACAACCCAGAAGATGGGGATCTGGCCCATAAATGCTCAGGAGCCTGGCCATGTGGAGAAAAAGTCCAGGAACCAGAGGCTTGGAGGGGACACCTGTGCTTGGGGGCTCTGCCCCTAGGCAGAAGGTGCCAGTGAGACAGTGTGCTGGGGGAGAGAAGAGAGAAAGGAAGTTGAGAGAGGGCACCTCAACCACTTTATTCTTAGCCAGGCTTGGCCAAGACACCCTGGAAACTATTGGGACCTGGTCAGCAGGAAGTCTGGACAGAAGTGTCACCTATTAAAGGGACTGAGTGAGTAAGTCTACCTATCCACCCCAAAGGTTATAGGGGAGAGGCAGCCAGGTGCAATACCAAGTTAGCCATCTAGGAGGGATAGCTACAGCCAAACGTCACCTGTGCTTGGAAAGATTCTGTGTTAAAGTCTGAGATCAATGATGGAAATGTTTGCTAGTCTGTCAGAAGTAGTTTTGGTTTGTGCTTAGAAGACAGAATAAGTTACAGTTGTCCTCCAAGTTATATTTTGACTTAGTTCTGGGTATCCCATACCACCCTAACCCCATCCAAGTTGTTTCCATCAATAAACAACAAAAACAAAGGCCTTTAGACTAGTTTTCTGACTACTGTGTGTCTGCTGATAATGCTTGTTGCCTGGCTGTGCAGAAGAAGGGGGGACCCAAAATCCAGCAGCTCCTTAGGGGGTAGCGCTCCACTTGTATGGTATTGAATCTGCAGTACTCCACCATTTACTGCTTTTTCTCCCCAAATGTACCCTGGGGATGATCAGTCCAATAGAAGATGAAAAATTATATAATGAACTGGTGCAGCGAATAAATGTGGAATGCTAAGCACTCCACTAAAAATAATGGGCGTTGCTGCATTATGCAAAATATTGATGAGGCTTAGAGGAGTTGTCATGGTCCTTGATAAGAAAAGGCATGTAACTCCGGTCGTTGCTCTTAAAAATTAGTAGTGTTTATTAACAAGCCACAGTGGACAAACGCAAATAGGAATGGTTGACTCATTTCAGCCTATAAGGCCTTAGTCATAACCACATTACAGACATGAAACTTTGAAATAAATAGTAGATCTAAAGATCACTGACTCCATCCATTAATTGTCTAAATTGACTTCAGGCAATTATCCCAAAAAGGAAATCAGCTGCAGTGCATATTGGGGGATCCATGTGTTTGTCACTATTTTTCACACACATTGTAGTGATAATATGTACATGTGTGCACACATTTGTGCATGCATCCATACACATATACATGATTAAGACACCTCATGAAATACAAAAAACAAGATAAAAATGATAATCCAGGTATGTGAAAAAAAGACACCAGAGGAGGAAAAGAAAGAAAGAGAGGGGAGGCTATGGGAAGAGGCATTCTTAATGTAAGTGCAAGTCCAGATCCCACCTCAGGTTTAACCCCTGAGGCGATCTAGTTTTTAATCTAAAAATCCACCATGCTTCTCTCCCCAATAGTCTTCTCTCCCTATCACCATAACACCCTCTAAAAGGAAAAGCGAGAGATCGCCCTGATGACATTCCCTAAAGTGGCGTGTTGCATTCAAAATATTTCTAGCGTTTGAATTATTTGTGTCACAATAGTGTTCCCCTATAAGGGCTCTCAAAGGATGTGTGGTACAGCCTACATATTGGAGGCTGCATGAAATGCAGGTGATTAGGTAAATTACATAGTTTGTGCCACAGTTGATATATTGCTGTATAGTGAACTTTTCATCTGTAGCTGTGGCAACAAATGTTTTACCCAGACCACACAAATTACAGTACCTACAGGTTTTTATATTACAGGGGGTAACTTCCAACATAGGAGAGCCAGGTGGGGTGGCATTGTTTGGATGAGAATAGACTAGGTGATAGTTTAGTCCCTATTGTGGGTGCACGTCGGCTAGAAAAAAAGGCAGCATGCTTGCAAAATCTCATTTAAATCTTTATCTGTATGCAATATTGGCGGATTCTTTTTTATTATTCTGATGACATGACCGTGACGAATACGTGTCGAGACACCAGAGGCACTGGAGGTGACATGTGTGAGCATGCTGCTTGTTTTATGCTGATTTTTATGCACTTTATTGTGAGTACACTGATTTGTGTTTTTTATCAATAAATATTTTAAACTACTACACCATGTGAGGATCACTGCTGATATATCAGACGGGCCCCCACAGGGAGACTCTGTTTAGAGACCTAGGTTAAACAGTATCAAGAGACGCTTCACCAGGAAACGGCTGGAGCCTATGCCGCTCGTACCTAGAAAGATCTTTATATGCTCTTACTTTACAGCACTACTCACAAGGGGAAAATGAGCACTTTCCTATTTGATATCCACGTTGGCAACTTGACAACAGCACTGGCACTTTATGTTGTTGCTGTTTGCACATGAATACTGAAGTTTATACATTGTTGCAATATTGAAGATTTTTGAATACAACATTCTATTTGAGGACTTTTTTCGTTATGCATGTTTTTTGCACAATTGCACTTTATCTTTTTAAGGTTCATTTATTTTGGCTTTATATTTGTTTGAGTGTTACATATGTTTCATTTCTTTTAACATATGTCTTACATGTTTTACATTTGATTGACTGATCACTATTTCTTAATACTAGTTATATTCACTTAGTCCCTTTCCCACTCACCCTATACAGCACAGCATTACCGCCTTTTTTTTACTATTTTTGGTTTGATACACTTTCAGTGCTGCAGCCATATCCCCCTCCCCCTTTCCCACACCTTGGTAGCGTTGGCATACTCCATTTATCCATGTAGAGATTCACCATGGACGGTGAGAATCTAGCACCCATCGATGCCCCACAGCGCTGGACATAATATACGCCATCAAATAAAAAATAATTATGCTTTAATAAAAGCTCAGCGCTTAACAAAATAAACTCCTGTATCTCCTGAGAATAGGAACTATAGCGTTGAAGATGATATTGGATGGCCTGCAATCCAGCGCTGAATTAAGTGCCCTCACGTCCAGTGTAGCCCACACATAGGTGGATGTCCATTTGACAGATGTGATATGGGATAGGACTGTGTTCATATCTCTGATGTAGCCGGGCAATCTGTGTACCAAAGGCTGTAGGTGCCGGTCTACCCATTCTCCCAAACGATCCAATAAGAAGCCAATTCCAGCCATGATTGGTCGTCCCTGTATGGGACAATCAAATTTATGAATTTTAGGGAGATGATGGAAGACCGGCACCACATATTTATCCACATAGAGATACTCAGCAGTTTTGGATGACAGAACTCTCATACTGAAGCCCAGCTGTAAATGTTTTAAGATAGTTGATTGAAAAACAGTAGTGGGATTATTAGACAGGGGTCGATTTGTATCATTGTCACTGAACTGTCTAATAGCTTCAGATCTATATTGTATGAAGGCATGTACAATAGAGAAGGGTTATTACCCCTTTAACTGTGACCCCCTTCCAGTGAGAGGGATGATGAGGTAACAGAAAGAGACTTGAGTGTGCTCTCCCCTTTGGGGGAGTGAGCTAAGACCAAGACAGGAATAGAGAATATGGGCTAAGAGGTTTTAATGTGGGTATTGCAATGTTCCCTTTCTCCACTGCAAAATGTGAACTTGTTTTATTATCTCCTATTATTTGGAATACTTTACACCAGTTGAAATTAATGTTCTTTTACCTTTAACAAGTAAAGAAGTTATGTTCACAGCTAGTAGCCTCTATGTGTTCTACTACTTGAAGAATAGAAGCACAGTATATTTCAATGCATATGGCCAATGCCTGGGAAGAAGAAGTATGGCCCCGTACACACGTCCGAGGAACTCGACGTGCCAAACACATCGAGTTCCTCGTCGAGTTCAGTGTTGAAGCCGCCGAGGATCTCAGGGGGCCGACTTTCCTCATTGAACAATGAGGAAATAGAGAACATGTTCTCTATTTGGCCCGACAAGTTCCTCGTCGGCTTCCTCGCTGAAAAGTGTACACACGACCGAGTTTCTCGGCAGAGTCCAGCTCCGATCGAGTTTCTGGCTGAATTCTGCCGAGAAACTCGGTCGTGTGTACGGGGCCTAAATGTGCAAATCTGGTTGACTCAGGAGTGAATGGTTATTAGGGGAAAGGTGTCACCCTCCTGACGGTAACGAAGACTCCCTCATAGAAGACATGACAGGTGACTCGGGTTCCCATGTACCATGGGACCCAGGTGTTCAGTTGAACTCCTGGAGCCCTAGTCAGGACCATGAGAAGAGAAGGAATTCTCCAGGCATTGAGGCATTAGGGTCTACATCTGTGCACATGAACAGGGCGTGGGCATAGAATGCTGTGAGCAGCCCTGAAGGCTCTGTATACAGATGGGGCCCAGCTGCACATGTTGGCCACATGTAAGGATGATGGGCAGCCTGCTTATAGGCAGATAGGCCTTGGCATCAGTGGTTAGTGGTTGGAAGAATCACTGGGGAGAGGTCAATTGGAGGAAAACTGCACCTGTGTTGGTGATTCTCAAAATTAAACCTTAAGATGCATACAGGGAACATGACCTACCTGCTTAGTAGTTCAATTTCCCATCCAGGTATTGCTCTATTACAACAATCCACCTCTCAGTGCTGGGCTCAGCCCTCCCTTCTCTGTGTTCAGCTGTCGGTCGCACTTATCGTTCCACAGTGCCTCACCTGGTGATCATTTCCTGCAAGCCCCTTCTGGCTATTTAAACGGCCTGGTTCATTTCTCCCATGCCTTTGCCTTGGTCAACATAGCTGAAGATTCTCTGCTGTGTTCCTGTTAAAGACTTGCCTGGCTGACATCCCTTCTGGTTACTGATCCTGTTTTCTGTCTCCGACTACGCTGCTCTCTGGCTTCCTGATTTACTGGCTTACACTGACTACCTGCTTTGATTACTGAACCCGGGCTATTTTTTTACTACGTTTATTATTTGTACCATTATATTAAAAGATGTGATTTTTACTGCATTTTTTTTGTCTCTGTCTGATTCATGGTTCCTGACACCACCCCAGTTACTTTTGTTTTAAATCTTATGGTCCTGGAACACACATGCTGGTAATGCTGTAAGATCCCCCCATACAAGCTGCCCCATACAAGCAAGTCTGAAGCCAATACTAAGAAATGTATCACAGCCACTATTTTGCTGACTGGTTATAAAGGAAGCAGAGAGAGAGAACTCTGTATTGCACCATTTCAGGATGTACCATCCTGTTATACTCCTACTGATACTATATGTGCTATGTGTATTCTGCAGGGAATTACACTGAACTCAGTTTAAAGTACACCAAATATAATTCTGACTTTAGTGCTGTTATTTTTACCAGGAATCATTAGTAGCACATGGGATGATTTCACTTGTTTTTTTTTTACTTGTCCTTGTCCAATAGGAAATGATCTTCCTTAGAACTAATTTTCTTATTAGCTGCAAAGGTTTGCTACACAACATGTCAGATCACGGCACAAGATAAGTCTGTCATCTGAAGTAACATGAACTACAAATCTGTGACTTGTAAATATTTGCAAAGTTACACTGAATTATTATTGTAACTGGCTATGACCATTTAATCAGGAGTTGCTTTGATTGGTTCCTGTCCATCAGACTGAAGACTTAGCTGCCCAGTGGCAAACAATACCAGCAAGAGCACGCTTGGAAATGTGCGCGAAATATCTCATTATAGCCAGGTGCTTGGCTAAGAATAGAGAGGAAGAAAAACACTGGCTGAAGCTGGTTAACAACTATATCAGCTATATCAGCGGTGCTGAGCTGGCTAACAGATATATCTGAAAAAGGAGGGAGCTACAAAACCTCTTTTGTTCTCAGAAAGAGTTCAATGGACTGAGTCAGGCAGCACTGTTTGCACCATTACTGCTGCATATTGGTGGCCTGAGTGGGATCCAGAACGCTTAGTATGGGAGTGCTGAAAGCCATAGTCACCTGGGTGCAGAGCAGAGCAGAGAGTGGACTAATCCCTGCGTGTGACTGGAAGGTGAGCTGCAGTATCACTGGGACTGATGAGCCTTGCTGTTGGGATTTACTGTCTGCTGCTAGAAAGACTTAGCCCTTTAGGAACCGACCATGCAGCCATCTAGTAGCATTATTGCTGCCTGCGAGCTTAACTGGGACTATTCTTGTATGCACCAATGGTAGAACTGGGCCCCAATGCTAGCCATCTGAAGAATTAGGAATAAAGACTGTCCCTTTACAGATGCTACACAGAGACCTGTATTTATTGCTTATAACAAAATGTGCTTCTTAGGGGACATTGCACTATATCCTAGCCATTATTCTAGAGTGCACTTTAAGCTAGTTTTAGTACTATTATTTACATTGCAGTTAAGGATTATATGCACTGTTTATTGCTGACTTTGCTAATTCATAAGTTAATTTCACTATAGTGGTACAAAACTCTATTCTAAATTACCTTGGCATAAAGATTATACTATCTAGTGGCCTGTGTCTGAACATACCTTCTGTGTGCTCATTTATGTTCAATTCATTATGTTCTTATAAGTGCTTGCAGTAAATTTCATTCAACCAGGTGTGTCAGAGGGGCTGACGGTATTCATGGAGTCAAGGCACAGAACAGAGAACCAAAATTACCAAGCGGTTCCTCAAGGGGTAGCAATACCTCATATAGATGTCCCGGATAAGGGACACTGGGATGTTTAAACACATAAATACTGTAGTAAATAAAAGATGAATGTGCCTAGAACAGCATTTACTGTACATTCAGCTCTGCTGTAGAGGCTAGTTCAGACACTTCAGCTTGAATGACAGCTCATCATTCAGTAGGCTAATGTGTTCTTCTGTGGCAGCCAACGCCTGTGTTCTGAAATATTTCCTAATCAACAGGGATTTCATAAACCTGATAATAAATCTAATGTTGAATAGTAAATGAAAAAAAAAAAAACTTTACCCCAGAACCCCAACCTATTGTGGCATGGAGTAGGTTGGGGTTCAGCCATTGATAGGAACTGGACTTCCTGCTGACAAAAGAATGATCCATCAGTAAACCTATAGCCTGACCTATTGTGTTTCTAACATTTGCTGGTCTTTACATCAGTTGATTATATGCCTTAATTTCCACATAATACTTCTTAAAAAGATACTGGTGTCTATAGCAAAAATACAATATATCCATCTAATCAGAACAAGAGAGGTTCTGTAGCTAGAAGCAGGGCTGGATTGAGACACACATTTGGCCCTGGACTTTATGTAGACCGGCCCACTTTAATTTTGCAAATACGCCCAAAAACACACACAAACATATATAAAAACATTCCACTGAAAGTATAAACTGCTTTTTTTTTACTTTTTTTTTTAGAGAAAAAGATGCATTCCAACATTACAGACGCCTTTAAAATGACATGTGTAAGTTGTATAAAATGTATTGGGCATAGGACAGAACATATATCTGTCCTACAAGTTTTACAGCATTTATTTTTCTGAATGAAAATATGTTAACTGAAAATATGCTCTAACTCCGTCCTCACTCAACTCTTTTATTATAAAGGCATCCATCTACACAAGTCCCCTATGCTTGAAAAAGGAGCGCACCTAGTTACCTACGGCGCATGCTCCGAAACGTCGCCTCTCTGTCGCTGCCCGTGACGTAATCGCGCTTCCATGCTGTTTGTGTCTGTGTCTCAAGCCTCATTCTTGGTGTACACATCGCCCGGACTTCCTGGTTTTCCAGCTGACGAAGATCCAGAGGATGGCGTAACATCACAGCCTACATCTGCAGAGGATGATCGCCACCTATGGGCCAGCAAGGACTTGTATGCCAAATTCTCCCATTTTAAATGTAAGTGGATAATGCACCTATTGTAAAATTAAAATTACATTGTTCCTGACCTGGTGGCGCCTTCTTTCTTTTGTTTTTCTTTCATTATTTCACTTATTCTCCTCTGTATTTTTCTCCACCTTCCTTCTCACATCACTGCGTGAAGTGGAAGGGCTAACGTAATGCATGAACATTGCTATAGCCTCATTGGCTGGAATTTCATAAACTGGAATTGCTGCACAGCCATTGGCTGCCTTTCAGCAATGCAGCGGCACTGAGGCTGAGCCGGGTTGCACACTATGAAGTGAGGTGATGGGCAGTCCAGATAACAGGTCTCTCCTATACCTGCTGGCAGGACAAATCCATCAATCTAGAGCCCCTCAGTCTGTGCCCATCAATGCTGACTCTGAGCCCCTCAGTCTGTGCCCAATGCAGCCTCACCAGTGCCTGGTTCACACAGTGGGTATCTCCTGCTGTGTCATGGAGCTTATGTCTGAATTCTTCTGTGGCGCTGTAGCAGGGTCCCGCCTCCTACACCAGCTAGACAGAACTTCCGTGTATCACAGGAGGAGCCGTGTAGGAGGAGGGACTCTGTTACAGTGCCACCGAAGAATTCAAATGCAAGCTCTGTGACATGTCTGTGTCATACACAAGAGAAGGAGGAGGGAGTGGACTCAGGGAGGACTCTGCAATCTGCACTTGGATCGACTGCGGATACTGCAAGGACCACTTACGGACACCAGTGTCCGTGTACGGACACCTTGCCGATCCCTGGTGGTGCTCAAATTAATGGCTGCATGAGCCGTGCAGCCATTACTTTGACAGGCTATCACTAAAACCGGTCCACTGAGCCATCGGCCCACTGGGAAACTCCTGATATTCTAGATGGCCAGTACATTGCTGTAGAAGTATGAACACTGTGAACAGGAAGAAAACCCAAAGGAAGACAACATGCAAGTGTGAGGAAATGAAAACTGCAAGCCCTGCAGTAAGGCACCATAAAAAACTGAGGGCAAAATAAATCATGTGTCTCCTAATTAAATAAGGTACTTCTCTGTACTCTTCCAAATGAACAATTATGACCTGGAGATAATACATTTTGTTAATGATCAGATACATAAAACAGTTGAAAACAAGAAAACCTTTCATATGCCAATAGTCACACAACCCAAGGTCTTCATAGACTTTCTCCACTAATTATCTTGCAGGCGTCTGTTTTTTGGATTCTTAACATCTGTGTCTTTCCTTACAGAAAGGTAGTCTGGTTATTTTAAAATGCTGCCAGAATAGACACTGAGATGCCAGGCCTGTTCCCAGCATTCCCTGCAGAACTGAAAAAAACATGTAGCATTAGCTGTCACTTACATTGTTATGTATTCTTAGTATATACAGTATTTAGTTGGGGTTGTATTTAGATTGCAAGCATTTTTGCATCAATAGGTTCAGCACAATTTTACATTTATTTCACAAAAAAGAAAATAGAATTACCCTGACATCGGTATGTAGGGTCATGCTGAACTGCCCATATTTTGAAGTTGAAGAATACAAAAGCAAGGAATGTTTGGTCAAGGAATGGGTCATGTGATCTTTAATCAGAAAAACCTTCAAATTAATCAGAAAAATGTTAAATACGAATCAATAGTGATGGGCGAATCTGCCTGGGGTTGGTTCACTGCGGGTTCGGTGAATCCCAGTCTATGGGAGGGAGTTCTGCTATTAAATTCTGGCAATTTTTGGGGTTAATAGGGAAATCATTGTCATAAAGAGAATGGGGAGTTGAACACTGCTATGTAGGACATATAACAAACCACAAAGATTGTTTTTAAAATACCACACAGGGAGAAGGTCCTTTTAGAGTGGTTTTCTAGAGCAACATGGAAAAAGCACCAGTTATGTTTGGGAGATGCCTTCAAGTTGTATGTGATGTTTCAGAGTAGTATGATTTTCACAGACAGCATCAGCGACATTGCTTATTTTGAATTTATGAATATTTTTTACTGTACATTTAGCTTGGTGTGAATACAGTAGCAGCACCCCAGTTTGATTCATTTCAACTATAAAAAGAAAGGCTTCTTTAAGGTACCGTAGTTTCGGTTGCATCATCTGTTTTTTTTTTTTACCAAGCTGTAATAGGTATAGATTGACAGGTGGAAGTAACCCCCACAACAAATTTAAGCTAAAGAAAAGTTTCCTAATAATAAGGCTTTCAGTTTTGTTCAAAATAGCCAGTGGGACAACAGTATAATAGTGTAGTTTGTGAACTTCCTTTTTCATTGTAACACAATGCATTGTTTAAAAAATGTATAAATTGTCAAAACAGAGTGCAAAAAAAGCATTTTAAAACCATATACCCAATTATTCCAAAATGTTCTAAATCAGGCAGGTACTTATTATTGGCCTGCTGCTGCAGAGGCAGCCTTTGCAGCATGACCAGCGTTGAATTCCATATTGTAGGGGTGTCACCGATGAGGCTTTTGGCAGATGAATGGTGTTGGTTCTGCATTTCTGCTAGGTGAGCCATAGCTGGGTATGACCACCTAAAGTGAACACAAACCCTTCCACCTGATGCCCCCTGTCTGCCGTGGTCTGAGCCCTCCTCTTTCTCTATTATCATGTTGTTATCTTACTCATTCTTAGTATCTTAAAGGAGGAGTGTTTGTATGACCAAGATAATCCTCCTACAGCAACTCAGTGATAAGTCTTTAAATGATTTGGCTGACTCCTCATATCCAATTTATGGGCTATGGCAAGTATAGCAGATGTGAAGTCATAATAGGGGGCGCTGTGGTCGGATGGATGCCGCGGTATGTCCAGCTCGTGCTGGGAATCGGCGTGTGTTCTACCGCGAAACCGGAAGCTGGGACCCTGGAAGTGACGTGACCAGAAGGTGCCTCGACATACGTTTCATATCGCTACGTCATCAGAAAGTGTTCCATGTATATTTAAACTGCTTGACTACCATATACTGTAAATATTCTGTGGCAAGGCGGCTCTCCTGCACATATGCCACCAGCGAACTGCTCCCGCTGTGATTAGATACAGTGGGAGCTGATTGGCGGGTACAGCAGACTCGATGTATGCCGGCACCCGCCGATGCTTCTGTACACTCTCAATGTCATCGAGGAAGATCGCCGTTCTGTCACTACAGAAGACATGGATCCTGTGTTTCTGCTAATCAGGGGCACCGATCCTGTGTTTTGCTAATCAGGGGCACCGATCCTGTGTTTCTGCTATTCAGGGGCACCGATCCATGCCTTCTTGTAGTACAAGCACCTCTACCAAAGCACTGGTCAGGCACACATTTAACCCTTTGATCACCCCTAATGTTAATCTCTTCCCTGCCAGTGTCATTAGTACAGTGACAGTGCATATTTTTTTAGCACTGATCACTATATTAATGTCACTGGTCCTCAAAGTGTCAAAAGTGTCAGTTAGTGTCAGAATGTCTGCCGCAATATCACAGTCCCACTATAAGTTGCTGATCGCCACCATTACTAGTAAAGAAAATTAAACATATGTATAAATATCAATATAAATACAGTTTGTAGACACTATGAGCTAGATTCAGCATAGGTTTACGTTGGCGTATCTATAGATACGCCGCGTAAGTAGAAAGATGCGCCATCGTATCTAGGCGTGCCTTTCTGGTAGCTAGATTCGCCTGAATTATTGCTTCCTCCGACCGACGTAAGTGTTAGTACGCCCTCGTATCTAGGGTGCATATTTACGCTGGCCGCTAGGGGCGCTTCCGTAGATTTAAGCGTAGAATATGTAAATGACCTAGATACGCAGATTCACGAATGTACTTGCGCCCGCTACGCCGTTTACGTAAGGCTTACGTCCGGCATAACATTACCCCTGCTATATGAGGCGCAGCCAATGTTAAAGTATGGACGTCGGAACAGCCGTCGAATTTTACGTTGTTTACGTAAGTGGTACGTGAATGGGGCTGTGCGTAGGTTACGTTCACGTCGAAAGCATTGAGCCAACGTATCTTAGGGAGTATATGCGATGTGACTCTGAGCATGCACGCACGTGCGCCGGTCGTTCGTGAAAAAATGTACATGGGGTCATGGCTACTTTGTATACAACACGCCCACTACCTTACACATTTAAATTAGGTGGACTTACGCCTGCCTATTTACCCTACGCCGGTGCAACGTACGGCGCCAGATCTTGCTGAATACCGTTCTGGGCTCCCAGATTTACGCGGGCGTAGCGCATATGAGATGTGCTACGCTGGACAAAAGGTACGCCGAGCTACGTGAATCTAGCTCTATAATTTATGCATAAACCAAACCATATATGCTTATTTTGTTACCAAAAATATGTAGCAAAATACATATTGGCCTAAACTGATAAAGAAATTGGATTTTTTTTTTACAAATATTGGATATGTTTTATAACAGAAAATAAAAAATATTGACAGTCTTTTAATAAAATAAAACTCTCAGGCCCCGTACACACGAGAGGATTTATCCGCAGATACGGTCCAGCGGACCGTTTCCACGGATAAATCCTCTCAAAGATTTCCGCTGATTTCGATGGGATGGAGTGTACACACCATCGCATTGAAATCCGCGCGGAAATCCTCTGCCGATGACGTGTCGCGCCGTCGCCGCGATTATGACGCGGCGACGGGCGCGACGCTGTCATATAAGGAATTCCACGCATGCGTCAATTCATTACGACGCGTGCGGGGAATCCCTTTGGACGAATGGATCCGGTAAGTCTGTACAGACGAGCGGATCCATCCGTTGGAATGGATTCCAGCAGATGGATTTGTTGTGCAGCACAGCAAATATCCGATCTGCTGGAATCCATCCCAGAGGAGATTTCTCCGCGGAAACAGATCCGCTGGCGTGTACACACCATAGGATCTATCCGCAGAAACCCATTTGCTGGGATTTATCTGCGGATGGATTCTATCGTGTGTACGGGGCCTCAGAGGAGATCAAATACCATCAAAAGAAAGCTCTATTTGTGTGAAAAAAGGACATACATTTTGTTTAGGTACAGCGTTGCACAGTTAATGTAACGCAGTGCCGTATCGCAAAAAATGGCATGGTCATGAAGGGGGTAAACCTTCTGGAGCTGAAGTGGTTAAAAAAGGCTAGCCATGAATGAAAGTACTATTAAAAAGAGATATAATTCTTGTTTAAAACTATAGCTCCAACTGTGGGCTAATAACCTTGAATGTCAACACCAGGTTTACTCAAAGGGCCAGCATGTCAATCAGTAAAATGTTATTCTAACCATTGAATGATTTTGACCCATCTGCTCACTCTTGAGATTTACAAGCACTTGGGGAGACACTTGAAAGCTACAAAAGTCGTATGGTTCATCATTACAAAATAAAGAGAAAAGAACAGCTAAAAAGATACACTCTTTGGCAGTGTCAAAAACATCACTGACAATGCTGAAGTGTAAGCCAGATGCTGTAACATCAGTCATTCATAATCTAAACATCACAAAGAAAACATTTGATACTAGAAGTCAGAACAAATTCTGCACTAATTTACTTCCTTCATTAGTGCTTAGCTCTCACTTAAGCCTAAAGGGGAACAATGACTGGATTCAGATTTTTCCTGCAGCAGCTGAAATTAAACTTAGATGTGGCTTTCTCTTACCGCTCATTTGTACCGCTTTTAATCAGACTTCCTTATTGGATAATAGCCAAGTTAGTTTTTACATGTCTTTAACTTGAGGTTAAAGTTTCATGTTTTATGACTGCTGATAACCAAATGAACTGTGCAATTCAACAATGGACAACTTGCTGCTATTATTTGACATTGTCCAGCATACTTCTTGGAGGTAGAAGACAGAAAGTGCTCTATTTAGCTGTTTATTTGGTAACGTGACCTTGTTTCCTCCTGCTGCATGGGTGGCACTTTCGCAGGATAAGTGGGATTACTTTTCTATAGAATTAGACTAACAGGACCCAGAGTAGAGAAATCCTGCCACTATTAACTATACATTTCTGTAGAGGTTTCCTCTGCACCCCAGGCTATGCAGCATTTAAGAAATTAATTAAAAAAAATATGTATAGAAAGTGTCTATATTTATTTAAATATACATCCATAAGGTCTGGTACCTAGAAAGAAATCAGACATCAGAACATAAGTTGCACTGATACTTGTCTGCATCTGTACATCTTATTTTTGTCAATATAAAGCGACTCAAGATTACATACACAAATTGAGTGCTTATCGATGGTCATACACAAAAGAGTCTTACTATCAATTTCTAAACAATCAGGCTTAAGGGAACAGGGTTCCTTAATACAGTAGGCTGTGGCACAGGCCTGCTAGGGGTAGAATACAGCTACACGCCATACTGCAGGGGATGCAGTCAAGGTAGGAGTCTCTCCTGCCTCTACAATAGCATTGTGCAAGTCTGAAAAGAATTAGCCTGACACATCTCACCTTGCTGCACAGTTCTTCTCACACCTTATCCTGCTCCTCCACTCTGCCCTGGTACCACTCATCCCCATTCAGACTCTCAAGTGACTGGGAGTTAGAGGTTGGGAAATGGCTAGGGAAAAATGGTGGTAGTGAGTAGTGTTGATCGCTGGTCCCCATCATATGACTGTACTGAGGGCCCTTGTAGTGCTTTGCACTATGGGTCCCCATATCTCATCATTTTATGGGTTCCCATACCCTCTAACTATACGGTGAGGCCCTTGTACTGTTTTGGACTATGAATCCCTAAATCATCCGACTCCACTGTGGGGCTTCTGTACTGATTTGTACTACGGGTCCTCATATTATCGGTCTCCATTTCACCTGACAATACAGTGAGGCCCCTGTACTGCTTTGCACCTTGGATCCCCAAATTATTGATATACTATGAATTTCCTCATCATCTGATTGTATTGTGGGATTCATGTTTGCCATCTTTCCTATATGGCTACTCTTGTCTGCATTATGGGGCACCTGTATTGCTGTCAGAACAACATGTTTCCTTTCACCTTGCACCTTCTTCTCTTAACATGTGTCTAAATCACTAGCACCCCCATATTTCAATGCTTTCCCTCTACAGATCACCCTCTTTTGCAATATTGTCCCCTCTCCTGTCATCCCCATCATTCCCTTCCAACTGTACCCAATTATTTCCTACGATTCTGCAACCTTTCTCTCAGCCCACTATCCTCTTAGCCTGTCCCCCATCACCCTGCACTGTCTCAAACTGAAGATGTTTATAAGAGTGGGTAAGTGACTGACACCTTTAATGCAATGCGTGGGTTAGGTTGCAGTTAAAATTGGAATTCTAGTTAACCCATTCTGTATCTATATTTTTATCTGTTTGAATACAAATCTTGAAATATATATTTTTTTTGGTTATTTATAGTGCTTCATTAATAAGGTGGGGTGGATCATTGTCTTAGGTGCCAGTGGACCTTGTAGTGGCACTGGAAGCAGGAAACAGGAAATCTGGATAACAATGTAACTGCATAAGGAGGGTGTGAGGTAATACACATTTAAAGTGATCATGTCGAGTTACATAGTTCAAAAGCATAGGAAGTGAAATGAGATGTAATTTTCAGTGTACATAGATACCAAAGGAAGTATTTCTGGCCCTGTTTTGAGGAAGTTGTTAGTGTGGCTTGGGGTAATCTTCAAGAGAATGTATGGTTAAGTAGAGAAAGGGGAGGATGAGAGTAAGTAAGGAAAGAAAGGGAAAGATGCAGACAGATAAATAGGATAGACAAATGTAAAGCCCATATGTAATCATCCAAAGATAAAAGTCTGGGACAGCTGCACTCATATGCCTTTATTGAAGAAAATGCACTGGACACATTACATCACGGGGAGAAAAGCAAGAGATATCTCTTGCTTTTCTTGCTCAGTGATGTAATGTGTCCAGTGCATTTTCTTCAATTATTATTATTGTTATACAGGATTTATATAGCACCAACAGTTTACGCAGTGCTTTACAACTTGTGGGTAGACAGTACAAATACCATATAGCAAAAATAAAAGGACGAAAGCTGGACAGCCGCACTCCAAAATTTCTTAAAAAAGAGATGTCTTTTATTTTCAACTGTGCGTACAGTCACTGCAAACCCACAACAAACAGTATGTCCAACGCGTTTCGCACTGGCAGTCAGTGCTAAGCCATGACTAAGCACTGACTGCCAGTGCGAAACGCGTTGGCCATACTGTTTGTTGTGGGTTTGCAGTGACTATATGCACAGTTGAAAATAAAAGACATCTCTTTTTTAAGAAATTTTGGAGTGCGGCTGTCCAGCTTTCGTCCTTTTATTTTTGCTATCATCAGCATTGCCAGCACCCTGGTGGTTCAACAGCCCTTGATTGTCTACGAGGCTCACCTGGAGCGGTGAGAATTTTGTCTGTACAAATACCATATACTTTAATACGGTAGGAATCAGAGGGCCCTGCTCCTTAGAGTTTACAATCTAAGATAAAAGCACATGAGGAGTGCAGTTGTCCCAGCCTTTTCTATTTGGATGATTAACAGCTGATGAGTTGAGTGGGCACCCTCAGATTGGATTAACAGAGCAGTAGACAGAGAACATGGGAAATTCACCTGGAGCGGTATGTGTTTTGTTAGTTTAAAACCCATCTAATGTAGGCTTTATTCAGGAGGCTAAAAGATCCTAGAGCAGAGCAAATCTCAGAAGATGACTTAGGTACTCCATGTGGCTAGGTAAATTGAGTATCTGTCATAGAGGGATGCCGAGGCATAGGATTATGGTCCATACTGCTCATAAGAAAAAACTGTGGAGACTTTCTATGGCTTTGGAAATAGGTCCTGGAATTATGGAGAAATCTCTAGGAAAATGTCAGAGCTCAAGTTAAGATAAAAATAATAATGATTCATCATATATATGCTGTAGAGACTCTATGGTTGAAGATCTTAATACAAAGTGCTGCAGTGCAGGCGGCCCAAAGGAGTATGGCCTGTCCCAGAGGACCTGGGAGCCTTTCACACAGAAAAGAGCACCAATAATGGTCTAATTGAAAAAAAGGGAATCCAATCAGAAAAGATGTCTTGCCAGAATTGTTAATAACAAGGTAATAGATAACAACAACAAGCATGCATACCAAAATCTTGGCTGGATCACGGGGACTCGAAAATCCCAGTAAAGTAATTCTTTATAAGATTTTTGAGAATCTGTAGAGAAGTATACATGGGTAAATGGATATCTAGCTAATCCATGCATCTAAATACACAGTTCGTAATTTTAAAAGATGGGGAAGTGAGCCCCTATATGCTGCATCTTATGCCGTAAGTAGTTTGCATCAATACGTACACACATACTGTAAGCGTATGCTGTGTGCAAACGTTTTTGAGAGATATGTCTAAAACCAAGAAAAAGGGGGAAACAAATATATGTATATTGATGAGTTTTCAATGCTTTATTCCAAGGCCCAACATGGCCAACATCAACATGGCACACAATAGAGAAAGGTTGATGAGCATAGAGGAACTTTGGTATCAGGCCTTGGATATAGAAACAGAGCAAGTGTAACTCAGTTCGTCGCTAACTCCAATCAGGGTGGGTAAAGTGCCCCCGGACAGGTGGCTATCACAGGCCTGGCAGCCGGATGGGGCCAATTAAAGATCACTGGGAGGAACAGACCTCTACTACCGGCCTGACTCAGAGCCTCTGATACAGGCTTTGTCAATTTGAGGTATGTGAGATCAGGATGAGTGAATACTCCCAGTAAATTCAGATTTGTGTCACCAACTGACAGCTTAAGCATACCTGTCATGCAGT
Source organism: Rana temporaria (assembly GCF_905171775.1). NCBI lineage: Eukaryota > Metazoa > Chordata > Amphibia > Anura > Ranidae > Rana > Rana temporaria. The sequence goes on along the minus strand of NC_053496.1, from coordinate 104,930,582 downwards.
GTGGTGACCGGATCCCCGATGGTTCGTTCAGGCCTCCCGGGCAACCTCTAGTTCTAGGTTCCCCCCGAGCCTATCCCCCATCGCACAGCTCCCAGCTTAGGATCCTCTCAGCAGAAGGTTGGGACCCAGCCAGTCGCTGGGGCCCCTCTCAATGTTAGGTTGAGGCTCCGCATGGTGAGCAACCTCATTGAAGCAGGCCACGGTGGCGGGGCCCATGGATGCGCGTACCCTGAAGGTGAATACTGCACCTGGAACTCGGGCCCCGCACAGAACAGAGACCAATGGCAGTTGCCACAGATATATCCCCCCCAGCATGCCCAACGAGGGCAGAACTCCTCTGGTTGGCTGCTGGGGAAAGTGGGTCTGTCAGAACCCCTCTAGCGCCAACTGCCGCCCAGGGGTGATAACGCACCCCTGGAGCGCAGACTGACCTACAGGACAAATTCTGAAATTGGCAACAACCCAAATTTCCACAAATTGTAAATGGGAGTAAACTAACCCTCCCATTCCCCATTAACTTTGGCAAGGCGCCCATACTGAAAGTAAGACTAGTATAGGAAGAGATGTCTAGACTAGTATAGGAAGAGATGTCTTACCTTCCAAAAGGCTAAAAATTGGTGCTGTATAAATGGGATGTGAAGGAGATGTACGATTACATTAATACGTGTTAATATGAGCAAAAGGTGACCCCCTACAATAAAATAAAGGTTGAGAGATCCATGAGGCCTTCCATAGAAAAGTTAAGGTACATGAGTCAGGTATAATAGCAAAAAACTGCGTCTGACTTCACCGGGCCCGGACCCAGAGTGCGCATGCGTCAGATCGGCGCATGCGCAATGCCAAAAAACGTCTCTCACACACTGCAGATGGAGTCTGCAAGTGTGGAGCCATACATGCAGTGAGACAGGAAACACGTGTTCCCGCCCCCTCCAGGGCCACAAACACGCTGGGAAAAGCCTGGCTGCCCCACAGAACACGTCATGATGGATAAGGGCAGGCCTCTGGACAGATGTCAGCCAATGAAGGCCCCCTAGTGGATCAAGATGGAACTGCGCTCCATTTGCGCTCCAATAGATCCTAAAGAGGAGGAAATCCACACTCACATAAGGTCTCCACAGCAGACAATAATAATTAAACCATCAATCAAAACAGCAGTAACATACATCAAATTGAGTACATGAAATACATATCATAAATAACTGCTCAATAGTGTCTATATAGTTACTAGCTTATATCTAGATTCTCCACATCATTAATGAAACAAAATAAAATAAGAGGAAAGATAGAAAAGTGAGAAACAGAGACAGACATAGGAAAAAGTAAAGAAATAGAACCACCGAGGATTACAGCTTGCATAGAACAGCCGAAAGATTCCTTAAATATTATAAGAAAGGTTTATATGGGTTGACCTCATTGAGACCAGGGGGAGTCATAGCATTAAGACACTCTATCCAGAGAGTCTCACGTTGGAGGATACGTTTATCCCAATTACCCCCCCTGGGGTTCACTGGAACAACTTCAAGGACAAAAAACAATATCATATCAGTCTCATACTTGTGATATAAGCCAATATGTCTTGTGAGGGGAGTGATAATCTTGCCTCCGTCTGAGTAATAGACATGATCACCAATTCTCTGCCCAAATTTGCGTTTAGTTACTGATGTAGAATGCTCCACACTGGCAGTACATAATATAAATGACTCCCTGTGTGGAGCAATCCACAAAGGTTTTAGATTTGTGCTATTGGCCATTGGGTAGTTGAACGCTCGGGCCTTCCTTGACCCAGGGACATCGTGGACAATTTCCACAACAGTACGTGCCTTGTAATGTTGGCTTAGCCTCTTTGTGTGGCATGTAGTGACTAGCAGTAAGTTTTCTCTTAAAGTAGTGGCTCGTCTAAAGATCAATTGGCGTGTCTCTTACATATTTATAGACCGTATAGTCCTTATTAAGGAAATGCCAGTTTTTTGCAATCAACAAACTTAGTTGTGGTTCATTTGCAGAGAACTTGGTGACTAAGCCCACAGATTGGAGACTGTTTTTTGATGGAATGTTATAAAGTAAGGACCTCCTCATCTTTATCCAGGCCCTATTATAAGAGTGTCTCAAAAGTGTACATGAATATCCTCTTGCTAGCAACCTCTGGTGTAATGTGTCTGCCTGTTTTTTTAAATCTATCTCAGAAGTGCAATTCCTCTGCAAGCGGAGGTACTAGGCATAGGGAAATCTCCATATACACTTATTTATCTGAATGTCAACTGAAGCAGAAATTGCTGTTAATGTTGAACATATGTTCTGTTTCTGCATATGTGGTGTGACCGACAGCCCCTGTAAGTAATAGATGGAGTGTATCTGCCACACAGGATCTTGAGGTTCTTAAGATAAATGAGTGACAGTGAGAGGTCTGTAGGCAGTAAGGTGTTAAGCACTGGCCACAACTTGCTCCCCCACCTGCGGTATCATTTTGACTTACCTAAGTGTAATCAGTGGTGGTTCTGAGAGAGGAGATTCAGTCTGTGAGGGAACATGCCTGCAGGATTGAAGCAGACTCAGTCAGGTCTATCTGTTAGCCAGGAGTCTTATATTAATTTAATGGACTTTTATTTTAGAACTATGTTTTTCCACCCCTGCGAGGGAAGCCTTTCTGTTTTCTTTATTTGCTGACCAAATAAACATGGGCAGGAAGTCCTTAACCTTGCATATGGCTGGATTATTTGTCTGAAAACATTTCACTTGGAGCTAATCGCCCACAGTTGGTAGAAGGGTTAAAAGCAGATACTTTTTTTGTTTAGGAAAGGTAACCTATAAAGTATTGGTAACAAAACTGAGAATGGCATGACAGGTTTAACCAGGTAAGGCCCTTGGTTGTACAAGTTATGCCCTAAAAATCGTCTTTAGGAATGAGCTTAGTATTTGGTACAAACTGGGGTCTCCCAATTTTCTAAACAAAGAGCCAGTTTACTGTCCTTCAAATTTAGCCTGTAGCCACTGGGAGTTAAAAAGGTCCCAACGTCAGTGGAATCATAGAAAGCCCTATTTTTGGTGTCAGTGGGAGGAATAATTCCCCATCGCTGGTGTCATTAGAAGGAACTGTGCCTCATCTTTGGTGTCATTGGGAGAAATTGTGCCCCATCATTGGTGTCTTTGGGAGGCAATGTGCCCCATTGTTGGAGTCATTGGGACGAATTCTGCCCCTTCATTGATGTCAGTAGGGGGAATTATGCCTGATTGTTGTTATTAGTGGATGAAAATAATGCCTCCAAGGGCCAGATAAAAGCAATATGGCTCCCGGCCGCAGTTTGGAGACTACTGGTTCAGACCAAACACTGGCTGTCCAGATGTTCATCTGAAAGCCAAATGTTTAGGGTGTTTGAAATGGACAAACATGATAGTTTCGGGCTGTCACTGGTTGCCAAGGAAGCACCTGCTGTGTCCTTACCAACTGCTGATGTCACCCTGCCCTTTTATTTACATGAGCTGGGAATCCCTGGCCATGTAAGCAAATGGGCAAGGAATGGAGCAAGTTACATCATTGTCTAAATATGGCCACATGATGGTCAATGGTTGTTAAGGAAGTTGACATCACTGACATCACCTGACCCATTCACTTACATGGCCAAGTGGCCAGTGACAGGGTATGGAGCCTTACATTATTGACTAAATTTGACCACATGGCTATATTTGGGCAATTATGTCACCACTAACCCCGCCCCTTGCTTTATATAGGTTGGGGAGCTATAATTTGGCTAGTGTTACCATCGGGATTGGTCATGTGTGGTGGGTCATCTTTTTTTTCCAACAAGTTAACAATGTAAGGCAAGGATTGTGATAGATGATGAATTAACAAATAAGGGACTTTTTGGGGGATTTTAAAAAAAATCTGAAAAGATTTGTTAAACATATCTTTATTTCTAGATGCCAAGATGCCATTTTGTTTTGTGGATGAGTATGGGGTAATATGTACCCCAACTCATTCACAAGGGGGAGAGGCTGATATCTGGGGCATTTTTATTTGCCAGCACACCACAGATCTTCAGAAGTTTTTTATTTAAAAACAATCACATCACAAACAGAAGAGTGCAACATTTCGGAGCAGCACACATGGTCTGGTATAGATTTTCTGGGGGACCTCACAATTTATTTATTTTTGCAAGAGGTACCCCCTAAAATAGCAAACACAAAATAATATAGCATATACAACTGGTACACAATTTTATGTTAAGAAAAATCACTTTTGATACTTTTAGTTCTTTTTTTTTTTTATATGTAGCCACTATAATTATCTGGAAAATTCAATGCAATATGGCAACTTGGCAACTTGAGGACATTCTTTACATCGTTGGTGTACGGAACACCCACATAATCAGTCTGCAAAGAACATGCACAGGAGTAAAAGCTTCATCCCTCCCAAAGCTCTTTGAAGCCTCTGGACTCCAGAGCCAGTACAGGAAGTCCCCGAGTTACGAACATCCAACTTGCAAACGACTCCTACTTACGAACGGGAGGCTGCGCCGCCACTTTTCAGCTATGGGCGCATTCGACGGAACCTTTTCAACAGTGGGCACATTCGATGGGACCTTTTCGACAGTGGGCACATTTGACTGAACCTTTTCGACGACGGGAACATTCGACGGAACATCAGAAAACAACGTATCTGCCGTTCTGCGCATGATGTTCCGAACATATTCGACTTGAGAACAAACCTACAGTCCCTAACGTTCGTAACTCGGGGGCTGCCCGTACTGGGAATACTCAGAGAAAACTGAAAACCTAGTTGTTTCTGTTCAGAAACAATACTCTGGGGCCCCTTACACTACATACATGAGAATCTTGTGTTGTCTTCAGTCTTCAGAGCCTCACACTGTTCAACCTTAATTTTTAAATAACCTTACCATGCTTTGTACCAGAAATGTTGTTTTAATATCATTATAAATGGTAACATTTATAGTATAACATTTTACCACAGAAAACAACCAACAATTAAACAAAAAAATAAATGTTTTTTTTCTTTTTTTTTTTTGTCTGTAGATGACACAACTAATCAACTAATGTTTTAATGCTTACAAGCCAATATTACAAAAAATATATGTATTACAGTATTATAGGTAACGACTAGGTCTGGAAATGTAAAAATGACTCTCGTTCATGAGGGGTGTGACGATGCAGGCACTGAAAAGGACATTTCTGGCATGTGGCATTGTACCAAGAAAACTTTACCAAAGATTATAGGTATGGTAAAAGCAGAAAAGCACTGCAGTCAAAAGTCTTTATCCACACAAGGTCTTGAAATAGAAGTATCAGAAAACTCCCTTATGGCAAGTATTTACTAAATGTCATGGGCTTGTCAGCTAAGACAGTTTTATCAGGTACATAGTAATTTCTCCATTTCCTAGCCTTGGTTGAGGAGATATATTCACCACAAACCATTCCTCATATCCCTTACCACAAAACATAAATATAAATGAATACCACATACAGTACGTCTTTATCCATCAGGTGGCTTACCCTTTGAAAAAAAAAAAAACAAGATGAAAGGGAGGCCCGGAATAAAAGCCAAAAATAAATGATGGAGGGCTAGGCATGACAGGGAAGAGAGGAGACAGGAAGGTAAGGGTTAACAGCTGGGGAAGCTGGAAGAAGGGAGGAGGCAGGAGTTTGGAGGGAAGAGGGGAGGAGCCCTTTATATAGTGGAGGGGGCAGGAACGGAGGAGCACATTTTACAAGCTGAGTGCAGTGAGAGGAAGTTTTTCCCACCCACCCTCCCTGTGTTTATGTTATGCAGTGAGTGAGTGAGTGAGTGAAAAACTTATATAGCGCAACACATGCAAACTGAATCGCCTCTGCAGTGCGGTTTGTGTGTTTTTGTCGTTGTTTTTTCTTCTATTGCAGGACACATGGACCTGGTCGTCATAGCAGCTGTGGAATGGGGGTGTCTTTGGTCATTGACGGTGGCAAAACAGAGGTGATGGAATTGGTGGGGGGCTCATCGGTGGTATGGGCCCCTATGGTGTATTTTCAGTGGAACGGTGTCCGCGGGAATACGGTAATGGTTACACTGCAGGAAGGGGTTGTTTCCGAGCTGGTTACGGCTGGAGGCCTGCTATGAGAAATTATGGCCCCGCAGTGTAAGGTAAAAGTGGAAAAAGTTTGGGGTGCTGTCAGAGACCAACAGACTGGGTGATATATAAAACGGTTGTTAAAATGGTTTAGAGGTTAATGGAAATGTTATTTTATTAAAAGTATTTAATATTTGGAGTTATTTATTTATTTGTTAATAAAGAAGGCTGTTATGGCCAGTTATACTCCAACTCTGGTGTGGTCTATTAATATTTAATAAAGGGAAAGGTATCGAGGTGGTTAAGGTATGGGACTTGGTGGTAAGGGTTGGTATGTATAGTTGGGGGATTTTCTCACTGGTCATGTTTTGAAGGTATTGTGAAACACGAGTGATGGGTTTGTAGAAGGTCAGCCAAAGGATATTAGACATCTTTCTATAATTATAAGTTAGATACAAGCAAACAGTAAACAGGATGACTATTGAGAATCACTGTTGGCCTGTGTGAAATTAATAGGATGAAATTCATTTTTACATATGACATTTAATGTAAGATTCTAACTTTTGGAAACAGCACAAGGCAAATAAAAAAAAACAGAATCTTTCTTTAACAGAAGCTCAGGTCTCTCTATTTACTGCTGGTGGAAACCTAGTTTTTCTTGGCACACTACAAGTTAATGTAAAAGCCAGTTCAGAAGCAAATGGAGTGTAGTCAGGTTTAATTAATGTCAGACAACCTGAAATGATGCTTAAGACCACAAAAGAAGAGACAAAGTTCCTCTTTGGTAGTTGGCCAAATCAAACATGATCACAGGGACAAAGAAAGCATTAAGACTTTTAATGCAGGGACAGTTTTACCGGCAATTATTTTATTTACACAGTATGTTATTTGTAGTGTCTTTGATCACCCCTGGCAAAACAATGATTTACTTTACATCTGACAATACGCTAGACTGTTTATCTGAAACTAAGAGTACAGTACAGACTCTTAAAACTAACTACATCATCATCAAAATTTGGAAAAAGACCTTAGTTTTTGGCAGGATTACAGCATTGAAAACATATGTAGCAAGATACAAAAATAGAATACATACAATGGATGAGTAAAATTAAGTTTTAACCTTGCCTGTTAAATTAGGGTGGTTATTAGGAGTGCAAAGGGTTAGGGAAGTTTTACAAACCTGGACTTTTTCGTAGGCCAAAAAAATTGCTCCTCGTTATCAATATGATATTATGTTTTAACAGGATACTACCTTCTTTATGAAAAGTATTTCTTTCTAGGTGCACATCTAAAGAAATACATTGGCAGCTGTAATTGACCTGGCTTTGCTCTTCAGCAAAGTGAGCGCTGACATGAACTAAGCCATTGCCTAAGGGGACGCGCTACAGGTGAGTCTCTTAAACAATAGAATTGGTTTAGGTAGAATAACCATAAAGTCTGCAGACAGAGGCAAAAATTCTAAAGTATCCATGCTAAAACTTGTTAACCAATCAGACTTCTGTTTACTATTAGTTACGACATATGCTACCACATCGTATATCACATTGTAGGTTAAAAGACCTGCTTGTGCTTCAGGAAATTCCCTTTACTTGCTCCTAAAAAAGAGGCTCTAATACTTTTTTTTAAGATATATGTTTGAATGAGATCGGTATGTATTATTGTGACATGAGGCAAAGTTTGCAGTACTCGCTGAGTCAGGCCTTGTACTGACGAGCAGACATGTCCAATGAAAACGGTCCGCGGACCGTTTTCATCGGACATGTCTGCTGGGAGGTTTTGGTCTGATGGTGTGTACACACTAAAATCAGACCAAAATCCCCGCGGACAGAGAACGCGGTGACGTAGACGACACAGACGTTCTCTGACACGGAAGGTCAATGCTTCCACGCATGCGCTAGGCCGGGAAACTGTCCGGTAGGCCCTACACACGGTCGGACATGTCCGCGGAAACTGGTCCGACGGACCAGTTTCAGCGGACATGTTCGGTCGTGTGTACAAGGCCTCATAATACACTGCATACTGTGATGAGTGAGTCACTGCATATAACAGAGAGGCATGCAGCACTGCAGTAGTAGAGAGCTGTGAGCATAGCTCCCAACTCTCCTTGATTTCAAGGGGCTATCCCTGATTTCAAACAAAGTCCCTCTGTCCCTCTTTCTTTTCAATTATTTTTATTTATTTTCGATATAAGAAAAATTTACAATAGTAGCATTGCAAAGTATAATAGACAAAATTGATATAACACAGGAATAAATTACATACCTGTCTTTCTATCAGTTGGAGGGACCATGCATCCTACTTCACAGTGTGGATGCCAAGGATCCCTGAAGAGGTTATGTACAGGTGGGGGTTATATATTTTATCAGAATAAAGTAAACATATTACTCGTCTATTGTAGGCAAGCCACTATATAGTGAACTCTGTCCCTCTTCCATCCTCATTTGTCCCTCATTTGTGTCTGATCTATATAGTTGTATAGAAAATTCACAATTTTTATATTTCAAAAAGTGTTTCCCAGTGCTAAACCTTTCATCCAATTTCTAAATTGCTGCATTTGTATATTGCTGCATTTCACATATAAAGTAAAAAACATACTTTAAAGTGGAACTTTACCCATAACAACTCTTATATAGCTAGGGCCAGTCTGAAGTGCTTGAAGTGAACTTAATTTTCAGACTAAAGTTCCACTTTATGGTCCTGCCTGTAAGTAGTATCGCTACCAAGGACAGCAATCTATCTCTAATGAAGATCGTGGGTCCCACATGTGGCGTATTCAGCCACATGCTCCCTACATTTTATCAAATTTATGTTGGCAGCCCATTTTGATTTTCAAGTTAGTTTCTCTTAACGCAGATTGGAGTTAACTTCCTTGTGCCATTGTTCCATTGTAGGAGGTGTGGGGGGGCAACCATTTAATAGCTATTAGTTTCTTCACTATGAAGAAGAGGCAACTAATAGACATGGTGAAGGACAGCGTATTCCTTTAAATTCTCTAACCAACCCAATACACATGTTAAAAGATTAGGGGAGATGCGTAAGTCAAATAACAAGCTAACTACCGGTACTTCTACCACCTCTTTCCAATATCTAAATAGTTTGTGGGAGAGCCAAAGATATGCATCAAATCCCCGGTATTCTTGGGACACCTAGGACATAAGGAGGACTCTTTGCACCCATACTTGTATAACCACTCTGTTGTCCTGAACGACCTGTGTATGAGATAAAGTTGTGACAAACATTTGGAGAGAGTGGGCACTGGTTGCAATCTATAGTGCCATTGTTACTCTGAAGTTGCACCCAAGTCCCTAACCCATTTGCCATTGCTTATGGGTTATTAGAATTTTTTTGTACAGGTATCTTGGAAATGAGGAGACCTAAATAAACATATAAAACATTGCCCATTTTAACCGTTTGAAGCACCATGTTCAGAAAAATCAACTTGAACAGATTATAACGTTTTAAAGGAATTTTCTCAAGATATATTAATGTACATTTTCTATCACAATGCTGTGAAATAAAAACTCTTCACGTGTTAATGTCATCTTAGCAGGATAACAATACTTGGGTAATGCAGGTAATTCAACTGCAATCTCCACTGGAATTAACTTCTGTGCTAGATTAATGTCTGTTTTTTACATATATGACATATTGCACTAGCAGTGTTTGTTAATATCCCACAATTAGGATTTCTGAACTTAGACTTGAAGCAGTTTTGCAAAATAATAAATTTGATTCCAGAACAATGACGTGTCACTGCATTCAGTGTGCTCTGCTGGGTACAATACTTAAGACAAAGTAGATGGTAATGAGTAATGAAAAAACAGTGGGCCAGATTCACAGAATAAGTACGCCAGAGTATCTGCTGATACTCCGGCGTACTTTCAAATTTGCCGCGTCGTATCTTTATTTTGAATTCACAAACAAAGATACGACGGCATTTGGCTAAGATCCGACAGGCGTACGGCTTCGTACGCCTTCGGATCTTAGGATGCAATACTTCGGCGCCCGCTGGGTGGAGATCGCATCGTTTTCCACGTCGGGTATGCTAATTAGCTGTTTACGGCAATCCACGAAGGTACGCGCGTTCGTCGCATTCTCTTACGTCGTCGCTAGTCAGCTTTTCCCGTCGCAAAGTTACGGCTGCTATTTAGGTGGTGTAAAAATAGACAGCCCATGTTAAAGTATGGCCGTCGTTCCCGCGTCGAATTTCAATTTTTTTTTTGCGTAAGTCGTCCGGGAATACGAAAGGACGTAACGCACGTCGCCGTTCAAAACATTACGTCGGGGCGACGTCATTTCGCGCAAAGCACGGCGGGAAATTTCAAAACGGAGCATGCGCAGTACGTTCGGCGCGGGAACGTGCCTAATTTAAATGGTCCCCGCCCCATTTGCATTTGCACCGAACGGCTTTATGCTACGCCGCCACAAGTTTACAGGCAAGTGCTTTGTGAATCAAGCACTTACGCTGAAAACTTGCGGCGGTGTAACGTAAATGGGATACGTTACGCCGCCGTAATTGTTCATGAATCTGGCCCTCTGTACCTGTGGTGACTTGGAGAGCTACACTCAAGTTAGCATTTATAATCACTAAGCTTTGTACAGTTTCCAAAAATGTTAATCTACTTTCAATTAAACATAGTGGTTCCCGATTATTAAAAGTAATGTATGTGTTTGTTAACTTTTATACTGAGGACTTTTTATGGCAAACATTTTATATACCGGTATTACGTGTTTTTGGTTTCATTGATGCAGCTTATAGGAAAAAAGAACAGATGCCTGATTTTTTTCTATATAAATCCATGCCATATGGTAAAGTTTTATTTTTATATGTATACCACATTTATGTAATACACTAAGAGAATCTGATTTGTCTTCATATACAGTAATATACTAAAATGTGGAACTCCTTGTCTTGAGTGCTTATGCTTAGGAAGAGAGTTTTAGAGATTTTCTTTTAGGCAATTTGGAGTACAATAGTATAACATCTATGGAACAGATGCAATTGCAGTATTGAATCAATGAGAGAGTAAGCTATCTGATATGGAATGGCTACTATACAGTATATTTAACATTGCATACTAAAAAGCTTGCAGTTGGATAAAAATTTCAGCCAAAGGAAGGCATTAGTGCTAGACTGGTGAAAATAATGAGATATCAAAATAGGTGTAAGAAGAGGAGGTAAAAGAAGGTAACCTAATATAGCATTGCAGGGTGCATATACAGTTTTAACACTTGCACATGTACTTGTCATAAAATGATAAAAAAAAAAAAGCAATATATTTTTTTCCAGGAATTATTTCCTTGCTGCACAGCTTTTAGCATAAGACATGTGTTTCAATAACTGTGTGGGTTTATAAGTCTAGAATGTTAAGCATTTTGGGCAATTATATTTCATAACTTCCAGGTCCAATCAGTGCAGGAAATGGTTTGCAATATAAATAACCTGACCAGGTTTGTAGGTGCAAATGGAGTGCAAGACACTTATGAAAATGTAATAACTGAGATGATGAAAAAAAAGAGTTAGTAAATTAAAACCTGTTGAGACCACATAAGCGATAACAAAAAGAGAGTACTATAAAACAAACAAAAAAAAATTATAAAGATGCATAGGAGGATGGAGATGGTGTAAGTGTGTAAGTGATTCGACTAGGGAATCTTGTAAAAAAAATGTATGAACACAACTGAAGCCTTATACCGCGTACACACGATCATTTTTCGGGTTGTAAAAAATGTAGTTTTTTAAAAATGTAATTTAAAATGATCGTGTGTGGGCTTCAGAGCATTTTTTCGACAACATTTTTTTTCTCGAACATGCTCTATTTTTTAACAACGTTTTATACTATGTAGTTATTCGGGTTGTAAAAATGATCATGTGTGCGCTTTAACGACGTGAAAAACCCGCACATGCTCAGAAGCATGTTATGAGACTGGAGCGCTCGTTCTGGTAAAACTACCGTTCGTAATGGAGTAAGCACATTCATCACGCTGTAACAGACAGAAAAGCGCGACTCGTCTTTTACAAACACAAAATCAGCAAAAGCAGCCCCAAGGGTGGCGTCATCCGCATTTAACTTCCCTTTTATAGTGCCGTCGTACGTGTTGTACGTCACCACGCTTTGCTAGAGCATTTTTTTTCACGATCGTATGTGGGCAACGTCGTTTTAATGATGAAGTTGAAAAAACTTTGTTTTTTCTAGAGGCTGAAAAACGTTGTGTTTTCTAGAGGCTGAAAAACTTAGTTTTTTCACCCATTTTTCTACCCCTCCCTTCCGAAGCCTAATTTTGGGTTGGGTTCAAGCAGGGTTTAAGATCCTGAACACCATTAAAAACAATGGGAGCTGAATCTGTCAAAGAAATAATGCTTATGCTCTAAGGGAATTGGGGGGGGGGGGGTAACTGCTCTGGGAAACCAACATGTACCAATGCAAATAAATGTTTTAACCACTTGAAAACCAGGCCTTTTCTGACACTTCTTTTCTCCATGTAAAATCAGTACAAAATACATACCAGACCTTTTGAGTTTGGTAGGGGTTTTAAGGGGGATACCATACAAAAAATAAGACAAAAGAAAAAAATTGTGAGGCTCCCATAAAAATCAACACCAGGCCTATATTCTGAATGTGCAGCATGGCTGGCCAGGAAAGGGGGCAAGGGTGAGCATGCACACCCCTTCTTAACCATACCAGGTCACATGACCTCAATATGGGGGGTGCTATACAATAGACATGTGCATTCATTTTTGTTAGAATGCATTTTCGTTATCGTTTTAACAAACGATAACGAAAGTGCAAGAAACGAAAACCGAAAGATCCGACATAAAAAATGCTTTATTTTCGTTTTTGTTGCGGTAAAAATTCGATATAGAAAGATTCGACATTATAGGGAAAAGATTCGACATCATAGAGAAAAGATTCGACATTATAGAGAAAAGATTCAACGCTATAGAAATAATAGATTAGACATTACAGAGAATAGATTTCGATTTATGAGAAAATAGATTCGACATTATAGAGAATAGATTCGACATTATTACTAGTCATACAACATTAGAATTCTTGTAGGCGGAATATTCGAACGGAAATGTACGATTTGACGTACAGATTCGACATTCCGTCGAATATTTTTTTGACCATTGGACAGAAACAAACAAAGATTTGACGTTCCGACGAATATTCTTTTGACCATTCGACAGAAACCAAGTATTATTGGATTTTCGGACGAAAGCTATTCCCCAACGAAAAACGAAATAAATCAAAACGATTTTCGGGAGTAACTAAATACATTTATTTTCCAAACGAAAACGAAAAAACGAAACGAAATATTCCAGTCTGCACATGTCTACTATCCAATGGGGCACACACAACTGATCCCAATGGTACCCATAGCCAAATGACAGCTCCCCAAACTGTCATCAGCTATATAAAGGAAAGGGGGTTCTGGGGATATCATTGACCAAATATGGCCATAGTTATCCCCACCCCTTTGTTGACTGGCTGGTATCCCAGTGATGTCAGTGGTTCCTAGGGACATACACCCACTACTTCTTTAGGAAGTTCCACTTTTACTGTACATATGATTTTTGTCTCCCTCTGAACAGGGGGCCAAACAGGCAAAAGTTTGGCCATTCGTTTGAATACCCTGAACAGCCAAATAGTGTTTCCTTTTACTACCTATTAATGCAGAGTAGCAGCAAGTGGCAAGCAGGGATGAGCTGATGCTTACTTCTGAATCTAGGTTTAGACTGAACCATTAGCTCATCCCCACTTAACACCTGCTGCTACTACTGTATGCATTAATAAGCAGGAAAATTAAATGCTATGTATGTTGCAGCTGTTTACTGTACATGCTGCATCAATGGGCAGGCTTTCCAGGTGACGTCATCGGATGGTCACGCCCCATGGCAGCCACAGAAGAAGAGCATCTTTTTTTTTTTGCAGGTAACTGGCGGCGAGGAAGAAGACAGCAGTGGCAAAAGACAGCACCTGGAGAAGACATGAGAGGGAGAAGACGGCACTGGGAGAAGACGGCACAGAAAGAAGACAGCTTGGAGCTGTTTTTTTAAATAAAGGGTCATGTCAAAAACTGTTTCTTGTTTTTTTAACATTTCACTGCTTTTTGGGGTGAATGGGTAGGTGTATGATGTACTCAATACCCATTCACTTAGGGGGTGGAATCTTCCAGATTCTGATAAGCCCCAGCCCGCAGACCCCAACAACCACCGGCCAGAGTTGTCAGGAAGAGGCCCTTGTCCCCATCAACATGGGGGCAAGGTGCACCTAACCCCCATGTTGAGAGCATGCAGCCTGGTATGGTTCAGGAGGGGAGCCGACCGATAGAGCCAGAACTAAATCCGACTGCAGGAGACCTAGAGTATCTAAAACTTCTAGATCACCACATGATCTGTCAGCAGCAGACATGTATTGAACAACTTTGACCATATTCTCCTGTCAACTTTGTCTGTGTTCATTCTTCTAGTATTCAAGAGAGCAGAGATGACTCTGGAAGAATAGCCAAGGACCTCCAATCTCAAGAACCAGACTGTCAGACACAACCGTGCCAGACATGGATGTAGAATTGTACTCAGTAACAGAAGGCCTGGCCTGGGGAGAAGGTGAACTGGGTTTCAGAAGCTGACCTGTGCTGGCAAGGGGAACTATGACCTAATTGCCCGATAAGGCATCACTGCCACTAACAACACAACCCCTGTTCGGAGTCTTCGTAGAAAACCTGAGGTTGACCAGGACTGGAAGAAATGCATAGGTCCTACTGCATTTCCAATGATCCATCAGGGCATCTGCACCTGAAAACCTCCACATGTAGAGACCATTCATTGTGGACTCTGGAACATACGCAGCTGAGCTGACGGCTCACATTTTCTGAGCCCAAGACATAATTGGCTCCGCTTCCTGTAATAGAAAACAGGCCCAAGTCTGTCTTTTAATGTAGGAGAACACACCTTAGTGGGAGAACACACCGCAATGGCTGTTGAACTTGGTGTGTGGCTTGTATTCCACTCTTTAAGGTATTTTTGCACCATGTACCTCACTAGGGATTCCATTTGCTGGAAAACACCAACTGGGCTTAGCAAGGCTCACACAGAGACACCCTCGGAGTCCCGCATCCCCAGCTGGCTCCCTCCTTGGAGCTGCTGACATAGCAATGGGTGCATTCAGGAGGATTCATAGCTTCTGCTATGAAGGCTGGACCTTGATGGTGACCTATGCCAAATACATTTGTGTATTGTCAATCTGACCTAGAAAGACCCACAAAAGCAAAATAGGATAGAAAGGAAATTGTTAAAGAACCCAAAAAGTGTACCCAGGTCAGCAAGGAAAGTAAAGGGTTAAGCCCACCCTCTCATACCTTCTACACAAGGGCTGGCCACACAGGGGAGCAGTGATACATCCACAAGGTGAACTGCACAGACAGACAGACAACCTGCACAGGTGATAAAAATCATAGCAGAAACACACAGAGGCAGCATACTAGGGTGTTAATGCAGAGCATATACCTTTGATGATTGCACACAGCATTTAGGAAAACTGCTGCAAGCTGCCCATAGATAAATCTCATTATCAACAGTACTGGCCGCTGATTGAATTTCTCCACTGAAATGGCACCCAGTAACCCAGGGACTCCTGGCCGGAAGAGAAAGCAGTGGCTTGGAACGCAAATGCGCTCCAGCTGCCATAGACTGGAAGAGATTAGAGCCAGAGAAGAAACAGACAAATAGAAACACACAAACTGCTGCTATGGACAATGTAATATAAAAGTATACATCACCGCACACGCAACTTCAATCCTACTTCCACGATCAGACCGGGCCAGGTAGATTGATCACAACCAACTTGGGGCACATAGGGCCACACGATAACAGCTGGGCTATCTGGCCACTCCATACCCTGCTAACAGCCAATGCTTATCTCCTGTTTAGCTTGCTCCATACCCTGCTAATAGCCAGGGCTTATTGGAATATCGTGACCGGTCTTCCCAGTGCTCACCGCTGGCCGGTCTTGATCGTGGAGAGAAAAAATTTCAGGTAGACGAATAACCAAACCGGTCCTTAGGAGGAGGACAAAATACGAACACGGCCGCTGGCTTGGAGCAAAGATTTATGGGAGAGAGGTCCTATAGGGGAGGAGTGGAGGCGGGGTTAACCCACACGTATGCTGCCATGGAGTCTGTCAGGTAAATACTATTTTGTGTGTGTGCAAATTAACTATTCTTGGTCGCAATCAATGGCCCGTATTCGTGGGAGTATTTTGTAGTATTGTGTCCCATAGAAAATGTTGATTCTTAAAGGACAAATCTGTTGGGGTGTACTCATTTATGCTAAGCACTGTAATACCTACTATAGTCATTTCCAGATTCCACAGGGATCCCACAGGTATAGTACATATATAACTACATTGATTCAAACATTAGTCTATCTATCATATGTCATAATTAAATAAGCCAATAATAATATTATATAAATATACTGTTAATATAATTAGCAGCTCTAACAGATGTTATATATGCAACTCTATTATGTGAGACATTGAAGCCTCTCAATATCCATGTGCATGGGGCTTTATTGTGTTTACACAAATTTACCGCTGCAGTTCCTTGTATCTCTTTCTTGAAAACAATTCTAATTCTTTCCATTTTTCACACAGCTCAGTAAATTAAAAATTAAAGCTGATTGTCTGTGCTCCAGTTGCAAAAACGTTTGTCTCAGGCACTTATTAATAATACCCCCCACACTCCTTAAAGGGGTTGTAAACCTTTGTGTTTTTTCACCTTAATGCAACCTATGCATTAAGGTAACAAAACACCTTGCTGTGTCGAGCCCCCCCGTTTTACTCATCTGAGCCCCGAATTTCCATGGGTGCGATCCTGCGTCACTCTCCCCACGGCTTCTCGGTTCTTCATTGGATAGATTAATAGCAGAGCAGCCATTGGCTCCCGCTGCCGTAAATCAAATCCAATGACGCGGGCGCCGGGGGGGGGGGGGGCGGGGCCGGGTCATATACTCGTTCGGCTCCTCTTTCACGTCCGTGGCGCTGCAGTGACGTTAGACGCTGCCGCGTCAGTTCAGGACTTAAACAGCAATGCTCGCCGCTACTCTCTGTCAGAAACATGAAGGAGAGGGATGAGACCATATGGCATAATAAAACCTTTTTTATAGACGGTATTACACTATGGGAGTATTTTTCTTCTATATGTGGGAGGCATGAAGGATCGCACACTAGGAATATAAGCAAGCCGTGGATCTTCATACTGCTGCACAGTGGCAAATACTGTGAATGGGCAATACCCCTGTGAGGAGTGAAGATTTCCGGTGAATGCATTTCCTATAGGGGCACTGTAAGGAGCACTAGCATAAATGACTGAAGAGCACTTGTCTCTTTTTGGAACATTGTGATATATGGATAAAGAGCCCCTGTCACTTTTTGGATTGTTTTAACACATTGGAGGACTGCATATATATATGAATATTTTCAAGGACTGAATTTTTCTGTTAAGTATATACAGTATTTATTTTAAGTATTGAAGTAACATATGAATGAAGAGCACTTGTCACCTTGATTTTTATATTATTATATTTTTTTGTTGAGTAACAATTACCTTCAGCACTAGTCACTTTTCCATGCGAGTAATGTATGCACACGTAGCTGTCAGAAACCATGAATCAGACCGAGACAGAAGTACAGTTAAATCACACTTGTTTAATAATAATAAAAAAGGTAAGCAGAGTAAGCGTAGTCAAAACATAGCCAGAGTTCAGTAACCAGATCGGGTAGTCGGCCAAGCCAATGTCAGAGGGCCAGAGATAAACTTTGTAGTACAACAAGCAGGATCAGTAGCCAGAAGGAACGCCAGCCGAGCAAGTCCACAACAGGAGCGCAGGAGAAAGTCTCTGTGATGTTGACAAAGGCGAAGGCAGAGATTAAGTGAGCTGGAAGGCTTTAAGTAGACAGGACTGACAAGCAGATCATCAACAGGTGAGTCACTGTGGAGAGAAAGGAGCTGGCAATTAGCTGACAGCTGAGTGGCCAGCTCAGAGAAGGGAGGGTTGAGCCCAGCCCTGACAGTAGCATTGTAAATGCACTCAAGTTTGTTCACATATTTCAAGCAGTGACTAGCAGGTGAGTTGGGAGCGCACACACACTTTAGAACAGCGCCACACCAATACCTCTTGGAACCACAAAATCATATAACAGCACTTTCAGATGATCTCAGTGCTATCAGTAAATATGTCTTTACCAACATGAAGGCATAAAAAAATGAGTACGCCGGGTCTGCTGTAATTATAAGACACATCAGCAAACAGGACTAAGACCTATGGTAATCAACATGCCAGCTCTTCTAGAAGCTTTATAATAAAGAGGCAGACAACAAGCTAATAAGCATAAAACATTTGTACCTCAAGATAGAAACCCAATCTGTGTATTGAGAAGTCAGTGCTAGATTAGTGAACACAGGATTAGTGTTTTTATTACCGATTGGAGAAAAAGGGGTGCAAAAAAAAAAGGCTTCCTTCCATCCCATCTCTGTGTAGGCTATCAGAAGCATTATAATCTTTCAAACACCCATGCCTACCTAAAACAAAAGTGCCTAATATACATTAGATGATAGCTAAGTCAACTACCACTATGATCAGCGGTTCTTTAGGCTGCTTTTCATTAAAAAAGTAAATAAATACATAAATAAAATAATCCTTTTAAAATAACAGGAAACATGTACTGTTTTTTTTATCCATGCAGAAATATTCATTCTTAGATTGAAATACACCCTTAACACATTGATAGAATTCATGCTAGTTTACAATCTGGCTTGGATTATTTTATAAGCAAGTGATCCATAAGGAATAAGAATATCTCCACCTTTCCCGTATCATGACCTCTCAGCTATTCAAGAGCATTTGGTAAAATTGATATGATCTGGAGGAACATTTAAATAAAAAATCTTGTGTGTAGAGGCAGCCAAATAGCTTACATAATGATAAAGAAACCCTATTGTGTCCTTTGCAAAAGGAATGTGTGAATGGAAGCGGATATTCATTGATGTCTCAGCGGTTTACATTTTCACATTATATAAGAAATCATGGATCACAGAACTACAAATAAAAAGTAAAATAAAAATATGGTTAAGAATGAAAAGGTTAGTTTATAATGTCAGATTTTCTGGCTGCGACCTACTCATTTTTTCCAGGGAACTCGATGTAGTCGGCCATAATTTATTTAAAAATAAATATATTGGGCCAAATTCTCAAAACCATGTGTAAATTTAGGATTATCTAACTTATGTCATTTAAGTTACGGCGCCCTAAGTTGGTGTCGTAACTACCGTATTCTCAGTGCATTTGCGCTCAAAACTGCGCCATCCTTAACTTAAGTTTCAATGCGTAAGGCGTGGTTATGGCAAGTGGGAATGAAGTGGGCGTGCTTCATTGTAATGAGCCGTGACCCCATGCAAATGAAGTGCCGGCCGTACTGCGCATGCGCGCACGAATCTGGACCTCAATGCGCATGTGCAGAACTTTGGTCAGCGCAATCAGTGAGATAGGTAAAAGGCCAAGCGTACTTAGTTTGAAGATCGCCCTGTGTTTAAATAGCCCCAGTCAAACAGACTTCAATTGCAAAAGTATTTCCCTGTGTTCCCTTCCTAAAGCAAGTTGCTTCTGCTTTGAACGTTTGTCAGTGTTTGTTGGTAAGATTGTTTTGTGAGAAAAGTGTTTGTGGAGTTGGAGGGTATAGTTGGTGTTTGTTTTTGCTAATTTGTTTTTTGTTTTGATTGTTTGCCTGTTTGTTTTTCATAATATTTTTTTTGGGGTTTTGTTTATATTTTTTGTTTTCCTTTTTTGCCTGTTTGTTTTCGAATTAATAGTAGCTGTCTGTCTATTTTTTATTTTGGCTTGTTTGTATTTTCTTTGGTGTGTGTGTGTATTGTTGTTTGTTTTTTGGGTGAGTTCCCTGTTGCTGGGTGTTGTCTGTCATGGCTCCCAAGCGCAGGAAGCTAAATTTTACACCGGCAGAGAAGCATATACTTGCTCAGGGCGTCATTAAATTTGGGCGATTTCTCCATGGCCCTGAGAGCCACACCACCACCCCGGCCAGGAGGAAGGAGATCCTTCAAAAGATCACCGATCGGATCAATGCGGCGGGGGGGGGGGGAGACCAGGACCATCGCTGGAGTTCAAAAAAAAATAAATGACTTGAGGAGCGTGTCCCGGAACAAGCTGGCAACGCTGCATGCCCATACCAGGGGCACTGGAGGAGGGGGACCCTGCCCAGTCAGGATGAGTGAGGAGGAATGGGCAGTGGCCCAGTGTTTCCACCCACAGCAGGTGGTGGGCCTGCCTGGCTTTGACAATGATCCTCTTATGAGGACAGGTAATTTTTTGTAATTTCTATCTGGTGATTAGCATGTGTGGGTGGGGGAAGGGAAGATGTGCCAAGTGTATGGATCCAACAACCTGTGATTGTTTTGTGTCCTCCCCAGATGGCCAGGAGGTTGCAGCCCCATCAGCCCAGGAGGTGGCAGCCCCATCAGCCCAGGAGGTGGCAGCCCCATCAGCCCAGGAGGTGGCAGCCCCATCAGCCCAGGAGGTGGCAGCCCCATCAGGTCAGGAGGTTGCTGGCCCATCAGGTCAGGAGGTTGCAGGCCCATCAGGGCAGGCTGCTGCACCACCCCCAAGACAGGCTCATGCAGAGTCCCAAGAAGGGCAGGATTCGCCATGGGAGGGGAGTGCCCACAACTCCCCTAATTTGGATGTTGAGTGGGAGGAGGATGAGGGGGAGGAAGATGACAATATTTTGATTGGGCAGGAAATAATGATGGGCCAAGATATGACCTTTGAATCATCCCCTGAGGGAACCCCACAGGCGCCCAGAAGTCAGGCCACCATCATGGGTCGCCCCTTCCAACCCTCCTCCAACATGCAGCAGCACCCATGGCTCACTCCAACTCCTCCTCCAAGGCCACAAGCCTCAGGGGCAAGTAGGATGCCGACCCCTGAAAACAGGGGGGGGTTGGTGCGTCTGCCGGTCAGTCTGTTGAGGGACAATGTCCGGCAGACCCGCAGTCTGTCTGCAATGCAAAAAACTATGAGCAAGGTGGAGCGCAGCCTGGGTGCAATGAGGGAGTCACTGGGTGACGTGGCCACCAACTCCGTGGGGGTCATCACCTGTTTGTGGGACCTGAGGAACGCCACAACAGGTGTGGCCCAGGAGGTGACTGCCCTCACCCAGGCTGTGCAGGCCAATACCCGGGCTGTGCAGGCCAATACGGCTGACATAACTTCCTGTCTGACAAGGATAGCCGTTGCCTTGGAGGGAAGGCCAGCAGGAGGACAGACACCAGGGGAGGCTGCTTCCTCCCCTGTACAGTCCCCCCGCCCTGAAAATACTCCCTCCCCTGCACAGTCCCCCCCCCTGAAAATACTCCCTCCCCTGCACAGACCCCCCCCCCGTGAAGATCCCCCAGTCGGCCGTGGCCGTCCCCGTGGCCATCCCCGTGCCCGTCCCCGTGCCCGTGCCCGTGGGCAGCCCAGAAGGAGCACTCGGCAACATCCCTAATTTGCAGGGGTACTTTTTTTTTTTTTTTTTTACACTGTACTTATGATTTGGTATATGTGTGTGAATGATGTGTGAATGTGGGGGGATGGCATTCCTGAAAACATAAGGGTGTCACCCTCAGTTTTGGTGGAGTAGGGATCCCCAGGACCAGGGAGAAGTCATCCTAGGTTCCTGAATGGTGTATGAATGCACAGTGACATAATTGGAGCCGTGGCGGGGCGTTACTGCTCCCAAGTACCAAAGGGGGGGGGGTACTTGGATCTAATCCAATTCGATGTGCATGTGATGTGTCTGTGCTAGGGACCACAGTGACGTGCATTCATGCATTCTCATTGTGAGATAATTAATGTGCGTTTTGTAAATAAAAATAAACATTCTCTTTGGCATATAAGTAATGTGCATTTATTTAGCAAAATAAAGATTTAAAGGTCACATAATCTCTGTGATTTGGTCTTGGCAAATCAAAAACAAAAATATAATTAGGATGCATTTACTGGGCAAAGATGCCTTCAGCAAGTTGTCTCCTGATTGCCTGGCCCTCAGCAGACCGGGTAGAGGGGTTTGGGGGGGGGGGGATTGCCTGGGTGGGGGGTTAGGTCAGGAGATATCTCCACATGCATGCCCCTTCTTAATGCAAAATTGTGCAGTATGCAACATGCCCCAATAATTTTGCATACAAAGTCTGGGGAATACAATAGTGTACCCCCAGTCTTGTCCAGGCATCTGAATCTTGACTTTAGCATGCCAAAAGTCCGCTCTACTATAGCCCGGGTCTGGCTGTGCACCTCATTGAATTTTCGTTCTCCGGGTGTTTGGGGGTTCCTAAAGGGGGTCATCAGGTGGGGTCCCAATGCATATCCTGAGTCACCTGTAAGGGAAAAGACAGGAGGATATTAGTCATGCATGTGCCCCTTGTGATGTCTGCATCATGGGGGGGGCATACCTGACGCCAATGTCACTCACCAATCAGCCAGCTGTCTCCATACACGTTCATCTCAAAGTCTCTGTAGATCTTGGTCTGCCTTAGGATGAAACTATCATGGCACGAGCCGGGAAACTTGGCACAAACGTGCCAGATGAGGCCATGTGCATCTACGATCATCTGGACATTGATCGAATGCCAGCCTTTCCTGTTTCTGAACAGGTGTTCAGTATCATGGGGGGGCTGGAGTGCCACATGGGTGCAGTCAATCGCCCCGATGATCTTAGGAAAGCCAGCAATATTGTAAAAGTCTGTCATTGCTTGCACACGCTGGTCCTCCTGGGTGGGCATGACAAACTGGTGGCTCATGCGCCGCAGTATGGCAGGGACCACCTGATGTAGACATTTACTCATGGTTGACTGCACCATCCCAGCCACACCTCCAGATGCTCGCTGGAATGAGCCACTCGATAAAAAATGGAGGGTTGCCATAACTTTTTCAAGAGGTGTCAGGGCATGGGAACGTAGGGTTGGGGCGATTAGATCCTCATGAAGGAGTTGGGTGATCTCCAGGATGGCCTCCCTATCAAATCGGTAGTTGCCGATGACCTCATAAGCTGGCATTTGCCAAATATCACGGCGTGGCCGATAAACACGCGCCTGTGCCCTCATCCTCCTCCTCTGTGCCCTCCTCCTCCTTTGTGCCTGTAAGGCAGCAAGTGCCGTCAAAATCATTGCTGGTCCTGGCATTTTTAAACAACAACCTTCACAACTAGAGCTGTAACCTCTAGTCACTTCCTTCTGCAAACCCTTCCACAGCATGTGTAAAATTAGGGCTGGTTTTATAATGTGGAAATTTAGTCAGAAAAACTAACAGGTGCGCACAGGGCGGAAAATACGGCACACACACTTAATTCTGAGAATCGCCCTAACTCCCTCATTTGCATCTTTGCCTATCAAAAACAGCGGCGAGCCTAGCGTAATTTGCGCCCGGGAATGCGCAGGTGTAACTAATTTAAGTACGGCTGAAAATACGGAAATCTTTGCTTAAGTCGTTTTGACGATCGCGCGCAAATATACGCGCCGTGTAAAATTAGAAAAATGGAGTTAAGTCTGCGTATCTCTTTTGAGAATTTGGCCCATAGTGTACTTTTATTTTAGTAGGAAAGAAATTATATTTTTTTTTATGGAAGTTTTGTAAAAGGTTAATACAAACTCAATTCAAGTGGTTCAACATATACACATGAGGCCTGATTTTATCTGCTGCAGTTAAATAACATCTTGTCCCTCCCCCCCAGCTTGAGACCCGACTGGACAGTGAAAGTGGAGCAGCAGATTGATTAGCTCATCCCCCCATCACTTTGCTTACCCCTTTTATTAGCATGTCAGCACTTGAACACTGCACAATGGGCATAATATGCACATGGGCACAAAAAGGTTGACACTACCTAGCAATGGGCATCTTAGTGTGGTGATTTTACTTCTTCCTTAGTTTTTTATCTTTTAATTATTAAGGGACACACCTGCACTCAAGAACCAGCCATTTATATTGTCACCTGCAGGAGAGGAAAGCCAAGTGCAACACAAAAGCAACCTAAAGGCCTGGCACCACCTAGTGGTTATACCCCACCGCTGGAAGGAAGCTCAGTTTTATCCTAGCTACCTAGTGTTCATTCTTCATCACTGGGATTTTCTGGTATGCATCAATTCCATGTACCGTTCTTCTACTTCGGTTTGCAGCGGGGGAAAGTAAATTTGTGGTCCTATCATTTCTACTGGCTTTGTCCCCCCTGAGTGTTCACCAAAGTGTTCTTGCTGGCTCTGGCTCTCTTATATTTGACTGGCCCTGGGGAGTGTGATATGTAGACTTAGTTTGTCTAATAGCATATGCACGTTTTGTCTAATAGCATACGCACTTTTTACAATAAAGGGTAAATCAAGGCCTACCATTATGTAATATCTATGGATAGTGTGACGGTATCGGTATGATATCCCCGCCAAGCATTCCCTCCTCTCCATACAAGAACATCACAGGATTCCCCACACATGAGTCAAGACTGGATGCTGGAACCAAGACACTTTATTGACACAAAAACTCAGCTTATATGTGGTTACAGCCTGTTAGGAACGCCCCCCTCACACAGTGGGGTTTCCCATACAGATTATAGGAGACAAGTCGGAGCCGACCATGCAGACACGTTTCTTTAGATAAAGACATCAGTGGAGTTAATTACTACACTGAAGCAATCAGAATAATTAACATACTACTTCTCTAATCATTTAGCCTGATGATACAATACACATCTTTTAAGGGTAAACACAGATCTCCTTCACACAACACAATAGATCAATTAACCTTTAGAATAGTGAGGGGACATTAGCACGTCAATAACCTGTCAGAGCAATGAATCACACATGAAATTCCTTTCTACCTCTAACCCATATGGCTAGCAGGGAGCAGTACACTGAGACATATAGGCAAATGTATCACAGATAGGATAGCCAAAAAATCTATAATGCTCTACAGCTCGAGTTCATCTTTAGGAGATTGCATTTATTGTTTGCATGTGGTCAGTTCCTTTACAATTTATCTGAATGCTACCTCTTTCTTTTGGAAGAATAATTCTCAGTTTATCATCACAGAAGGTCTCCAGAATAGTATGGCAGGTTTGGAATCCACTATTTACAGACTAATGCATCAGGTTATTTACTAGGTCTAGTTGTTCAAACAAAAAGAGCTGTGTTTTTCTGTGACTGTCCATTCTATTGAAGCAGTTGGTGCATCTGGCCTTATCTTCATTAACCATCCGTGTCTCAGGTGGCAACCTGGTCATCCATGCATATATTTACCAAATTTTATAAGATTGATATAGCTGCTTTGGTTGGCATAGGTGTGATTTACCCTGTTTTGTTTTTGGTGTTTTTTTGCCTGCCCCTCATGGGTACTGCTGGTGGAAGCCCCACTGTTTCTCGCATGCAATTGTTTCCATCAATGAACAACAGAAAATAATTGTAAGGTAAGTACAAAAATGTTTATTTTATTTGTGTTCATTAAGAGACACAGCTCCAACACCTCTTATTTTGTAGCTGTTTTTTTTACCTATAAAGAGTGTTGTAAATAGAAGACTTCACTGTGCTTGAGTTTTTGACAAAGAACAGCAGCTAGCATTAATTATGGGTAACGATCATCAAGGCAAATAATAACAGCACTTATTAAATGTCCATTCAGGTAAAGTACACAATTCCTAGGGAGCACCCAGAGTGTACGAAAGGAGCAAATCTGCAGGTGAAATGACAATCCTCCACCAACACCACAGCAAACTGGGCCTCTTACCCTTGGGCCCCGTACACACGGTCGGTTTGGACCGATGAGAATGAACCAGGTTCATTTTTATCGGACCAAACCGACCGTGTGTATAGGCTATCGGTCTGTTTTCCTTCGGTCCAAAATGTTAAAACATGCTTCAAAACCGAACCGATGGACCGCTGCCCCATCGGACCAAACCGATGGTTAGTACAGAAAAGCATCGGTTCAAAACCTGCGCATGCTCAGAATCAAGTTGACACATGCTTGGAAGCATTGAACTTTGTTTTATTCAGCTTGTCGTGTGTTTGACGTCACCGCGTTCTGACCCGATCGGATTTTGGACTGACGGTGTGTACACATATCAGGCCGTACGGCCACATCAGAGGTGAACCGATGAAAACGGTCCGTCGGACCATTCTCATCGGTTTTGTCCGACCGTGTGTACGGGGCCTTAGAAGTTGACAACTAGACTATAGGTGGTCTGACAGTGCTCAAACACCCATCAGGCTTGCTCCTGTTTGCCATAAATTGCACAAAATAATCAAGGGGAAAACAGAAATTTATTATTTTCTGTTTCAATGTATTTATTGGTTTTAGTATTTCAGTGTAAAGGATGTAGTGCAAACATATAAATCGCCCATGCAGGGGCTAAAGATTGATCAAATAGAACAGAAGATTCCATTAAAAAATTACAAACATTGCAACCATCGAAAAACAATTCTATACTATGAAGATTGTATCAAAGAAAGAAAAAAACTCAGAATCTGAAGTTTTGCCAGTGACAGTCAGATAAGCCCCGAACAAGCCAGTTGAAGAGAGGAAAATTCATATGAAATCCATGGTTCTCAGATCTTGAGATTTGGAATGGGAATAATTTACAATACTGGACATCTGTTAATGGAGCATTAGAGCGGTCATACATGACTTTTCCCCTTGGAAGGCAATGCGTGGGGTCTTCCAGGCTTGTGCTATGGTCCATTTGGCAGAGATAAATAGTTAAGTGGCCAGCTTCTGCTGGGGCACTTATAATCCAGGTATCGGGCAATGCAAAAAGGGCCACCTTGGCATCTCTGTGGACCTGGTCCGGAGCAGGCCGAAGACCCTGAACCAAAACCCCACCAGTCTGGGACAGGACTACCAGGTATGGAGCACATCCCTCCTTTGTCCACAGTTGCGAAAGCATCTGTCACCACTTCCCAGGAGAATTTGATTCTTTTGTGCAGTCTATGGTGAACAGGAACAAGCCTTATGGGTGATTGAGCACTGTTAGACCACCTATAATCTAGTATTCATCTTCTGAGTGTAAGAGGCCCAGTTTGCTGTAGTGTTGGTGGAGGATTGTCATTTCACCTGCAGATTTTCTTCTGTTACACACTCTGGGTGCTCATTAGGAATTGTGGACTTTACCTGAATGGACTTTTATTAAGCGGTGCATCTTTTTTGAATATAAAGCTTGCTACTTACTGAATTTCAAAGTAGAAATAGAAAGACACTTGTGATTATAAGGTAAAAAAAATGCAAAAAAATCTGGATTCTCTGAATCTCTCATTATTCTTTAGATTATTTCAATGATCTTTATGGATGAATTAACCCTTAATAGCTCTGAAGGTTGGCGTGTTATCTCACGTAATGGTGTCTGAGACTGCCTGACTCTTTTTTTTCTAATATCCTGCTTGCCTGCCTCCCCCCCCCCCCCCCCACCACTTACCTTAGTCTGTATTCCGTTTTTTTCTTCTCTGCCATTCTCTATTCTTATTTTTTTCTGTCTCTATGGTATACATCTTATTCACCTAGAACAGGATAGTGGGGCAATCCCCTGGCAGGGGCTTCACAATCTTTATATATACTGTGTTTGGACTCCTCTAATGTCAGACTCCCAGTGTGAATTGGTCTACATTGTGCCACCTCTCTATAAATACATCTGCCACATCCGTCCAGGTGGATACTTCTGATCTCTCCCCTGAGTAGGCATATGACAGGTCCATGTCCGCTGTGTCCACAGGCACAGCCCACTGTTCTCTATAGGGCGGTCGGATGAAAGCGAATTGCCTAACTCTTTCCATTCAATTGTCACCCGATCCAGTTATGTGGAGCCCTTTTTTTCTTTTTCTTTATTTGCTTATTCACAGCATCCATCTGTAATCCTTTTTAACATGGAGGGGAATCACTGCTGTGTGTGGACGCTATCTAAATTTCCGTGACTGGAAAGTGTGTATCTACTGGCCCAGGAATTTTTGGAAGAAAGATTGATGCCAGCCCATGATGGACATCTGAGGAAGCTGTGATAGCGACACTCTTGCCATACGCTGTTTTGACTCACCATCTTTGGTGTGTGGGTCCACACCTCACGGTTAGGCTGCGTACACACGGTCGAACCATCCGATGAGAATGGTCCGACGGACCGTTTTCATCGATTCACCGCTGAAGCGGCCTGATGGTCTGATGTGTGTACACACCATCAGTTCAAAATCCGATCGGGTCAGAACGCTGTGACGTAAAACACACGACGTGCTGAAAAAAACGAAGTTCAATGCTTCCAAGCATGCGTCGACTTGATTCTGAGCATGCGTGGGTTGTGAACCGATGCTTTTGTGTACTAACCATCGGTTTGGACCTATCGGTCAGCGGTCCAGCAAGTTCTCAAATTTTTGTCCAAAGGACAAAAGACCAATGGGACGGTTTGGACCGATTAAACTGAACTACGGTCCGTTTTAATCGGTTTGGACCGATGGTGTGTACGCGGCCTAAGAGTACCGACCCCTATCCCATGGTGGTGGAATCACTACCCTTCTATCCGGTGTTTTCACTTTTGTGACATTAAGACGGATGTTCCCTTACTGCTCACTTGCACCATTGCACTTTGGACAACATTTACTACAGTGTTTGGGATTTGCTTCTACCAGTTTTTAAGGGACTTGTGTTTATTGTTTTATGTTTATGCATTTTATTTGAACATAAGCACTTTTGAAACATTCAATGTTTTCAGACTTTGCTCCACCCACTTGATACCATACACTTTCACCCTTTAGTGGGGAGTGTACCTACTGTCCGCTTGTGATGCAGCTTTTCGTGTTTGTAATTGGTTACAATACTTATGTTCTAATGTGATTTGTTGTGGTACACATATTCACATCACTTACATTTCATTTATCCTTTTTTTATGATTGGTTTAACACATTCACCCTTTTCAGCGCTGCACATTTTATCCATCATTACTTTTTTCCTTTATTTACACAAAATCTTTTAATTAAAAGAGTACTAACAGGTAGAGAGAAAAAACTAATGCCCTGTACACACAATTGGTTCGTCTGATGAAAATGGACCGTTTTCATCGGACGAACCGATCGTGTGTGGGCCCCATCGGTTTGTTTTCCATCGGTGAAAAAAAATAGAACCTGTTTTAAAATTCTCTTATGGTTAAAAAACTGATAGAAAAAAACGATCGTCTGTGGGGAAATCCATCGGAAGCATTGAACTTCAATTTTCTCAGCATGTCGTTGTGTTTTACGTCACCGCATTGGACACGATCGGATTTTTAACCGATGGTGTGTAGGCAAGACTGATGAAAGTCAGCTTCATCGGATAAATCGAAAAAATCCATCGGTCCGTTTTCATCCGATGAACCGATCGTGTGTACAGGGCATAAGGGTTACTGGCCTCTTGGGTTGCTTTTATTTTACTCCTAGCCTAGTATCCTCCTCCTGCAGGTGTCACATGTAAACCACTGTTTGTTGAATGCAGTTGCATCCCTCATTAAATAATTTTATGGTGTACAAAAAAAATCATTTTTTTTGGAGTTTTGCATAACTATGCAAAGCTCATGAAAAAAAGTTGTAGCTATAGATATACGTTGGTGTATCTAGTATGTCAAATAATACTGTGGTGGCATTACATAAAACCTCTAAAAAATTCATGGGGCAATATTATCAGAAATTGTAACCTGTGCAGAAATAATGGTCTCCCTGATCTGCATTTAAAAGGAGCATTTATGCTCTAGTGGCATTAGACTCTAGTTGCTTTTTTTCTTATCCTTGTATTTACAATATATGCTTACACATTAAACTTAGCTATAGCCATAAATGGAAATTCTAAATATTTTTGCTAAATAACTTGGTGCAGCACCAAGTTGAAATTAAAAACTAATTGAACATCCGCAATGTAGAATATATTAAAACATTCCT
The DNA here is from genome assembly GCF_905171775.1 of Rana temporaria. Classification (NCBI taxonomy): domain Eukaryota; kingdom Metazoa; phylum Chordata; class Amphibia; order Anura; family Ranidae; genus Rana; species Rana temporaria. The sequence continues at coordinate 104,900,553 of NC_053496.1, read as the reverse complement.
GCATGACGCATTATACAGGTGCAATACCATACTTAGGGGACGCAGTAAAATAGAGTGTTGACAAATGTTTTTTTTGTTGCTTATGTGTACAACACTGAGGCAAGAAAGCTAATATAGACATGCCCAGCATGAAATAAATTGGTGAGAAGTGTAGCACTGCTGGAAACAGCAGTAATACATTTTCTGTGCATTGTGGGTATAAAAGAGACACTTTTTAAGAAGAAAAGTATGACTGGATCCCATGTGCTTTGTGTTAAATGGTCTTAGGTTGGGTTTTAGGGGAAGCAGCCCCTAACTAATGTTCCATGCACTAGTTCTGGGGTTATGGAGCTAGTTGTTGTCATGAAACCTCTTTGGTATGTGTGCTAGGGAATAGCTGCTTACATGAGAACCTGATTGCACCGGTGTTTTACTTTGAGTCCCTTTAAAGTACACCTGTTATTAAAGAAATACTTGGCAATATCTCCTTTTTCTCCCACGCTTAGAAGATTGGACTGGATGGACTATTGTCTTTACCAACTATTAAACTCCTTATGTCTCTAAGCCAAGAAGTAGAAGCTGAACATACAGTACATAAAAAGCTACATAGCTTAAAGCAGACCTGGGCAAACTGCAGCCCCAGGGCCACATCCGGCTCTTTAGTTGTCCCTATCTGGCCCTCAATGCCTCAACTGTCATCAAGTCTCTCCGAGCCTGTTAGCTTGCTCACATCAATACACCGGGGAGGCTCGTTTCTGGTGGGAGATCATTTCCTAAGAGATGTCCTGATGCTCTCCTGCCAACCTGCTACCTAGCCAACCTTTTCCTGTGTTAGGGCCTGCATCCTGTAAACCCCAGGAGCCATGCACTTGTCCTTCACTTCAGGTCAGGATCTGCAAAAATCCCTGCTGTGGCGATCTCCAGTCACAGTGCTTTTCAGAAGAAATTTTTCAGGTAGTGAGAAATTGTTGTATCACCCCCTCACTGCCTTATTTACCTTTATGATGCTGCACTATCACAATGTAACCGTGTGCATTGCACATGGTTGCAATGCGGGTCCATTGAATTCAATGGGCCAATCTGAACAGCAGTGACGCTTGTCAAACTCTGCAGCCCAATCTAAAAATGCTGTGGCTGGGAAGCAAACCATCGCAGCTGCAGCATGTGAACAGCCCTGTCCAGCTGGTATTTAAAGGGGTTGTAAACCCTTGTGTTTTTTCACCTTAAAGCATCCTAAACTTCTGACAGTGATCCACCTCCTAGCCCCCCCCATTTTACTCACCTGAGCCCTTCAATCCCTCAGCAGAGATGCATTTTAGCTCTTCTCCAGGGTTCCCAGCTCTTGATTGGATAGATTGTTAGCAGCCCAGCCATTGGCTCCCACTGCTGTCAATCAAATCCAATGATGCAGGCGCTGGGGGGGGGGGGGCGGCACCAAATCTGGTATGCTGTGTCTATAGACGCAAATACTGGACTTGGGAGCATGCCTGCAAGGTAACCCCCCGGGAGAGCGCTTCTCCCAGGGGATTAACCGATGTGAGGAGGAGTCACGAGAGCCACCGGGGGACCACAGAAGATGGTGATCTGGGCCATACTGCACAGTGAAGGTAAGTATGAAATGTTTATTATTTAAAAAAAAACTAGGGTTTACAAACCCTTTACCAGTTCAGGTGGGTGGCCAGGGGGTAGGTAAAACCGTGGATCAGTGGCCCATTTGTACAACCCCCGACACCCTTCTGAAAAAGACCTTTTTCATGAGCAGTTGTACCTATTATTCCTATCTGCTGGTGTTTGTTTTCTATACGTTAACATACCTGTGGACCTTCCCATGTCCCAAATTAATATTGAGAAAAATTAAGCTAGGTGCTCCACAACAGTCCCAGTTTCTTATGTGGCCTCTTGGGAAAAATAATTGCCAACCCCTGGATTGAAAAAATAACTTCACTCTTGTAAAAAAAAAAAATATAGCAAGGAAAAAATAAGAATATAGCATATACAATTGCTAGACAAACCATGTTGTTATTTATAGTCAATCAACTCTACTGTATCTCCTCCACGTTTCATTCTCAAGGAATACCGGTACTCGTTCAGGTTTCAGTCAACCTCTCAATCATCCAAATACAAAGAAAAAATGGTCTCTGTTCTTCTCTGCTCTCATAGCTGTGAGTAAGACCACATTGTCCGAAACATGTTAGCACCTCTGCTATGCCTTGTATGTAAGAAGAAGTAAAGATATATGGAAGAACAGAGACTGTGTTTGCTTGTCGATATTTAATATTATGAAAAATTTACTGTTCTTTTCAATCTGTAGCCGCTGTAATTTTCTGCAAGGGTCTGATCACATTTGCCCGCACACTAAACCATTTTGGGCTGAAGTTCTGTTCGACAGGCGGAGTGATGCATTTTTTTTCTAACTTTATGTGAAGTGCAGAAAGTGACAATTCATTCATGTCACTGTGTTCTAGTGTTAACGTGACACACAGAAAACTACTATTTTCTGTGTGTCATTGTAGTTACCTGCGTTTATCCATGAGACAAAAAATGCAGGTAACTGCATAGAGTGTCAATGAGCCTCTAAATTGATATGCAATATCACAACCTGGATGTGTTCTTTACACTGGTTTCTTGCTTGTGTGATTAGGCTCACTGATTTTCCCAGAAATCTGCACTAAGATGCAAATCAAATTATGGGCACCCCCTGCAATAGGAATTTTAACTTTGTAAGATACTCCCCAAGGGTTAAATACTTCTATGGTATGAAGACACTGCCACTTTTCTCATCAGAACACTTATGCCGCATACACACGATCAGAATTTCAGACAAAAAAAATTCGATGTGAGCTTTTGGTCGGATATTGCGACCGTGTGTATGCTCCATCGGACATTTGCTGTCAGAATTTTCGACAACAAATATTTGAGAGCTGGTTCTCAATTTTCCCGACAACAAAAGTTCTTGGTGGAAATTCCGATCATCTGTATGCAATTCCGACCCACAAAAATCCTACGCATGCTCAGAATCATTTGATTCATGCTCGGAATCATTGAACTTCTTTTTTCTCGGCTCGTCATGGTGTTGTACGTGACCGCATTCTTGACGTTCGGAATTTCCCACAAAATTTGTGTGACTGTGTGTATGCAACACAAGGTTGAGCCAACATTCCATCTGAAAAAAATGCACGGTTTTGTTGTCAGAATGTCCGATTGTGTGTACGTGTAAGAGTGTACCAGGTGATTATAATGAACAAGACCCTCCCATTCAGATAGTCTGCAAAGGACATGGTGAAACAAAAAGCCCATTCTTCAGAGCAAAAAAAAACAACTACTGTACAACTACAAGGTAGTTTTAGCTGTAAACAGCTACAACATTTTTTTTAAATCCCTGCAATGTTCATTGATCATTCATAGAAGATTGTATTTGTTAAAAGTGGCGTTATACTTTAAACCTATTAATGAGAACTAGAGGCTATTACTGCAAATAGCAGTACCTGGTACTCATATAGGAACATTTTCATGAGAAAAAATGCAGGCTTACAATGCTTCTCCTAAATATGCAAGTTTCCTGGCTGTTAAACTAATCCTTTGATGCCAGTACTTTTTGAGCCACTGGCCTGGAACAAGTGTAATAATAAGGAATACTGACTTTTCTGTGCCTGTCATTTGCTGCATCATTGCTTGGAGTCTGTGACTCAAAAGATTTAAGACCGGAGACAGCAGGCCAATAATGACCCCCCATATCCCATCTACTATATAATTACTTACCCAAACTCCAGCCAAAATGTGTTTTGTTTTTAGTTTTATTCTGGATAGAGTGGTAAAGGATTTTAATGATGGTATACTGTTTGGGATATTTTTCATAAATTTCTGTCAATCTGATGGTTGTCATACAAAAAAGGAAAGTAAGGTAACATTTCACCATCAGGGACACATAAAAGCAATTGTTCTAGTAGAGTTGTTAATGTTTAGAATCTCAGGCTTTTTATGCTGTCTTTATCTCAATTAGGAAGATTTTCCTTTACTTCCTGCCTAGGTGATGGCTGCCTGATAGAACAGGAGGAAAAGGGGAAATCTCCTCAATGGGTCACAACCAGACAGTGGTCCTAACCTTTCGCCACTCTGCATTTTTTTTATAGCCCAGGCAATTTTTTTTTATACAGTTTTTGTTTTCTGACAGGAGAATAAATATGCTTAGGTGAAAATAAGAGTCCATCAGGTGGGGAAAATGTACAGGTAGCTCAACAATGTAACACTAGAAAAACTATGTTAAATGAGGTAAGTAAATTAAGAGACAGATGGGACAAGTGCTCAACTCCAACTAGAAAGGTCAAACCTTTAGTGGGCAAGTACCAGACAGCAACCTTGTTTTTTTCTAACAAACTCCTTATATATTTTGTAATGGGACCATGTTGTAGGATGTGGTACTGCACTAGGTTTCCTAATCTTCTTGCAGGATGTGCTCTGCACTGAACTTCATGGTGCATTTTAACACCCCGGAGCATGAACGAGGATAGAAAACAAGACTTCTTTCTACCTTTGACATCTCAAATTTGTCCACCAAGCTTTAGTCCTCCTTCACACCTGTGTTTGGGTCTGACTATGATTTCCTGCAAAACAACGAGAGGCTGACAGTGCCCACAGCCATTAGCATGTAATTAAACATTCTGCGATTACCTGTGGATAAACAGTCACTACAGGAAATCCTTGTGAGTCTCCCACAGAACATCGTAGTTGTCCCCAAATGCAGGTATGAATGAAGCCTTACAGAGAAATAGGCAAAGGACCCAACAGTTTGGAAAGGCCTAGTCTTTCTCTAGAATTATACATGTACGTTAGGTTCTCCCTAAGCCGATGCTTAATTATGGCAGTATTCATCTCATAAAGTTGTTTTAAGGGCTGAAGGTTTTTTACCATTATACATTTAAAAAAAACATTCTGTGTACTGCTCCCTCACAGCCCCCCTAATACTCACCTGAGCCCCCTCTCGATCCGACAATGTACACAAGAGCCTCAGCTGTCAAGGGACACCCTCTCCTCATTGGCTGAGACAGCAGCAGGAGTGGAAGTCAATTACAGTCAGTGAGCCAAAGAGAGCAGAGCGGGGGCGGGGTTGAGCTGCTCTTTTTGTCTTATAGACTGTAGAGGGTCAGCCTGGGGAAGAGTTAAGAAGGGATTATTTGAAGAGGCCAGGTACTTTTCCTTCAGACCTGCTTATTGCCAGCTGAGCTGAAAAATGTCAGAGAGGAGCAGTGCGCTTGGAGAGAGAGAGACACAGCAGCATGCTATGTGAGAGGATCCTTTGCTGTATTCTGTATGTGCTGGGGTGAGCAAAACCGTATCAGAGACTGTAGCTCTGGTTAGTGCCATGTACTTTGTCTATATATCAGCCTGTTGGCTAGAGAGACTGAACTTTTCCTATATCTGCACATGTGTAACCAGACAAGCCTGTCATTTCTGTTTGTTTTGCTGAATAAAGCCATTTTTATTTTACCGAACTGTCTGAGCTGACTTTTCACCCCTCTGATCCCCTACAGGACACAGTGCAGGACTCAGGAGTGACTAGTGCCGCCATATCAAGTGGCTTGCTATTGGGAGCATTGATAAAGGAGAAGAAGCCAGAAGTGACCGTCAGGGGACCCGAGATGAAGAGGATCATGGCTGCTCTGTGCAAAACCACTGCACAGAGCAAATAAGCAAGACACCGTCTATTTTTATTTTCTTAAAGCCGAACCTTTAATAATGCTTTAACTTGGTCTTTGCAGGAGTAAACAGTGTGGTGAATGTATGCCAAATGACTCCACCCTTTTCTGAAAGGATTTGATACTGGGGGTTATTTACTAAAGGCAAATCCACTTTGCAAGTGCAGTCACTATAGATCTGAGGGGGACATGCAAAATAAAAAACAGCATTTTTGCTTACACATGATTGGATGAAAAAATCAGCAGAGCTTCCCCTCATTTCAGAGCTTCCCCTCAGATCTACAGCGATCTACAGCGACTGCACTTTCAGTGCAATTTCAAGTGCACTTGTAGCGCAATGTGGATTTGCCTTTAGTAAATCAACCCCAATGTGAAAGTTTCACAATATGGGGTTAAATAAAGATTTACCCACTTTCAATATTCTATGTAAGTAGCAGATGAGATGGACATACAGGAAGAGATAAAGTAACAGATACTAGTTTTACTATTTATTCTATCTGTCTGTAATTTAGTTCATATGAAAAATGAAATCTGTGATATGTGATATTGTGCAATAATATGAGATATTTCAATATCAGTAAAGTATCAACATGGGAAATATCACTTACCTCTTCAGTTGTATAGGATTTGATACGGATTACATTTGTATGTAAAAAGTACATTTTCAATACAGAAGCAAGCTGGTTTTAGATGAAAAATATTAAATAATATGTAGTTCTATAAGTGGTTGGATAAAGTTCATTATTCATATAAATTGACTGAGCTACAGAAATACGACAACAGTTTGGGGTGTTCTTCTTACACTGAGCAGTGTTCTGTGTATTGTTTATTGCACCGTAGTTATAACTTATTTTTATGTAGATTCTTGTAAAAAGCCTTTATGAGTAAATTAAGCAAATAATTGTCTTCTCCCTATATCTAGCATCTGGATTTCTAAATTAAAATTTTCAGGGAATCTAAATATATACTTCTTTTTTTCGTAGAGTGGCTGCTACATGTCACTTGACAAATATTTAACAAAGGCTTTAAAACTGCCTCGCTTTTTTTAGCAAATTTTACTCAGATCCATATTTGGGAATAACATGTTCCTGGGTACTAAGGAAAGCAGGCACATTCCAAATTAGTACTAAACGGATTAGAGATTTACATTCCATAAACAGACATGAATGAAGAGCACATAAAATATACCTACCAGCATATAACACAGTTTGCAGAAAGTCTGTTAGCAGCTTTTAAGCAAGGCCTTTGGAATACCATATCTCTCAACTATTGAACTTTTTGAGAAGATGAGGACCTACGGCGCAAAAAGTTGGTCATTGCAACAAGTAGGCGTGGATAAATTACACTAAAATATGGGACATGGCTTAATAGAATTGCAGTATTCACCACAAACGTGTTCTTAAATCCCTTAACTCACATAATCCTCTATCAAACAGATCCCCAAGTTCATATCGTTAGGCTCCTTTCACACTGGGGCGGGGGTGACGTCGGCGGTAAAGTGCCACTATTTTTTTTTTTTAAATCAGAAATAAGTTTATTGTATAAAAAATAGAAATTCAATAACATAGACATACACAGGCAGATCAACAATGGGTGCAGTTACAGGATAAAGAAACAGGGTGCAGCTACGGACTGGTATACACCAATTTTCCACACAATACATACATACATAATAGACAAACGAACCTTCAGTCACTTATTAAGGCATAAAGGAGAAGATGTCATAGCACAAAGTACTGCATTTTATAGATCATTGCCTAACAGATGGGATCTGACTGTGTACCATCAACCATTAACCTCAGGATATAGAGGAATTAATAAACTAAAAGTGGAGAGAAAAAGAGGTAAAATAACAAAACAAGAGAAAAAAAAAAGGAAAAAAAGAGAGAGATGAAAGGAATAAGAGAATCATTCCTAAAGCCGTGGTCCACCAATGTAGTCACAACCCCCCCCCCCAGTTCCATAGGGAAATATTGCATCACACCTCACCCCCAGCGCCCCACCATCAGCATCAGTCACAACTCTGCATTTTTGTCTTCTACCCCTTTTATTTTTTGAGAACTCTATCCCTGTAATAATCTGTCCCTCACCAATTGGAGAGGACCCAATCCCGGAATGTCTAACCAAGGTTGCCACATTGAATAGAACTTCTTTAAAACATTGCGGTGCTGGTACGTTAGTTTTTCACGAATCAGTAGACTATTAACCTGCTTCACCCACTGTTCACCCATTGGTACTCTTGGGGTAATCCACAGTTTTGCTATCTCTTTGCGTGAAAGATAAAGCGAGCGGAGCACAGCAATATGACCATTTGGCGACAAGTCGGGCAGCTCCAGGGCACCAAGGAGGCACACAACTGGGTCATTAATAACTGGTATCTGAAATACTTGGGCTATAGTGTCAAGGACAAATTTCCAATACCTAAAAAGCTTTGGACACTTCCACAACATGTGCAGAAGATCACCAGCATGTGCATTACATTTTGGACACAAAGGGGTGTCTCTAAGGCCCCACTTGTGCAACCGGGCCGGTGTTCTGTATACCCTGTGTAGTAGGTATAAATGGGATAGCCTCTGTGATGCAGAAACGGACACCAAGGGGGCAGACGTCAGGCACAGCTCCCAAGTATCCCCGTCAATAGGCCCCAGATCACGTTCTCACCCTTTTTTACAGGAGAGTTTGCTTGCGTCATGCGTAGACTGGAGTAATCTGGCATAGACTCTCGATATCATGCCCGCCCTGTCATCCGTAGAGAGCACATCCCTCATCAAAGGGTGCACCGTCAGAGCAAATGGGGACAGTCTTTCTTCGCATTGCACAGCATGCCTTAATTGTAGGTATTGATAAAATTTGGAGTTCTGTAAACCAAATTCTTCTCTCATAACTGTAAAGGATTTAAATACTGTGCCGGAGTACAACTGGGTGATATAGTAGATTCCCATTGCTTCCCATGGGCCGAAACCCCTTAGTTTAAAGAGTTCCTTAAAATATCTATTCCTCCATATTGGAGTAAACTGGCAGATCGTTTTAACTTTAAAAATGGATCTCACATATTCCCATAATTTATTCAGTAGACTAACGGTAGGAAGTGTAGTAGGGAATTGAGTGAGGCCTGCCTCTAGATACACCAGAGCTGGAAGATCCGAATCTACAGGGACTATCAGGGACCTAATCGGGTCAGAGTCGTCCACAACCCCCCAATTACCTAGGTGTTGGAGCTGCGACGCTATGAAATAAAACCGAGAATGTGGAACCGCCGTACCCCCCTGATCCTTTGCGAGTTGCAGAGGGTACAAACTGACACGAGCTAACCCACCACCCCAAATCAATTCCCTGAACTGGGGGTCTATTCGGGTAAACCATCTGTGGGTAATCCAAATTGGGGAGTTGTGAAAAATATATAGAAGTTGAGGCGCCCATATCATCTTAATTAAGTTAACTCTTCCGGTGACGGATAGAGGCAGTTTCCTCCAAGCTGAGCATTTCAGCCGGAGCTTTTGTAACATTGGGGACAGGTTCTTGTCAAGGTACTGAGCAGGGTCCGGTGTAACCTGTATACCTAAGTAACGGAACTCATCAACTACGGCATTGTCTCTCGCACAGTCAGGCAGAGGACCCGGCAGGGGGTCCAGGGGCATAAGAACTGACTTGTTCCAGTTAATGCTAAAACCCGACAGCCGACCGAAGTCCGCGATCAGGCCCATCACGTTCTGCAAGGAACCACCCATATCTCCCAGGTATATCAATGTGTCATCCGCATAAAGGGAAACCACATCCTTTCTAGGCCCCCTCTGGAACCCCACTATGTCCTGCGATTTTCTAATATGTATGGCCAATGGTTCAAGAGCCAGGGCAAACAACAGGGGCGATAAAGGACACCCCTGCCGAGTGCCCCTAGCAAGACGGAAGGAGTCCTATACTTCACCATTGATACGCATTCTCGCCGTCGGGGAGCTGTATAGTAACTGGACCCATTTCAAAAATGAGCGACCTACCCCAAACCGAGCCAGGACCTCCCAGAGATAGGGCCATTCCACACTATCGAACGCCTTAGCGGCGTCCAAAGATAGAATCGCTCTATTGCCTATATTATCCGAAGGGATCTGCAGGTTCAGGAAAAGTCTGTGCAAATTCTGAGAGGTAGATCTCATGGGAATAAACCCAGACTGGTCCTTATGTATCACTTTTTGTATACAGTTAGCCAACCTGTTAGCCAGAATCCTGGCCAACAGCTTGACATCGCATGTAAGCAGTGAAATCGGTCTATAAGAGTCTGGTGACAGGGGATCCTTGCCGGGCTTCAACAGAACCACGACAAGGGCCTCATTCATGGAGGAGGGGAGAAACCCTGTTTCAAATGAAAGTGCCACTATTTCTGGTAAATTTTGCGGCACTATTCAGCCGCTAGCGGCTGAGAAAGGGTTAAAATCCACGATTTGCCGGCGGTAAAGCCGTGGTGCCCCATTGATTTCAATGGGCAGGAGTGGTGGAGGAGCGGTATACACACCGCCCCTTCACCGCTCCAAAGATGCTGCTAGCAGGACTTTTTTTACTGTCCTGCTAGCGCTCTGCTCTGCTGGAGAGAGCGCAGCGGCTGTTTCAAGTCAGTTTGCAGGTGCTGTTTTTAGCGTTATAGCACCTGCAAACTGACCCAGTGTGAAGGGGGTCTAATGGTCAGAAGCCATATTAGCTAAAAGAGTCACTGATAACTCTGTGGAGTCATGGTTACCCCACACAGGTAAACAGTTTAACCACTTGACACCCGCCCGCCGTCAAATGACGGCGGGCGGAATGCTCTATTGTTCTGACAGGACGTCATATGACGTCCTGTCATTTAAAGCCTCTAGGGCGCGCGTGCCGGCGGCGGCACGCGCGCGCACCCGTCGCATCACTGGGAACACAGTGCGCATGCCTGGCAGCCGCGATGGCCGCCGGGCACCCGCGATTGTCCAGTAACTGAGCAGGGACGTGGAGCTCTGTGTGTAAACACGGAGCTCAACGTCCTGTCAGGGAGAGAGGAGACCGATCTGTGTCTCTTGTACATAGGGACACAGATCGGTCACCTCCCCCAGTCACCCCCCTCCCCCTACATTTAGAACACACCCAGGATACACATTTACCCCCTTCCTCGCCCCCTAGTGGTTAACCCCTTCCCTGCCAGTCACATTTATACAGTAATCAATGCATATTTATAGCACTGTTCACTGTATTAATGTGAATGGTCCCAAAAATGTGTCAAAAGTGTCCGATGTGTCCGCTATAATGTCGCAGTCCTGAAAAAAACGCAGATCGCCGCCATTACTAGTAAAAAAAAAATCATTATGTCCCCTATTTTGTAGGCAATATAACTTTTGCGCAAACCAGGTTATTGCGATTTTTTTTTTTTTTTACCAAAAATATGTAGAATAATACATATCGGCCTAAACTGAGAAAAAAATATATATTTTTAAAAAAAATTGGATATTTATTATAGCAAAAAGTAAAAGATATTGTGTTTTTTTTCAAAATTGACGCTCTTTTTTTGTTTATAGCCCAAAAAATAAAAACCGCACAGGCGATAAAATACCACCAAAAGAAAGCTCTATTTGTGGGGAAAAAAAGGACATCAATTTTGTTTGGGAGCCACGTCGCACAACCGCGCAATTGTGAGTTAAAGCGACGCAGTGCCGGAAGCTAAAATCTCGTCTGGGCAGGAAGGGGGTATATGTGCACAGTAGGCAAGTGGTTAAAGTCTTTTATTTTTTTTACTTAATTACTTTTTATCGCTGTTTCAAACACAAATACAAAAAGAACTATATATATATATATATATATATATATATATATATATATATATATATATATATATATATATATATAAAATCAGGCATTTAAGCTCTTACAGAAAGAAAAAGAGACAACTCAAACAAACAGAAAATATATTATTTAACCAGTTAGCAACCGCCCTATAGACGAAATACGTCTACAAGGCGGTTGCTTAACTCTGGGAGGGCGTCAATGTACGTCCTCCCAGAATCGCGCTCCCGCGCGCCCTGTGGGGCGCGCACACGGGAGTCTCCGTGACCGCCGGGTCCTCCGGACCCGGCTGATCACGGATCACGGTAAATCGCCGCTGATAGCGGCGGTTTACCACGATCCGTCCAATGACGGAGCAATCACTAGTAAACAAACCGGCGTCATGTGATGACGCCGGTTCCTCCCTCTCCTCTCTGTACCGGGCTGGATCTGTGACACATGCAGTCACAGATCCAGCCATCCATCCCTCCCTGTGCAATACTCTGCAATGCCCCCATACTCTGCAATGCCCCCATACTCTGCCATACTCTGCAATGCCCCCATACTCTGCAATGCCCCAAAATACTCTGCAATGCCCCCATACTCCGCAATGCCCCCATACTCTGCAATACTCCGCAATGCCCCGCAATGCCCCGCAATACTCCGCAATGCCCCACAATACCCCGCAATACCCCTCAATAGTCCGCAATACTCCGCAATACCCCGCAATACTCTGCAATACCCAGCAATACCCCGCAATACCCCACAATACCCCGCAATATTCCGCAATACCCCGCAATACCCCACAATACCCCGCAATACTCCGCAATACCCTGCAATACCCCACAATACTCCGCAATACCCCACAATACTCCGCAATACCCCACAATACTCCGCAATACCCCACAATACCCTGCAACGTGGTCTATGGGGATTTTTAAGTAGCGAAGTTTGGCGCCATTCCACGAGCGTGTGCAATTTTGAAGGGTGACATGTTGGGTATCTATTTACTCGGCGTAACTTCATCTTTCACATTTATGCAAAAGAATGAAGAAAAAATACTAAATTTGCAAAATTTTATAACAGAAACAAAGAAAAATTATTTTTTTTTACAGAATTTTCAGTCTTTTTTCTCTTATAGCGCAAAAAATAAAAAACCCAACGGTGATTAAATACCCCCAAAAGAAAGCTCTATTTGTGTGAAAAAAAGGACGGAAATTTCATTTGGGTACAGTGTTGTATGACTGAGTAATTGTCATTCAAATTGTGAGAGCACCGAAAGCTGAAAATTGGTCTGGTTATTAAGGGGGTTAAGGTGCCCAGTGGTCAAGTGGTTAAATATTAATATCTCTGCTTTTACCAAAACAAAAGCAAAAACAAAAAGATGAAGGGGAGGAAGAAGCAAGGAGGGGAAGAGGATAAAAAAAAGAGGGATAAATGTCAATGCACGCGTTCTATTCCAGACCTGGGATTATAAATAACCAGAGTATTAAACTTCTATTGCACCATATCTATCCAAGTATTATATATTATATCTGTGATACATTTGCCTCTGCTCCCTGCTAGCCAGGTTATTGATGTGCTAATGTCCCCTCACTATTTCTAAAGGTTAATTGATCTATTGTGTTGTGTGAAGGAGAGCTGGGTTTAAGTGGCTTGTGTTAATTATTCTGATTGCTTCATTGTGGTAATTATCTCTCTATATGCGGGGTCGAGCGGTCTGGTTGATGTATTCAGTACAGCTAGTGCTCAGCGTCATTGATGTCATTGTCTAAAGAAAATGTGTTTCAGCATCGGCCCCGTCGTGTCTACCTATAATCTGTATGGAAGCCCCAGTGTGAGGGGGGCGGAGATTTGTCATTGTAACAGTTTTGGAAATGACATATAAGCTGTGTGTTATAACATTAAAGTCTGTGTTGTTCAAGCAGTAAGCTGGTCTCATGTGTGGCTTTCTGGGCGATTCCAGGGATATCCCTCCTCGTGGAATATTGGGGTGATTTTCGTTATGGGAAGAAGGGAACGTTGACGGGGATATCATACCGATACCGTCACAATTGGTTGGTAGCAGTGGGATTTTTCCCTTCTATTCCCCTTCACACCCGGATTCCAAGCAGACACTGGAAGAACTACTGGAAGTTCGTGGAAGGATTGCTAGCAACAAAACCAAGCGGGTCATCATAGCAGAATCAATGGAGCTAGACCAGGAGGACGGGATTGCAGCAACGCCAGCAGTACAAGAGATGGAGACACCAGTGATTCAGGAGGAGGAATCGCCAGCCAACAAGCTAATGAGAGAGAAGCTAGCGTGGTTCGGCCCGAACCCAACGCCAGATGTGGTACTGAAAGTGATGGACATGTTAGTAAATGCAGAGCTACAGAAGGATAAACAAATAAGAGACGCAGAGCTACAGGAGGATAAACAAATAAGGGACGCAGAACTACAGAAGGATAAACAAATAAGGGACGCAGAGCTACAGTTAAAACTGGCAGCAGTCCAACAAGCAGCCGCACCTTCTACGAACAGTGAGTACAGCACAGCAGACGCAAGGAAGATTCCGTTTAGCGCTTTTAAAGCTTTTGATGAAAAGGACTGTGAGATTGATAACTTCCTGGCGGATTTTGAGCGACAATGTAACCTGCACCGAATAGCTAGAGGAGACTGGGTTTCAATATTGTCAGGCAAACTGTCAGGCAAAGCTTCTGATGCTTTCCGGACCGTGCCAGATCAGGATATCCATAGCTACGCCCGGGTTAAAGAAGTGCTCCTGGCTCGTTATGCAGTAACCCCAGAGTCCCACCGACAGAAGTTCAGGGACTCACGCAAAACCACGAAAGACTCTTATGCGGAATGGGCATGCCAATTGTCCCGGTCGGCCTCTAACTGGGCTAACAGCAGCCAGGCCACCACCGCAGAGGACATTTTGCAACTAATGCTCCTGGAGCAATTTTACAATCACATCCAGACGGACGTCAAGGATTGGGTGAGAGATCGCAGGCCCATGACTCTACCAGAGGCCGCGAAGTTGGCGGATGAATATGCAGATACTCGCAAGATGAACCAGGTCACACCACAGGAACAACCTCCACCACAAACGGTGCCCTCACACCCACCAACCGCTAGATACCAACCTCCTAACAGACCGGTGACATCTAGCCCTCGCTATCATCGCCAGGAGGGCAACGAACAACGCTGCTTCCGGTGCAAACAGCTGGGTCACTTCAAGCAGAATTGCCCCATGAATGACAACACCAGGTCAAATTGGTCTCAACCTGGGTACCGCCCACCAGCAGCAGCCCATTGTGTAGACTCGGCTTGGGATCCAAAGGAGCTGGGTCAGGAAGAACCATTGGGCACCCCTTACGAAGCCCTCATGGTACAATCTGTTATTACGGACAACAGGGAACACCATTGTCAGCTGGTCATGGGCGACAGCCCTGAGCCGGAGGGGCCCTGGAGGGAGCTGGGCAGAAAGAGGCACCGCCGGCCACCCTTCAAGAAGAAGAGGTCCTGGAAGCCGTATAACAAGCTGACCTGGGAGGAGAAGAAGCGACTGGAGGAGAGGGAGTCGCAGCGGGCGTCCCAGATGCGTGCCGAGATGTTCGCCAAGGGCCCACCGGTGGTCCCTTACACCACCACCCAGTTCCTGATGATGAAGGACCACGTGGAGAGCCTGCAGGACATGAGCAAGCAGGAGCTGATCCGTGAGTACATAGAGCTGGAGGAGTGCATAAGCCGCATGGAGGAGGAGAACAACCACCTGAGGTCACAGCAGGCTGACCCCCCCAGGCTCCATGAACTGGAGATGGAGCTGGAGAAGCTCCAAGAGGAGAACCGGCGGCTGCGGAGGGAGCAGGGGGTGGCTGACCTTATGGGGCTCTGAGTCCCCTCCCCCCCCCCCCCCCCCGGACTCTGAGCACCATTGCTACAACAAATATAACTTTTTCTTTTTATGAATCTCCTGGGATTGTCACTTCAGAGCCATAACCTGCCCCCTCCCATAGCGGGACACCTAGACGGCGGCGCACAGACCCATTCGCTGTCTTCACACTGACTTCTGGTGACTTTGCAGATCGCACAAAGACTTGGGGACTGACCGGCGTGTGATCTGACGACCCGGTGACATACCTGAGTCTGAAGCAGTTGCCAAGGGAGGTCAGTCATGCCAAACGGAGTTAACCTCTGACTAATAGCTCTGAACCCGTCAACCCTACTGGACCAGGGAAGGTCCAACCGGGTTTGCCGGAGCAGGGAGCAAAAGGGGGGCCATTGTGATACATTTGCCTCTGCTCCCTGCTAGCCAGGTTATTGATGTGCTAATGTCCCCTCACTATTTCTAAAGGTTAATTGATCTATTGTGTTGTGTGAAGGAGAGCTGGGTTTAAGTGGCTTGTGTTAATTATTCTGATTGCTTCATTGTGGTAATTATCTCTCTATATGCGGGGTCGAGCGGTCTGGTTGATGTATTCAGTACAGCTAGTGCTCAGCGTCATTGATGTCATTGTCTAAAGAAAATGTGTTTCAGCATCGGCCCCGTCGTGTCTACCTATAATCTGTATGGAAGCCCCAGTGTGAGGGGGGCGGAGATTTGTCATTGTAACAGTTTTGGAAATGACATATAAGCTGTGTGTTATAACATTAAAGTCTGTGTTGTTCAAGCAGTAAGCTGGTCTCATGTGTGGCTTTCTGGGCGATTCCAGGGATATCCCTCCTCGTGGAATATTGGGGTGATTTTCGTTATGGGAAGAAGGGAACGTTGACGGGGATATCATACCGATACCGTCACAATATCATCTGACAACTTTATGTCATTGGAATACTATAATATCAGGGATCTGATATCGTATTATATCGAAGTAGTTTTAAAATCAAACCAACATGCCCATATCTTTAAGCGTTTGTCAACCATGCCCTTGGTATTGTACCTAAATTCTTCTTCACGACATATATCATCAATTTTTAGTAACAATCGAGTTAAGTTTGGTATCGACTTTTGCTTCCAGTACATCGGTATTAAGAATTTTGCCGTGTTTAGCAGATGCAGCGTTATTAAGTTTTTTTATCTAGATATTGATTGTGAAGTATGGTGAAATATAACAACCCAAGGATCAAACTGAATTATATATTTTTGTATTAAAGACGCCATATTAATAACTGTCTGCCAATATTTTTGAATAAAAGGGCATGACCACCAGATATGACCATGAGTAGCACGGCTTACACATTCTCTCCAGCATAGCGGAGAGTTAGAACAGTTTAAAGTTAATAATGCAATATTATAAAACACACCCTGTTGGCTTACAGTACTGCAATACCCTGCTCATCCACAACTCCATTGATCCCCTACTGAAAGAAGTCATTAAAGATTGGGCTATAGTCAAAGTAAAGGGTCCTTCAGTAATGTAATGTAAATGCTGAGCTATGTGACCACTACCGCTCTGAATCAGAGGGAAGCTAAGCTGTGATTAACAGTTAAAATACAGTATATAATATTAGAAATCTAGATGAGACATTTTTTTGTCCACTGTAGTTAGAGAGAGGATTTTAAAATGTTTTCAATACATTTTTGTAGTTTATTTTTTATTTATTTTTTAAACCAGAAAGTTTGTGAATAGAGGTATCATCACTGAAGGATATCTTCATTGAAGCACAAATTCTTTGCATATGGTTCATATGTGATGGTCAATTTGAGGGTATCACAGGGTTTCACACTTTTCTGCCCTTTTGAAGGGGGTGTAGGGTAAAGAAGACTGCAGATAAACCAGTAAAACCTATGTAGGAGGATTTTTTTAATTTATGTGTATCATCTGAGGCTGTTCACTTCACTGGGTATATGTGAGGGTTGAAAACCACTTTGATATCCTTGTGTGGACAGTAGGAGCATTATTTTATTTTGTTTCTGTGGAATATGTTAATGCTATATAAATGCTAATGCTAAATACATGCTAAATAAAATAAAAATGTCATGAGTGTCATTACTATCCTCGATGTGATCAGGAAGTTTGGTTTGACCTCCCTTTTCTCTCAACAAGCCTTAGTTCTTTGGGGCATGTATTCTGCATTTCACACATTTTCTCATGAAATTTTGTTTCATGTCGCTCTGATTGCAATTTCTTCAAATGTTGTGGAGCCCATCTAGGGTGACTTCACACTGCCTTGATGCACCTTTGCTTTTTGCAGGGAAACTGCACTGTGGTTTCTAGCGTGTGGGGGTACCATTAGCATTGATGGAACCCCCACGCATCACTTAAACGGCAGCGTGTTTTTGCCTACGGGTGGTTGCGGGTACAGGAACAAGTCTGATTTTTCAGCGGCAACCACCTGTACAAGTGGAAAACTACCCTTAGTGTATATTCACATTTTGGCCCACTGAAGTATAAATAGTAACAGTCATTGACATTTAAGAACAATGTGGGTGATGGAATTAAAACCAGATCTGTATGTTTATACCAAATACATGTTGAAACACACAGGCACCTCATGAGAAAGTAATAGGATTTTACCCTGCTGCTTTTGAACCTACAGAATTAACCAGAATCACATCTGATTCTTGTTTACTTGCTTTTGATTATGAATATTACAAAACTCTGGTTAATTTAAAGGAAATTAAATTCCTCCCATATTTATCTTCCCAGGTTAGGAAAGGAGCCTGGTCCTCAGTAAGAAATATTTGCAATTTTCCATTCTGTTTTTTACCAGAACACAAACTAGAAATGCACATACTGAAGCCTATTAAGGGTCTATGGGACATGTGGTAAACGTATGTTAAAGTTGTCGTGGAAACTACATTTGAGGAAATATTTTTTGGTAACCTAATAGATAAAGCAGGTGATAATTACCCTACATCAGCACACCCACATGCTCTATTGTGGACTGGTTACAAATGGCTTTTATGTAACATCCAAGATTCCGTGGAGGACATTTATTGAACTCTAAAGGGCCTCTTCATGTGTTACCAGTGCAGACGTTTCTCTTAGATTTCTTGGCTTGTGTGTTTAATTGAGAAACTGGAAAGGCAATCCCTGAAAAAGGGATATGTATGTATTTATTCGTGAAATAAAAAGGAAACCAAAAGGTTGTTAAATTCGATCTGTTTTCCACTTCAACTGCTACTCAGACCTTGCAAGCTGGCAGTGAGCCGAGGAATAAGAATCACAGAGCAATAGAGGATAAAATAACTTAACCACAACAACAGTTGCCGTTTATTGTGATAGTTTGTGATCCAGAGCCATGTTTAAATATGAAAAAAGGGGGTTGCTTGACTTGTTTGGGAGTGATGCGGAAATCAAAGGAGGAACATATGCATGACATTAGGAATACAGCGACGTTGTTGCTTTAGTTAGCCTTATAAAAAATACAGCTGTTCTTGACATGCATGTTGCCCGCTTTGTAACATTGTGAACACCTTTGCAAGACCAAGCTGGCTTTCTCTCTTTTTCAATAAATCACTTATTTCCTTTCTCTCCCTCATAGGAAATCAGTCTGTGGTGTACACCAGGTCTACATAGTCTTCAGGTGCTTATTCATGCCTGTGCAATAATAATGCTTAGAAAATGACTGTATCATCTCTATGAATTACTATTGATATGATTGCCTGGAAAAGTAATTTAAAGTGCATGGTCAGCCATTAAACATTCATAAAACTTTGTGAAGGTAATATGAGAATGGTCTACATATATTCAATAAAATTGGGTTTGTCAAAGAATTTTAAATATGTAAGATTCACCAAAGTTTCCTTTACTGCATTGCCATTTGGCTTATACTTGTTTCTTTACAATATGGCTTAAATACAGTGCCTGCTCGGATATACTCTGTTAGCACTAGTGTTTATACAGCTAACTTTATAGCCCCTTGCATATTAGCTTTCACTAATATGAAGTAGGTAACATTTTGAATTGTATGTACCAATACAAATAGTTTTTATATTTCAAATTTATGTGTGTCCCATTTGTGGAAACAACAATTTTCAGCTATTCTATCACTGATCAGAATCCACCCACCATTATCAATTTTAATACAGTAAAACCTTGGCTTGAGAGTAACTTGGTTTGAGAGCGTTTTGCAAGAGAAGCAACATTCTTAAATACATTTTGACTTGATGTATAAGCAATGTCTTGATATACATCTCCCCTTTGAGACAGTGAAAGGGACTAAGGACACAGATTCCCCAGTCCCTTTCTCTGCAACCTCAGCTAAAATGAATGGAGAGAAGCTCCTCTCCATTCATAAACTGAAGCATCGTAAACACAGGTTACGTTGCTCAGTTATGTGCATGGACAGAGTCAGTGATCACTGACTCTGTTCATTCTGAAAAGGTAGGAGCCGGATTTAGCAGCTCCTACCTCCGCTCTCCATCCTGACAGATCGAGGGGGTGGAGGAGGACATTGAGGGGGACATGGAGCACGGAGGGGGAGAGCAGCAGGAGGGGGACACGGAGCACGGATAGCAGCACGGAGGGGGAGAGTAGCATGGAGGGGGACACACAGCATGGAAGGGGACACGGAGCACGGACTGCAGCAAGGAGGGGGTCAAGGACCCCGGAGGGGGACACACAGCATGGAGGGGGACACGGAGCACGGACTGCAGCAAGGAGGGGGACAAGGACCCGACGGGGGACACACAGCATGGAATGACGAACAGTGGGGAGTTTGGGTGAAAAGGTGAGCAAAGTAGGGGTTCTGAATTAAACAGGGTGTATCTTTTGGAAGTAAAGGTGAGCAAGGGGGTTGGGATGCAGAGGTATAAAAAGGAGGTGGTGCACAGATATACAGAGAAGAAAGTAACATCTGGGGTGCAAAGGTGAGCAAAGAGGGTTTGTGTGATTGGTAAGGAAAGGTTGGGGCGAAAATATGAGCAAGAGCATTGGTGCGCAAAGGGAAAATGTGTAGAGGAGATGGGGTGCAAAGGTGAGCAGAGGGGGCAAATAGAAGTAACCGGGGGGGGGGTGGAGTGCAGGGGTTTGATGGGGATTTAGGAAAACTGAGAGGGGATGTATAAGGACGCAGCGATTAACAGAGCAGTGATAAAGAGGGGTCACTGTAAATATCCCTTTTACATCGTTGGTCAATGTAAATGTTTCAGTTACGCTGGTGGTTAGTGCAAATACACCTATTATGTTGAGTCCGTGTAAATCTTTCCATTACAGTGTAGAATTCCTTCATTATACCAGTGGTCAGTGTGAATGCCTCCCTTACATTAATGATTAGTGTTGATCTTCCCTCACAGTGATGGTCATTGTAGAAAGCCTCCTTTACATTGGTAGTCAGTATAAAATCCCCCTTTACAATGGAGTTCAGGGTAAATTCCCTATTACAAACGTTGCGTGTAAATTCTGGCTTACATTGGTGATAAGTGTAAATTCCTCACTACATTGGTGGTCAGTGCTGGTATAAAACTCCCCATTACTTGGTGGTCAGTGTAAATTCCGCATTACATTGGTGGTCAGTGTAAATTCCCCATCACATTGGTTTGTCAGTGTAAATTCCCCATCTCATTGATTGTCAGTATATATTTTCCATCCCATTGGTGGTCAGTGTACAATCCCCAACAACACAATTCAGAATTTGCCACGGTATTATGCCTTCTGGCTAGTTTTATTACACAGAATTTGTGCCACCTATAGTACAAAACCAACCTATCAGCTATCACACAAGGTGTCGCTGTAAAAGCTAAATATAATTAATGTTAATTGTGTTTGCAGTGCAATTAATGTTTATCACTGTATTCTCTGCAACAGCTGTTGGATCGCAGTACTTTAACCACTTCTATACCGGGCCAATTCTGGCACCCTTCTCTTAGGCCTCGTACACACGACCGAGTTTCTCGGCAAAAAACAGCAAGAAACTAGCTGGGAGATATTTTTTTGCCGAGGAAACCGGTCGTGTGAACATTTTCGTCGCGGAAACTGTCGAGAAACTCGACGAGCCAAAAAGAGAGCATGTTCTCTATTTCCTTGACAGGAATGGAGAAAATTGGCTTGTCGAGTTCCTCGACAGCCTAACAAGGAACTCGACTAGGAAAACGATGTGTTTCGCCCGTCGAGTTCCTCGGTCGTGTGTACGAGGCTTAACATGTAAAAATCATCATTTCTTTTAAAGAAAATTACCCAGAACCCCCAAACATTATATATGATTTTTTTGCAGAGACCCTAGGGAATATGTCTTTGCAACTTTTTATGTCACACAGTATTTGCACAGCATTTTTTCAAATGCGTAAATTGTAAACTTTAAGGCTAGCCATACATGTGAAAATTTCTCTTGCCCAGCCCCAAATGAGAGAAATCACTTGATTGAAACAGTGTGGATGGGGCAATTACATATGGTGGCTATTGTATTCAGACAGCCGTAGCCATCTGATTACCCAAACAGTGGCTGCATATGATTGGATGACAAATCTGAGAGGATGCAATTATGATTCGGCCAATCATTTTTCATTGAGGTCATTTGATTTTGAAGCCAGCTTCACAGGGAAACTCATGGCTCTTTTAGCGATTCGACATGAGCCATGTATGGTGAGCTTAAAAGTTGTAGCTAGCTAAAGAAGTACAATGCCCACAAGCAAAATGACAATGGTGTGGACATAGTTTTATAAACTATCTTTTTTGAATAACTATGCGGTGCGGTGGCGGATTGTCAAATAGTAAGTGACCGGATTTATATTATAAAAACGCTTGATGAAAGGACATACATTTAAAAAATGCTAATTGTGGTTGGAACCCCGCTTTAAGGCAAATCGCACAACACTGACAAAGTCCCACCCAGGATGTAACGCTTAAGGGAAGGAGCTACATATAACGTCACCCGCGGCTATCTTTCACTTTGTGTTGTATCATTTGAGCGCTCGACATTTGAACTTATGATAAGTGCTGGACTTGTAAATGATCTACTTTTTTTATAATAAAGCCAATTTTAGCAGAGAGCACTGTATTTCTCTATCTGTTTTATATATCGATACCACCACAGAGGAATCATCACTCCAGATTCATATTAGCTGCAAAAAGATCCATAGACCCCTTTCAGGGAATGTTTTGTTTGACCGTCCTGTTTAATCAGGGGTTTATATATATGAGGTAAGTGGCTTTAAGTGTATTTGGTGAAGGTGACACACGGATTTTGACTCCTGTATGTCGTTAGTAGACATGTGCACAGCAAAAAATTTTGTTTATTTCTGTTTCGTTTCTGTTCGTTTATCGTGATTCGTAACGAGTCGTAATTTCGTAAGACGTTAGTTATCGTATTCGTACTCTTTAGTATTTTCGTAACACTCTTTTTTTCCGTTTCCGTTTTTTTCTGTTAGTTTATTTTTCGTTGAATCGAGATTCGTATTTTCGTTATATTTTGTATTCTGCCGCGTTCGTATTTTTAAAATGATTTTATTTGTTTCTTCGTTTTTACGTTAGTTTAATTTTCGTTGTTTTGCTATTCGTATTTACATTATATTTTCCATCATGCCGCATTCGTATTTTCGGAAGAAATATATTTTCGTTGCTTTATGATCATTCGTATTTTCGTGTCTAATTTCCTTTGATTGTAAAAACGTACTTTTGTAGATTTTATTGCATTCGTAATTCTGTTAGAATACATTTTACGTGTATTCGACACACTACTCGTCATAATTTTGTGATTCGTACTTTACTGTGATTGACTTGACTGTCTTAGTTAGCACACACACCCTGTCTAGAATGAAGTCTGACGTAGAAGAAAACTAAAATATGTCAGATATTACAAATACAAATCTAGAAATTAGATGCACTGCAGTCTAACACAGAAAAAGACACAAGGAGCCAGGAGGTAATGAGAAAGAAGCTCATTGGGGGAAGGAACAAACCTCTTCAGAGGAAAGGGACAGCGCTCAGTGGCTATTGGTCAATGTCCAGAAATATTTCAGTACTAACGAAAGCTAATTTACATTATTTTGTATTTTCGTTGTTTTCATTTCCGTTTTCCGAAAATTCGTAATTTATTTTTCGTTAGTTTTGATTTTCGTTTTTTATTCTTTGTTCGGCATTTCGGTTGTTTTCTTTTCGGTCTTCGAATATTAGTAAGTTTGCATTTTCGTTCATTTTGTTTTTCGTAATTATTATTTTTTGGGTTCGGTATTTTTGTTGTTTCTATGTTTTCGTTTCTTTCATCTTTCGTATCTTCGTTGTTTTTCATATTCGTTATTTTGAAAATATCGTTATTCGTTATTAATTGCTCTAAACCGTTCGTTCATTCGTATGTTAACGAATCAACTAAAATAACGAAAATTTACGGAAAACGTATTCGTAACTTAAAAAATTGCACATGCCTAGTAGTTAGGATGCACAGCTTTACACCATCTGGGCCCTCTATTTCCAACATATCTACTATACTTTCTCTTGTTGAAGATTTGGCATTGACTAATATATTGTACTGCATTATTATATTGGACAATTTCAATATTCACTTTTTGACTTTCTTCTTCCCAGTGACACAAACTCTCTTTTTTAGTATTTGTTACTACAAAGAAAAGAGAAAGTCGAATTTCCATTTTCAGTGCCTCCTGCTTTACAATGTAATTTTTGTAATGTTGTCTTCACAGTACATATATTTAAAATGTCCTGGACTGTAGACTTTTTATGTTGAGACTGCTTGCTTGCTGCTACAATTAACATCAGATGTTGTATACTTGTATACTCTAATTATTTGGAGGATTTCAACATGATGTCATGGTTATTTTTGTAAAAGCTTTCAATAACTGTTTATTAAAAAAAAAAAAAACTGTACTATTTCAGAATGTTTCCCTTGGCTCAGCCGGTAGGACAGAGTAACAGTGTCCCCAATGATAATCCCAGGTCCTCACGATGGGATGAAGATTGGAGTTTGTAAACCTTCCAAATCCAGGCCATCTGATGATATCCCTGTGCTACACAAAGTGACATAGTGTTTTTTTTTATTATTGTGGCTAGACTTCCTCTCCATTTTACTGTGTGCTGCAGACCCATTATTTAGCATTTATACTCTATTTGGGACATATAAAATATATATTAATTTTGTTTATACAGCATTTGCAATATGTGTTTTTTTTCCCTTTCTCCAGGCATCAATATGCATTCTGTAAAATTAGAAGTACAGGGTTAGTTGTTACCTTGTAACAGAAAAAACATATGTAAACATGCTACAATGTAGTTGACACCTGCTGAAGTTCAGTTCACAGATTTTGCAGAGGTGCTGAGGATTTGTTTTGTATCTTGGCCGAGAATGTGCTATTGTGAGTTACGGACCTGTTGCATTAGCATTTTTTTTTAAACGCTACAACATGGGTTTTATTGTGAAGTTGCTGCTTTTTTTGCAATGAATTTACAGTCAAAATGTAATTCAACCTATGGCAAGTAGAAAACACCTGATCTTTTTTTTTTTTTTTGCAAATATTTTTATTTGGATTTTCATCTTACAGATAGGAAGGGTAAAAACAACCCAAAAACAGTAGTCAATATGCAGTATACCAGAGCAGTACAACATAAACAAACATAAGTGATGACTTATACAGTAGCAATAAAGAGAAAAAAAAAAAAAAACACAAAAGTAAAAGTAAAACCCTCAGGAGTAGAAGCATGAAGCAAATACCCAACACTGAATGTTATACAGTATGTATCAGCCTAACCACATCCATAGCTAGCATAGCTATGGGACTTAATGGCTGTAGGTATAAAAGAGTCATGGAAGTCAAGGAGCTCCAAAAAGCCATGGTCGTATTACGGTGTTCAGGAAGTAGAGGGGTCAGATAGATCAGAGACCTTAAGGTGGCCTAACGAGTTGGTGAGGTCTCTTTTCAAGTACCAGTCGGTATAGCGAAATGGTCGCATGACTTCTTGTAAGACTGTCCGAGTTAATGTGGCCACAATATAGGTACGCCATCTCGCAAAAAAGCGGGAAGTAGAGCGAAAGTTTAGCGTAATCGTGTCCAGCCTCTCCAAGTAAAAGAGTGAGAGCATGGTCCTTTTCACTGCTTCCAGCGAGGGTGGTGTTGGTGAAATCCAATGGGACATAATAGTCCTGCGAGCCACTAGGAGGCAGAGATGAGCCCATTGCGGAATAACGAGGGGCGCCAGTGCCGTTGTAGAGGATGCTAGTGGCGTGTAGTCAAACAGGCATAATAACCGATCCTTCGGGATCCTAGTATCATGGACTGTGCATATGTGGGCAATGACAGAGTCCCAGAATTTGGAGATGGCTGTACAGTCCCAAAGACGGTGTATCAACGTGGGGCGAGGTTGGGAGCACCAGGAGCACTGCGCTTGAGTTGGGTCCGCTTTATTAAAGCGAAACGGGAAATACGCTCTGTGTATAATCTTAAATTGTGTTTCACGCCATGTTTCCGATATAGTTAGTTTGCGAACATGTCTGTATCCCTCAAGGATTTTTTCCGGTAGATCGTCATCGTCAAATAGGGTGGACCATTTTCGGAATGGCGCAAGGTGGTATTTCTCCGTTTGGTGTTGAATAAGGTAGGAGTAAAGACTGGAGATGGAATAGTCGTTTCTCTTTAGTACAACATCAATGAAGGACTGCTGGAAAGGATCAGATTTAGGTCCATGACAAGACCTCAGATAGTCAATTAGTTGATGGTAAAAGAAGGAGTGCGACGGTGGTAATGAGAATTCACTCGACAGGGCCCCGAAGGACTTAAACTTAGCAGGTTCACCATGGTAGACAGAGGTTATTTTCGTTAGCCCTTTGATTTGCCAGTGATCAAATGCTTTGTGAAGAGTGGACGGAAGAAACATAGGGTTGCCCTGGATTGGTAGATAGCGTGAGATACTAGATGGAAGGCCCAACAATTTCCGTAAAACACCTGATCTTTATTGATCTACTTTGTGGTAAACACATTTCTTGATCCTGCAAGTTGTAACGCTATTAGCGTTAATTTATGTACTAGGAGCGCAGCTTTACCTAATATGACAGCTGCGCTCCATTCACAAAGACATCCGCGTCACTTCCGGTACGCGGACGTCTGCGCTCCACGCTGGAACGCGGAAGTGCGTTCCAGTGTGCGGCGCTCGGCGTGCATGGGAGACCGGGCTATTTAAACCTCCAGCACTGGCGACAGGTTGTTGGAATATTCCTGTTGGACCCTGTCGCCACCTGGAGACCCTCCACCAACTCACACCAACCTTGAACTTCACTTTTGGGATACTTGGATCCTGATCTTAGTTGCTATACTAGATAGAAGGACCACCAGCGTTACACCTGTGCTTATTTTCCCAGTCTGGACTACCTCCTAACCGCAAGTATATAGAGTATATTACTGCATATTGGGATTACCATCTACTCCTGTGCAAACAGACCTGGTCCACACTACTTCTTAAACTGCATAAGGATATATAGCATATTACTGCATAAAGGGATTACCATCTACTCCTGTGCAAACAGACCTGGTCCACACTACTTCTTAAACTGCATAAGGATATATAGCATATTACTGCATAAAGGGATTACCATCTACTCCTGTGCAAACAGACCTGGTTCACACTACTTCTTAAACTGCATAAGGATATATAGCATATTACTGCATAAAGGGATTACCATCTTCTCCTGTGCAAACAGACCTGGTTCACACTACTTCTTAAACTGCATAAGGATATATAGCATATTACTGCATAAAGGGATTACCATCTACTCCTGTGCAAACAGACCTGGTTCACACTACTTCTTAAACTGCATAATTATATAGAGCATATTATTGCACATTGGGATTACCATCTACTACTATGCAAACTGACCTGGTCCACACTACCTCTTTAACTGCTTGTGTTTAAAGACTATTTTGCCATATAGTTAGTGTTGTTGCCCATAGTCTGGACTACCTCCTTCTCTCTCTTTCAGAAATACATATTAACTATTGAGATACTTGCTCTAAATATATTGAGGTTTTGCTTCTATATGTTATATCAGGAGTGCTAATTTCCTACATGACTCAAGTTCAGTACCTATATATTCAAAAAGCACTTACTAAAGACTTATCCTTGTCATTGCTCTAGACAAAGGTTATTATATAGTTTAACAAGTATTAAACTATTACTACATGTTTTGCTCCAATCAGAGGATATGATGATATAGACCCCATACTCTTATAGTTCAGTGAGAGTGAGCTGGTGGTTAATTCTGATAGGCCTCTACAGCTGGAGTCTAAACTTGAGACAGAGTGTTCTCAGAATCAGGGTCGTAACATAATATTCCAACCACTTTAAAAAAAAAAAAAAAAAAAAAAAAAAAGGGAAACATTCAAGATGGATCCAGCTGAACTTGCAAATCATTTAGTTACACTCTCCCAAAGAGTGGATAACCTGACTGCTAACATGAATGAATTGCGTGTTCAGAATGATACCTTACGCAATCTCAATCATGCACAAGCTAGAGACAGACCTGAAGCTAAGGTCTGCCCACCAGAACTTTTTTCTGGTGAAAGGAAGAATTATAAACAATTTATTAGTTCATGTCGTTTGATGTACGAATTACGTCCGCGCACTTATTACTCTGATAGAATAAAGATCCTCACTTTAGTTACCTATCTCAGAGGTGAACCCAGAGTGTGGGCTGATACATACATAGAAGAACATGGAGATCTTTTGGGAGCTTTTGATACTTTCATTAATGAGATGTCTCTCTTATATGAAGATCCTAACAAACAGCTAACAGCTGAAAATTCAATCAGAACCCTCAAACAGGGTAAGAGGCCTGTGGAGGACTTTATTTCAGAATTTAAATGCTGGAGCAGGGAGACCCAATGGTCAGAGATTGCTCTTAGAAATCAATTTCGTTTGGGTTTATCAGAGGCTATGAAGGATGAGCTTGCTCGCGTCGTGCTCCCTGATACTCTAGAAGACCTCATGCACCTATCAGTGACTATCGATCGCCGTCTGCGTGAGAGAAAGGCAGAACGTGCAAATACATACCCAGTCACTTCCTTCAGGAGATTCAGATCGCCTTCAAAAGAGTCTCCAATGGAACTTGGAACTATAAGAGGACCTTTGACTCCAGCAGAAAAGCAACGCCGTAGAGCCAATAATCTATGTCTTTATTGTTCAGCTCCAGACCACATTGTGTCTACCTGTCCTCTACTTAAGAAAAACTCTGAAGGTAAATTTTCCCACATTAATAAATTAGACTCATCCCTTTCCACGTCTAATCGATATATCTTTATCCTTCTTACTCTACAGTGGGATCAAGAAGAGATTTCCATTGAAGCAATGGTCGACAGCGGAGCCTGCGGCAACTTTATAGATTCAAGTATTGTAGAATCAAATAAAATTCCCTGTGTGTTTAAGCAAAATCCAGTGTCACTCACTTTTATTGATGGGTCCAGTTCAACTCATGGTCCTGTTATATCTCAGACATCTCCCCTAAAGGTTACATGTGCCACTGGTCATTCTGAGACCCTCAAATTTGATATTATTTCCTCACCTGTCTTTCCCATTGTTCTAGGCCTCCCATGGTTACTTCTTCATCAGCCTATTTTCTTATGGTCCACCAAATCAATTTCTTTACAGTCTGATTATTGTAAACAGTTCTGTTATTCCCCATGCATCATCTCTTTCTCTGACGCCATTCCACATGACCTACCTGAATATTTACATGATTTCCTTGATGTATTCAGTAAGACTAATGCAGATAAACTTCCTCCACATAGAATTTACGACTGTCCCATAGACCTTATTCCCGACAGTCCTATTCCTACTGCTCGAATCTACCCCCTCTCTCAACCAGAGCTTGTACATTTAAAAGAGTACCTCGATGAGAATCTAAAAAAGGGGTTTATTAGGAACTCCACCTCTTCAGCAAGTGCAGCTCTCTTTTTTGTAAAAAATAAAGATGGTTCACTCCGACCAATCATTGATTATCGTTCCCTCAATAATATCACTGTAAAAAATAGATACCCATTACCACTCATTCCGGAACTCATTGAGCGTCTACAGAACGCCAAGATCTATACAAAACTGGACCTCAGAGGTGCATATAATCTGATCAGAATCCGTTCGGGTGACGAATGGAAAACTGCCTTCAAAACCCGATATGGCCTTTTTGAGTATTGTGTAATGCCTTTTGGTTTGTGTAACGCTCCAGCAACTTTTCAGTGGTTCATTAATGATATTTTTCATGATCTACTTGATATTTGCGTTGTAATTTATTTGGACGACATCTTAATTTATTCTGAGAATCAGGATGAACATCACAAACATGTGCGCTGGGTTCTGGCTAGGCTTAGGACACACTCTTTGTATGCAAAACTTGAAAAGTGTGTATTCAATCAAACTACTATTTCCTTCTTGGGTTACCAAATTACTCCTAGTGGAGTTCAGATGGATCGATCTAAGGTAGATTGTATTCTGTCCTGGCCTGCACCACAAACTAGGAAAGCTCTTCAGAGATTTCTCGGTTTTTCAAATTACTACAGAAAGTTCATAAAGAACTTTTCAGCTATTGTGAGACCATTAACCAGCTTAACCAGTTCAAAGATACCTTTTGTTTGGAATGATGATGCACAGAAATCTTTTGACACACTCAAGAATAGTTACACTTCTGCTCCTATTCTTCAATTGCCAAATCCATCATACCATTTTACATTAGAAGTAGATGCTTCGCATTTTGCTCTTGGCGCTGTACTCTCCCAACAACCTACATTATCGGAACCACTACATCCAGTTGCCTTTTTTTCCAGGACACTCTCCTCAGCGGAAAAAAATTATCCTATTGGCGAGAAAGAATTACTAGCAATAAGAGATGCTCTCTCTAACTGGAGACATTTGCTGGAGGGTTCAACACATACTATCACCATCCTCACTGATCATCGAAATTTACAACACTTAAAATCTTGCAAAACTCTCTCTGCCCGTCAAGTCAGATGGAGTCTATTTTTCGATAGATTCAATTTTGTTATTTCCTACCTTCCTGGCACTCAAAATACTAAAGCAGACTCTTTGTCTCGTATGCATGAAGAACAAACATTGGAGATTCCACCATTTTCAATTATTCCATCCAATAGGATTCTGGGTACTACTATGACCTTCAATAAATTGCTTATTCAAACCCTCACTAAAGAGAGATCTCATTTACCTATGGGTTTACAACAAGAGTCTAACGGACTATTAACTTTTAACAACAAGATATATGTTCCACCAAAATTGCAACTTATGTTACTAAAACAACTTCATGATGCTCCACTTGCAGGACATCCTGGCATTACTAAGACCCTTCATCTAGTCAAGAGAAATTACTGGTGGCCAAATCTCACAAAGACAGTTCAGGACTATGTTAATTCTTGTCAGACCTGTGCCACCAACAAACATTCTAGAAAACCTCCCTATGGTCTATTAACTTCTATCCCAGTACCAAATAGACCTTGGGACGTTATTTCTATGGATTTCATAGTTGACCTCCCAAGGTCAAATGGAACAAACACCATCATGGTCACAGTTGATGTTTTAACAAAGATGGCCCATTTTGTACCTTTGAAGAGGTTACCAACCTCTCAAGAGACGGCAAAGGCTTTCATATCCAATATTCTTAAACTTCATGGCTTACCATCTCAGATCATTTCAGATAGAGGCTCACAATTCATTTCCAGATTCTGGAAAGCTCTCTGTCAAACGCTACAAATAGATCATCGCATGTCTACCGCCTATCACCCCCAAACTAATGGGCAAACAGAACGGGTAAATCAAACACTGGAACAATATCTGCGCTGTTACTGCACCCACCTCCAAGACGACTGGTTTCATTTACTTCCACATGCAGAATTTGCTTACAACAACGCCTCCAGTTCATCCTCCCAGTTTTCACCTTTTTACGCAAATTATGGTTTTCATCCTAATAATTTACCGTCTACTTTTCCTTCAACTAATGTCCCTGCTGTTCAGAATCTTTTATCAACCATAAAGGATACTCTAGATACTCTCCGTTCTAATCTTGAAGATGCGCAGATTAGACAAAAGAAGTACTACGATTCTCATAGAACAAAACCCCCATCTTATAAGATTGGAGATTTGGTATGGTTATCTACTAGGAATTTACGACTCAAGATTCCTTCTAAGAAACTTGGCCGTCAGTACACGGGACCTTTTCCAATTTCCCACATCATTAACAATAATGCTGTCAGATTAATTCTACCCTCCGATTGGAAGATTCATCCATCCTTCCATGTTTCATTAATTAAACCTTTCAAACCAAACCCTTTTCCAAACAGAGATCCACAACCTCCTCCACCAGTTCAAGTTTTTGGTGAGACTGAATATCAAGTAGAGAAAATTTTGGATTCTAGGAGGAGAGGTTCTTCCATTCAATACTTGATTCGTTGGAAAGGCTATTCTCCCACAGATGATTCCTGGGAATGCTCATCAGATATTCATGCTCCTAGACTTATTAAGCAGTTCCATCACAAATATCCTGATAAACCATCTCCTATTAGGCGCCCCGGATGGGCCCCCTTGAGGAGGGGAGTATGTAACGCTATTAGCGTTAATTTATGTACTAGGAGCGCAGCTTTACCTAATATGACAGCTGCGCTCCATTCACAAAGACATCCGCGTCACTTCCGGTACGCGGACGTCTGCGCTCCACGCTGGAACGCGGAAGTGCGTTCCAGTGTGCGGCGCTCGGCGTGCATGGGAGACCGGGCTATTTAAACCTCCAGCACTGGCGACAGGTTGTTGGAATATTCCTGTTGGACCCTGTCGCCACCTGGAGACCCTCCACCAACTCACACCAACCTTGAACTTCACTTTTGGGATACTTGGATCCTGATCTTAGTTGCTATACTAGATAGAAGGACCACCAGCGTTACACCTGTGCTTATTTTCCCAGTCTGGACTACCTCCTAACCGCAAGTATATAGAGTATATTACTGCATATTGGGATTACCATCTACTCCTGTGCAAACAGACCTGGTCCACACTACTTCTTAAACTGCATAAGGATATATAGCATATTACTGCATAAAGGGATTACCATCTACTCCTGTGCAAACAGACCTGGTCCACACTACTTCTTAAACTGCATAAGGATATATAGCATATTACTGCATAAAGGGATTACCATCTACTCCTGTGCAAACAGACCTGGTTCACACTACTTCTTAAACTGCATAAGGATATATAGCATATTACTGCATAAAGGGATTACCATCTACTCCTGTGCAAACAGACCTGGTTCACACTACTTCTTAAACTGCATAAGGATATATAGCATATTACTGCATAAAGGGATTACCATCTACTCCTGTGCAAACAGACCTGGTTCACACTACTTCTTAAACTGCATAATTATATAGAGCATATTATTGCACATTGGGATTACCATCTACTACTATGCAAACTGACCTGGTCCACACTACCTCTTTAACTGCTTGTGTTTAAAGACTATTTTGCCATATAGTTAGTGTTGTTGCCCATAGTCTGGACTACCTCCTTCTCTCTCTTTCAGAAATACATATTAACTATTGAGATACTTGCTCTAAATATATTGAGGTTTTGCTTCTATATGTTATATCAGGAGTGCTAATTTCCTACATGACTCAAGTTCAGTACCTATATATTCAAAAAGCACTTACTAAAGACTTATCCTTGTCATTGCTCTAGACAAAGGTTATTATATAGTTTAACAAGTATTAAACTATTACTACATGTTTTGCTCCAATCAGAGGATATGATGATATAGACCCCATACTCTTATAGTTCAGTGAGAGTGAGCTGGTGGTTAATTCTGATAGGCCTCTACAGCTGGAGTCTAAACTTGAGACAGAGTGTTCTCAGAATCAGGGTCGTAACACAAGTGTGCAGACCTTGCTTCCCGTTGATGGGAGACAATGCTGTATGCAGTACTTTTCATGCCATCTAGCATTGTCACCCGTTGCCCAGTGATGCAACCTGACGATTACAGGGCTGTGAAAAATTGTACTAAGTGAGCATAGGGTGGTAGTTGTTAGTGCCACCTAAACCCTTAATTGGTCACTCAGAAAAAGCAGGTTGATTGGACTGTGTTAGCTGCGAGTACAGCCTCTGGGCCATATTCTCATACATTTCAGGCGGCGGAACGTATGTACTTTACGTTACGCCGCCGCAAGTTTAAGTGGCAAGTGCCGGATTCCCAAACCACTTACCTGTGAACTTGCGGCGGCATCGCGTAAAGTCCACCCGTGTAAGCCATCCTAATTCAAATGATCCAGGCAGGGGGCGTGGATCATTTAAATTAGGCGCGCTCCCGCGCCGATCGTAATGCGCATGCTCCGTCGGGTAAATTACCCGACTTGCATCGCGCTAAATGACGTCTCACGGACGTCATTTGTTTTGACTGTAACGTAAATGGCGTCCAGCGCCATTCACGGACGACTTACGTAAACGACGTTCAATTTTGAAATTTCGACGCGGGATCGACGGCCATACTTAACATTGAGTACGCCACCTAGGGGGCATCTTTATCTTTACGCCGCGTATCGCTTACGGAAACGACGTTAAAACACTACGGCGGGCAAGCGTACGTTCGAGAATCGGCGTGAGTAGTCATTTGCATATTCTACGCTGACCGCCACCTAGCGGTCAGCGTAAATATTGCAGTCTAAGATACAACGGCGCAGGCTGGTGTATCTTAGGCATGTTTAAGTGTATCTCATTTTGAGAATACACTTAAACATAGGAAAGGGACTTACGTAGGCGTATCTGTTGATACGCCTACGTAACTTGTTTAAGAATATGGCCCTCTGCTCTCAATCTTACCGAGTTGTCACCTTGGAGGAAGATGCTGGTCGCTCACAGAATGTTTTATTTTAATATTATTGGCAAATTATTTTTCTAATAATAATTGACACTTAATTTAGTATTTTTTCTGAATTTGGGTTTACATCTGATTTAGAGTATACAAATCTCTCTCTCTCTCTCTTTTTTCCTTTTTTTAAGCTCTTTATACCTTTAGGGTTGGTTCACACTGGGGCGACAAGCAACTCAACTTCAAGAGCACAAGTCGCATGAGAGCCATCCTAATTGGTTTGACTTGTGTCGGTCCAACTTTGGAAAAGGTTTCTGTACTACTGTGGCCAGACTTCCAATTTCAGCCCATTGAATTGAATGCAAGTCGCATCCAAGTCGGATCAACATCTTAATTGATACGATTTGTGACATGCAACTTGTGCTCAGAAGCAATATTAGAAATGCAAAATGTATTGAAAATTATTATTTTTTAAATGGCGTGGGCCCCACCCCACCCCCCAAAATCCATGCCAGACCCCTATCCGAGCATGCAGCCGGGCAAGCCAGGAAAGTGGGGAGGGGATGACTGAGCGCCCTCCCCCCTCTTGGACCATAGCAGGCCACATGCCCTCAACATGGGGGGTGCTTTGCCTCCTACCCCAAAGCACCTTGTTCCCATGTTGATGGGGACAAGGGTCTCTTCCCCACAACTCTGGGCTGTGGTTGTAGGGGGTTTGCGGATGGAGGGCTTATCGGAATCTGGAAGCCCCCTTTAACAAGGGGGCCCCCAGATCCAAGCTCCCCTTCATGTGAATGAGTATGAGGTACATAGTACCACTACCCATTCACCAAAAAAAAAACAGTGTAGTGTAATAAAAACATGAGATGGTTTTTGACAAGTCCTTTATTAAAAAATACTACTGTCCCCCGTGGAAGCGCCAACGTCAATTATGATGTCTTCCTCCGCCGCTGCCTCCATAGAGCCGTTGAAAAAAAACGCTACTCTTCCGTTTATGCAAATGTTCACAATACATTTTTATTATTTCCTTTAAGTCTGTTAATAAACAGAGACACCACTTCCAGAAGTAACGTCTCTGTGTATCATGCATCGCTGATCTCCGTCCCAGCTTTCCATGAATTTTGTGAAGCATCAGTGTGGCTGGCTCACGGGCATCCACACCGGCTACCTACAGCAAGCAACACCAGGAATGACTCCGGGACAGTGCGGATGATCCTTATACATTATGCTGGAAAAAAATGCTTGCTTGTGAGTGCTTCCATAACAATTTTTATTGATTAAATGTTTTATTGCTACACTTAGAAGGCATTGTTTTTTGTCTTACAACCATAAACGTAAATGTATTTTACTGGGATTTTATGTGATAGACCAACACAAAGTGGCACATAATTGTTTTCAGAATTTTGTACACATCAATATGTGAAAAGTTTGGCGTGCATTTGTATTCCACCCCCCTGAATCAATACTTTGAGGAACCACCTTTCGCTGCCATTAATAGGATTTAGATATGACCTTTTACTGGGTCATTCTCAAGCCTCGTACACACTGCAAAAATCAGCAAGAAGCTTGCTAGGTTTTTTTTTCCCGAGGAAACCGGTTGTGTGTACACTTTTCGACGAGGAAACTGTCGAGGATCTCATCGGGCCAAAAAGAGAACATGTTCTCTATTTCCTTGTCGGGAATGGGAAAATTTGGCTCGCCGAGATCCTAGGCGGCTTCACAAGGAACTCGACGAGCAAAACGATGTGTTTCGCCCGTCGAGTTCCTCGGACATGTGTACGAGGCTTAACACATGAATATGCTTTGATTGATACCATTCCATTGTAGCTCTGGCTGAATGTTTAGGGTTGTTGTCCTGCCAATAAAATGCATTAATGTTTTTGATTGTAACATAACAAAATGTGGGAAATTTTAAGTGGTATAAATACTTTTTCCAAGGCACTGTACATGACCTGCATTTTTCTTACACTTTTCTTTAGTTAAGGCCCGTATACACAATCAGAAAAGTGTATGAAAAATACCCCTTTTTAAGTGATCATACAATAATCTGATCGTTACTACACAGCTTTCGAGAGCCGATCACAACAATTCATGCAAAATTATCCGCTGGGACAAGCACAGAAATTGTTCTCGTATACCAGATTGTCCGATTTTTATTTAATCAGCACAGTTGTCATTCCAAAATATAATACAAATACATTACAACACATTACATCACTTCCGAATTTTTATTCTGTCGTACGAGAATTTTCGTAACTTTAGTAAACTTGTCATTTTCGATTTGAGACTAGCATGCAAAAATAAAACTACCAGTCACTCATCCGATCTCATCATGTGTACCAGGCATTAGGAAATCATCAAATGTCTGTTATCACAGCCCTGTCATGTGTTTATTGTTGTCTATGCTTCTTTTAAGCAAATCTATCC
Source organism: Rana temporaria (assembly GCF_905171775.1). Lineage (NCBI taxonomy): Eukaryota > Metazoa > Chordata > Amphibia > Anura > Ranidae > Rana > Rana temporaria. The sequence continues at coordinate 104,863,965 of NC_053496.1, read as the reverse complement.
TCTAGATTTGTCCTGGAAAACAATTGTCACTGGAAAGAAAAAATTATGGAAATGCAAAATTGTGCAACTAAAACCAGATCAGGAATAGAGGACAACTCTTGACTTCATATATACTGTGCTTTCATCTGTGCATAACATTGGTGTAAGACCAAGATTCTCATCTTAAATGGCGCCTGCCACAAAAATAGAAGATCAGACTGGCTTCATAAGCATATAGAATTTTGTCCAGCGGAGTGATATTTTATACAACTGAAAACATCCAGATCTTTTTAAATTTAGTTTGGTAAATAACACATAAAGATCTCCTAGTAGTAATATCCTCCCCGGAGATAAAGGCGCCATGTGTACTGGGTGCTTCCTCTTGAAAACGGGGCCAGCTAAGAGACAGAGTGTGTATTAACTATGCCTATAAATCTCTATTACTAAATAAACTTGGAGTTTTTAAACAGTGTCTGCATGTCACTCAGTACTACATTAAAAATATACACTTACTAAATTAGAGACTCACTGTCTGTGACAGAGATTTGATTTGTGCTCACATCCTAACATAAATAATTGCAAACATATAAATAATCTGGAACCCATAAAAAGGGCTAGGCAATAAATATGCATATTTTCTACCATGTGAAGATAAATTAGTAGCGGATGCCCTGTGAAATCTACACTTCCTCCCATGAACTGCTGATTTTCCATTGGTCTCTGTAACATTTGCACTGTAAACATTGCAGATGCAGATTTAAATGTCTAAACTCGTGTTTGCGTTCTGCATTAATAAATAATTATGGCTGTTTCTTGCTAATCAAATATTTTTTGGAATATGTTGGCCCCTCCAGTTATTTATAAGTCCCATAAATAAGAACATGAATTTAAATATTGTTTTGATTTAGCGTTTACAGCAGGTTTATGTTCAGGTTCTGCATTTTATGTGCCTGTGAATACCTTGGTTTTTACATTAATAAATATACAGGAAAAGAGTCTTTGTTGAATGGTGGGAAGCTTCTGCGGTGTCAAAGTAAATAAAAAAAAGCACAGTGAGTATGCTCTGTATCCACTAGAAAACGTGCCTACTGATTGGATGATAAAAATATTTAAAGGGAGGAGTGGGTAAGTGTCAGTCAGCCTACATTTGGCAGCATAATGTAGCGCTACCCCAATAGGCATTGCTTGGTAGATTGGGTTCTCTGTTCTTCTGCCTCAATGCTGAGAACAACCTCAACCACACTGACACAGCAGGTTAAGCAAATATATACTGCACTGCTACTGGGAGCACACATATAGATACACTGCACATAAACTAAGGTTCAGTATGAAAAAGCAAACATCAGACTGGTTGGTGATAAATTAGTTCAATATAATGCCATGGGCTAAAGTAAACAGAAATGTGAACATAAATGAATAAGTAAAGGATTAGATCAATCACAGTTGACTTGACAATATGTTCAATAGGCCATACCAGCATTAAATGGAGTTCTATGCAGCTAAATTAGAAAAAGCCTGGTAATCCATAATGGCATTATAAAACAATAACAGCAATGATAATCAATATTGTGATCACTCCTCTCTAAACAATAGGCCATATGCGCTCTAGAGTGCACTCTATATGAATGGCAGCAATGAAATTTTTAATTACCTGAAGAGGTACTATGGGCCAAATCCACAAAGCAGATGCGCCGACTTAACTCGAGATTTCTAATTTTACTCGCGTATCTTTGTGCCCGATCCTCAAAACGAGTTACGCATTAAAATCCGGATTTTCCGTCCTACCTAAAATTATTACACCGGCGCATCCTCGGACGCAAATTACGATAGTCACGCCGCTGTTTTTGATAGGCAAAGATGCAAATGAGGGAGATCCACATAATTAAGTGTGTGCGCCGTAGATTACGCCCTGTGCGCACCTGTTAGTTTCCCTGCGCACATTTACACGTTATAAAAGCAGCCCTAATTTTACACATGCTGTGTAAAGGTCTGCTGAAGCAACAGCATTGAGGAAAAGCTGAGAACACATATTTGCTGGACTTCAAACTGTCTGCCAACATGCCCCTGGCCATCCATGATCCTAGCAGCACTCGCTACTTTAGAGGCACAAAGAAGGAGGAGGGCACAGAGGAGGAGGAGGAGGGCACAGGAGAGGGTATACCGCCCACGCCGAGATCTCTTTGGCATGCCTGCTTCTGAGGTCTATGGCAACTTCCGTTTTAACCGGGAAGCCATCCTGGAATTAACCAGAATCCTGCAGGATGATCTCACCACCCCAACCCAATGATCCCATGCCCTGCCACCTCTCATCAAAGTAATGGCAACACTCCATTTCCTTGCCACTGGGTCTTTCCAACGCACATGTGGAGGTCTGTCTGGGATGGCACAATCCTCCATGAGCAGGTGTGTCCAATTAAGTAGTCCCTGCAATACTGAGACGCATGGCCAATCAATTTAAAAAACCCACCCAGGAGGACCAGCGGTTGCAAACCATGACGGACTTTTACAACATTGCCCGATTCCCACGGACCATCGGGGCCATTGATTGTACCCATGTGGCACTACAGCCCCCCCATGAGACAGAGAACCTGTTCCGGAATCGGAAGCACTGGCATTCCATAAATGTCCAGGTAATCGTGGATGCCCATGGCCTCATCTGGCACGTCTGTGCAAAATTCCCGGGATCCTGCCATGACAGCTATATATTCCGGCAGACCAAAATCTCCAGAGATTTGGAACAGAACATGTATGGAGACAGCTGGCTGATTGGTGAGTGACATGGGTGTCAGGTATGTCCCCCCCCATGATGCAGACATCACGAGGGGCACATGCATGACTAACATCCCTATGTCTTTTCCCTTCCAGGTGACTCTGGATATGCCCTGGGACCACATATGATGACCCCATTCAGGAACCCCCAAACCCCAGGAGAGCAACGCTACAACGAGGCTCACATTCGCACCCGGGCTGCGGCAGTTGTGGAGCGCACATTTGGGCTGCTGAAGTCCCGCTTCAGATGCCTGGATAAGTCTGGGGGTACATTGTTGTATTCCCCAGACTTTGTGTGCCAGATCATCGGTGCATGTTGCGTGCTGCACAACTTTGCCATGAGAAGGGGACTGCAGATTGACATACGTGCTGACCTGACCCCCCACCCAGGCAATCCCCCCTAACCCACTCTACCCGGTCTGCTGAGGGCACAGCAGCCAGGAGACGCCTCGCAGAAGGCATTTTTTCCCAGTAAACGCACATGAATAATGTCACAATGAGAATGTTTCTTTTCACAGTAAACGCACATGAATAATGTCACAATGATAATATTTGTTTTCACAGTAAACGCACATGAATAATGTCACATTGAGAATGTTTTTTATTCATAGTAAACACAGATTAATTATGTCACAATGAGAATGCATGAATGCACACCACTGTGGTCCCTAGCACAGACACATCACATGCACATCGAATTGGATTAGATCCAAGTACCCCCCCCCCTTTGGTACTTGGGAGCAGTAACGCCATGCCACGCCACGGCTCCAATTATGTCACTGTGCATTCATACACCATTCAGGAACCTGGGATCACTTCTCCCTGGTCCTGGGGATCCCTTCTCCACCAAAACTGAGGGTGACACCCTTATTTTATCAGGAATGCCACCCCCCCCACATTCACACATCATTCACACACATAAACCAAATCATAAGTACAGTATAATAAACTAAATCATAAAAAAAAATAAAACAAAAAAAATCAAAAGTACCCCTGCTAATTAATTCCTGCGGGGAGTGCTCCGTCTGGGCTGCCCAAGGGCACGGGCACGGCCACGTGCACGACCAACTGGAGGATCTTCACGGGGGGGGTGTGAGCAGGGGAGGGAGTATCTTCATGGGGGGGTGAGTGAGCAGGGGAAGAAGGAGCCTCCCCTGGTGTCTGTCCTCCTGCTGGCCTGCCCTCCAAGGCCACTGCTATTCTGTTCAGACAGCCAGTGATGGCAGCCGTATTGGTCTGGCCAGCCCGGGTATTGTCATGCACAGCCCGGGTATTGTCCTGCACAGCCTGGGTCAGGGCAGTCACCTCCTGGGCCATGCCTGTTGTGGCAGTCTTCAGGTCCCACAAACAGGTGATGACCCCCAAAGAGTTTGTGGCCACATCACCGAGTGACTCCCTCATTGCACCCAGGCTGTGCTCCATCTTGTTAATACTTTTTTGTATCTCACCCAGACTGCGGGTCTGCCGGGCATTGTCCTTCTGCAGACTGGCCGACAGACGCTCAAACACCCCCCTGGTCTCCTGCCTGCCCCTGAGGCTTGTGGCTCTGGAGGAGGGGAGAGAGTGACCCTTGTGGGTTGCAGCCTGTTGGGGGAGGAGTGGGAGGGGATACCCCTGATGGTGGCCTGACTGCTGCCAGCCTCTGGGGTAGCCTCTGGGGTAGCCTCAAGGGTATCCTCAAATGTCATTAGCTCAGAGGCCAGAAGGATTTCCCTGCCAAGCTGCAGGTTTTCTTCTTCCTCCCCCTCATCCTCCTCCCCCTCCCCCTCATCCTCCTCCCCCTCATCCTCCTCATGAGGGGATGTTTGGCCACTCCCCTCCCCTGGGGAATCCTCAGCAGCCTCCTGTCCTTGGGGTGGTGCAGCAGCCTGGCCTGATGGCCCAGCATCCTCCTGGGCTGATGGGCCAGCATCCTCCTGGCCTGATGGGCCAGCAATCTCCTGGTCATCTGTGGAGGACACCAAACAATCACAGGTCTGAGGATCCACACACTTGGCACATCTTCCCTTCCCCCACCCACACATGCTAATCACCAGATAGAAAAAACAAAACTTACCTGGCCCCACAGGAACATCAGAGTCAAAGCCACACAGGCCCACCACCTGCTCTGGCTGGAAACACCGGGCCACTGCCCATTCCTCCTCAGTCAGCCGGATGGGGCATGGTCCCCCTCCTCCAGTGCCCCTCCTATGGGCAGTGAGCTTGGCCACCTTATTGCGGACCACGCTCCTCAGATCACTGATCTTTTTCTGTATGCCAGCGGGGGTCCTCGTCTCCCCCCCCCCGCCGCATTTATCTGATCTGTAATTTGTTGATAGATCTTCTTCCTTTGGGCCGGGGAGGTGTTCCGGCTCTCACCACTCAGCAACAAGAAAACTCACAGGACAAACAAACAAAAAACTTGCAAAAAACTTGCTCTAGGAAGGGTAACACAGGGAAATACTTTTGCAAGGGAAGTGTGTTTGACTGGGGCTATTTACACACAGGGCGATCCTCAAACTAAGTATGCTTGGCCTTTTACCTATCTCACTGATTGCGCTGAGCAAAGTTCTGCACATGCCCAGTGAGAAGCAGATTCGTGCGCGCATGCGCAGTACGGCCGGCCCTTCATTTGCATGGGGTCACGGCTCATTACAATGAAGCACGCCCACTTCCTTCCCACTTGCAATAACCCCGCCTTACGCCTCGGAATTTAAGTTACGTAAGCGCAATTTTGTGCGCAAATGCGCTGTGGATACGGCACTTACGAGACCAACTTAGGGCGCCGTAACTTAAATGACATAAGTTTTGAAAAACTTAATTTCCGCCGCTGGCTGTGGATTTGGCCCTATGGACAAAAAGCACAGTTCTTGCAAAGCAGCTATTTGAGTGAACAATCTTTAACCCTAGTTCTTCAGCAGGCTAGTGTTGTGGCCCAGTTTTTACAGTGGTGCAGTATGAGTCCCAGTAAAGTCTGCATGCAGTACATAATGATTCTAGTTGTATGGACAGTCCCTATTTGCTCATTCTCAGCTAGCAGCAACAAGTTAATGGCAGAAATGTCCTCTCATCTCTCACTAGTCCCAGCAATACAGCAACAGGTGTCTCTGTTCAGACATCAGCTCACTTCTGGATCTGCCTGGAGTGACTCCAGTCCTCAGTACATGGTTGCAGGTAGTCAATGTGCACACAGGTGCAGCGTAATGCACACCTTGGTCTCCTCGCAAAAAAGAAAGAGCAATCTCTTAGTATTCAGTCTTTAAAAATATAGCTCTTCCTCTTTTTTATCTGTCTCACATTGGGAATTGCAGTCCATTAACTCCCATAGTAGAATTTATTTTCTGAACTTCATCTCTCGTGATTTAATGCTGCCTTCTGCTTGTCAACTGATGGATGGAGGTGTGGTAATGTTAACCCATTCAGCTGAAGTACATTGGAAGACACAGAAAGCATTGCAACACAGTGCCCAAAATCATGTTCTGTATCTAGCCAAGCAAGTGGCTAGAATTATATAGTATGTTGATTTCTCAAACAGCACCATCTTCATATATTTGAGGACATAGACATTACTCACTATGTCAGAGTGAGTCAGAATAATTCTAGGCAAAGCTATATTATACACAGCTCCACTGATCCAGCCAGGCTGCATGCTTGGAGAAGGTTCTGGTATAGTATTTATGGTATTTGGGGGGATCTCAAGCCATATTTTTACAAAAACATTTTGTGGGGTTCCCCTTAAAAGCAATACCAGACCTATAGGGAATTCCCAGCTACCAGTTGAATGTGTGCCAGGCAGGGATGAGTCTGTGGTAGGGTTTCGTCTGAACACTGGCTATTAGAACATTTATCTGAAAGCCACATTTTTAAAATGTTTGACATGGGTTAATGTGACAGCTTCCAGCTGTCATTTGTTGCTAAGGAAGAAATGGGTGCTTGCACCCCAGTGTTCTTACAACCACTGACTTCAGCCCATTCGCTTATATTGGTGGGAACCCCAACCACATAAACAAATCATCATGGCCATTTTTACCATATGGTGTACCGGGTCATCTGTTTTTTCTTTTGGCAGGTGGCTAGCATGGCGATTGATATGATTTTTCAGGGATTTTTTTTTAATAAATGACTTGTCAAAAGTTTTTGTGCCTTTATTAGTAGGTGACTTTTTTATGTGACTGAGTAGTGGTACTACCCATGTTTCCCCGAAAATAAGCCCGGGTCTTATATTAATTATGCCAACAAAAGACACAGTAAGGCTTATTTTCAGTGTAGGTCTTACCATGTAATGTGCTGTCTTCTCTCCCCCTCTCCCTCCCTGCCTGTCAGGAATCCCCAGTGTGAACTGAGTTAAAATGCTTGTACAATCCTATAATCCACTCTATTACAGTAGTATATAATGTACAATGTGTGCGTTTCTGTAATATAATTGTGCCAAATACATTTGTTATAGCGCCGTTCTGCACTTCCGTTACCCGCCGCAGCTCTCTTCCCCGCAATTATATTACAGAAACACACACATTGTACATTATAAACTACTGTAATATAGTGGATTATAGGATTTTACAAGCATTTTTAACTAGGGCTTATTTTCGGGGTAGGGCTTATATTGCAGCCCTCCTGGAAAATAGCACTAGGTCTTATTTTTGGGGAAACAGGGTATGTAGCCCATACTCACTCATGTGGTAAAGTTGGGGCAATATCTGGGGGCCCCATATTATTAAAGGGGCTTCTAGTTTCAGATAAGCCCATTCTGCAGACCCTTACAACCACTGGCCTTGGTTATGGGGAAGATGCCCTTGTCCCCATCAACATGGGGGCAAGGTGCTTTGCCAGGGATGGGGCCCTGGCAAGGCTCCCCTTCATATTGAGAACATGTACGCCGTAGGAAACTGGCAGCAAAAGGATTAAAGGAGCTGGGCATTTTAATGTTTCACTTTAATCATTAAAAAGAAAAAGAAAACTGATTTGAGTTTGATTTGATTTCCTCCTCGTCTCTACTGTGCCCTCATAGCAAGCTGAGGGCAAGGGAGCACCCATGTGGGCACACTCCTGAGTCAGGCTGTGTGCATCCATAAACACACACACAGGGTAGGTATGCCCCCGCTCCCTACTCAAAAGATGTTGATTGACAGCAGAAGGAGCCTATGACTCCCACTGTCCTCAGCGTCTTCTGTGAAACAATGAAGTGAAGGGAGCTGTGCTGCTGGATAGGTGAGAGGAGTCAGGTATGTTTTAGGCATAGGAGGGAGGAGGAACAGGTAGTGGGGTGTTTTTTACTTTAATGCAGAGAATGTATTAAGGCTTAAAAAATGTTAGACTTTAGGACCACTTTAACCCCTTTAGAGCTAGCGTCTTTCAGGGGTTTAGAATGCCGGGGGGCAGGGTGGGGCTTATGGTCATGTGACCACTGTGATTGATGGACACGTGATCGGAAAGCTCCAGATCTCAAGCAGCAAATGGGAGTTTTCCTGTGCTGGGAGCACAGGTCAAAAACAAGTACCCATTTCCCCCTCCCCCTGAACGGTGACAAATGTGGCACCTGAGGGGGGAAGGAAGCAGATAAGCAGAGGTTCCACTTTGGTATACAATATAGTGATATCCCAGAGACATGAGAATGTCTCCTGATAAAACTGAAAAAAAAGCCTCTGTCACATTCTCTAAATACAATTCATCCGTGCTAAATATTAGTGTCTATCTACTCTTCCTGTTGCTGCTATTCAAAATATTGCATCATAGACCACAGCACAAACAGTGACATAATAAAGTGCAAATTCAAAAGTGCAAATAGCAAAATATTAACCAATCTTTTTAAATTAATAACATGAACCCCTTTCAAAGTCCAATATCAGCCAATAAGCATGTGGCTAGTGGAAGTCCATAAGGTGAAATACATTTCTTCCAAAAGTTCGCCTGTGCAAACAGATAATTAAGGTGCAGTAGTGCTCTAACACAACACAGCAATCCGCACACCCCTTGGAGTATTCACTCACCAGATGGCATGGACCCCTTAGGAATACTGCATGTGGGTCAATCAGGCTTAAGCTGGTGAGCAGGGAGATGACACTTCCTCTAAGTCTTCACATATGCTTGCAACTCGTGCATAGAGGAGAGAGAATCCACATGGTATAGTCTTGTTTATTTAAAGAAAAAAGTGAAAAAACTCTTACAATGTTCCAAAATTAAAAAAACGCATTATCACAAATCCTAGGCAATAACTTTAGGGCAGTCAGCTCACTCCGGGAACTAGCTAGGCTCTCTCACAACTTGGCGTGTGTTCCACTGCTCGCGGGACGTGAAGTCCCTGGGGAAGCAAAATCTACATCAACATGTTTCACCTCTCCAGGGCGTTTTCAAAGACTCCATGATTCCTAGTTAGTTAAATAGCCACATGATCATGATGTCATATCCTATTGGGTGCACTCAACTTCAAATACACCTTGATGTTTACTTCCTATTTTCCCTACACCTATTTCTCGGATCATATCCTATGGAGTATATGGTGTTTATAGATAGATATGCTTTCTATTTACACCAATTATTTTAAATACGAAACGTCTAAAATATCTAAAATATTCTCTGACAGACAATCCGATATCTTAATAAATGTGTTTTATTATGTTGTTGTAAATAATAGGATGTAACATATAAGTGGACTTGAAGCAAAAAAATTATCTAAAACAGACAATTAAATAAAATTAAAAAACACAAAATATATAATTTTAAAAAATGTACATTTGTGAGTGAGGCAGAGGGTCTTAAATGTAACCCGACCCGATAGCCAGTGGAGGGTCCTCAGGAATGGGGAGATTGATTCCCAGGGTTTTTTCCCAGTTACCAGTCTGCTTGCTGTGTTCTGCATAACGTGTAGATGTGAAATTTGGTATTTAAGAAGTACTAGGTAGAGTGAGTTTGTGTAGTCGAGTCGGGAATTGATGATTGTTCCAACTACTACTGCTGTGTCTCCTTCCGGGATGAAGAGGATGAGTCTACACAACAGGCGAAGGTGGTGAGATCCGCTGACCACTGATCCTATTTGTGCATCCATTGTCATGTCTGAGTCAAAGATGACTCCGAGACTTTTGACTTTAGTGCTGGGGGTGATGGTTTGTCCAAGGATGGTGGGTGGTGTGCACATCGTGGTAGGATGTTTGTTTCAGTTTGCTCGGAGAAAGAGAAGTTCTTTTGGATCCATTAAATTTGAGGGAGCTATCCGTCATCCAATCATCGATCATTGAGATGCAGTTTACCAGTGCGTAGTATTGGTCTTTTTTATTAGTGATGCGTTTTGCACTTTAGTGAATCTCCACTATCAGATTTTGTCTAAATAGCAGGAGCCCTTAATCTTTTCAATCACTAGATTTAGCGCTGCACTATACCATTTTTACCCCAGTGACGTTGTGCCCGGCAAGCGATGTAATGCACGCTAGGTTGTGAGAGAGCCTAGCTAGTTCCTGGAGCAAGCTCACTGCCCTAAAGGAATTGCCTAGGATTTGTGATAATGCGATTTTAACTCTTGAACATTGCAAGTGTGTTTTCACTTTTTTATTTAAATAAACAAGGCGTACTGTACCATGTGGATTCTCGCATGAGTCGCAAGCATATGTGAAAACTTAGAGGAAGTATAATTTCCCTGCTTACCAGCTTAAGCCTAATTGACCCACATGCAGTATTGCTAAGGGGTCCATACCATCTGGTGAGTGAATACTCAAAGAGGGTGTAAAGAGCACGATCACTGTGCTGTGTTGGAAAACTTTAATTATTTGCTTTCACAGGTGCACTTCTGGAAGAAATGTTGGGACAAAGATTTATATCACCTTATGGACTTTCACTAGCCACATGCTTATTGGCTGATATTGGAAAGGGTTCATGTCATTAATTAAAAAAAAGATTGGTTAATATTTTGCTATTTGCACTTTATTATGTCACTGTTAGCACTGTGGTTTATGGTGTAATATCTGTGTTACATTCTGTTTGTCGTTTTTATAGTTTTAAAGTGTTATTTATGGTTGAGCAATCTACGTTAATAAATTAAAAAAATGTTTATTCGTCTTGTTGACCCTGTAATATCTGTCCTAGCCTAGGCACAGGCATACACTCTGACTGCCTACTTTTACTTACCCTTTTAGGTCAATGGAGTTATATAGATTTTTTTGTCACTAGCTTTAATATTTCCTGCAGGTTGGATGGATACATTAATTTGCTTCAAAAATAGACAGAAATAATTCTGTGTTTTCCTCCCCCATTGTCTACATTCAGAGGTGTAAAATGTGTGCAATACAGTGACGTAGCAAACACGTGGATGTCCAGCTGTGAGTAGACATTGGTTTCTATCTCTGTCACCTGCATTGACACTAAAGATTGCTTGTACCTGGTTCTGGAGAAAACCCAATACTGTGCTACCGTTCACTCTGCTAATGATGAAGTGCAGCTACAAGAACACATGTTTCTGCCTGTCAGGGATTGGGAGATCCGATTTCTGACAGAACAGAACAATGAATTCTTGGATAAAAAGCTTTACCTCACCTTGACTTCCTCTTTAGTCCCAACAGTAATGTAGTATGTGTTTACAACTGGTTACAAATACAAAACCCTGTCTGAAATGACTGTCATTGTAGCCAGGATATGAATAACACTTCATGGATAGGGGGAAAATGGAAATGTGCATGGCTTACTGTTACATAGACGATGGTGCTGCAAAGCCTTGAAAACATTTACAGAGATATTTTGGACAGATGACAAAGATATGCTGAGAAATACTTGCCAATTCACAGAACATTACTAAATTGGGTAATTGTGTTTGCTAATGGTATTCATTCAGAGACAGGTTTTATAAGAAACTTTTTTTTTAAGGGTATAGACTGTTTGTCTGTCATTCAAATTCTATCTTCACTATCCAACATGACACTGACCTGGAACTAGCAAAATGCAAATATACAATCACAAAAAATGGCATTGACAAAAAGACAAATATTTGATATTTACTTTATTAATTGGCTTAAATCAGAGGTCTCAAACGGGTGGCCCTCCAGCTGTTGCAAAACTACAAGTCCTATGAGGCATTGCAAAACTGACAGTTACATGCATGACGGAACATGTTGGAGGGCCGCCAGGTTGAGACCCCTGGCTTAAATAAAGCAGCAACACCACCCCAATCTGATACATTAGAACTTGAAAAATTTGCCTTTTTAGGTAGTTTTGGCTGAAACACATGATTTTTGCATCCTACGGTAAAAGGCCTGAACTGATCGGTGGAAGCAGCACCCACAACAGCTCTAAAAGCTATAGCAAAGTTTAATCTTAGAAAAATTAAGCCAATAAATTTGTACCAATTGGCCAGTGACATTACACTTTAATAGTATAGTCTGTGAATGTATTATTTTGCTGTACAATACTTCAATGTCTAAAATGTTTATTAAAGTGTCAAAATAGAGTATACAAAACCTTTAAAAACACAACAACTCACATTCCCCTTCCAATCCCTGTATCCTCAATTATTTGCACAATATTCAAAATATAAGTTCTAGGTATGTGTTTGGTTGAAACTGGCTAGTGTCAGAGTAAAGAGGATTGGTCCCAGGACAGAACCCTGGGGGACCCCACTTTCCACCCCTGACTACTCTGAGTACTCCCCATGTATCACTACCCTCTGAACTCGCCCTTGTATGTGTGCTCCCAGAATGGAACACGTTCGTAAGTAGGGGACTTACTGTATTCGCAAGTTTATAAACTGATTAGTGCTGTAGCTGCCCTGCACTCCAGAATGGCATACGTAAGACCTTGAGTTTTCACCCCCCCCCAAATATATTCCTTCTTTAATGATATTCTTAATAAATACTGCTAATATTAATGAACATACACCATTCTAGTTACAGGATTTTTTTTAGGAGGTTATTATGAAACCATCTTCTATTACTATTTTTCTTCATACGACTTTGAAGAGTACTTACATATTGCGATTTACGTCAAGCTGTCAAGAAAAAAAAAAACTGTGTGTTCTTTGAAAGACAAACAAGGCTTAAGGCACCAACTGGAAAAAAGTGCCTTTTTATCCTCTTAATCATTGCTATAAATACCTTCACTTTTTTTCTAGAAATAAAGTTATGTTCTGCTTTGCTGAACAATGTGTAAAGACGGAGGTCTTCTGAATAATTTTGCTCTGTTGTACTTCAATGAATTTTCTTGTTAGACAAGGTGAATCTTGGCATGAGAAAAAAATGGGATGAGAGACTTTGATTTTACATGGGTGTCTAATGAACTGCTGACATGGGAGCAACGAAGCAAATCAAAGTGAAGGTTTTGTAACACCTAGTCAGTTGCCATCGTAGGGAGGAAAGTGTTTTCTTCCTGTTTATGGAAATGTAGTTTAGTCTGTAATTATTTTTACAAGTATGCCTAGGAGGTGCAACAAGTTGCTTTTGGCACAATGGAAACACATTTACTCACACATATTCAGGCCTTGCATATTAGCTTCTGTAGCTATTTGCTGTGCTATGATTTGAAGAGCAATAAAATTGTATGCATTTATTTAGATACAGGTACATATATAGCACAGACAAATTACGCAGCACTTTACATATACTGTATATAATGTACATTCATATCAGTCCCTGCCAGGGGTCAAGTCCTGGGGAAAAAAGTGTGGGAACTCCCACCCAAGATCCACTCCCCCACCAAAAAAAAAAAAAAAAAATTATACCCTCATATGCATAATTACTAAAACGCATGTTTTTTTTTTTTAAGCAAGTTCTTTCTAAATCCCCCGATAACTCGCGGCAGATCTCCGCAAAGTCTCCTGGGAACAATAACAAAAGCTCCCAGGAGACATTGCGGCATCGAGGAAGTGACGGAATACCCGCACACTACCCGATGAATCCATATACAGGAAGCGGCCAGTAACATAAAGGATTACGAAGGTTCGCCTGCCCCTGACAGTGACTTGAGCTGGGCATCGCCGCTTCGTGAAGGATTGGCTCGGGTGGCTCGGCTGCTCTCGGCTGCTCTAGTCCTGCAAAGGGAACTGCGTTCCTACTGTGAAAAAAGTGCAGGAACTCCGTTCCCACGCGTTCCCGCAGGACTTGAGCCCTGGTCCCTGCCCTCAAGGAGCTTACAATCTAAGGTCTCTAACTCACTAATATATTCAGGCCTAATTAATTAGTAAATGTAAATGAGTTGCTTTTGCTAATGGCTTAACTGGACATTATATAGAACATTATACTAGGAAATAGCACCATGACCGTAAACTATCAGTCCTAGTACAAAATAGAAAGTTGAGTTGAGTTGAGTTTTAATGGTAAGTAATAATACAATAAAACAAGCAGATACAATGCCTACAGTAAACATTGCTAATGATGCAATAGGTATACCACTAAAAAACAGTGAAACATTGAGAAAATTTCCAGTTAACAAAATGGTACACCCGACATACAGTGCATCCGGAAAGTATTCACAGCACTTCACTTTTTCCACATTTTGTTATATTACAGCCTTATTCCGAAATAAGTTAAATTCATTATTTTTCTCCAAATTCTGCAAATAATTCCCAATAATGACAATGTGAAAGTTTGTTCAAAATCTTTGCAAATGTATTAAAAAATGAAACAAATCACATAAGCATTCACAGTTTTTGCTCAATACTTTGTTGAAGCACCTTTGGCACCAATTACAGTCTTTTTTAGTATGATGCTACAAGCTTGGCACCTATTTTCGGGCAGTTTCTCACATTCTTTTTTGCAGGACCTCTCAAGCTCCACCAGGTTGGATGGGGAGCGTTGGTGCACAGCCATTTTCAGATCTCTCCAGAGATGTTTAATCGAGTTCAAGTCTGGGCTACTCAAGGACATTCACAGAGTTTTCCCGTAGCCACTCCTTTGTTATCTTTACTGTGTGCTTATGGTCGTTGTCTTGTTGGAAGATGAACTTTCGCCCGTCTGAGGTCCAAAGTGCTCTGGAGCAGGTTTTCATCAAGAATGTCTCTGTACATTGCTGCATTCATCTTTCCATTTTTCCAGAATAGTGGCCCAGTCCTTGCCACTGAAAAACATCCCCACAGCATGATGCTTCCACCACCATGCTTCACTGTAGGCATGGTATTGACCAGGTGATGATCGGTACCTGGTTTTCTCCAGCCATGGCGCTTGCCATTCAGGCCAAAGAATTCGATCTTTGTTTTATCAGACCAGAGAATTTTATTTCTCATAGTCTGAGAGTCCTTCAAGTGCCTTTTGGCTGTCATGTGCCTTTTACTGAACAGTGGCTTCCATCTGGCAACTATACTATACAGGCCTGATTGGCGGAGTGCTGCAGAGATGGATGTTCTATTGGAAGGTTCTCCTTTCTCCACAGTTAAATTCTGGAGCTCAGTCAGAGTGACCATCGGGTTCTTGGTCACCTCCCTGACTAAGGCCTTTCTCCCCTAATCACTCAGTTTGGCCAGGTGGCCCACTCTAGGGGGAGCCCTGGTGGATGCAATCTTCTTCCATTTACATATGATGGAGGCCACTGTGCTCATTGGGACCTTCAATGCTACAGAAATGTTTCTGTATCCTTATTCGGATCTGTACCCTTCCTCAGATACAATCCTGTCTCAGAGGTCTACCGACAATCTAGCTTGGCCATACATTATACAATTTTCTGTACAATTTTCTTTAGATTTACCTTCAACTATGTAATGCAAGGGCCTGCCTAATTGGATACAATTGAAGGTTTTGTTTAGATTTGCCCTTATATTATATGTTTTTTGGTAAATCTAAAGGAAAAGAAAACTGAACATGTATGGCCAGGACTCCGATCAATTTGTAGAAACATCTTAAGGATGATTAGTGGAAACAGGATGTACCTGAGCTCAATTTTGAGTGGCATGGCAAAGGCTGTGTATACTTACTGTATGTACATGTGACATTTTCGTTTTTTATTTTTAATAAATTTGAAAAGATTTCAAACAAACTTCTTTCACATTGTCATTATGTGGTATTGTTTGTAGGAAAATAATTAATTTAATACATTCTAGAATAAGGCTGTAACATAACAAAAAGGGAAGAGCTGTGAACACTTTCCGGATGCACTGTAATATAAAAATGGAAGCACATACACATTGGGGGAGATTTACTAAAACTGGTGCAAACAGAATCTGGTGCAGCTGTGCCTAGTAGCCAATCAGCTTCTAGTTTGTATTGTCAAAGCTTAATTGAACAAGCTGAGGTTAGAAGTTGATTGGTTACTATGCACAGCTGCACCAGATTCTGTGTGCACCAATTTTAGTACATGTCTCCTATTGGGTTCTCTTCTGTCCACTAAGTGTACATCAGAAGTCCACGCAAATAGAGCCATTAAAATAGTAATCATGCAGAATATAAGACATTTCCAGAAAGATACACATGGGATTAGTGTAAGTAGAGTGAATTGAGTAATTACAAATACCAATGTATAACATACATCTCCAAAGTTACCAGTGTCACCATTATGTAAGAAAAAGATAATAAGTAGTCAGGTCTGGGATAAGTCACCCAAACCTATCAAATTTGAACAAATGTTTAACAATAAAACCTTATTATAGGATTCACACAATGATAGCACAGGTTACCAGACCAGAATAATTAACAAGGTACATACACAGGACTGTCAAAGAAAGATGGCATAAGGCCATAGGAAGAGGTCCCCATTGGTTCCAAGCCTGATTAAAAAAATTCAAATGTTCCATTGTGTGGCCGTAAAATATTCCATTCTCCTAACATCTAATATAATGTCTAAGAGCTGTACTTGAGATGGGGAGTAAAAAGTAATAGGCTTCTTGATGTGTACATGACTGGATGGTTACCACCATAGGCCTCATTAAAACTTGAAATGCTGTGTATTCTCCATTTAATTTGTCTAAATCATACACTAGTGGATGCATGTGGGGAAAAGTGCCAAAACAAAGCATAGGGCAAGATTCTGTTCTACAGTACACCATTAACTTCAAATACTTATATAGAACATATTTTTGGCTGCTTCAACTTGAGGAGCAATCAGTAGATGCTAGTTAGTAACTATCAGCTGAAGTTGTCCATCTGGTCTTCACTGTTTTGGCTGAAAGGAAGCTCACATTGTAAAGTGTGAATGGTTTCCATTTAGGTACACCTATAATGTGGGGGTTACTGCCAGACTACCTGAGACCAATGCATCTGAATCCAAACATTACCTGTGTAAAGTTAAGCAAAAAGCTTTCATCTGCTCTTATTCCATGTATAGCATAAAACGCTTAACGATTTACCCCTATGAGTAAAGTGTTATAAGATATATAGGGAGCACATTGGAATTACTTGAACCGTTTAGTTGATCTAAATTGTAATATATACTAGTGACAGCAGGAACTCAAGCCAGGCCAGAAATATCCAGAATACATATTCTGTTACCTGTTTGAGTTCAAGTATTTGTACTGAAGGTTAAAAATCAGATCTTGATTAGTGTTTCAGATTTGTAATCACACCTTCTAGGTGTTACAGCTGTTATATCAAGTTGCATTGTGTGAGATAGCTAACTCTCCATTATTCACACAAAAAATATGGTGTTAGTGCAAGGTTTTTGGAGCTGCTACAGTCTAGGAACTGTCTTGAAACATGACTATTTGTCTGCCGACTATTACATCCAAAAACAATAAGCAGAGATAGCTAAAAAGCCATTTATGATGGTTTTGTCTTTCCTTTTGTCTAGAGTTCTCAGTCTAGTTTATTTTCCTTTCTGTACTCACATTACAGAAATACAGCATTATGAAACATCCCATGATCATGTTGTGTTTATTAAAGATTTTTACATTTTTAAATCATTGGTGCAAAATACCTGCCATAATAATTATTTTCCAAGTATATAGAAGTGTAACTAAATAACTGCATGATAAAAAAAAGGAATATAATAAATGCATTTACTGTATGTTCTAGGCAGTTGTGCTTAAATGTAGACAATTAAAGATCGTATCACCACAGAGTGGTACTGTGGATACGAAAAATAAATAAAATTGCCACGTCCTGATAAATTGGATTTTCGAAGATAAGTTGGTGGACTTTATAGGCATAACACAATTATGTATTTAAAATATTTATTACAAAAATCAAACAAAACAGGTAGCATTAAAATTCATTGTCTATTAATAAATGTGTCTAAAGACAAAAATAACACATCACCTAGGTATCATATATAGTATACTTAGGATGAGGGACCAAAAGGTCACTTTCCAGTGGTTGATACAATGACATACAGTCATTGTATGTCTTGGCTTACAGTCACCGCTATCACGATCAGAGATTGTCAATCAAAGCGGAGATGTGCAGGACACTGTCTATTTGGGCCGATGTCTGCTGGGAACCAATTTATAAATAGTGGAGACATATTAATAGTGGGGGATTCCCTGACTGTTCCAGGTGTTCTTTGCCAGTTACCCACCAGCAACTCTCACTGGTCCTATAAGTTATTACCAATGTAATTTGGTCCCTATGTGAGTGTGTTTTACAGATTGGCATAGAAGCTACAAAAGGATTTATCTCTACATATCCAGCCATACAGTTGTCCCTGCTCTCCATGCATTTTTCTACCTTTATATTTTAAAACTAATATGTCATAAGCTCCTGAAGAAGCGTTTTGTGACTACGCGCAACATGTCGAGCTGAGCTGCATATGACACACCGCCTCTTTCATAATTTTTTATGTCATTGTATCAACCACTGGAAAGTGACCCTTTGTTCCTTCATCCTAAGTATACTATATATGATATCTAGGTAGTGTGTTATTTTTGTCTTTAGGCACATTTATGAATAGCTAATGAATTTGAATGCTACCTGTTTTGTTTGATTTTTGTAAAATGTATATGTCTTAAATACATATCTCTGTTATGCCTATAAAGTCCATCATTCTTCAACTTATCTTCTGTGCCTAAATGTAGGCACAAATAAATGTACACAGACACACAGGGGTATCCACAAGAAAAAAGAAAAGAGGGAAGATAGGAGAGCCCTTATGGTGTAGAATTTGCATTAACACAGGTGGCATTAGGCACATGTAATAGATGTAGTATAATATAACAAATAAAAAACAAGTTTATAATTATACTTTTATACATATCATTGTAGCTTTGTTATCCCACTTACTACCTAATGAAAATGTGTTTGCTTTAGAATTTGTGTTATACCTATAATATGAGGAAGTGACTACTAGTCACAAAATGTGCCATTGGTGTTTAAATAAGTATTTCCATTATCAAGCAAACTACTATTCATCCGATATTTTCTTCCTATTACATTATGATGTTTACCAGTATCTAAAGCCTGGTACACACTGTGAGTTTTTCCAGTTGAACGAAAAGAAAAAACATGTCAGCTTCAGTCGGAATCGCTGTACTAACGATCTGACGTTAGTACAGCGATCTCCCCCCACTTAGCTGTTGTGTTCTGACCCCCGCCAGAACACTCTGATCAGTGCTTCCTGCCATTGGCTGAGAGCACTGATCAGGAGCTGGTCGGGTGCTGGTTTTTCAGCATGCTTGTCCAACAGTTTGGCCAGCTTCTGCCAGTCCAGCAGATGTTGCCCGGCGTTCAGCCCATGTGTATGGGGCTTAAGCTTTCATTAAATAATCTTTGGGAGAGGACTTTGCGAACATTTTAAGTTTTAAGGTTGAATTTGTAAAGTTACCTATCCCTTGCTGGAGGATGATAACTACTAATTCAGATCGTAGTCTCTCACACCCATCTTCATACCTCACCAACAGGACATGCTTTGTCCCTTCCTGGAATCCAGGTATACTCATGAATGGCTGAATGATGTACCTACATTTGCACATGCTTGTATGAATAGATTCACAGAGCATGCACTTTTGTTCAGTCATGAGCTCAAGTTTGAATGAAAGGTATACTGTAATTTTCTATTTTAAGTTATGTATTTTATGCTAATTAAAGCTAAACTCCAGGGAAATTAAAAAAAGATACCCTTGAATTGGGGGCTCCCTTGCATTGCAGGGGTTAATTCCTTTTTTTGCCTATCATATCATTAAAGTTTAGCCCATAGCAATCCTCACTACAAACTGTTAAAATCATGTAAATGTCATCTTACTAGCTCAGTTTGCTTGTAATCTGTCTTGATGTTTCTGCTGACGTCACCGGCGTATGCGCATATTTAAATTGATTCATGGCAAGCTCTCCGTGCTGTCAGTTCATAATGATATGTGCCGTTTCCTTCATACCAGCAGGAAGGGTGGAAGTAAATTGCTAAACGGACTCGGAAGACAACAGTTAAAGTGGTTGTAAACCCTTTACAACCACTTTAGCCTACAGGTAAGCCTAGATTAAGGCTTACCTGTAGGTGCTGGAAATATCTCCCAGACCTGCACGGTCTAGGAGATATTTGCAAATCGCCGTACAGCAATTTATTATGCGCATGTGCCAGAGTTAGAAAGGGCACGCTGTGCTGTTTCTAACTCGGGTAATGTCGTGAGTGGAGGCTCCCACGCGCATGCACGTGAATGACGTGACACGCGACTACTGCCACTCACAGAGCTGGAATTTGCAGCTCCGGAAGGAAGATGGGTGAAGAATGGCCTCTAGCTACTCAGGAGGAAGACGGGACATCGCAGGCTTCTCCTGCAGGTAAGTGTCACACAATGGGCTACTATGCGATGCATAGTAGCCCATTATGCTTTACCTTTGCAGGGAAACAAAGAGGAAGTTACACCCATCAGGGTTTAATTCCTCTTTAAAATGGTGCTGCCTTTTCCCAGGAAGGAGAATTTTTTAAACAGCTGCAAAACAGTAAGTGACACACGATTGGGGGATATTATTAACGTGGAATGTGTTAGAATACATTGCCATACTAGCTTATTTAAAAAAGAGCGTCATAAGGAGAGAGTTTACTTCCTCTTTAAAAAGTACTTTTACCGATCTTATTCCTGCTGGTCCTGCATTGTACAGGATGACATCTGAGTCTGACTGACAGATGGAGCACCAAAGAGAAGTGGCTTTGGGGACTTTAAGAATTTAACCCTTGCAGTGCAAGGGAGTCCCCTGTGCAAGGGTAGTTTTTATTTACCCAAAGTTCAGTTTTAAATCATTAACCACTTGCTTACTGGGCACTTAAACCACCTTCGTTCCCGGAGCAATTTTCAGCTTTCAGCACTCTCACACTTTGAATGTTAATTACTCAGTCATACAACATTGTATCCAAATGAATTTTTTGTCCTTTTTTTCATAGAAACAGAGCTTTCTTTTGGTGGTATTTGATCACCTCTGGACTTTTTATTTTTTGCGCTATAAATGAAAAAAGGCGAAAAATTTTGAAAAAAAATGAATTTTTCTTAGTTTATGCGATAAAATTTAGCAAAATATTAATTTTTCTTCATAAATTTTGGCCACAATTTATACTGCTACATGTCTTTGGTAAAAATAACCCAAATTAGTGGATATTATTTGCTCTTTGTGAAAGTTAGAGAGTCTACAAGCTATGGTGCAAATCATAAAAAAAATATCACATCTGTTGTACCGGTGCCTATCTCATTTCTTGGGGCCCTGAACACGCCAGGAAAGTACAAATACCCCCCAAATGACCCCTTTTTAGAAAGTAGACATTCCAAGGTATTTAGTAAGATGCATGATGAGGTTTTTGATGTTGTAATTTTTTCCCACAATTCTTTGCAAAATGAATATTTTTTTTATTTTTTTTTTCCCCCTCACAAAATTGTCATTGTAATAGGTTATTTCTCTCACATGGCATGTGTATACCACAAATGACACCCAAAAATACATTCTGCTACTCCTCCTGAGTATGGCGATACCACATGTGTGAGACTTTTTTACAGCCTGACCACATACAGAGCCCCAATATGCAGGGAGCACCATCAGGTGTTCTAGGAGCATAAATTACACATCTAACTTGTTGACTACCTATTACACTTTTGAAGGCCCTGGAGCACCTGGACAATGGAAATGCCCACAAAGTGACCCCATTTTGGAAAGCTAACACCCCAACGTATAATCTATGAGGCATAATGAGTCTTTTGAACGATTCATTTTTTTCCAAACGTTTTTGGAAAATGTGGGAAAAAAATGAAAACGCATTTTTTTTACGCAAAGTTGTCCATTTATAAGATATTGCCAACACATAGCCTGTACATAGCAAAAATTACACCCCAAAATACATTCTGCTACTCCTCCTGAGTATGGCGATACCACATGTGTGGGACTTTTTCACAGCCTGGCCACATACAGAGCCCCAATATGCAGGGAGCACCATCAGGTGTTCTAGGAGCATAAATTACACATCTAACTTGTTGACTACCTATTACACTTTTGAAGGCCCTAGAGCACCTGGACAATGGAAATGCCCACAAAGTGACCCCATTTTGGAAAGCTAACACCCCAACATATAATCTATGAGGCATAATGAGTCTTTTGAACGATTCATTTTTTTCCAAACGTTTCTGGAAAATGTGGAAAAAAAATGAAAACGCAATTTTTTTATGCAAAGTTGTCCATTTATAAGATATTGCCAACACATAGCCTATACATAACAAAAATTACACCCCAAAATACATTCTGCTACTCCTCCTGAGTATGGCGATACCACATGTGTGGGACTTTTTCACAGCCTGACCACATACAGAGCCCCAATATGCAGGGAGCACCATCAGGTGTTCTAGGAGCATAAATTACACATCTAACATGTTGACTACCTATTACACTTTTGAAGGCCCTGGAGCACCTGGACAATGGAAATGCCCACAAAGTGACCCCATTTTGGAAAGCTAACACCCCAATGTATAATCTATGAGGCATAATGAGTCTTTTGAACGATTCGTTTTTTTCCAAACGTTTTTGGAAAATGTGGAAAAAAAATGAAAACGCAATTTTTTTATGCAAAGTTGTCCATTTATAAGATATCGCCAACACATAGCCTGTACATAGCAAAAATTACACCCCAAAATACATTCTGCTGCTCCTCCTGAGTATGGCGATACCACATGTGTGGGACTTTTTCACAGCCTGACCACATACAGAGGCCCAACATGCAAGGAAGACCAACCGGTGTTCTAGGGACACATAGCATACACATGACAAGAATTACACCCCAAAATACATTATGCTAAGCAAAGGGTAAACAAAAAATGTACCTGTGGTTTTAGTAGCGCAGTTGTCCACGGGACGATAGCACTGGTCCAGGCAGCAGGCAGGGACTTGGTCAGCAAAAGAAAATGCAATTGTCCAGGCAACAGGCATGATGGCATAGGTCCTACAGGCAGCAGGCAGAAGTAGGGCCTCGTTCAGGACAGAATGGGGACAGGGGTAGAGGCTTCTCCCACCCAAATCTCTTTGAAGCCTCCGGGCAACCAGACCCTAATCTAGAATGAGAAAACAAAAACAATAGTTTTCTTCATCCAGAAAAACAATTCTGGAGCCCCTCACATGTGAGACCCCTGTGCTTTGAATCCCACTAGTCCACTGGCAGGGTAAAAGATCAGTCCAAGAGGCAGGCAAAAAGAATGGTCAAACGGTCCAGGGTCAGTTCCAGATCAGGCAGAGGTATAAACAGAATCGGTAGGCATAAGCGTGGTCAAATAACAGTCCAGGGTCAGTTCCATATCAGGCAGAGGTATAAACAGAATCGGTAGGCAAAAGCGTGGTCAAATAACAGTCCAGGGTCAGTTCCATATCAGGCAGAGGTATAAACAAAATCGGAAGGCAGAATCGTGGTCAAATAACAAGCCAGGGTCAAATACAGAGCAAGCAGAGGCATAAGGGGTGTAAAGGTAAATGGCAGGAAGTGACTAATAATTTAGTAAGGAATGATAACGGCGGAAACAGCCAACTATGCAGAGGCCTGGTTGGGAAGGGCATTGGGCACAATAAAAACGGGTGTCTCTTCTCACTCCATCTTTGGAGCACACCCGGCATTTTTTTTGGGAATTTCGGCCTGTTGGTCCGGGAGGGATTTTATCTGGGAAGTGGCGCTCGTAGAGTCGGCTTACCACATCGGATCGAATGGTTGCTGGTGGGTTGCTGGTGTATAAAAGGGCAGTGGTGATTTCCTCCTGGAAGTAAAGGTAGGATTTGGGTCTTGGAGTGGATTTTCGATATAATACGTAGGTGTTGTATATGGCCAAATTGAATAAGTAAATTGAAACTTTTTTATACCACTGGTATGATCGTCTTGTGGAAAGGTAGGGCTCGATCATTTGATCATTGAAATCGACACCCCCCATGAACTTATTGTATTCGTGGATACATTTAGGTTTCTGGATTTGCCCATTCCTCCTTCTGATGGTAACGCATGTATTGTTGTGGATGGTAGAAAGCACGTACACATCCCTTTTGTCCCTCCATTTCACAGCCAGAACTTCCTCATTGCGTGCACTCGCCGTCTCCCCTTTTCTTAGCTTCTTGGTGACGAGGCTTTGAGGAAAGCCCTTCCGGTTCGACCGTACGGTGCCGCATGCGGGTGTCTTCTTTCTATACAGGTTTCGGAAAAGGGGCAAACTTGTGTAGAAATTGTCCACATACAAGTGGTAGCCTTTCTCCATGAGCGGGTTTAGGAGTTGCCAAACAATTTTCCCGCTGGTTCCTATGTAGTCTGGGCAATTAGGGGGGTGTAGCTGGCTGTCCTTTCCTTCATATATGTTGAAGGCATAGGTATATCCGGTGGCACGGTCACATAATTTGTAGAGCTTCACTCCATAGCGGGCCCTTTTGGAGGGCATAAATTGCTTTATGCCGAGCCTGCCAGAAAATTTTACAAGGGACTCGTCAACACAGATGTTTTGGTCAGGGGTAAACAACTGGGGGAAAATTTGGGAAAAATAATCTAGTAGTGGCCGAATTTTATAAAGTTTGTCAAAATTTGGGTCATCTCGGGGAGGGCACTGGGTATTGTCACTATAGTGTAGGAATCGCATGATCATTTGATATCTGGACCTGGGCATTTTTGAGGAAAAGACGGGCATGTGGTATATGGGGCGTTTTGACCAATATGAACGTACTTCGTTTTTGTGGTTTAGTCCCATACAGAATACGAGGCCCAAAATTTTTTTAAACTCTTCCACTGTAAGGGGTCTCCATTGGAAGGGACGGGCATAATAGGATGTGGGGTGACTGGAAATAAATTGTTGGGCATAGAGATTGGACTGGGAAACAATTGAGGAAAGCAAGTCCTCAGTAAAAATTAAATTGAAAAAATCTATTGGGGCAAAATTTTCTGTGTCCACTTGGACTCCTGGCTGGGCAGTGAAAGGGGGAATGTTGGCTTCTCCTGAATTAGGAGGAAGCCACAAGGGGTACTGAAGGGAATAGGGAAGGCTGGCATGGGACCTACTGGTACGTGACCTTGCTTGACGAGGTGTTGCGGTTCTGGTGGATGGCACAGCGGTGCTGGTGGATGGCACAGCGGTGCTGGTGGATGGCACAGCAGTGCTGGTGGATGGCACAGCAGTGCTGGTGGATGGCACTGCCTCCTTAGCAATACGCCTTCGTCTGGCGGGCGGACCCTCTTCCTCCTCTTCTTCCTCCTCTTCTTCCTCTTCCTCCTCTTCTTCCTCTTCTTCCTCTTCCTCCTCTTCTTCCTCCTCTTCCTCCTCTTCCTCCTCTTCCTCTTCCTCTTCACTGCTAACTACTGGCTCATAGTCAACATCAGATCCGGCGTCTGACCTTGCGGAGGAATCCGAATCGCAGAGCTCCCCGTTGCTCTCATCGGCCGCAATAATTTCGTATGCCTCCGTAAGTGAAAAAGATCTTTTAGCCATGACAAAAGATGGCACGTGGCACTGATGACACTGACAGGTGGCACTGACGGCAAATGGGACTGGCAGATGGCACGGGCAGATGGCACTGATGGCAGGTAGCACTGATGGCAGGTGGCACTGATGGCAGGTGGCACTGATGGCACTGATGGCTGACGGCACTGATGGCACGGGCAGATGGCACGGGCAGGTGGCACTGGCGGCAGGTGGCACTGATGGCAGGTGGCACTGATGGCACTGATGGCTGACGGCACTGATGGCACGGGCAGATGGCACGGGCAGGTGGCTCTGATGGCAGGTGGCACTGATGGCACTGATGGCACGGGCAGATGGCACGGGCAGGTGGCACGGGCAGGTGGCACGGGCAGGTGGCACTGGCAGGTGGCACTGATGGCAGATTGCACTTATGGCAGATTGCACTTTTGGCAGATTTCACTTATGGCAGATGGCACGAGCAGGCGGCACTGGCAGGTGGCACTGATGGCAGGGGCAGGTGGCACTGATGGCAGGGGCAGGTGGCACTGATGGCAGGGGCAGGTGGCACTGATGGCAGGGGCAGGTGGCTCTGATGAAAATGCACTGGCTGGTGGCACTGGCTGATGGCACTGGAAGGTGGCACTGGAAGGTGGCACTGGCAGGGACTGTGTGTGGTGTTTGTGTCACTCACTTTTTTTTTTTTTTGACTGTAACGAACGGAACGATGCACTGTAAAACTCTTTCTCTCCTCACACGCGGTCTGTGTGTAAGGAGAGAAAGCCGGCGATGAGAGATGATCTCATTTGTTTACATTCGAGATCATCTCTCATTGGACGGCTAGATCGAATGCTGAATGGCCGCTGTGATTGGCCATTCAGCACGATCTGTGATTGGCTGTGTCCGAGGGACACGGCCAACACAGTTTTCTGCAGAAGCGCGCTCGCGGGGACGCGCTTCCAGCAGAGAAACGGCAGGCCGTTTAAACACGGCCACTTGGCACTTCAGGTCCGCGCTGCAGACGTATTTTTACTATAGCGCGGATCTGAAGTGGTTAAATAACTCCTTAAATCTAACGGTTTAATTATTTAGGAAGAGGTTTCTTTCTGCACTGGTGACATGTGCCTGGGTAAGAAAGTAAAGGAAAAGTCTCCCCAAAATAAACAAAAACTATTGGAAAAGAGTTATGCCCCGTACACACGATCGGATTTCCGTCAGAAAAATCTTGGATGGTTTTTCCGACGCTCAAGCCTGGCTGCATACACACGGTCACACAAAAGTTCTCAGAACTTTCGACCGTCAAGAACGTGGTGACGTACAACACTACGACAAGCCGAGGAAATGAAGTTCAATGCTTTCGAGCATGCGTCAAATTGTTTCCGAGCATGCAAATTTTTTCCGTCGGAAAATTAGAGAACCAGTTCTTAATATTTTGCTGGCGGAAATTCCAACAGCAAAAGTCCAATGGAGCATACACACGGTCGGAATTTCTGTTCAAAAGCTCACATCGGACTTTTGCTGTCTGTATTTCCGATTGTGTGTACTGGGCATAAGAAGTTCCAGTTCTTCACAATAATAAAAAAAAAAAAGTTGTATCTCTGTGTGCATCCTTATTAGAGAATCTTTCCTTCAGTTTCTGTTTGACTACCAAATCCAGTAGGAAAAGAAGTAAGGAGATACCACCCCAACTGCAATGGGGACATAGAGAGCTGTAGAAACCTAACAGATGTTTTATGTTTTTCCTGTTCTATCCAAACTAAAAATAAAAGCTGAAGCTCAACTTTATCATGATTTGGCTGACCATGGGAGTAACAAACCCATGTATAAGTGTTCTATCTCTCTATTAGTATATAGAAATGAAATTATAGCTATACATATAGCTCACATGTCTCTATCCAGTCTTAAAATCTGGTAAATTAAAATATCAGATGCTGACAATTAAACATTTCTCTAAACTTTTTCGGTCAAAGGTTGTCTGCTGGGGACAGTCATGAGTCATTGTCAGATTTGCCAAAAATGATTATGCCGCGTACACACGATCGGTCAAACTGATGAGACCGGTCTGATTGGCCGTTTTCATCGGACCAAACCGATCGTGTGTGGGACCCATCGGTTATTTATAGATTTAAAAAAAGCCAACTTGTTTTAAATTTAACCGATGGATACCTAATCGATAGAAAAAAAACGATCGTTAGTACGCACAACCATCGGTTAAAAATCCACGCATGCTCAGAATCAAGTCGACGTATGCTTGGAAGCATTGAACTTCATTTTTTTCAGCACGTCGTTTTTTTTTTACGTCACCGCGTTCTGACACGATCGTTTTTTCAACCGATGGTGTGTAGGCACGACTGACCATCAGTCAGCTTCATCGGGTTAACCTATGAAAACGGTCCATCAGACAGTTTTCATCGGATGGACCGATTGTGTGTACGCGGCATTACATTTCTGTGAGTGTCTTGACAAATCTCATAATCTTTTTTTTTTTTTTTCAATGAAGGCAACACAAGCAGCTCCCTTTCCACCATACAACTAGGTCAATGCTATGTCAAGATGTCATCATCTAGTCTGTGGCTGAGCCAGGCAGACTGAATTCAAAATAATAAAGACAATGGTCACCTCTTCTCTAAATGCATGAAAACATGTCCAATTTAACAATAATGATAAATTATAATAAATGAGAGCATGATCAAACTAGATTGAAGGTCCTCCTGTGTAAGCATTACCATACCTTCAAACACTTTTTCTTTCCATTGTGTTATTATTATTATGCCTGTTTACATAATACCATGGCTAAAAGTGTTTGGGCAATTTTTAGCTCTTGATGTTATCTATAAGAAAGCCACATCACTCAGCTCCCTACTCCTATCCACACTTAAGAGGCCATGCCCAGAGCTACAGGTGCTGAACTTGTCAGAACAGTGATGATGTACACTCAGCTGAAGTCGCCAATGCACCTGCATGCTTAACCATTTTCTGTACTTGTATTTCAGACCAAGATTCAATCAGTTGTCACTAATGTATAGTACACACTTGCTTTTTAGAGACCTTTTACATTATTTTATTTTTTTAAGTTAAATGCTAAAAAAAAAAAAAAGTATGGACACAAAACTATGTGCACATTTACTGAGCATTTTGTTAAAAATTCTTAATTCATTAAATAATCAGTGATAAGCATATTGGCCCAGATTCACAACCGAGATACGACGGCGTATCTCCAGATACGCCGTTGTATCTCTGCGTTTCGCCGTCGTATCTATGCGACTGATTCTTAGAATCAGTTACACATAGATATCCATTAGATCCGACAGGCGTAAGTCTCTTACGCCGTCGGATCTAAACTGCATTTTTTTTTGACCGCTAGGTGGCGCTTCCGTCGAATTCCGCGTAGAGTATGCAAATTAGCTAGATACGCGAATTCCCGAACGTACGCGCGGCCGATGCAGTAAAGTTTTGACGTTTACGTTAGGCTTTTCCCGGCGTAAAGTTGCCCCTGCTATATGAGGCGCAGACAATGTTAAGTATGGCCGTCGTTCCCGCGTCGAAATTTGAAAAAGTTACGTCGTTTGCGTAAGTCGTCCGTGAACGGGGCTGGACGTCATTTACGTTCACGTCGAAACTAATGACATCCTTGCGACGTCATTTGAAGCAATGCACACTGGGATATTTTACGGACGGCGCATGCGCAGTTCGTTCGGCGCGGGGACGCGCTTGATTTAAATGATACACGCCCCCTACCCGCCGAATTTGAATTCCGCCGGGTGATTTACGCTACGCCGCCGCAACTTACGGAGCAAGTGCTTTGAGAATACAGCACTTGCCCGTGTAAGTTGCGGAGGCGTAACGTAAATCAGATACGTTACGCCCGCACAATTTTGCGCAGCTGTAGGTGAATCTGCCCCTTAAACTACAGCATTAGGTAGTTGACTTGAAATGAAGGGCATCTGCAATAGACATTTCCTTAAAAAAATGCATATATATATATATATATATATATGCATATACAGTACATGTGTATGTATATACAGTATCTTACAAATGTGGGTGCACCCCTCACAGTTTTGTAAATATTTTTGTAAATATTTTATTCTATCTTTTCATGTGACAACACTGAATAAATTACACTTTGCTACAATGTAAAGTAGTGAGTGTACAGTTTGTATAACCGTGTAAATTTGCTGTCCCCTCAAAATAACTCAACACACAGCCATTGATGTCTAACCCTCTTGGGCACGAAGTTTACCAGAGCTTCACAGGTTGCCACTGGAGTCCTCTTCCACTCCTCCATGACGACATCACGTCATAATAATAATCCCACGACAAATCCAATATGTTGTGAAGTAAAAGCAAAAAAATCGGATCTATAGAAAACACAGTACTGGGCACACAAACAGTACAGTCATTTGCTGCAGATGAAGCCTGCCAAATCCACAAGTCCCAAATGTATCCAGTGTTCCGCAACAGAATCCTGTGTTTTAATATGCAGACAGCCTGTTAACTAAGAGGACGATATGCTTAGTTTCATTTCTGTGCACTGACCAGTTGACAAGTGAATCATTTTGTATTAGATCAGTGGCAGACTGCAGCACTATACAGCATTACTGCTATTGCTTATTAGGCCCCATTCAGATATCACATTCCTGCTCACAATTTTTTGTGTCATTTACACGTTCCCGTGTGTAACAAATAGGCTGCCCCATGCTCTTGTTCCTTTTTTGAGCTCCATGAAATTTTTAATGTTGTGTTTTGCTGCAATTTCTGCACAATTTTGTCTTGTGACAATTGTGGCAAAATCACACCATGTTTGAGGTGCCATTAAGAATTATGACACCCCAAACGTGCGTCGCACATTTTACAGCAATTTGACCGCAATGGCAGAATTGCGATTCCAAATTGCCAAGTGTGAATGGAGCCTCAGGGAATGATGAGCAGACTAGTCAGCATGAATGGCAGTGACAGACGAGGTATATGATTTCACCCAGCAGAAGAGAAGAAAACAGACTTCAACTAATTCATACTCTTGCTTCCAAGCAACGCAGTGGCAGATTGATATGACACCCTGTGCCGATATAGGCATTTAATAACACAAATTTCACAATATTGATGTCTTTCCCGGTTATGAGTGAAGTTAAATTAAAGCATTGTGTGTCATCGAAGTCTCCTCTAGTATAAGGTGACCAGATTTTAAAAATTAAATCCGGGGACATTTTTTTATTTTGGGCAAATTTACGATTTAACAAACATATTTTCCTCAAATGATATATGCAGTGTATGTGGTATGTGTTTATGGAATGATTGTATGATATAGTTAGAGATAGAGTTCATTTCTCACATTTCACCCGTGAGATAAAAAAAAGATACTTCTTAGAAATTAGGATGGATGGTGTGGGGGGGGGGGGGGGGGCGGCTGTATGGATGGATGGTGTATGGGGGGGGGGGGGTGAGAACTGTATATGTGGATGATGTATGGGGGGATGAGAACTGTATATGTTGATGGTGTATGGGGGGAGGTGAGAACCTTTTGTTGAATTCCTGACATACACAACCCCTCAGCGCAATCCCTGCACAGTTTTTAAGAGAGCAGCAGGTAATATGGAGGCTCTACCTAAAAACCCCACCTCTGTATGCCTCCTGCAGCCAGCCAGAGCCCAAAGCAAGATGGAGGCTCCACCTCCGTGTCCCACCTGTAGCACACTGAGTGGATGGAGCTGCCGCGTGCAGGGAGTAGATGGGGAGGGAGAAGGTTTGGCCGGCAGGAGCAGATATCACTGCAGACATGGCGGCACAGTGAGCCACAAGTGGGTCAGGTGAGGCACTGTCTGGTTAGAGGCAGGCAGAGACACAGACACATGTCTCAAAAAACAGACAGGCAGCAACCCTAAGTCCGCCCCTGCAACCTGGGGACAAAACCAGGGACAGTCTTGGACCGGGGACAGTGTCCTCAATCTGGGAACTGTCCCCTGAAACCAGGGATGTCTGATCACCCTAGTCTAGTATATGGCTGCACACTGTGTGTCCCATAGAGTGTCTGCTGGGACATAAGACTAAGATCATGCCAGTAACTATCATTGTTCTTTTATGCTGGCCATGCAATGCTAAATTCTAAGGACATGCTTTTGCAATATAGGCATAGTTAGCACACTCACGGAACCAGTATCCTTCCCAGTTATCAGCAGAATGGAAGTAAAACCTTACTGCCGTGTACACACGATCGGTCAAACCGATGAGAATGGTCTGATGGACCGTTTTCATCGGACCAAACCGATCGTGTGTAGGACCCATCGGTTATTTATCCATAGGTTAAAAAAAGCAATCTTGTTTTAAATTTAACCGATAGAAAAAAAACGATCGTTTGTAGGCACGTCCATCGGTTAAAAATCCATGCATGCTCAGAATCAAGTCGACGCATGCTTGGAAGCATTGAACTTCATTTTTTTCAGCACGTTGTTGTGTTTTACGTCACCGCGTTCTGACACGATCGTTTTTTTAACTGATGGTGTGTAGGCACAACTGACCATCAGTCAGCTTCATCGGTTAACCGATGGACCAATCGTGTGTACAGGGCATTAAACAGCATGTCATCTTGGCATCCTCTAATGAGCAGTTACATTGTGTATCCCAAAGACATATCTGCTAGATCAGGAAGCTAAGACCATGTTGGTTCCTGTCATCAGCCTGGGACGCTGCCAGGTATGAGTTCCATGTGATCACCAGGAGAGAACATAAACCAGCATGTTTGGTGCACCGCCATGTGGAATTTGTCTGTTATCATTTTGCTTAGCATCATTGTTCATTTGGCAGCAAGTTACCTTTGAGTGCTTGATGCTTTATGATCTCTCCTTGCGTTGGATTTTCATTGTGTTTCATTTTGACCATGTCTTTGAGTATTTTCAGACGTTTTGGGCTTCATGGAAATTTCCAAGGGGTGTTGTCGTAATTTTAACTACATAATGGGATTTCTTTAGGCTGAGGGCGTCTTGCACATAAGGTTTTTTAATTATTATTATTATTATATATTATGTGCTTCAATACATTTTGGATAATTATATATCTATTCCTGATTACAATTCCTTATTATTTTTTACAAAATGTTTTTTTCTTTTGCTTACGATTGTTGGCTTGTATCTCAGAAACAAAAGACTGACTTTTACATGTTATCAACTCAGTGCTATACCTAGTAGATTCATGAAATTATGCATTTTAAATTCCTTATGCCTCTGAGGACTTTTTAAATTTTTACTAGATATACATGACAATTAGTTCAAATGTAATCCTCAAATATATGGTACAAGCAGGGGAGGACTGACCAGTCGGTCAGTTCGGCCATGGTCCGAGGGCCTGGCCACTGAAGGGGGCCCACCAGCACCACCTACTGGAACTCTAAGGGCCCCAGCGCTGCCTTGGAGGGTGAGGGAGTAGTGCGAGCGCCGCCAAATCAAACAGAGCTGCAATCTCCCGCTTACCCAGTGGAGGAAACCTGTTGCGACAATGCCTCAGCCCTTACATTTTTAGTACCGGGTAAGAACAAGACTATGTAATTAAAACTTGACAGAAAAAGAGCCCATCGTGCCCTTCTGGGAGATAAACTTTTTGCCTCAGACAAGAATGGGAGATTCTTGTGGTCAGTTAATATGAGAACCGGTACAGTGGTACCTTCGAGGAGATGCCTCCATTCTTTAAGAGCTAAAATGATCACTTACAGGCCTCTGTCCCCAATCTTGTAATTGCATTCCACAGGAGACAATTTATTAGAAAAGTAGCCACAAGGATTCATAACGCTCTCAGAGGTAGGATGTTGAGACAGAAGGGCACCATCTCCAGTTTCAGATTTATCAACCTCAAGAATGAAGGGTACCATGGGATCAGGATGTGCCAACACAGGAGCTGAAACAAAAGCAGCCTTGAGAGACTCAAAGGCTTTAATGGAGTCTGCAGACCAATTCTGTGAGATAAGCCCTGTACACACAGGCCAGAATCTCGTCAGGAAAAAACTATTGTGATCTCTTGCCGCCCGAGTGTACAGACAAGAACGCGGTGAAGTCATTGCGTACGACGAGCATGCGCTTGTCACATTCAATGCCGTCGCCGCCATCTTTCTGCACCCTAGCTATGCCAAGGAAGCTACCGCCCATGCGTCAAAGTCATTTCAAGCATGCGCAGGTTTCCTCGGCGACAGGTAAGTATACGCACTCTCTGGTTTCTCAGCAGGAAAACACTGCCGAGAATCGCAACAAGAAAATAGAGCAGGTTCTCTATTTTTCTCGTTGAGATTTTAGGCAGTTTTCTTGACGAGAAACCTGAAAGCCTCGTACACACGCATGGTATACTCGGCAAGAAAGCTCTGCCAGCAGTTTTCTTGCTGGTTCTTGCCAAGTAAACCGAGCGTGTGTACGAGGCTTGATTGTCCTTTCTGGTCATATCAGTCAGAGGTTTGACCAGTGAAGAGAAGTTACGAATAACCTTCTAATAGTTGACAAAGCCAAGAAAACATTGTAGCGGACATAGACCTATGGGTCAAGGTCACTATAGAACTGCAGATAGTTTCTCTGGCTCTATTGAAAAACTAGCAGTAGAAATGACATAACCTGGAAATATAACCTGTTCACGATGGAACTCGCACTTTCCAACTTGCAATACAGGTTATCTCTCAGCCCCTGTAGCACATAGGAGACATCTGTGTGGTGGCTTTCTAGGAAATTAGAATATATAAGAATGTCCTTGAAATAAACCAACACACATTGCTTCAACATATTCCAGAGGACATTGTTGAGGAATTCCTGAAAAACTGCAGGAGCGTTGCAAAGACCAAACGGCATTACGAGGTATTCTTAATGTCCTGTCCTAGTATTAAACACAGCTTGCTATTCGTTGTTCTCCTTGATCCTCTCTGATCGAGCTTTGTGAAAACCGTTGATTCTTTGAGGCAGTCAAATAATTCCGGTAAGCAACGGATTCGGAAACATGTTCTTAATCATGATGTGATTGAGACCCTTACAATTGATACAAGGTCTCAGTTATCCGCTCTTCTTTTTCACAAAGAAGAAGCCAGCACCAGCAGTAGACGAAGATTTGCGGATGAACCCTCAAAAAAGTGTGTTGGCAACATAGTCCTCCATGGCTTTATCCACCGAGACAGACAAAGGGTAAACCCGGCCACGAGGAGGCAGATTGAAGGTCAATTGTGCAATCATATGACCGGTGTGGAAGCAAACTATCGGCTTGTCAAAACATATATGTGTATTGTACAGGACGCTGTGGCTGGGTCCTGGAAGGACGCTATTTTTCCCCTCTATTTGGACTGTGGTCCCTTTAAGGGAAAAGAAAGGGTTAACGCACCTGTCCAAGGAAGTGGCTTAAAGCAAGACAGGAAGTTGTAGGTGGGTGTGGAGGAGTATAGTGGAGACTGTGCATGGTGAATGGTGGACAAGGAAAAGCTGTGAAAGCTCTGAAAGCTGTGGAAAGCTGTGAAAGCACTTGGCAGTGTCCTGCCTGGAAGCCTGCTAGCTGGGGAACTTACCTGCAAGGACTGTTTAACTGCTATAGCAGTTCTGAGCTCTACAAGTCGGTGAGACTGTTATTTCTATTGTTTTTACTGCTGTGAAGCCATTTAAGTTTAAACCTCAGTTTTGATTTAAAAGCCTGTGTCCTGTGATCTAGCTGGTTCCCCGAACTTTACACTGGTGGAGAATGCGGGCAGGATAGAATAACAGGCATAAGAAGAATTTTTTTTTTGCATTGGACTTAACATTTGAACTGACATTTAAAGAGACAGCACATTGGATTTATGTCCTGGGTTAAAGCCCAGCAAGCGACTCAGCAAGGGGTTATGCAGATTCAGATGACTGCTTTAAAGGAAGCAGTGCAGCAGCTGTCTCAGGTTTGGGAACAAGCGGCTGTTGCCCCTGACAACCAGGTGACTGTGAGGGCAAGCCATTTTCTGCAGAAATTGTCCCAGAGCGATGATGTAGAGGCATTTCTTGCCGGCACAGAGAGAAGGGTGGCCTCAGGACCAGTGGGCTGGCCTCATTGCTCCTTTTCTCACCGGAGATCCTCAAAAAGCCTACTTCGACCTGCCACCAGATGATGCTAAAGATTATCAAAAGCTAAAGGCAGAAATTCTGGCTCGTCTGGGGGTGACTATGGCTGTTCGGGCCCAACGTGTACACCAATGGAAATATCGTCCAGATCGGCCACCCCGGGTCTTAAATGCATGACCTGGTGCAACTAGTAAAAAAATGACTGCAGCCTGAGGTGTTGTCTGGCCCCCAAATCGTGGAGCAGGTCATGCTGGACCGATACCTGAGGTCCCTGCCAGATGACCTTCAACGGTGGGTTAGCCATGGAGACCCCAAAACAGCAAACCTCCTTGTTGAGATGGTGGAACGATATACAGCGGTGGAGGACCTGCTCGGACCTACCAAGCGCATAGGGCCCAGTCTGCCACGGCCTGTTCGACCAACTACTGCCCTTCGAAAGGATGTTCCAAGGAGCCCTGGAACAAACACCCCGGAAGGCCAAGAGTCACTCCCGGTACCGCCTCAGCGTTCTGTTCCTGTTCGGAGAGGAGGGGATGTACAATGTTGGCGATGTCATTCCTAGGGTCATACCCGGGCACACTGCCCACTGCAAGAGGAGCCCATGAATTGCAGGGTTCTTCGGAGAGGGTCTTTCTATGCCCATAAAGTATGCACCACACATCTGGACCTGGGTGAGGAAAAATTTGAGTGTAAAGTCCAAGTGAACCACCTCCCTGCCCGGGCTTTGTTGGACTCTAGAAGCATGGTAACCCTTGTTCACCCTAGAGTAATTGGGAAGATCGGTCCGGTAAGCAAAACTTTACGGGTGGTGTGCATTCACGGGGACACTAGAGAGTACCCTCTCATCACAGTGTCTATCTCCTCAGCATGTGGCACTGGTACTCAAGAGGTGGGGGTGGTAAAGAACTTGGTACATGATGTTATAACAGGACGAGACTGTCCATTGTTTACAAAACTGTGGGAACAAGGAGAACGGTTCAGAGACTGGGGAGAAACTAGCCCCCCTGTTCCTGCTGCTGAGAAGAGTAACCCTGAACTGCCAAATGTTCTTAATGTGGATCCAGATGAGGAAAATTCTAATGATTTGGTTAATTGTGATGAAAGTAGTGTTGATACTGTTGAGAATGTCAAGATATGTGGTCCACAGACCTACCAAAACACTAAGGGGGAGGAGCCTTCCCCACTTCAGGTAATGCTGGGGGAAGAGGATGAGGAAGTGGCCTCTACCCCTGCCCTGCCAGATTTGGGTGTTCCCCAGGGGGCATTTGGTACTGCTCAGATGCAGGACCCCACTTTGACCCGTGCACGGGAACAAGTTGTAGTAGTAAATGGGGTTCCCCAAGAGCCAGGTGCGAATGAGAGGTGGCCACACTTTGCAATATATAATGAATTGCTGTATCAGGTTACCAAAGAGAGAGAAAATGTGGTAGAACAATTGTTGGTACCCCAACAATATAGACGAAAGGTTCTGGACCTGGCCCATGACGATGTGTTAGGGGGACACCTGGGAGTTGAGAAGACAGAGGCACGGATCACCGCCGGTTTTACTGGCCAGGTCTGAAAGCAGAGATAAAGCAATACTGTACCTCCTGTCCCACCTGTCAGTTGACCGCTCCCACCTGTCAGCCTTTTGGTCCCTCTGCCCATAATTAAGGACCCGTTCGAGAGTATAGCCATGGATATTGTGGGTTCCTTGGTAAAGTCAGCTCGAGGTCACTCCTACATATTGGTGATTCTTGACTATGCCACCCGATATCCTGAGGCGCTACCCCTGCAGAATACCTCCTCAAAGGCCATTGCCCGGGAATTATCCTAGTTGTTTACACGGACTGGTATCCCCAAGGAAATACTCACAGACCAGGGCACCCCGTTTATGTTGAGGATTATGGCCGATGTGTGCAAGCTGTTCCGGATTAAACAGCTGCGCACATCGGTCTACCATCCCCAAATGGACGGGTTGGTGGAACGCTTTAATAAGACCCTTAAGTCTATGCTCAAGAAAGTGGTACAAAGGGATGGGAAAGATTGGGACTGCCTGTTACCAGCTCTCCTGTTTGCTATCCGGGAAGTGCCCCAGGCCTCCACTGGGTTTTCGCCCTTTGAGTTGGTATATGGGCAGAGACCTCGCGGACTACTTGACTTTATTAAAGAGGGATTGGAAACGTGAACCTGTTCAGCATAAGAGTGTCCTGAAATATGTCTCCCAAATGCAGGAAAGGATCCAAACCGTGATGCCACTAGTCAAAGAGCATTTGCAAAAGGCCCAGGAGGCTCAACGACGGGTCTATAACAGGGCTGCTAAAATAAGGCACTTCCAAGTGGGGGATCGAGTAGCGGTGCTAATTCCCACTGTGGAAAGTAAATTCTTGGTCAGATGGCAAGGTCCCTTTGAAGTTGTGGAAAAAGTGGGAGATGATTAAATTATAGAGTCCACCAGCCAGGCAAGAGGAAACCGTATCAGATATATCATGTCAACTTGTTAAAGCCCTGGACAGACAGGGAACCGGTGGCCTCCCTGGCTAGTGCAAGACTTGAGCCTCAGGTTGGGGTGGAGAGTGTCCAAGTAGCAAGTACCCTATCTAAAATCCAAAGTCAGCAGGCAAAGGAGTTCTTGCAGAGAAATAA
Organism: Rana temporaria; assembly: GCF_905171775.1. Lineage (NCBI taxonomy): Eukaryota > Metazoa > Chordata > Amphibia > Anura > Ranidae > Rana > Rana temporaria. The sequence goes on along the minus strand of NC_053496.1, from coordinate 104,825,865 downwards.
AGAAAAGTTTTCAGACTTGCCAGGGCTAACTAGTGTCATAGAGCATGATTTTATCACAGAACCTGGAGTCAAAGGGCCAGATCCACAGCCCGGCAGCGCAATGTAACTTTTTAGATTTAAGTTACACTGCCGCAAATTTCCTAAGTTAGGTACCGATCCACAAAACACTTACCTGGAAATTTGCGGCGGTGTAACTCAAATCCGTCCGGCGCAAGGCGGGCTAATTCAAATGGGGTGAGTCCCATTTAAATTAGGCGCGCTCCCGCGCCGGACGTACTGCGCATGCTCCCGACGCTTTTTTCCCGACGTGCATTGCGCGACGTGACATAATTTTTTGAACGGCGCGTAGCGTATTTCCGTATTCCCGTACGGCTTACGCAAACGACGTAAAATTTAAAAATTCGACGCGGGAAGGACAGCCATACTTTACACAGCAGTACGCCTGCTGTGTAAAAGTAGGGCTGCCTCACAAAAGTGTAACTAAGCGACGGGAAACTAACGTAGCGGCGACGTAGCGAAAAAGCGAAAAAGCTTTGAGGATCGACGTAACTCCTCATTACCCCCAGCGGCGGCCGAGGTACTGCATCCTAAGATCCGGCAGTGTAAAACAATTACACCTGCCGGATCTTAGGAATATCTATGCGTAACTGATTCTGTGAATCAGTCGCATAGATAGAAACAGGGATACGACGGCGTATCAGTAGATACGCCGGCGTATCCCTTTTGTGGATCTGGCCCAAAGTTTTTGTCCGGCCCTACCGCATCCCAGAGGCTCAAATAAAGGTTGTTTCAGAGGAAGTGAAGAAGATGCTAGACCTGGGGATCATTGAAGAATCGCAGAGTGAGTGGTCAAGCCCGATTGTGTTGGTACCAAAGTCACCACTGTGATTCTGCAATGATTTTAGGAAACTTAATGAGGTTTCACGGTTTGATGCCTACCCCATGCCCCGTGTAGATGAACTTATTGAGAGACTAGGTCCAGCCAGGTATATCTCAACATTAGACCTTACCAAGGGGTATTGGAAATCCCATTAACTAAGGCTGCTAGAGAGAAAACTGCTTTTTCTACCCCAGAGGGGAGTTTTAAGTACAAACGAATGCCTTTTGGACTGCAAACTGCTCCAGCCACATTCCAGCGAGCAATGGATAGGATTTTATGACCTCATCGAGAGTATGCTTCAGTGTACTTGGACGACATAGTCGTTTTTAGCAGAGATTGGGAATCACACTTGCCCAAAGTCCAGGCAGTACTGGACTCTCTTTGGAAGGAGGGGTTTACAATAAACCCTGAAAAATGTGCTTTGGGAATGGAGGAGGGGAAATGCCTGGGCTATATCATGGGTAGAGGGGTGGTGAAACCTCAGATGAGCAAGGTAGAGGCTATAAAGAATTGGCCCCGCCCCCTCACAAAAAAGCAGGTACATGCATTCCTGGGCATGGTGGGATACTACAGGAGATTCGTACCCAACTTTGCCACATTGGCGGCTCCATTGACCGATCTGACTAAGGGTCGGAAATCGGTCATGGTGGAGTGGAATGCAGAAGCTGAAAAGGCTTTTTTGGAGCTCAAGTCAGCACTGTGCCAACACCCTGTCCTGATAGCAACTAATTTTTCAAAAGAGTTCATTGTCCAAACTGATGCTTCCGGTGTAGGATTGGGAGCTGTGTTGTCACAGGTTGTTCATGGTGAGGAGCACCCAGTAGTCTTCCTCAGTAGGAAGTTGACACCAGCAGAGAAAAACTGCGCTATAAGAGAGTGTATGGCCATTAAGTGGGCTCTGGAGTCCCTCAGATATTACCTCTTGGGGAGGAAGTTTAGGCTGATTTCTGATCACGCCACTTTAACATGGATGAGGCAAGGTAAAGGGACTAATGCCAGGATTACTCGTTGGTTCCTGGCGCTCCAGGAATTTAAATTTGTAGTGGAGCATAGGCCTGGGAGACTGCATCAAAATGCAGATGCCCTCTCCCGAGTCCATTGTTTGAGCTCCACTGTTGCCTCCACCTCCTTGGCATTGAGGCACAGGGAGGGGATATGTACAGGACGCCGTGGCTGGGTCCTGGAAGGACGCTATATTTCCCCTCTGTTTGGACTGTGGTCCCTTTAAGAGAACAGGAAGGGTTAACGCACCTGTCCAAGGAAGTGGCTTAAAGCAAGACAGGAAGTTGTAGGTGGGTGTGGAGGAGTATAGTGGAGACTGTGCATGGTAAATGGTGGACAAGGAAAAGCTGTGAAAGCTGTGGAAAGCTGTAGAAAGCTGTGAAAGCACTTGAGAGTGTCCTGCCTGGAAGCCTGCTAGCTGGGGAACTTACCTGCAAGGACTGTTTAACTGCAATAGCAGTTCTGAGCTCTACAAGTTGGTGAGACTGTTATTTCTTTTGTTTTTGCTGTTGTGAAGCCATTTAAGTTTAATAAACCTCAGTTTTGATTTAAAAGCCTGTGTCCTGCGATCTAACTGGTTCCCGGAACTTTACAGTATATACATAATAAAGTGCAAATGTGACAACGAAAAAATCTCAATGTCAACCAATCTTAATCAAAATTAAATGCACATATTAAATATAATAAGTTCATGTAAATAGATGTGACTTATAGGTTGAGGACAGTTCTGAGATGATGAGAATGAACAGTCTGCATCCGTGAAGGGAAACCACCCTGGAAAGAGTGCACCATCAACTGTGCAACCACCAAACAAGATGATTAGGTATTCTTACCAAATCGTGTGAGCCCCCAGCCAGCGGCAGGGAGTGAATCAAACGTAGAAACTAGAAAATAAGTCACTTCACAGGAACCAGCACGAGGTATGAACAGCAACTCCGTCTCAATACCAATAAGCATTAGGCTCCACCAGTCATGATGCCCCATAGCATAATATCCTTAAGCAATACCATGGTGAAAAGACACAGAGCCAAACGTACAGGAGGCTTCCGTAAGCGTTCCTTAAAGGAAGCTCTCTGAGTCTGGAGTCAATCAGAATGGCAAATGTGATCAACTTCTTCAGATCTGTAGGTATGACTCGGGCTGCTATCTCATCTTTGATGTTAGCTGAGAGAACATAGGAAAAAGTAGCCATGAGGACCTCATTGTTACAAGCGACTTCTGCTGCCAGAGTACATAATTCAATGGCGTAATTAGAAAAATTTCTCGTACTCTCATGACATGAGGCTCTTAGCAGCAGAAGTGGAGCGAGCAGGAACGTCAAATACCCTTTTGAAGGAAGCCACAAACTCTGGGTAACTCATGACAATGGGTTTTGCATCTCTCATAGGGTTTTCCCAAGCCAAGGTTCTATCAGAAAGCAAATAAATGATGAGGCCTACTTTGCTTCTGTTCATAGGGAACGCCTGGGGCAGCATCTCAAAGTATATACCAACCTGGTTGAAAAACCCTCTGCATTGAACTGGATCGCCCCAAATTGTTGAGGAAGCAGAGCGGAACCAGACATACCTCTTATAGAGGTAATATTCGAGGCGGGTGCCTGCACAGAGACTGGAGCAGCAGCAGGGACAGCCTGCCCGAACATGTTGTACCAAAACAGCCACAGTGTAAGGATTCAGGTGAGCACTGTGAATCAGGAGTTCCTGTAACGCTATGGAAAACTGATCCATGTGCTGATCCTGCTCATTCAATCTGGAAAAAATAGTACCACTTGGTGGATTGCCTGCATCTTCTGAATTCTTGTCCTTCACCTAATGTTAAGAACCATGAATCAGATGGAGACAGAAAATGCAGTAAAAATCACACCTTTTAATATAGTGGTAAAATTGGTACAAATAGTAAACATAGTAAAAACATAGCCAGGGTTCGGTAATCAAAGCGGATAGTCAGTGCAAGCCAGTAAATCAGGAAGACAGAGATCAGCATAGTCCGAGACAGCAAACAGGATCAGGAACCAAAAGGGAAATCAGCCAAGCAAGTCTTTAATTGTAACACAGCAGAAAATCTATAGATATGTTGAGCAAGGCAAAGTCATGGGTGAAATGAACCAGGCAGTTTAAATAGACAGAAGGGGCTGGCTGATAAGCAGTAAATGATCACCAGGTGAGGCATTGTAGAACCAAGAGTGCTGGCAAGCAACTGACAGCTGAGCACTGAGAAGGGAGGGCTGAGCAACTCTGACCAGATTCCCTGTCCCTGCTGAAAAAAAGCATCCCCACAACATGATGCTTCCTCCAACATGTTTCATGGTGTTTTCACGGTGATGTGCAGTGTTAGTTTTTCACCACAGAAAGCGGTTTGCTTTCAGGCCAAAGAGTTCAATTTTGGTCTCATCTGACCAGAGCACCTTATTCCATATGTTTGCTGTGTCCCCCACATGGCTTCTTGCAAATTGCAAATGGGACTTCTTATGGCTTTCTTTCAACAATAGATTTCTTCTTGCCACTCTTCCATAAGGGCCAGATTTGTGGGGTACTAGAATAATAGTTGTCTTGTGGACAGATTCTCCCACCTGAGCTGTGGATCTCTGCAGCTCATCCAGAGTTATCATGGACCTCTTGGCTCCTTCTCTGATTAATGCTCTCCTTGTCTGGCCTGTCAGTTTAGGTGGACAGCCATGTCTTGGTAGGTTTGAAGTTGTGCCATACTCTTCATTTTCGGGTTTGATGGATTGAGCAGTGCTCTGTGATATGTTCAAAGCTTAGGATATTTTTTTATACCCTAACCCTGTTTTAAACTTCTCCACAACTTTATCCCTGACCTGTCTGGTGTGTTCCTTGGCCTTCATGATGCTGTTTGTTCACTAAGGTTCTCTAACAAACCTCTGAGGGCTTCACAGAACAGCTGTATTTATACTGAGATTAAATTACACACGGGTGGTTTCTATTAACTAATTTGGTGACTTCTGATGGCAATTGGTTCCACTATAATTTAGTTAGGGGTATCAGAGTAAAGCAGGCTGAATACAAATGCATGCCACACTTTTCACAATTTGTATTTGTAAAAAAAAAAATTAATCATTTACCATTTTCATTCCACTTCACAATTATATGCTACTTTATGTTGGTCTATCACATAGAATCCCAATAAAATACATTTACGTTTTTGGTTATAACATGACAAAATGTGGAACATTTCAACGGGTATGAATACTTTTTCAAGGCACTGTAATAATTTATCAATGTTACCTGACCTTTTGATTTTTTTACATTCAGTACTATTGGGTTTCTGTTTTAAACTATGACCCAGAGGTGAGGATATTATACTGATATTGTATTGATATGAAGATATTCTTATGTTTGTTTGTTTGTTAGCACTGATGAAGTGGGTGGTTTTTGACCCCTAAACACATTTGATACTGTTTTGACCGTCCATCTGACCTTTACTGGAATAAAGTTGCATCTGGACTTCTTAGCAGTAGTGTGGCACTTAAGTTTACACTTTTGTAGTCTAGAAAAAAAGATGGTTTGCTGGAAGGGAACTTTTTTGGCAAATAGTCTTCCCACAATATTTGAGTATCACTAGTCCAGTGTCATCTACTATTCACATGTATGTGCCATTCCTATGTGTAGCCAAAAAATGGCTGCTCTCATGTTACCTTTAAAGTCGGTTCACACAGGGGCAACATGACGTCCAGCACGACTTTGGGAGGCAACTTGGACACGACTTGAGTATAAATCATCAGGCAACTTACAAGGCAACTTCAAGTTGCCTCCAGGACAGTACAAGGCAACTTCAAGTCGCCTCCAGGACAGGAGGCTTTCCAGTGGCCAATCAAACAACAATCAGCTCTGTGGGAGGGAGGGGTTTGCCTGAGAAATGTATGTTATATTCCTGTATTGTTGCTTCAGTTAAGACAGTGATCAGACTTCTGAGGCAACTTCCATTGAAATCTATGGGTACAAGTTGCCTACAAGTCGGATTGAAGTAGTACAGGAACCTTTTCTGAAGTCGGAACGACTTCAATAGTGTACATTAAGACGGCTCCCATTCACTTTAATTAATTTTCTCAACTTCGCGACTTGGGATGACTTGGGGAGACTTCAAGTCGGATCCCAGGTCGCCCCTGTGTGAACCGGCTCTTTAACATTAGATAACCTTTGCACAATCCTGTTTGTTTTGTGAGGATCTACCAATAATAATGATGTCCATGAATTTGCTCAGACTTTAGGAGATACTATGACTGTTATACCTTGGGGGTAAAATTCAGTTCGATAAGATTACCCCCCCTGGCGGTATTCCCGAGTCTGACTCGGGGTGAGATTTTCAGACCAAAAGCGGTAACCCCGAGTCAGACTCGGGCTTGCCTCGCTGCAGCAGCAGACAAAGTTACTTACCCTGTCCCTGGATCCAACGATGCCACCGCGCTGTGTGAGTGAGCGGGACCTCGCTTGATTCACACAGTGTCCTCCTGTGCCGCCGATCTCCGTTCCCTGTGACGTTACGACGCACGGGGGGCGGAGAACGGCACCAAATTCAAAAACGTAAACAAACACATTACATACAGTATACTGTAATCTTATAGATTACAGTACTGTATGTAAAAAATCCACACCCCCCTTGTCCCTAGTGGTCTGCCCAGTGCCCTACATGTTATTTTATATAATAAAAACGGTTCTTTCTCCCTGCAAACTGTAGATTGTCCATAGCAACCAAAAGTGTCACTTTATGTCAAAAATGGTTTTAGAGCAGCTAGAAAACAGCGATAATAAATTATAATCACTTGCAGAATTGTGCGATAGCGATTTGTGGGGAAATTTGTCATAAAAAAATAAAAGTAATGACAGCGACAATTCTGCAACTGAGCAAATTTCAGTGATTTTGAGTTGATTACATTATTGAATAATTTTTATTATAATTATATTATTACTTGTTATAATTATTTATAATTATTTATTATATTATAATTTATAATTTTGTTTTTAAAAAAATATGTCATACCCGGGATGCCTACTAGTCTCTCTTGTTGGGTCAGATTTAAGTGAGTTATTCCTAAAAATTACAGACCTACAGTATAAAACGCCAAATTTCCTTGCAAATAATTGTACCGCTTTCAGCACCTTTTTTCTGAAATAATCATACCGCCAGGGAGGTTAAATGAATGGAATGTCCAAACATAAGCAGAGTACAGGTTATTACTATGCCTATTGTGCTGAGAAATTCAATAAGCAATATAGTTTTACATGCGGCTTATAAAAGTTGAGCATAAAAACAAAGTCTGCAAACAAAGTTGATTGCCAACAAATAACAAAAATATATTACCCATACTGTCCTATGCAAGAAGAAATCAAAGAAAACAACAGTGAGATATAAGCAATTTTGTGTTCTTTTCAAGTTAGGACAGTGCATGCGAACTGTAGTAATCTGGGCAACACATAATACAGGACATGATGTGAGCCAAGTGCGTGTATATTGGGCAAAAGTCACAGGATGTGGCACAGATGCAGCCATGTAAAGCTTGGTGTTTCTCTCTTTGCTATGTGGTTTTACAGTGAGTGAGTATTGCTTTGCTAAATATAGGATTAAGGTTGACAGCTGATGGCAGGACAAAGGAGGATTCGTATCCAGGAATTTAAGCAGTTGACAGGCGGTGGATCAGTTTTTCTTTGTAATACATGGAGTCTCTGAAGCTCCAGGCAGTTTTAAAATCATTGTAATGGAGTCCTTTATCAGTCATATGAATAAAACAAGTCTCCAGGATGTTCATTTTGCCATAGATGCCTAACAGCAGAACATTTAAATAGTACAGAACAATGTGAACAGTATAAATGGGACACGTAGCTGACCTATTTTACAAAGAAATTACCGAACTGTATGACCTCATAGAAAAAAATGTGTGTGTTTTTGAAAATTATACACCAACTCTGCTCATTTGATGTGGGAAGTTAATTTTTTAGCAGTACCTGGGACTTCCAGACAAAGAAGGAAGACTATTGCTTTCACAAAATGTATAAATAATAGTGAAATATACATTTTGGTGTAAAATTATTATAGTAGCACACTTGAAGAGTATTTGACACAAACCTGTAGCTGAGATGCACTTAGGCTATATCTGAGAAAATTAAACATACTTAAGGTTTTAAAGGATATGAAACAAAACATTCAGCCTGTCAGCTTTTATCTTTTCTAGGCACCAGCTGAAAATCTGTTTGTCTTCAATGTCACTTCTTTGCCCAGTTGACAAGTTATTACTTTTTTTTTATCAAATTAAAAAGCAAGTGCTACTGACCAGATTACAGTGGACAATAGGAACTTTGCTGTGTTTGAAAATGAAAAGCCAGCAGGTACAAATACTGTAGCTGCTGACTTTTGGAAAACCGGTACTTATCAGCCCATGGAATCCATTGATGTCTGCCCCACAGCCGAATCTTCTCAGGGATGCTGATCTGCAGTACCACCATCCTGGATTTGGGATCCGGCCAGCTCCCAACTTTGCACACGCAATGCCTTCCTTCCTAGGTGACAACTGAGAAAGTTACTTGTCAAAAAAGGTACTTGGTCCCACCAAAAAAAAAATGTGATTTAGATAGCAGCTAGGGAAGGAAGACAATAAGACAATAAGACCAACCTTGATTTTTTAATTCTTTTCAACAAAATCAGGAAGAACAGTGGATCAGTGGCATAGATAACAGTATCTTGATCAGGATCAAGAGTTTGCATAATTAGACTGCATAAGGAGTATTCATGCTTGGACTGCAGAGACATATTAAAGATGAAGATGGACGTTCGTGAATAGTAGAACTGTCATGATTTTGCTGCATTGCTTCTCCTAGTCCTCTGATTCCTTTCACGTGTGTTGTTTGGCTTCTGTGCTCACCTATGGGCATCACCTGCTACTTTGTCGGTTTATTTTTCCTTTCCCTTTCATCACTTTCTGTCCTGCTTCCCAGTTTGCTTCCCTATATAACACATGCTTAGTGTAGCCCACATTGTCTGAGCAACTTCCTAGTTCTCTGAGCTCCTGTTTGCCTAGTGTTTTATGTATTCAGTGTACTGACCTTGGCTTTGTATTCCATTTGTGCTTGTCTGCCACATGTCCTCACCTGGGCTTGTTTACAGAATCCTCTTCTGTTTCTTGCCATCTGTACTTGCCATCAAGCGTGTCAAGATCCTACGGGGTAAATGACCGCACCAGCCAGGAAGACACTGGCTGCAAAAAGCACCTAGAGGTGATTCAGTTTGCATGTGTAGCGCTATACAAGTCATTCATTCATTCATTCATTCATATATGTACTCTGCCTATCCCCACCCCCAGGGGCCCTGGTGAAGAAGATTCAGATTCAAAATACTTTTAATATTCCCATTGGGAAATTATTGCGATACAGGTATAGTATCTCGCAAAAGCAGTACATTCCTCACATTTTTGTAAACATTTTATTATATCTTTTAATGTGACAATACTGAAGAAATGACACTTAGCTATAGTGTAAAGTAGTACTTGTACAGCTTGTATAAAAGTGTAAATTTTCTGTGCCTCAAAATAACTCCAAATTGGGCCCAATTAGCCATTTTCCCTCCCTGGTGTCATCTGATTCCTTAGTGTTATAAGGTCTCCGGTGTGAATGGGGAGCAGATGTGTTAAATTTGGTGTTATCACTCTCACTCTCTCATACTGGTTACTGGAAGTTAAACATGGCACCTCATGGCAAATAACTCTCTGAGGATCTGAAAAAAAGCATTGTTTCTCTACATAAAGATGGCCTAGGCTATAAGAGGATTGCCAAACACACCTCCAAGGTGACTACTGACTTGCTAAAGAAGCTGAGGGTAAAGTTGATGGACTGGCCAAGCATGTCTCCAGACCTAAACCCTATTGAGCATCTGTGGGGCATCCTCAAATAGAAGGTGGAGGAGCGCAAGGTCTCTAACATCCACCAGCTCCGTGATGTCATCATGGAAGAGTGGAAAAGGACTCCAGTGGCAACTTGTGAATCTCATGTTAACTCCATACTCAAGAGGGTTAAGGCAGTGCTGGAAAATGTTGGTGGCCAAACAAAATATTGACACATTGGGCTCAATTTGGACATTTTTACTTAGGGGTGTACTCTCTTTTGTTGCCATCGGTTTAGACATTAATGGCTGTGTGTTGAGTTATTTTGAGGGGACAGCAAATTTACACTGTTTAACAAGCTGTACACTCACTACTTTACATTGTAGCAAAGCATAATTTCTTCAGTGTTGTCATGTGAAAAGATAAAATAAAATACAGTAAAACCTTGGATTGTGAGCATAATTTGTTCCAGAAACATGCTTGTAATCCAAAGCACTTGTAAATCAAAGCAAATTTCTCCATAAGAAATAATGGAAACTCAAATGATTCGTTCCACAACCATTTATTCATAGGTCCTTCAGTTTATAGTCCTTATAAAAAGATTATAGCAATGTGATCGATTTGTGTAACCATAAAATGTCCATCCATAAATGGCAGCCTCCACAAGGGTATTAGAAGCAAAATCCAGCAGGGGTAATACAGCTAAAGCTGAAATGTCCATGTGCTGGTAATTGCTGCTTACAGTAGAAACCTGGATGAGTTAAAACTTTCATTCATCAACCTGTCCTCCAATTATGGAATGCTTTGCATTGTGGAAATCTATAATATGAGTGCTATGAATCGATCACTGGATCGCAAAGAGTGAGCATAGTTTGCACTTTTGGTGAGTACATGATACAGACACAGCTGCTAATAATAATCCATGCAGGTCCAGAAGATCACTGCTGTGGGGGTGCTTAAAAAATACAACAAATCTCTACTTAATAAAATTGGAAAGAAGAAACATGATGATGTAATGGAGTGCTCATTTACTCACCTCCCTCAGTCTCTTGTGGATACACCTATGGAAGGTTTATTTTCTTCCCTCTCTCAGCAGCTCAAAGAGGCCACACTTGTTGAAGCAGAGGTAGCTGGGAAAGTGATCTTACATAGGTACATAGGTTAAAGTGTTACTAAGCCCACTACAGTAAAATCAGTCTGTATTTGCAGTAAAGCATGCTTATTATACTCACTATGGAACCTAAGGGGTTAATACTACACATTGTGTAAAAAGGCTGTTTGAACTTGTCTTCTCTGATCCTCCCCTCCTTCCACTGACCCCTAATCATTTTCTGATAACAAAGAGTCTATGGAGTTAGGCTGCACATGCTTAGTTTGGTGTTTATTGCTAGAGAGTTTTTTCTTTTTTTTCTTAGGAGGATGCATGTGATCAGCACAGGGCCAATCAGCACTGTTCAGACAGAGGCTCAGGGGTCTCGCACTCTCGTAGGGCAGTCAGAAAACTCCTCCTACAAGCTTTAACCAGTGCTTGGCTGGACACTGATAGAAGTTACAAGATTTGTATATACTTGTCACGTGCCTGATGGTTGTGAGCCTGAATTGCAGAGGACAGCCTGCCTTACGGCTCACACTCGTTGCTCCCTGATAGGGTAACAATAGGCACAGGAGAAAGGAGTGGCACGGGTGCCTGACAGGATCAACAAGAAGAGGAAGTGAATGAGTTCAGCAGAAGCTTCCTTGCAGGAACTGGAATACCGGAACTGGATCAGCTCAGCAGACTGGATAGGCTCTGCAGGCTGGATCAGCTTAGCAGACTGGATAGGCTCAGCAGGCTGGATCAGCTGGACTGGAACTAGGAACAGATTGGAATCGTTCAGCTGGACCGGAACTAGGAACAGACTGGAATCGTTCAGCTGGACTGGAACTAGGAACAGACTGGAATCTTTCAGCTGAACTGGAACTAGGAACAGACTGGAATCATTTAGCTGGACTGGAACTAGGAACAGACTGGAACCGTTCAGCAGACTGGAGCAGACTGGATGGTCAGACAGGCCGGGTTGGTTATTGAGCGGACAGCGAGGTACAGAGGTGCAGACAGAAGGGTAGTCAGAACAGGCCAAGGATCAGGTGCAGGCGGATGGCTGGAATAGTCACAGGTATACCGGGGTCTTTCACAGGTTAAGTCTTAGATCAGGTTTCAGATACACAACGCTGTAGAGCAGACAGCAGGAATGGTGTGAAAGGCCGGCTTAAATACCCCGCCTGGCTCCAACAGAGGTGTGCATACGTGCACGCACACGCATGCTCGGTTGCAGCCGCGATCGGGAACCGCAAAGTCTGAGTCGCCTGTTTCTGGCAGGATCTTCATGACAATACTGCTGATGAGAAAAGGTATTTAACAGTTTATATTTACTAAAATAATTGCATTTCCATGTTCTGTGTACTGTGGGAGACTAGATATAGTGAATTCAGGGTCCTGAGTTCAGTAACTCTTAAAAAAAAGCCCATCATGTTCAAGTACATCAATAGAAAACTTCCATATACACAATCCAATACCCACAGTTGATCCAGAGAAAGGCAAAAAAACAGACAAAGCATGATCCAATTTTTTCCGGTGGGAAAAAAAATCCTTCCAGATCCCCAGGAGGTAATTTGATCAACTACTATTATTACTTATAAATGTTAGTATCCAGTTATATTTTGTGCATTTAGGAATGCATGTACTTGTTTTCTTAAACAACCTACTGAGCTAGCCAGAACTAGTTCTTGAGAGATTATTTTCTACCTTTTTACAGCTCATACTGTGAAGAAGCCTTTCATATCCCCCCCCCCCCCAACATAAAGAGTGTCCCCTTGTCCTCTGCAATGACTTGAAAATGAATAACTCAACACCAAGTTCACTATATTAACCACTTATGTATTTATATATGGCAATGATATCCCCCTTACTCACCTCTTTTCAAGAGAGAATAATTTATTTTAGCCAGCCTTTCATAGCTGAGATCCTCCATAACTCCTCCATGCCCTTTATCAGTTTGGTTGCCCTTCTCTACACTTTCCCCAGTTCTCCAATATCCCTTTTGTTAACTGGTGCTCAAAACTGAAATGCATATTCCAGGTGAGGTCTTATTAATGTTATGTACAGGGTCACTCACTCTTTGGAGTCCATACCTCTTTAAATTGGAAGTATTGTGTTCTCTAGAAACTGCAGCTTGGCATTGTGTGTTATTATTACGTTTATGGTCTACCAGCATACCCAGATTTATCTCATCCTTTGACTCCCCTAGCTGTTCTCCTCCTAGAATGTATGATGCATGCATTTTTAGCTCCCAAGTGCAAAACTTTACATTAAACCTAATTTTCCACATAGTTGCGCAATTAAATAGTGCATTGAGGTCGGCTTGTAAGTTGGAGACATCCGGTAAGTACATAATTCCACTGCATTGCTTGGTGTCATCTTCAGACATTGAAATGGTATTTTTAATCCCAAACCTGATATATTTATAAATATTTAAAAAAGTAAGGGTCCCGAAACTGAACCTTGGGGTGCACCACTAATAACCTTTATTCAGAGTATGGATCATGAATCACTACTCTCTGAATATGGTCTTTTAGCCAGTTTTCTATTTACAGTATTTACAAACTGAATTTTTTAAGATTTTAACTTACACCTAAGGCCTTGTACACACGGGCAAACATGTACGATGAAAACGGTCCGCCGGACCGTTTTCAGCGTACATGTCTGCCCGGGGATTTCTGTATGATGGCTGTACTCACCATCATACAGAAATCCGCGCGTACTCGATACGCGGCGATGAGGCCGTGCCGTCGCCGCGACGATGACGCGGCAACGTGCGCGGCCCTGCCAGTTCAATGCTTCCACGCATGCGTCAAAGTCATTCGACGCATTCGAGGGATGGCGGCCGCTCGGACATGTACAGTAGGTCTGTACAGACGACCGAACATGTCCGAGCGAACAGGATTCCAGCGGCTGTTTCTAAACAAGTTTGGAAATATTTGCCCGCTGGAAAAAGGCCTGGCGGGCAAATGTATGCTGGAATCCTGTCCGCTCGGCTGTACAGACGACCGAACATGTCTGCTGAAACTGGTCCGCGGACCTGTTTCAGCAGACATGTTCGGTCGTCTGTATGGGGCCTTAGCCGTATGTGCGGAACTGTCAAACTGTCTGCAAAATCCAAGTACGCTATAACCACAGCAACTCCTTTGTCTAAGTTTTTGCTTATCTCCTCAAAAAAAGACATCAGGTATGTTTGACAAATTTGGCCTTTTGTGAATCCATGCTAACTATTGCTTAACATATTATTTTATATCAAAAACTCTTCTACGTGGTCTTTTATTAAACTCTTCACTATATTCCCAACTATATAAGTTAAACTAACAATTTTAGAGTTATTGGTGAAGACTGATTACTTTAAAAAAAAAAAGGCACCACATTGGCCTTACGCCAATCCAATGGTACTACTCCAGTCATTAAAGAATGTCCAAAAATTTGAAAAAATGGCTTAGAAATAATAAAGCTCAACTCTTTAAAGGACCCTTGGGTGTAAGCTATCTGGTCAATGTGGTTTATTCACCTTTATTCGCCTTTACCTAAGTGTTTCTGGACCATATAAATTTTGAGTCATTGTGGAGTATTGTGTCAATACTAACCCTATAAGGACTTGAGTTCCCCCATTTTCCTTAGTGTACAGAAAGAAGGTATTTAATAAATTTGCCTTCTCTTTGTCCCCAGCCACCAACTCAATATTATCTTGAAAAAGGCCTACATGCGCAGACCTAACCTTTTTACCTTTAATATATTAGAATACTTTTTGGGGGTTTATACTACTCTCTTTTGCAACCTAGCATTCATTTAAAATTTTGTGGCCTTGATTTCCTTTTTACATATTGTGTAATATTCTTTGTAGCTTGTGAATGATGATAGTTTTCCCTCATTTATATATATTTTTAAAGGCTCTCTTCTTATTATTTTTAGCTATTTTAACTTTGTACATGAGGCACATCGATTTTTCTTTTTAGCCTTTTAAACGTATTGCCCATAGGAATATACTTTGCAGTGTGTTTGCATACAGTTGATTTGCCATCTATCAGTTATAGCACGGGCGGGGAGTTGTTAATGACAGAATTACTCTAAATCATGGACAGTAGCCCTTTCCAATATTTGTGCTTGTTGTTTACAGCTAACATTAAATTAAATCATGTGATGGTTTGCAGGCACATGAGACGTTCTCTACTGTCAGAACCGGTATGTGAGCAGCCGAGCCAGAGCCTAATAGTTTGTAGCTTCTCTGGAAAAGCCAAGTTTTATGGGGGGCACTTTCCCAATTGCTACAGAGTACCATAGTTCCAATAGGTTGGCTCCCTGTGTGCTTGTGCCTGTTTGCCTGTTGTACCAGAGCTGTCTGGGATTTCACTGAGAGGAATGTTGTTTATGAGAATAATTGCAAGGAGCTTTATGTCTGAACTGTTTCACAAAAGTAGTGAGACTCACTGTTGTTTTAGAGCAGTGGTTCTCAACCTGGGGGTTGGGACCCCCTCAGGGGTCAAATGACAATTTGCCAGGGGTCACAGAATCCTGTGCTGTTCCTGAAGCCTGCACCGCTCTCCCAGCCTTTTTGCGGCTGCCCAACAGCCCTGTCTCTGGAGCCTGTGGCTACCCACTCGGCCTCTTCGCAGCCACCCATTCAGTTCATGGCATGGCTGTGGGTTAGAGACTAGAGATCAGCTGACTGGTGAGGATTGTGAGGTGGGAGGGGCTGGAGGAGAACCTATCTCCTGATTTCAGCATAGGTGTCACTGCTACGAGACACCACAAAGTCAGACATAGTGGGTAACATTACCTGTTATTATAGTTGCCATTAAGTCCCCACTACAGTTCTCAGATCAGCAGATGACCTTGATTTAAGAGCACCCAAGTTGGCTGATCATAACTCCACTACTCTTCCCATTCTCCCACCAAGGAGTAAGAGAAGGAATAAAATTTAGAGAATACATGGAAGGGAGAGGAAAAGAGGGGGAGGAAGAAAGAAAAAGGTGAGGAACGAATAAGAAAAAACAAGAAAAATGCCTAGAGAGAGGGATGGGGGTAGAAGAAATTAGGATAGCGAGAGATATAATAGAAAGGAGAACAAAGAGTGGTACATCCTAAAATGTACCATATGAGGTTTAAATACTGCATGAGTGGAGGAGACTCGGGGACCGCAAAATTTCCATGGGTTAGGGGCGCAAATTACTTGTCTTGCCTTGGGTGCTGCCAACCCACGCTATGAAAATAATTTTACTGTTGGGGGTCCCCACAACTTGGGAAATTTTATCAAGGGGTCACGGCACTAAAAGGTTGAGAACCACTGTTATAGAGTCTTATAGAGACTATGCTTTGCAGCCACATGTTATCATGATTGAGTCACAGAGACATTGCTGTAAAAAGTCCATGCTTTCATAATCTGTTTTGTATTATTCTGCAGTGCATACATGATCTTTGCCATTCTGACCCTGTTTTGTGATATTTCTTCTAACATTGCAACTGTGTAGTAAACTACTCTGTCTGATCATTCAGCTGATTACCCATCCTGTTGCAATTATAATGCCTAAAGTACATTTCCATCTGTTTTAAACAGAAACATTTACAAAATAAATCTGAAATCTGAGTGGTTGCTACAAACTGAGTGGTTGCCAAGGACAAGTGCTGCTTTCCCTTTGATGTGCTTCTTGCAAAAAAAAATCCTTGTACTCTATTATGACGATTGTGTTAAGAGGAGGAACTGTTGGACTTGTGGACGTTTCTGGTGCCATCTGCTTAGGTTCACCGGGTTACAGGGCATGCACTGGAATGTAAGGTCCGCTAACACTTCTCTGCTAATGCTAGAAGCCTTCAGACACTCATCACCATCTTGTGTCAACTTATCAAGAAAGATAAATGTCTCCTCCTTATAAACTCTTCAAACAATGGAGGTTCAAGCCACCCTTAGCTTATTTTCTGGATATTCTCCAGCTACAGAGATAACTAATGAAATGTCACTAAGTTGCATTGCAACAGTTCTTTGTTGCCACTATGTTCATTAAATAACCTGTACAAATATCTTAGTTCAATTGTTTCAAATGTACAGTATATTGTGATGTGTGTTTTTAAATGCCTGTGTTTTAAATTTTGTCTATGAAGATGTAGACTGTTTAATTTCTGCAACCTCTATGTGTATATGCTTATATATAACTAATATTTTATAGCACAGTTTTTGACTTTGTTTAACCAATTGACCTCCGGAAGGTATTACCCCATTCAAGACCAGTGCATTTTTTGCTATTCAGCACTGTGCTACTGTAACTGGCAATTCCACAGCCACGCAATACTACGCAAATTAAATGTATATAGAGCTTTCTTTTTGTGCTATTTAATCACCATTGGGTTTATTTTTTATTTATTTCTTATATAAATGAAAAAGGACAACACAAATTCTACTTTCTGTTACAAAACATATCCAATAATAAAAAATCAAAAAAATCAAATTTCTTCATAAATGTAGGTCAAAATGTATTCTGTTGCATGTATTTGGTATAAAAAATTCCAATAAGTGTATATTGATTGGTTTGTGTAAAGTTATAGTGTCTTCAAACTATGGCAAATGTATTGTAATTTATAGACACTAGACTGTAATGGGTGGTGATCAGCGACCTATAGTGTGACTGTAATAGGGTGACAAACAATCTGCCGCTAACAGACACTGGCTGGGAGGGTCACTTACTGACAAGGTTGTCGCTAGTGGCAGTAATACAGGGATAATATTGTATTATAGTACACTGACACTATCAATCACGAATTACAAATTGTATCAATCTTCTGTTTGAAGTGATTGCCGATCTCCTGGGCAGTGAGTGAGTTAGTGGGTGGAGGCAGTGGGGGACGAAGTAGAGAGTTGAAGGTAGAGAAGAGTTGACTGGGACAGGATGAAAAGATTTTAATGAGGGTGATGAAATAGGTCTGCTTGGCAGTGAGGAGGCTGGAATTGTATTTTTGGAGGGCAGATTTATACTGGTCAAAATCTTTCTGGGACTTTGTCTTACGCCACAGGCACTCGAGAGCATGGCTGTTTTTTTCAGACTTCTAGTATCATGTGTTTGCCAGAGTTGAAGGGGAAGGGGCCTTATTCTGTGTGTAGTGAGGGGGGCCAGTCTGTCCAGTGATGCTAAAAGTGAAGTGTTGTAGACAGAAGTAGCTAGGTGGGTGCAGGACAGGGGTGCGATTTTGTCACAGAGTTGGTCAGTCGCAGAGTATAGAAGAGAAGGGTTGATATGGCGAAGGTTTCTAGCGTTTGGGTGGAGAGGAGGCGGAGGAGAAGGAGAGAGTGAAGTTAATAAGATAGTGATCAGAGAGAGGGTAAGGATAGATGGAGAGGTTGCATGGAGTGCATAGGTGGGAAAAGACAAGGTCAAGGGTATTGCCTACGGAGTGAGTAGGAGCATGTATCCATTGCTTCAAGTCAAAGGAGGAGGTTAGACTGAGAAGTTTGGAAGTTGCAGGAGTGTTAGCATTAGTAGGGATCTTGAAGTCCCCAAGAATGATTGTGGGTATTTCAGAAGAGAGAAAGTAGGGTAGCCAGGCAGAGAAGTCATCAAGAAAGGAGGATACTGGACCGGGGGGCCGGTAGATCACAGCTATCCTTAGAGAAACTGGGGAGAAGAGACGAATGCAGTGTGCCTCAAATGAGGAGAGTGCAAGAGAGGGAGGTGGGTGAAGTACTTGAAAGGTGCTATGTGGGGGCTAAAATAATTCCAACACCCCCTTTGTTGCATCCACTGGGTCTAGGGGAGTGAGTCCAAAGAAGACCACCGTGGGATAGAGCAGCAGTATTGGGGCGTGTAAATTTAAAATTAGCCAGAGTAGGTGAGCGCAGAAATAAGGGGAGGACAGAAGTGAGGGTGATATATACAAGGTGTGGAGTGGAGAAGAGGAATGAATGAAAGACAGTTTAAGGATTAAAGACACAGCTGTCAGAAGGAGTAGCAGACAGTGCATTTTAGAAGGGGGAGGAAGAGCAGAAAGTGTGAACAAGGTTACCTGTGTTACAAATTTCAAGGTTTTTTGTGTTCCTTGGCAAGGAGTCAGAAGTGCTTCCACTTATATAAATACCCCCACTTTGAGAAAGAACCCCATCTGCAAACGTGCCACCCCTTGGCAAATGTGCCTTTCCCTAAGAGATGCTTAGATATATATGTTAATTACATTTTATTGCTTATTTTAGATCAATAAAAGCAGTGTGCCAGGCACAGTAAAGGTGGTGAGGAAAGAGCTAGATAATGCTTAAAATCCTCCAGGTAGGAAATCTGACGTTCTGCAGCTTCTAAAGCACTTAGAAGCTCACAGTGTGCAGAAAATTCAGAATAAGCAATTTCAGTAAAGGAAATGGGGCTGTACAACTGTGCAAGACTGAAGGAAAGGGGCAAAAATATTGTATGTGAGGCCTCGTACACACGATAGATTAACCAGAGGACAACGATCTGATGGACCGTTTTCATCGGTCAAAATCGATCGTGTGTGAGCCCCATAGGTTATTTAACCATCGGTTAAAAAAAAGCCAACTTTCTTTAAATTTAACCAATGAATTCCTAACCGATAGGTCAAAACCGATCATTAGTAGGCACAACCATCGGTTAAAAATCCACGCATGCTCAGAATCAAGTCGACGCATGCTTGGAAGCATTGAACTTCGTTTTTTTCAGCACGTCGTTGTGTTTTACGTCACCGCGTTCTGACACGATCGTTTTTTTACCCGATGGTGTGTAGGCGCGACGGACCATCAGTCAGCTTCATCGGTTAACCGATGACAACGGTCCTTCAGACCGTTCTCATCGGATGGACTGATCGTGTGTACGAGGCTTAAGTTTAAATAGCACAACTAATTTATCTCTGGATGAAAAGAAAGAGATTTATACTGAAAGATAAGTTATAATTTGTGTTTTGTAACATGCTGACATTTAATCAGGAGTAATTATACTATACATTTGCAATTGCTTGTCTATCTAAGGGAAAAAAAAAGCTTGAAGGGCTGAAGGCATACATAGGTTCTGTAAGGCGGTCGTCGATGCATAGGACAGATTGAGCTCCGGTAGGCTTCAACTGCCAAGAATTTTTGCACAAGAGGTGAGAACTACTTGCAAAGCCAGCTGGCATCTGATCATACATGATCAGATATCGAATGAACGGGGAGGGATGTGGTTCCGTTATGGCCTGTCAGTGCCTGTCTTTGTATAACTGCTTTTATTTTCCTGGTGACCAAATATATAGGTAAATATGTCCAGTAAAAACTGAAATAACGACTACACATTTAGCTATAAATCACAAAATAACTTCTCAGTAGAAATCCTAGTCCCAGGTCTTTTAACGAAACATTATATTAAACATTATATAGTGCGATAAGACAAACTTTTGAAGTGCATTTTTTTCCAATAGCATATTCTGACTGTAAACTAATGATACTTTCACGATTTTGGCAAAATCTTCATTATAACTCTGCAACATACTTTTATATGGGAGTAGAATTTCCAGGGCCAGTATTGAATAATGTACTTACACAAGGTAACAAAAGGCAGCAGGACATCCAATATCCAATGCTCTTTATTTACAACTTCAGCATACAATCAGTAATATTGGAAAATGCATTTTGGACTATAATCGGGGCATTTTAATAAGGCAGTAGCAACACGTTTCTGATGATGTGTATGTAGTCAGAAGTCTTGAGCCAAATTCATGAAAACACTACAACACCCTACAAGGTGAAAATCCTCAATCTGAGTCTGGATAAGTGGCAAATCTGCACATAGAAGGACCCCTGTAATAAGAGATCAATATATACCTATGTGGAGTAAATCTACTATTTTAGTTTGTACGTCAAGGCTTAACAAGAATATCCAGAGGCTGTTCACCAACTCCAAATTCCCTAAGGGCAATTATGTCCTCTAAAATGACCATACAAAAAAAAAAAAAAAAAATCCTGCTTTAATGTACTGACCATATAGAACGTTCAACTTGCAAACTTTCAAATATGCGAACATATGTTTGACCATTTTTTTTTTTTTTTTTCGTTCAACCCAAAGGACTGAATGAAAAAAAAAACTGACGGATCATCGTACCAACACAAACA
Source organism: Rana temporaria (assembly GCF_905171775.1). NCBI lineage: Eukaryota > Metazoa > Chordata > Amphibia > Anura > Ranidae > Rana > Rana temporaria. The sequence goes on along the minus strand of NC_053496.1, from coordinate 104,804,999 downwards.
ATGTTGGTACAGCGATCTCCCCTGCAGTGCTATTGTGTTCTGACAGGGGGACTCCCCCCACCAGAACACACTGATTAATGCTTGCAGCCTTTGGGGTAGATTCAGAGAGAAGATACGATGGCATATCTCCGGATACGCCGTCGTATCTCTGAGTGTGCGGGGTCGTAACTATGCGACTGATTCATAGAATCAGTTACGCATAGATTTCCCTAAGATCCGACCAGCATAATTGTCTTACACCATCGTATCTTAGGCTGCATATTTACGCTGGCCGCTAGGTGGCGCTTCCGTATATTTACGCGAGGAATATGCAAATGAGCTAGATACGCCGATTCAGAAATGTACTTCCGGCCGGCGCATATTTTTACATCATTTACGTTAGGCTTTTTTCGGCGTATAGTTACCCCTGCTATATGAGGCGTATCCTATGTTAAGTATGGCCGTCGTTCCCGCGTCGAGTTTTGAAAATTTTACGTTGTTTGCATAAGTCGTTCGCGAATAGGGCTGGACGTAATTTACGTTCATGTCGAAAACAATGACAATTTGCGGGGGAATTTCAAGTATGCGCACTGGGATTTTTTGACGAACGGCGCATGCGCCGCTCGTAAAAAACGTCAAATACCCGGGGTCACAGTTAATACATATAAAACACGCCCACATCATCCACATTTGAATTAGGCGGGCTTACGCTGACACAGATACGTTATGCTGCCGTAACTAAGGGCGTAAGTTGTTTCTGAATACAGAACTTGCGCCCTAAATTACGGCGGCATAACGTATCTGAGATACGTTACGCCGGGCGGATAGATAGACCATTCTATCTGAATCTAGCCCTTTGTCTGCAAACACTGGTCAGTGTTGGACTAACTGAACAAGCTCCCGGAATGGAAATTACTGTAAATAAATAGTGGCCCCAGAAAACATATTTTAAGACAAAACATGCATAGGGATGAGCTTATGGGTTGTGATGTTTTCAAATGAAAATTTTTATTGATATGCTTAGTGCCTCTAGCATTTTTTTTTTATTGTACAGTCATGTTATTACATTTTATAATAGGCACTAGAGGGAGCTTACTAAAAAAAAACACTCCAGCATTGTCCAACAGAGGGTGAAGCCATGATGGAAGGAGAAGCTAGGTGGCTCTGTGATACTATTAGTCAGTGGCGGCCCGTCCATAGGGGGCGCCTGGGCGCCGCCCCCCCCCCCCCACCCCAAAGCCATTAACTAAAGAAAATTAAAAAAAAAAATGAAAAAAAATTTTTTTTTTTTTTTGGCCCTTTAAGAAAAAAAAGGTCCTTTAAAGTGTTCGGGGCGGGCTCTGGGCGCCGGGAACAGTGGGATATTAAGGCATAGGCATCATTGAAACGTCCTGCCAATGCTGCAGCAGGACGTTTCATTTGCAAGTTTTTTTTTTAAGCTCTGTGGCTATGTGCAGGACGCCACTCCAGCCAATCACATCGGTCCTGTGTCTCTCCAGCCCCTCACATTGGTTCCTTCTGCACTGCTAGGAAATGAGCAGTGCTTTTCCCGGGCGGGCGGCTGTGTCACTTTCAGTTTCAGTTCTCTGGCTCCAGGACATGGAGGTAAGTAAAATATTCTTATTAAAACCCTTTATTTATTCTTTTAACCCAGTGTCTGTCCAGTGTCCACTCCTTCCACACTTCCTTGCTGGATGTATTGTCAGCTTGTGATGGAGAGTGGAGGGGGGGCCATGCTTCACCCGATCTGTGCTGGAGCCTTCATTACACACATCTCCTGTGTGTGAGGGAGGGCTCCCTGCTCTGCGACCTACAGCCATGCTTTACAAGTCTCTTATATCTGTCTCTTATATCTCTCTTATATCTGTCTCTCTCTGTCCCTCTGTCTCTATCTATCTATCTATCTATCTATCTATCTATCTATCTGATTATCTATCTATCTATCTATCTATCTATCTCTATCTAATTATCTGCCTGATTATCTATCTATCTATCTATCTATCTATCTATCTATCTATCTATCTATCTATCTATCTCTATCTAATTATCTGTCTGATTATCTATCTAATTATCTGTCTGATTATCTATCTATCTATCTATCTGTCTGTCTGTATGTCTTATCTATCTATCTATCTATCTATCTATCTATCTATCTATCTATCTATCTATCTATCTATCTATCTATCTGTCTGTCTGTCTGTCTGTCTTATCTATCTATCTATCTATCTCTATCTAATTATCTGTCTGATTATCTATCTATCTATCTATCTATCTATCTATCTATCTATCTGTCTGTCTGTCTGTCTTATCTATCTATCTATCTATCTATCTATCTATCTATCTATCTATCTATCTATCTATCTGTCTGTCTGTCTGTCTGTCTTATCTATCTATCTATCTATCTATCTATCTATCTATCTATCTATCTATCTATCTCTATCTAATTATCTGTCTGATTATCTATCTATCTATCTATCTATCTATCTATCTATCTATCTATCTATCTATCTATCTATCTATCTCTATCTAATTATCTGTCTGATTATCTATCTAATTATCTGTCTGATTATCTATCTATCTATCTATCTGTCTGTCTGTCTGTCTTATCTATCTATCTATCTATCTATCTATCTATCTATCTATCTATCTATCTATCTATCTATCTATCTATCTGTCTGTCTGTCTGTCTGTCTTATCTATCTATCTCTCTATCTATCTATCTCTATCTAATTATCTGTCTGATTATCTATCTATCTATCTATCTATCTATCTATCTATCTATCTATCTATCTATCTATCTATCTATCTATCTATCTATCTATCTGATTATCTGTCTTATCTATCTATCTATCTATCTATCTATCTATCTATCTATCTATCTATCTATCTATCTATCTATCTATCTCTATCTAATTATCTGTCTGATTATCTATCTATCTATCTATCTATCTATCTATCTATCTATCTATCTATCTATCTCTATCTAATTATATGTCTGATTATCTATCTATCTATCTATCTATCTATCTATCTATCTATCTATCTATCTATCTATCTATCTCTATCTAATTATATGTCTGATTATCTATCTATCTATCTATCTATCTATCTATCTATCTATCTATCTATCTATCTATCTATCTATCTATCTATCTATCTATCTATCTATCTATCTAATTATCTATCTATCTGTCCTATCCAATCTATCCCTCTGTCTAAATGCAGGTCACATTGTCTGTGAGTGACATTGGGGGGGGGGGGGGGTTTGGTTGGGGTTTTGTTTGCGCCCCCCCAAAAAAATGGAGCACCAGCCGCCACTGCTATTAGTTCATCAAAAGCTGAACAATCCCAATGTTGCAAATGTGTTTTCGTTTTAGATAAAGTGGAGACATTTTAAAAATACCTTAAAATCTTTTGTTTCTGTCTGTGACCCTATTGGGAGATTTTCCCTCAGTTCCTGTCCTAGTGGCACCTATGAAAGCAACCAAACAGCACTAAAAGCATTGTCACAAGTGCTAGTCCATCTCCTCTCTACCAAAACAAGTACCAGTATTTTGTTTTTTGTGATTGTGCCTGTTGGATAGATACAGTAGAAACTTACAAAGTAATAAAAACCTGGCAGAGCATCTAACTCTAACACTCTACCCCTATATCCAAAACAAAATAAATGTTTTGTCTGAGGCTGACTGAGGTTGGGATTTAAAGCTAAAGTTTAGAAATGGCATTTTTTTTTACATCCAACATGTGCCATGCCTGTGGGATCCCCATGAAAGCTGGAAATCACTGTAGAAGGAAATCACTGTTACTACAATGACTGCCACTAGCCTCAGGATCCCGTGCAGAATGCCCAAAATTGCCATATCTAAACTCCAGCTTTATGCTCGTCACACACACATCAATGGCAGATTTTATGGGATTTAACAACAACTTGTTAGTCCTTCCTTTTGACTTGCTACATGTGTGTTTGTTGGGTTCCTTTAATCTTCTTCAAGTCATGATCATAATTACGTGATCTTTTTTCTAAATGCTGTTAAAGATTAAATTGAAGGAAAAAATCATTTAATATACCGTACACTCCATAACCATATGGAAAATAATGGAAACATTTTCAGCGTGTCTGATTACTTCCCTTTTAATTAGACACCAGGATACTTGATTAAAAGTGATTAAATGTGCACATATGGTTCCACTTTCTACATATATGAACAGAATGCAAAGTGTGAGGACACCTTTACTTGAATATAAATTCTCGGTTCCTTTAAGGAGAGGAGGCAATAGTTTGTGGGATGGGAAATGGGAGCTAATGTGAAGGGCAGGAGCTAATTGTGGTGGGGGATTTGCATCTGATGGTGTGGGGTAATAGAGATTTGGTGGTGAATTAATGGAGCAGATATGTTTGTTATCTAGGAGGACACAGTGCTAGGGGTACATGTGTAATGAAGAATGGGGTGAGATGATTAATGGAAGATGGACACATAGGGGATTTTAAAAAGACCTTGAAAAAGGAGAGTGTCAGGTCACCTGTGGCCATGTGACAAGTGCACCCCGTTTGGGGTCAGGGATGCACCACATGGTAGTGAACCCTATGGCCGACTGCTGCGATCAGAGAGGGAGCGTGATCCCAAGATTCCCCAGGGCGCTGAGTCTAAGACCCAGCTTTGAGTTCACCAGAGCCTCTGGTGGTGAGGATGGCCTTCGCCGCAGCTGGATCCAGGTCGCGACCCCTGGGGTCCACAAGGTCATGCTCCGCAGGGAGAGAGAGGAAGAAGCAACCAGGACAAGCGATAGTGATGGGTAAGCCAAGGTCAGGGCAACTGGCAGACAAGGGTAAACAAGGAACAGGCCAAGGCTCAGGGAAACAGGCAAACAGGAGAAGTCAGAGACGAGCCAAGGTTGGTACACAGGAAGGTAAACGTAACACACTGCAGACAGGAACAAGCTACAAACAAAGGTTGAACAGCACTGCAGACCTGTAGTGCAACAGACTTCCTGGGATAGCCTGGGTGGGGCCATACAGGGAGGAAGGTGATAAAAGACAGCCAGAAAGAGGGTCAGGCCTCTAATGGACACATGAGACAGGTAAGCTGCCAGACTTTATGCATAACCATGACAGAGAGAGTTATTTAAATGCAGGAGAGAAGTGAGTGGATGAGGAATCAGAGAGGTCATAGAAATAGGCATATGAAGAGAAGAGGAGTGGGAGAGCTTAGAGTGTATGAGCGTATGTTTGCAGAACAGTGGACTGAAGGTAGAAGAGGGGACGGGATAAAGAAGAAAGTGGAAGCACATCATGGCTGGGAAGGGTAAGAGAGGAGGCACAGGGAGCAGGGGAAGGAAGGCTAAGGCACGGGGAACTTATAAAAAGGGAAAGCATAAAACACCAGTTTACATTATGCTGGAAAATCTCTTTTACAATTTTGGAGTTATTTGTGCGGTATCATGCACTTCACAGTTTTTGCAGGCTATGCTTACATGAATTGAATTGTTTGGGAAATAGTCAGCCAGGGAAATTGACTTCCTGGGGTCTTCGGTAGACAGAAGCTCACAATCTGCACCATCTGACTCATACTCCAAGACCATGACTTATAATTACATTACCCCTTTATGATCCTTTAGGACCACATAACAACTATATGCTACGTACACACGATCAGACATTGCGACAACAAAACCGTGGATTTTTTTCCGACGGAATGTTGGCTCAAACTTGTCTTGCATACACACGGTCACACAACTGTTGTCGCAAATTCCGAACGTCAAGAACGCGGTGATGTACAACACTACGACGAGCTGAGAAAAAGTTCAAAGTTTCCGAGCATGCGTCAAATTGATTTTGAGCATGCGTAGGATTCTTGTGCGTCAAAATTGGCTACAGACGATCGGAATTTCTGACAAGAACTTTTGTTGTCGGAAAAATTGAGAACCAGCTCTCAAACATTTGTTGTCGGAAATTCCGACAGTAAATATCCGATGGAGCCTATACATGGTCGGAATATCCGACCAAAAGCTCACAGCAAACATTTGTTGTCTGAAATTCCAACCATGTGTACGAGGCAATACACTATATTACCAAAAGTATTGGGACACTCGCCTTTACACCTTTGAGGAAATTAGCGTGGAGACTGCGAGCCAGGCCCTCTCGTCCAACATCAGTTACTGACCTCACAAATTTGCTTCTGGAAGAATAGTCAAACATTCCCATAGACACACTCCTGAACCTTGTGAATAGGGATGAGCCTGAACACCCCCCCATTCGGTTCGCACAAGAACCTACGAACAGACCAAAAGTTTGTGTGAACTTTAGAACCACTTTAAAGTCTATGGGACTCGAATGTTTGAAATCTAAAGTGCTAATTTTAAAGGCTAATATGCAAGTTATTGTCCTAAAAAGAGTTTGGGGACACGGGTCCTGACCCAGGGGACATGTATCATTGCAAAAAAAGTTTTGAAAACTGCATTTTTTTCAGGAGCAGTGATTTTAATTAATGCTTAAAGTGAAACAATAAAAGTGAAATATTCCTTTAAATTTCGTACCTGGGGGGTGCATAGTATGCCTGTGAAGTAGCGCCCGTACTTAGAACTGTCCCTGCACAAAGTGTAATTTCTGAAGGAAAAAAGGTCATTTAAAACCACTCACGGCTTTAATGAATTGTCGGCTCCTGGCAATACAGAGAAAAGTTATTGACAAAAAAAATGCGTGAGGGTCCCTCCAAATTCAATTACCAGGCCCTTCAGGTCTGGTATGGATATTAAGGGGAACCCTGCGTCAAATTTAAAAAAAATGACATGGGGTTCCCCCCAAATATCCATACCAGACCCTTTATCCGAGCACACAACCTGGCAGGCCGCAGGAAAAAAGGGGGGACGAGAGAGCGCCCCCTTCTGAACTGTACCAGGCCACATGCCCTCAACATTGGGAGGATGCTTTGGGGGTCTGTGAGATTTCCAGTGACCAGATGGTCACCAGTCATCTCTATGACGTTATGGCGTCACGTCAGGGTTCCCGGAAGTAAACAAAGCCGCAATTGTGGCTGTCAGCATGAGATCAGTGAAGTTTTTTTCCCGATCTCATGCTTTCCAGCCTGGAGGAGAGATGTGGGGTCTTATTGACCTCTGATCTCTCCATAAAAAGGACCTGTCACTAACAATTCCTATTACAAGGGATGTTTACATTCCTTGTAATAGGAATAAAAGTGATAAAAAAATGTAATAAAAAGTGTAAAAATAACCTGTACAAACCTGTAACCTGTACAAAATATTTAAGTGTCGCCTATGGAGATTTTTAAGTACCAGAGTTTGGCGCCATTCCATGAGTGTGCGCAATTTTAAAGTGTGACATGTTAGGTATCTATTTACTCGGCATAACCTAATCTTTCACATTATACAAAAGATTGGGCTAACTTTACTGTTTTGTTATTTTTTAATTCATGGAACTGTTTCTTTTTTTCCAAAAAAAGGTGTTTGAAAAATTATTGCACAAATACCGTGTGAGATAAAAAGATGCAATGACCGCCATTTTATTCCCTAGGGTGTCCGCTAAAATAAACATATATAATGTTTGGGGGTTCTAAATAATTTTCTAGCAATGTAGGAGAGTGCCAGAATAGGCATGGAAGTGGTTAAAAACAATTTGGGCATGGGGGTCCCCTACAAAATCCACCCCAGACCCGAAGAGCCTGGGATGGATTTGGGAAGACCCCACGCAATTTAAAAAAAAATGTATTTGCCGGCAGTGGGAACCCTACGGACAGCTGGTGACTCAGTAGTTGTTAAAGGTTCGGTGGCTGCTCCTTAACAGCCAGTACACATTCCATAAATACTGCATGCCTCAATCACTACTTAAAGTCAGAAGTTGTTTTATCTTACTGCATTCTATGCAGTAAGATAAAAAGCCTTCGGTGTGTAGCAGCCCCCCTCAGCCCCCTAATACTTACGGGAGGCTCATCTCTGTCCATCGATGTCCACGAGTGTCTCGGCCTCCTGATTGGCTGAGACACAGCAGCGGTGCCATTGGCTCCAGCTGCTGTCAATCAAAGTAATTTAACCAATTAGGAGTGAGAGGGGTGGGGCAGAACCACAGCTCTGTGTCTAAATGGAAACACGGAGCTGCAGCTCGGCTTGGGTGCCCCCAAAGCAAGCTACTTGCTGTGGGGGCATTCAAAAGAAGAAAGGGGCCAGAAACACAGAAGAGGAACCCGAGAAGAGGAAGAGCTGGGCTGCTCTGTGCAAATCCACTACAACAGAGCAGGTAAGTATAACATGGTTATTAATTTTATTGAAAAGAAACTGAGACTTTCAATCACTTTATTTACCTCATGCATTTAATCATTTATTTCCTTCTTTGAATTGCGCTTAACTCCTGTTCATGCTGTATTTACCAAGCGTTTTTAGCATTAAATACCGTCGAACCATATAGTGAATTGACAGTTACAGGATCGCATGCAATATTTAGGCAAAATGTGTACGGACACCTAAATATCGCATGCGAGTTCCTTTTGTGAATGGAGCCCAGTGTGTCAGCTAGTGTCAGTAGTGTTGGTGTGTCAGTACCAGTTAATGGCAGTGCAACTGTAGGTTAGTGGCAGTGTTAGTGGCGGTGTGTTTTTGGTAAGAATTTTTTTTTTTTATATTTAGTGTCAGTGTGAGTGTTAATGTCAGTGTAGGCAGAACCAAAAAAATAGAAAACAAAATGCATACTATTGTTTTTTGGCCGTACTACAGGTACAAAGAACAAATATTGCACACATATGTGGTATCACTGGAGAAATTGGTTTGCATTTTTTCTGGTGGTGGGTCATGGCATGGCATAAAAATATAAGATGAAAGTTTAAAAAACTATGTTTTAACAATATTTTCGGCCAGTTTTCCTTTTATAATAAAAATAAATAAAAATCAACCGATACTCATTAATATATGCTGTCAAATGAAAGCCCAATTTGTCCTGAAAAAAAAGTATAATCCAGCTAGACACACTAAGTATTTGCAATGATATGTAGGGTTTTACTTACACATGTCAAAGTTGCAAAATTGGGTCTGATTGTTAATGTGGTTCTGAAGCCTAAACATTTTTATTTATTAACATTATATATAAAAAAAAAATATTTTCTAAATAAGTTCCTTTAAGCTAGTGCATTGTTGGTTCACTTACCTTTTCCTTCGATTTCCTTTCTAAATATCTGTTTTCTTTGTCTGAATTTCTGACTTACTGTTTCCCCTCAGTAAGCTTGCCCCCATGTTCTGGCTGGGGGTTAGTATTGATGTTGTGACCATCCAACAGAAAAAGACCTCCACCGAAAGAGCACACCGATCTGCTTACCAGATCTCGTTGGTCCCTTATTACAGGGGACCCCAGATCGCATGTAGGTAATACAAACATCTGGACTCAGCGGGATATGGGCAGCCTTAAATGGGTCATCTCCACCATCCAAATCTCCAATGATGACGATCACATATAAATGGAAAGCGACAAGGGAATGCCTCGATAGTGTAAAACCTTTTTAAAAATGTATTATAGAGTATTCATATGTATAAAAAACTCACACTTTTGCAGTAAAAAAGAAGCATTGAGTCCGCTGTACCGGCCAGATACAGACAGACAGACCCATCAGTTGGGAAATTGTTTAAACGGTCCAGGGGGTGATGCCAGTGTGCCGGTACAGCGGACTCAAGGCTTCTTTTTTACCTCAAAAGTGTATGTTTTTTATACATATGAATACTCTATAATACATTTTTAAAAAGGTTTTACACTATCGAAGCATTCCCTTGTCTCTTTCCATTTATATGTGATCGTCATCATTGGAGATTTGGATGGTGGAGATGACCCATTTCAGGCTGCCCATATCCCGCTGAGTCCAGCTGTTTGTATTACCTACATGCAATCTGGGGTCCCCTGTAATAAGGGACCAACGAGATCTGGTAAGCAGATCGGTGTGCTCTTTCGGTGGAGGTCTTTTTCTGTTGGATGGTCACTCAACATCAATACCATATATGTACATCACTCAAGATTACACCATTTAAGATTTTTTCTCACATGGGTGGAGGAGAATTATTTTTCTTCCTCTTTTTCTACAGACAATTTTGTTTCATTCTACTTTTTTGCGTTTTGTGTTTTCATTGTTTGATTCATGGGCCCTCTTTTGTTGTAAAGTGTCTGGCTTTGCATTTATGAGGACTCGTGTAATATCATACAACATTACATCACGTGACACAAGGACTTCTATATGTTTTTGGGAATTTATCACTGTTTATTCCAGAATTAATATATGAATGTTTATTTGTCAATTATCACACTATTCATGCACAGTGTTTTATGAGTTTTAGCGCGATTCTTTATTTTTCTCTATTTGTTCACTGTTTGTATTAGGCAGCGAAACGCAGGTTTAACATCTTTGCATCACAGCAAACGTTCACTTATCTGTTTTTACGGTTTTGTTTTATTAGCGCAGTTTACATCACAATTTTTTCCATGTTAAAACCTATAGGATGCTTACACAAATGTGGTTATATCATCCATTTTGTTTTTCTACTTCATTGTTTCTATATAGACAGATGCAAACTGTTGATATTTCCTTTTTCCAATATGAAACCTTAATTATTGTTTTATTTGTACCAAAAGTTCTTCTTCTATTGTTAAAATTCAAAACAAAATATTTGAAATAAAAAATGACAAAGCTAAATACCTTCTTTCACACCGCAGCTGTGTGGTCACGTGATCCCCCTCCGCTCTCCTTCCCAGATCTATGGAGAGCAGCAGGAGAAGCTGAGAGTCCCTTGTGATGTCAGCCGGACAACAGGGGGAAGTTACATGTCCACACAGCGGTGGTGTGAAAAAAGGTATTTAGCCTTGTCATTTAAAAAGAACACATACATTGCATAGTCCAGTTGGGATACAAGTATTTTTGCTGCATATTGCAGAATTGCAGAATAGCAGTGGGAGGGGCGGGGAGGAGATTAGCTCTCACGCTGACAGGCAGGAAGGGTGGGGGAGAGACTCACAGCAGAGAGTAAACTGACCACTGTATCATGGATCAGCAGCCGTGATTATCGTGGTCAGCACACACAGGGAAACACAGGAACTTGAAGGATTAACCAGGTATATTACAACATAGAAAGGGACAAATTACACGGCACAGGTACTGTGCTATAGATAATGCCTTAAAGGAACAGGATCTTTTTTTTTATTATCACTTTAATGATTACACTTGGTCAGCTAGTGCTGACATTTCTAAACATGCCAACTGCACTACTTGCTGCTTAGGTTATGCCACTTTTCTGAGGGGGTCTGAATAAATCACAGTTTGCCTTTAAGAATAGCAGATGCCTCAAATCAAAATACTATAATGAAAGTAGATTATGCTTCCCTTCCTTATGATATTAATGTTGTTAGAAAGTAATCCTTTAAATATAAAAATCTAATGCTTAATTGCTCACAAATTCACAATATATCAGTTGCTAGTTGCTTTTATTTCCTATAAAAATAATTCCACAAAACTGCTTGTGGCACCAACACAGTTCAAACTGTCAGCAACTCTTTATTGCCCTGAGGTCCTGTTGAAAGTCAATAATAAGCTGTCCCTTGCATTTAGCATCAAATTGTCCTTGTTGAGCAAAAATATATTCTGCCAAGTAACCTGATCATGCAGACTCCTTAAGCTACTGAAATGCTGACTCCCATCATCTCTGTGGAACTGCCCAGCAGGATGCACCTTTGTAAATTCTACTTCCTCACAGAGTGTGTCATGAGTGACATGCAAAAGCATTGTGAGAGACAACAGGTCAGAGGTCATGGCAACAATACTCATCAGGATTTGGAACTAGGGTCAGTAGAAAGGGTGACATTTTTTCATAGTTCTGGTTTATCTGAAGGAACTGTTGAGAAATAAATTCCTCTCTTTGTGGTCCTCTCAGATATCATCTATGCAGTTATATCTAAACCCATCTATACCATTGTGTATGTTGGTTTACAGCAAACTTGCAGCAGTAATGTCTAGCGACATTGAGTTTTTACGTATTGCTGACCTAGTTAAGAGCTACTGTGTGACAACTGCTGATCCAGTACAACAACTTTAACAGGAAAAGGGTCAATGAACTGACAGAGAGGGATTAGATGGAGGACCTTTTTTTTCTTAGCATGGCTAAACCAGATATCTGACCCCAAAAACGAACTTGAAATTTAAATATACTTCTGTCAATTACGGTCAACTTAATTTAACATTTCTGTAGTTGGCGTATGTATTGCAGCAAATAATGGCATGGCATATAATGACAGTTTTAAAAAAAAGAAAAGTAGAAGCCCTCTAGAACAAAATCCTAAAGCTGTAAATCTAACTTTTCATTAGTTCCCTAAACACTTTGGGCCAGATTCACAGAAAAAGTAAGCCGGAGTATCTGCTGATACTCCGGCGTACTTTCAAATTTGCCGCGTCGTATCTTTATTTGTAATTCACAAACAAAGATACGACGGCTTTTGGCTAAGATCCGACAGGCGTACGGCTTCGTACGCCTTCGGATCTTAGGATGCAATACTTCAGCGACCGCTGGGTGGAGTTCGCGTCGTTTTCCGAGTCGGGTATGCAAATTAGCTGTTTACGGCGATCCACGAAGGTACGCGCGTTCGTCGCATTCTCTTACGTCGTCGCTAGTCGGTTTTTCCCGTCGCAAACTTAAGCCTGCTATTTCATGGCTTAGATTTAGACCAGCCATGTTAAAGTATGGCCGTCGTTCCCGCGTCAAATTTCAATTTATTTCTTTTTTTGCGTAAGACGTCCGGGAATACGAAAGGACGTAACGCACGTCGCCGTTCAAAAAACACGTCGGGGCGCGTAATTTCGCGCAAAGCACGGAGGGAAATTTCCTAACGGAGCATGCGCAGAACGTTCGGCGCGGGAACGTGCCTAAATTTAAATGGTACACGCCCCATTTGAAGTAGGCGGGCTTGCGCCGGATGGCTTTACGCTACGCCGCCGCAAGTTTACACGCAAGTGCTTTGTGAATCAAGCACTTACGGCGAAAACTTGCGGCGGAGTAACGTAAAGGGGATACGTTACGCCGCCGTAATTGTTCGTGAATCTGGCCCTTTGGATTTAGCACAATTAGTAAATTGACTTGATAAAATAAAAAAAGGATTTCGAAAAGTATTTGGAAAAAAACACTGCGCTAAACTATAAAAAATTAGAAAATTACTATTATTGAGCAAATGCTGCCAGTGCCAAAAATTGGAGATACAAATTTAGAAAATGTGTTAAAATATAAAGTACAGCGCAAAAAACAATATTTAAATGGTTAATGATAACACCAAAAGTAGATAACACCTAAAAAAACTCCAATGAAGAGCTAAAAAATGTAAAGATGTGTTTATAAAGGGGTGAATAGGATGTGAATACCAAATCTCCATAAACAAACATACTAGAATGAATAAACTAATAGTTAAATAGATGATTGTGAAAGTCCATCCAAATATAATAGTGAACAAGTCCCATAAAACACAAGTGAGTGTGTATGAATCCAGAAACCACTTCTCATAGATGGGTGACTATCAAAAAGCACACTTCCTTCCACCAAAAAGAACACCCGACTGAAGATGTAGTCTCCTTACCCGCTGATGTGACCACAAACACAGCGGACAAATAGAGCCCATGGTGTTTAAAGTCTCCCAGAAAGACTTGTGGCTAAAGTTGGTTGTGTACAGTAGTTTGAGCACTTTTTCTCAAAGAAAAAAACAGAAGAATCCCATAGTATAGACTGCGATTAAAGGGTTTAATAAAAGCTGGTATTGCACTTACAGAGGTAGATGAATGCGCGCGGTGTACATATTCGAATACGGTATCTCTTGGCATCTATTCCTGTATACTCCGCTGAGCTAGTCTGCCGTTCTGCTAAGCGTGATGTCGTCGGGACGCAGGCCACACCCTACGCGTTTTGTCACAAGCGGACGTCGTCTGGGATTGGCTGCTTCACATTATCTATTTAACTATTAGTTTATTCATTCTAGTATGTTTGTTTATGGAGATTTGGTATTCACATACTATCTCTCCCTTTATATACACATCTTTAATTTGTGTTAGCTCTTCATTGGAGTTTTTTTAGGTTTTATCTACTTTTGGTGTTATCATTAACCATTTAAATATTGTTTTTTTGCGCTGTACTTTATATTTTAACACAGTAAATTGACTTGACCAGTTGTAATGTCATAACTTGTGACCTGTTTGTCTTATGATATGCTCATAAAATAGAGGCAGAGGACATCCATTGTTAGGGCCACTAATGTCTGATTGAATGGAGGATATTTTTCAAGACTTTAGTGGCACCAAATCCTAATTAACAACATGCATGTAATAGAAGATATTCTTGCATATAATCACCAGTATCCAATCAATTATCCCTGTATGCTATAGTAAATTCAATGTGAGGGTCTTGGGGGGGTTAGTTAGTTTAAAAAAACACTGCATTACCTATACTGTATGTTATTCAAAGAGCATTGGAGTTGCTTCTGATCCTGTAAGAGGTGAACATTCACATAATATATTGCATGAAGATTCTTAAAGCGGAGGTTCACCCAAAAGTGAACCCCCCCCCCCCTCCGGTGTCACATTTGACACCTTTCAGGGGGGAGGGGGTGAAGATACCTGTATAAAACAGGTATCTGCACCACTTCTGGGTATAGACTCCCGCGTCACCCCCCCGTTGGGTTCTGGGAAACACTCGGCTCCCAGAACACAACGGGGACCAGTGGAACTGCACAGCGCCACTCGCGCATGCGCAGTGGGGAACCGGGCAGTGAAGCCGCAGCGATTCACTTCCCAATTCCCTTACCGAGGATGGCGGTGGGGGAAGCCGAGAGCCGAGCTACCGCTCGGCTTCAGCGGACGCGCTGGACAGGTAAGTGTTAATTTTTTAAAAGTCAGCAGCTGCTGTATTTGTAGCTGCTGGCTTTTTTTAAAAAAAAATTTGCAGGTGAACCCCCACTTTAAATCATTTTGAAAATCAGCTACATTGTCTTGTTTGAAAGAGTGGCTTATATACATTGTAGGATGGAACAAAGCATAAAAAAGTTAATTCTCTAGAAATACAAATAAAGTAATAAGCCCTACTGCCTAAATTTTTATTATCAATTCAGTAAATGTATCTGTATCTCATATAGAAACCAGATCTTAAAAACATTAATTCAGTATTGTTACATTATGTGTATATCAGACTTAAAGCGGAGGTCCACCCTAAAAAAAAAAAAATTACATAAACACGTTCTTTATTTATTTTTTTAAAACATAAAAAAATACTTACCCAAAATGCCTGTTGCTAGGCAGTCTTCCTAATCTGCCACTTCCTATACCGCAGCAGTCTTCTCCCTCGTCCTCCACGCGTTGTCTTCTGGGGAATGGGGTGCGCTGTCTTCTGCGACCTGTGTGTGTCCCAGAAGACACTTGCCCATTCACAAAGCGCCACGCGACTCATGCATGTGCAGTAGGAAACAAGCAGTGAAGCCGCAAGGCTTCACTGCCTGTTTCCCTTAGTGAGGATGGCGGCGTCAGCACATGATCCGAAGGACGGATCGGCCTCGGGGGGCCGACATCGCTGGCGCCCAGGACAGGTAAGTGTCCTTATTAAAAGTCAACAGCTACAGTGTTTAGTCAGCTGCTGACTTTAAAAAAAAAAAATTGCGGCTGGAACACCGCTTTAAGCAAGTGTAGATACAACATAATTATTTAACTGATAGTGTAGGTGTAAAGTAAGTCTTATCTGTTTTACCAGTTTCTGGAAAAAAATGAAATAAAATAATGTTCATGGTGAGTAGATAGTAATGACTTTGAACAGAAATGCAATTAAAATATTTAAAAATACCACGTTTTTAAAAGACTACTGTACCCATCAATTGCTGCCAGTGTGCTCATCAATTGCCACCACTGTGTCCATCGATTGCCGCCACTGTGCTCATCAATTGCTGCCAGTGTGCCCATCAATTGCCGCCGGTGTGCCCCATCAACTGCCGCTACTGTGCTCCATCAATTGCTGCTACTGTGCCCCATCAAATGCTGCCAGTGTGCATCCCCCGCCCGGAACGTACTTGTCTTGGCGCTGTCCTCTCCCATCCTCTGCTATGATTGGATGCCTGATAGTGCCTGTCACTGCAGCCAATCAGGTGAAAGGGTAACCAGACCGAGCACCTGATTGGCTGAGAGGCAGGTCAGTGTTAGGAAAGTGATTTATTTGCTTCCCTAACACAACACAGAGTAAACAGTCAACGCTCAGCATTGCGCCCGCTGTTTACCAATTCGGAAGCCAATTAGAACCTACTAATCAGGACTCCTATTAGAGCCCATGGCTCTAATCAGGTGCTTCAGGAAAAAAAAACGCTGCTGTAATTTAGATGCCCGGTGCCAGACAAGGGGCTGGACACCTGAATAGGGGGATGCGACAATAGATAGATTCATGCAATGCATGAATCTATCTATTATAGGTGATAGACAGGTGCAGGAGAAAAGGGGCGGTGCTCCTGCGCCCTTAAGGCCCCATGCACACGAGACACTGCTAAACTCGAGTTTAGAGGCATTTGGGCATTTTTTTCAACTGCCCCTGAACACATTTAATGTTATCCTATGTGTCCATGCACACAATCAAGTTTTTTGGCGTTTTAAAGCAGTTGGGTTTATGTCCGTTTTTTCAGACGCAAAAATTTGGGTTCAGAAGCATTTTATTTTTGCGTTTTAAACTTTGGGAGGGTCTACAATGTCTTTGAGATAAGCGCTGACAGTCGCAAATGCGGTAAAATGCCGCTAATCGCGGCAAAACGGCGCGCAATTCGCGGCAAAAACGGGCATTTTAAACGCCGGTTTTTGCCTTTGAAAACGTGAGTTTAGAGGTGTTTGTAATTGCTTCTCGTGTGCATGGGGCCTTATGGACGCAAAAAAAATCTGCAAATGTGTGGAAAGAGTTAGCTTTCTGCTAATGACAGTGATGGCTAGCAGTTCCTTTAAAAATGTTTTTTTTAATACTTATGCACACAAAAAAAGCCCCACTTCATACTAATGAAATGTGGTATGCATCTGCCTCCATGCTGCCTTGCACAACAATATAAGTCACATTATTCTATATTGATATCTCTATGATCATATCAACATAGTGCAGTGCAAACTTTGTAAAGGTGCTTCTTTTAGTGCTACACAGTGTATTTGTGGCTCCAAAGACTTTGATAGGAGTGCATGAAAAATGCATGCACATGCGTTTTTACCATGTTTTCTGGTAGAGTTTTGTGCTTAACATTCAGCCACTTCCTCTTAGCAACAGCAGATATTGGTAGTTACTGGCCAAAGCAAAAAAGACTTGAAATGTGAATATTGTTATTTCACAGATTGTATTTTGCTTTTAGCATTATCTCAAATTTTTTCAGTTTATTTTTTTAAGAATATTTCTGTGGCGCGGTGGTGAATGGGTGTTTTCACATTCATGTTAGATCGCTTAATATTTGCTTTTAATTGAGATATAAAATCTCATGAAAACGCTAAAGTTTGCAATGATTATACAGCAGCAGCAATCGTGTGAACCTAGACTAATGCCCTGTACACACAATCGGTCCATCCGATGAAAACGGTCTGATGGGCCGTTTTCATCGGTTAACCTATGAAGCTGACTGATGGTCAGTCGTGCCCACACACCATCGGTTAAAAAAACAATCGTGTCAGAACGCGGTGACGTAAAACACAACGACGTGCTGAAAAAAACTAAGTTCAATGCTTCCAAGCATGCGTCAACTTGATTCTGAGCATGCGTGGATTTTTAACCGATGGACGTGCCTACAAACGATTGTTTTTTTCTATCGGTTAGGTATCCATCGGTTAAATTTAAAACAAGATTGCTTTTTTTTTAACCTATGGATAAAAAACCGATGGGGCCTACACACAATTGGTTTGGTCCAATGAAAACAGTCCATCAGACCGTTCTCATCGGTTTGACCGATCGTGTGTACGCGGCATAAGAGCCCATAGAGTTGTGACTTTAGGTGAATGGTCTGTGGATCAACAGTGGACAGAATTAGGATGTTTGTTCATTTCTACTGCCAAATAACAGATTGATTACACCATTTAATGACACTGAAAACATTTTCCTAATAAAATCTCCATTAGGCCATATGTAATAAAATAAAAGGTAAAATCTGATGATCTAGTCTTAAATATTCTCTAGTAATACTTTAAAATGGTTAATATATTTCTAGCAGTAGTATGAAGTTTTGGTAACGTGTTTTACCCAAGAAAAAGCTGTTACTACATTGTTTCAGATAATCCTATTGTAATCAGACTGACTTGATTAGTAATCAAAAACATCTGTTGTTGCTAACAATCCCCAGCACCAGAGAATAAAGAACACTGTGAACACAAAGTCTGAAAAAGTATTTTCCATGAAGTGTCACAACAATGACAATTTATGAGTAATTGTGTTGCATGCATTTTGGGACTCACTGAAATGAATTGCTTTTGCTGGAAACGTATCCAGCTGTGCCCACCAAACAGCTGAAGGAAAGCACCGATTATAAGTACACATGAGCCCTTCTAAATCCTTTAGGCAACTTTGAAAGTAAGCCCAGTGTAATATAGAAAAATTGAGACGCATTCTGAATCTGCTACTGCTGCATAAGGAATGCATTCACGTGTCAAAGATTTTCTGGTAAAATAATGTATGAGTGAAATTCTTTAAATATTTCCAAAAAAGTGGGGTCTTTCATGGAGAATTGTAGATTTATGTTTAGTAATATTCAAATCAGAATTACTCATTTGGGATGGATAAATCTTCCTGGGTTAAATTTGCTCGGGGGTCTGCCAAATCCTGTTTGAAAGTCGCAAAACCTAAACTTGGAAGTGAATTCCATGGCAATCTATGGGAATGAACCCTGTTGGTAGATGCTGGCCATTTTTAGGAATAATAGACAAACTACTGACATGGGAGGCTGGGCACTGCCATGGGAAACCTGTGCAAAATCCAAAAACTAAAAAAAAAAAGTTAGTGGGGACAAGGCCTTTTTAATGTGGTTTTGAGTGAGACATAAAAAAAAACATATTTTTCAAACAGGTCTTAAAGGGGTTGTAAACCCTCTTGTTTCTTCTAGTGGCCGGCCCCTAGCCCTCCCCATTTTATTAACCTGAGCCCTGGAATTTCTCACGCTCTTCCTCTGCCTGGGGTTCTCGGGTCTTGATTGGATAGATTGATAGCAGCACAGCCATTGGCTTCCGCTGCTGTCAATCAAATCCAATAAGGCGGGTGTTGGGGGTGGGGCCGAGTCCTACATTCAACGTCTTCTCCTAGGGGGTTAAATGATGTGGGTAGGAGCCACAAGAGCCGCCGAGGGACCCCAGAAGTCGAGCATCAGGGCCACTCTGTACAAAACTAACTGGACAGTGTAGGTATGACATGTTTGTTATTTAAAAAAAAAAAAAAGCCTTACAATCACTTTAAAGCGGTAGTTCACCCTCCTTCACCTCATTATTCCATTACTTTCGGCATCGTAGCGCGAGCTACGGTATGCCGGTCTTAAATTTTTAATCCCCGTACTCACAGTGCTATCGATGATTGAAGAATCCGACTCCCGCGGGAAATGGGCGTGCCTATGGAGAGGGAGGATGATTGACGGCCGGCTCTGGCACGTCACGCTCCCCGAAGACAGCCGGAGTAGGTCTCGGCTATTCACAGCGCCTGCGCACAGGCTATGCGCAGGCGCCGTGAATAGCCAAGCCTATTTCGGCTATTTCCGGAGAAGCGTGACGTGCCAGGGCCGGCCGTCAATCACCTTCTCTCACCATAGGAACGCCCATTCCCCGGATTCTTCAATCATCGATAGCACAGTGAGTACGGGGATTAAAAATTTAAGACCGGCATACCGTAGCTCGCGCTACGATGCCGAAAGTAATGGTCTAATAAAAAAAAACATTTTTTTTTTTTTTTTAACAGGGTGAACCCCCGCTTTAAGTATGCTTTATAGCTTTATGTTGTATTTTAGAACCAGCATGGCCTTAAGGGACATTTTGGCCACAATGTGCTTTGGCAGCATATTTTGCCAGGAAGGAATCTGGAGGAATTACAGAGTAAAGCAGCAACCAAACCTATTTTCATTTGATTACTATCAAATAAAAAAGGTACTTCTTTTAATTATCTATTGAAGGTCTCAGAAATTCACATAAAGTTCCTGCACTGCGTGATCTCACCACCATTTATTTATTAGAGGTATTAGAGGTCAATTTACACAGTGCTTTACATATATATATTGGCAGAAGAAAGGGATGGGATTTTTAGGGTGCCCAAGAAAAAGTAGTACTATATATCAAATATATATATAACAAAATATTGAATTTATTAATACAAAAAAAATCACAGTATCATCATACGGTAACCATAATATGAGTAACCAGCAGTGACTTCTTGCTCTGCAATGGCTTCCTCAGGAGACTTTCAATAAGCACTGCATAACTATAGGTGAAAGACAATATATTAGAAAATCAATAATCACTAATCAAAACACATTTAAACATATCAAAACTAAATAACTAAATAACATTGTATTCGCACCTGAACTATGTAATGTGTCCTATGGAGGTCATGACCCTGATGTCTGAAGGACATTGAAAGATTCAGAGAAATATGGTGTATCACTGAGAAGGACATACAGGCCCCAAGAAGTAGCGTGTTATCTAAAAAGGGATTCATTGTAAGCTCAAGCTCAAAAATTGGCAGAAAATGACCAAGGGAGAATAGACATGTTCTGACCTCAGGATCCAGATTTCGGGACTAGTGAGTCAGTGGTGGATGATATCTTAGCAAATGGTACTCCCAGATGGTTAACAAATTTGAAGGCAAACTTTCCCAGAAAGAACTTCCAAGCAGTCACATATCCTAATCAATAACCAACAAACGGGAGAAAAAAACATTTAAACCAATTTGCTAACTTCAATACGAAAAATCTGTACCATAATCTGAATCTTTTTACCTTTCAAGGACTCTGAGCATCACATACCACTTGACCCAAGACTCCACCATTGCAATGTTTGCAGAAAGGGAGATCCTTTTATGTCCCCTCCACTTCCTTGGTGTCCAATTGTGCCCAAGTAGGTGAAGCGCCGGAAATAACATCACACGCAGGCGCAATGATCATATGGCACCATGATACGATGCCGAAAATGATAGTACGCGCAGGTGCGATAATTACATGGCGCCATGTTGGAAAGTCTGCCCATAACTAGGTGTGGCCTCTGGCTGACAAAGCCAATGGTCGCCCACTCAACGCCCATTACCCCAAACCATAGGGTTAGTAGGTGGGTATCGCAATGCACAAGTGGCCAGTGGCGTCAGCCCCACAAACCCATATTTGAGAAATCTTCCTATATGGTTGGTGGAGAGGACACCCTGGATGTCCTTATGATCGCCTATCTCCATCTTAATGCACTTAAGGGTAACTAAATTAGATCAAATATTGACATATTATGGCCAACTATAGAAAAAAACATCCCAGGCCTATAAATATAATAAAATCAATAGAGAAATAAATATCTCTCCTCATAGAAAAAAGGAAAGAGAAAATGAGGTACACGTAAAATACACAGTTTGGGGGGGGGGGGTGGGTTCACGGTCCCTCAGACTGTTGGGGGGCCGGACTATAGTTTGAAAAAAAGTTTAAACAAATACCTTTGCACACTGCAAATATTTTTTTTGTAGTGCACAAAAAACAGTTAATCAATATAAACCTATTAGTATTTCACATAATCCCTTCACCAGAGTCCCCTCATATCACAGCAGAGCCCCTCATGTCACAGCAGAGTCCCCTCATATCACAGCAGAGTCCCCTCGTATCACAGCAGCGTCCCCCATATCACAGCAGATTCCCCCATGAAACAGCAGATTCCCCCATGAAACAGCAGATTCCCCCATATCACAGCAGATTCCCCCATATCACAGCAGATTCCCTCATATCACAGCAGACTCCCCCATATCACAGCAGATTCCCTCATATCACAGCAGACTCCCCCATATCACAGCAGATTCTCCCATATCACAGCAGATTCCCTCATATCACAGCATATTCCCCCATATCACAGCAGATTCCCTCATATCACAGCAGATTCCCCCATATCACAGCAGATTCCCCCACATCACAGCACAGCACATCAAATTCCCCCACATCACAGCACAGCATTGCAACCCCCCCCCATCATTACAAGCCCCCCTTACCATTGCAGCCTTACTGTGCCCAACAATGTCTCACCAGCCAGTGTGTGCATCGGGATCTCCTACTCCTGCCTGTGTCAGAAGCTCACTGAAAAGTTTGGGCGCGCTGTGAAAGTAGTCCTGCCCTCCTCCTAGACTAGATAGACAGAACACTGCATCTATCACACGACCTGGTCTAAGAGGAGGGCGGGACTTTTATCACAGAGCGCCTAAACTTTTAAGTGAGCTCCAGATACAGCAGTCTACCGGCCCTGCATGCAGTGGGCCGGATAAAGGTCCTCGGCGGGCCGCATTCGGCCCGCGGGCCGTAGTTTGTGGACCCCTGCCCTAAATGAAGGGTTTATAGCTAATGGACTCGTTCAGTCCGGGATGTTTAGTGACAAACAAGGTGTGGATCCATTTTGTTTCACACTGTAAAAGTAGTTTGTCCACATCACCCCCTCTTTCATGTATTTGTATATGCTCCAAAGCAAAAAACTTCATTTTGGACAATAAAAAATGATTATAGAGTCCCATATGTCGGCTGACCGGGGACCCAATTTTTTTCTTAGAGACCCTGTCCCTATGAAAAAATGTTCAGTTAGTTTTGCCCTGCATTCGTATTCCATGAAATACACAACACCGATATTCTGGCAATCAGCATAGAAATTAGGTCTATACTGCTCTCCAGTGGGTAGCAATATCTGAGAAGCACTCATCAGGTATCTACAGAAATTAAAATTCATGCAGGGCCTCGTACTTGTGGTTTTACGAACACTTTTAGGTGTGGTAGTTAAATGACTGTGTACAAGGTGATCTCTGATTGATTGAGATATCCTGTAAGTGATTTGAGGATATGGGCTTACATATTTTGAGACAACATCGTCAGCCACCAATAGATGCCAATACTTTTGAATGATATCTCGTATCTGACGATGCTGTCCAGAAATTCTAGTTATTAATCAAACCTTTTGGTCTTTGAACTTTTTTTGCTTTACATATATATTGTACATTCACAATAACAGTTTACAACCTAAGGTCCCTAACTCATATTTATACATACACATACTAGGGCCAATTGAGACAGGTGCCAATTAACCTACAAGCATGTCGTTGGAGTGTGGGAGGAAACCAGAGTACCCAGATGAAGCCCATTCAGCCGCAGTGAGAACATGCAAACTCTATGCATGTAGTGCCATGGCTGGCATTTAAACTGACAATCCATCGCATTTTTTTTTTTTCATTTTTTAAAAATTGTTTTCTCTTGTAGGGCCTTGTAAACTTGTGTTTGCAGACAATTACAGAGGAATGTTTCCCCTGTAGTTTCTTCCATGGCAAGAAAAGAGAATAGTGCCCTATAATTGTTAAACACAGTAGTGAAAACAGCCCCCGTCCTCCAGTTCCTTGCCTAGGCAGTCTCACATTAACATATTTCTACTTGCCATCGTAATTTTATATGTATTGTATTTTTATGTTTATTAAAAATTATTGGGAAGCAATGCATAGGTAAAAATACTGGCAGCTATAGGTAAAAATACTGGCAGCTGGGATGCATTGATACATAGGGGACATTGGTGTTCATGGGGCTGCCACATTTGGTGGGAGACTAATTTCAATTTTCTCCTTCTAGGATGTGAAGCATCTCACCCGAGGCATATGTAAAGCCCTTATGGTTGAATGGAAGGTTTTAGGTGGGCGGTTGGGATCCGGTAAAAAACTTGAACACAGCTGAAATAAAGGAAACATGTTTGATTATCTTGGGACAGTGCATCTCAATGAAAGGTAATATAGCAGTTTGAGAACATTGTGTTTTGTTCTGTACATATTCAGTACCTTAAGTGTTGTCAGCATAGACATCTTAATATATACTTGAATTCTCTGAGTGTTATTTTACCTGTATTTTTCTTTCACTACACTTGCAGAAGGTGATAAACTGACTGAAGAATGTTTCCTATGATAAATCCCAGAGTAATATTTAAGTTTAATGTATGCTATTGATACTTTTTGCTTAAAACAATGCATAAACTGTGTTGCTTTGTGAGAAAATTGATATTCCAGCTGTTCCTTATTTTATGAATGCATCTTTCACCTTGTCCTAGATTAGCAACATTATATGGGATTATTTTTTCACTAAAAAGTATTCAGTCTTCATGCAGAAGATATTCCTGAAATGATACCTTTCTGCTTCTCCCTGCAGAATTCAGCTCTATGCACACATTCATGCTGTCTGTTTTGTGCTTATTTCACTTGTAGAGGTTTAGGACACAGGATGGAAATGTTAAATATTAATTTAAATAAAATTAAAGGCTCAACGTAATAACTGGATGCTCCATATTTTAAAGAGAATTTCACTGGGCCAAATAGCTTCATAGCAATATAACAGGAAAGTCATAACCTTTCAGTACATAAAAAAATTCTAGCTTTTTCGTTCATCTTACTATCATTTACAGGTAGAGAGACTGAAATCACTGTTTCTGTGTATAGGTCTGCAGTCAAGAAACAACAACAACAAAAAAAAAAACAATGATGAAATGGAAATTAACTTATTAAATTAAAAAGATCACTTTTTTCTTTTTTTTTAGTAAAGACACAGGATGCATCTGAAATGCGTCAATTAAGCATCTATGCTTTTTAAAAGCATCCTGTAAGTGCATTTCTGAATCTATATATATATAAAACTCAAGTGTGTGTATGTATGTATGTATGTTCCAGCATCACGTCCAAACGGCTAAAGATATTAACATGAAACTTGGCACACATGTTACTTATATGTCAGCAACAAACATAGGATAGGTGGTTTAACCCTTACCCACCCCCATTTGCCATGGTCGGGGTTTTCCTTTAAAGTCCCATTCAACTCTATGGGAAATACATGTTTCTTCATGTTCCAGCATCACGTCCAAACGGCTAAAGATATTAACATGAAACTTGGCACACATGTTACTTATATGTCAGCAACAAACATAGGATAGGTGGTTTAACCCTTACCCACCCCCATTTGCCATGGTCGGGGTTTTCCTTTAAAGTCCCATTCAACTCTATGGGAAATACATGTTACTTCATAACTTCCAAACGGCTGTAGATATTTCGATAACACTTGGTCACATGTTACTTATATGTCCACTTAAACTATAGGATAGTTAATTTATCCCTTAACTACCCCCATTTGTGAGGGTTGGGGTTTTTGTTTAAAGTCCCATGCAAATCAATGGGAAATGTATGTTCCCACATAACTTCTGTACGCCTGGAGATATTTCAATAATACCTGGTACACATATTACTTATATGCCAAATAAAAATATATGACAGTTAAATTAACCCTTACCTACACCCTTATATAAAAGATGGGTATATTTATATTACTATGATTTTCCTCCTCAAAAGGTTAAGATAGGAAGACCGGGCAACGCCGGGTATTCAGCTAGTAAATATATATTTTGTATATACATTACACAAGGCACCTCTTGCATGCAGACAGAATGTGGCTTCAGAGAGGGTGCAGGAGATCAGCAGTACTGAGGTGCAATATAGGGCTAAAAGGATGACGCATGGTTCTCTAGCAAACTGAATTATGTTAAGCTTGCTGTCCCCTCTGTTTAAACCTGTGCTTGTCAAGCAAGTTTCTGGTATGTCTTATGCCGCGTACACACAATCATTTTTCGGGTTGTAAAAAATTACGTTTTTTTTTTATGTCATTAAAAACGATCGTGTGTGGGCTTCAGAGCATTTTTCGGGTTCTGAAAAACGGGCAAAAAAAATTTGAACATGCTCTATTTTTTAACGACGTTTTTAACGTTGTCGTTTTTCGGGTTGTAAAAAATGTTCGTGTGTGGACTTTAACGACGTGAAAAATCCGCGCATGCTCAGAAGCAAGTTATGAGACGGGAGCGCTCGTTCTGGTAAAACTACCGTTCGTAGTGGAGTAAGCATATTCATCACGCTGTAACAGACAGAAAAGCGTCTTTTACTAACACGAAATCAGCTAAAGCAGCCCAAAAGGGTGGCGTCATCCGAATGGAACTTTCCCTTTATAGTGTCGTTGTACGTGTTGTACGTCACCGTGCTTTGCTAGAGCATTTTTTTTCACAATCGTGTGTAGGCAAGGCTGTTTTAATGATCGGGTTGAAAAAAAAAATTGTTTTTTCTAGACCCTTAAAAACATTGTTTTTTTTTACAACCCGAAAAATGATCATGTGTACGCGGCATTAGTTTTATTGCTTCACTGCTTGGTAATTTTGCCGTTTCAGATAATTTAAAAAAATGAAGCTTACATGAAGATGAAGATGATTGGAGAACGATCACGCCAGAGAGGAGCTCAAAAATGGAAAATACAGAGCTTTCTTATATATTCTTTTCAGTATGCTAGAAATAAGCAATACACCATGGAAAACATACTGTACTATTTAAATTATTCAACATAATTTTGAACTGCAGTTTATGCCAGATGTGCAATAAATAATTATATTACAGTATATGATACTACGTGCATACATATTTATTTATTAGTGCTACGATTGACCTAATCTCTATAAATTGTTCAAAAGTTAGAAATCGCCCCCAACCAGTTTGCTATTCAGTACCTTGCCATGACATTATAGCCAAAAGGGATTCCGAATGTGGAAATCAGTTAGCGTTACCCGTCTGATTTACATTTAAAATCAATTACATTTATAACAGATGTTTTCTGGCTGAATGTTTATTACTGAACTTGGATACAATCTACATAATACACACAA
Organism: Rana temporaria; assembly: GCF_905171775.1. Lineage (NCBI taxonomy): Eukaryota > Metazoa > Chordata > Amphibia > Anura > Ranidae > Rana > Rana temporaria. The sequence continues at coordinate 104,778,105 of NC_053496.1, read as the reverse complement.
TCTCAATTTAAACTCTGATTTCTGATTGGGTAGTGTTCTGTAGATAAGCAAACACATATTGTATGTATGATGGATTGAGCAGTGTGATTATGTTAATGATACTTTTCAGGGATCAGGACACATTCCATGACATATTTACTGCTATGGCTCTGTCAAACAACGCAGCAGTATAGGTGGTTAAAACCAAGCCCTTGCTTCAAACAAAGCCAGGTCCCAATGCATTATGTAACCATAAATTAACAGTCTATATGAGTTTTTTATTTTATGCAGCTGTTGTTTCTTTCTCAAGTTACAAAAAAGAATCGGTGTACAAAGAGGCATGACGTGGAGAGTAGATGAGTCCCATCAAAGCTTGTGCTATGTTTTCAGGTCGAGGACTCAATAGTGTGGTAAGTATGCTTAAATATTACCCACTTTAAGACCGGGCTTATTTTTCAAACTTGTTTACAAGTTAAAATACTTTTTTTTGCTAGAAAATTACTTAGAACCCCCAAACATTATGGGCCAGATTCACAAAAGGGATACGACGGCGTTTCTCCTGATACGCCGTCGTATCCCTGTTTCTATCTATGTGACTGATTTAGAGAATCAGTTACGCATAGATATCCCTAAGATCCGACAGGTGTAATAGTTTTACACTGTCGGATCTTAGGATGCCGCCGCTGGGGGGAGTTCGCGTCGTAAACCAGCGTCGGTTATGCAAATTAGGAGTTACGGCGATCCACAAAGCTTTTTCCCGTCGTTACGTCGCCGCGAGTGTTAGTTTGCCGTCGCAAAGATAGGGCACCTTTTACAAAGTGGAAAATTACTCCACCATGTAAAGGTATACCCGTCTTTCCCGCGTCGCTTTTACATTTTTTTGAATTTTTTTCTTTTTCCCGGCGCAAGTCTTTTTTTCACGTCGCGATTCACAAAACGTCGGCGCGTCGTAATTTCGCGCAAAGCACGTCGGGAAATTTGCGTCGGGAGATACCCGCCCCGTATCCTTGCGCCGGACGGATTTACGATACACCGCCGCAAATTTCCAGGTAAGTGCTTTGTGGATCGGGCACAGAAAATTTGCGGCGGTGTAACGTAAATCGGTTACGTTGCGCTGCGCCCGGGCTATGTGAATCTGGCCCTATATATCTTTTTCTAACACCGAAGAGAATAAAATGGCGGTCGTTACAATATTTTTTGTCACACTGTATTTGCAAAGCGGTCTTACAAGTGCACTTTTTTTGGAAAAAATTGACTCTTTTTTATTAAAAAATATAACAGTAAAGTTAGTTAGTTAATTTTTTTTTATATTGTGAAAGATAATATTACGCTGAGTAAATTGATACCAACATGTCACGCTTCAAAGTTGCACCCACTCGTGGAATGACGACAAACTTTTACCCTTAAAAATCTCCATATGTGACATTTAAAAAATTCCCGTCGTTACGTCGCCGCGAGTGTTAGTTTGCCGTCGCAAAGATAGGGCACCTTTTACAAAGTGGAAAATTACTCCACCATGTAAAAGTATACCCGTCTTTCCCGCGTCGCTTTTGAATTTTTTTTTCTTTTTTTCTTTTTCCCGGTACAAGTCTTTTTTTCACGTCGCGATTCACAAAACGTCGGCGCAACGTAATTTCGCGCAAAGCACATCGGGAAATTTGCGTCAGGAGGTACCCGCCCCGTTTGAATTGGCCCTCCTTGCGCCGGACGGATTTACGATACACCGCCGCAAATTTCCAGGTAAGTGCTTTTATTAAAAAATATAACAGTAAAGTTAGTTAGTTAATTTTTTTTTATATTGTGAAAGATAATATTACGCTGAGTAAATTGATACCAACATGTCACGCTTCAAAGTTGCACCCACTCGTGGAATGACGACAAACTTTTACCCTTAAAAATCTCCATATGTGACATTTAAAAAAATTCTGCAGGTTGCATATTTTGAGTTACAGAGAGGGTCTAGAAATATAATTATTGCTCTTGCTCTAACAATCGTGGTGATACTTCCCATGTGTGGTTTGAACACCGTTTTCATATGCAGGCGCTACTTCATATGCATTCGCTTCTGCACGCGGCGGGACAGGGCACATTTAAAAAATGTATTTATTTTTTCTTTATTTATTTTACCTTTTAGTAATTTTTTTACACTGTTCTTATTAATAAAAACAATTTGTCACTTTTATTCCTATTACAAGAAATGTAAACATCTGTTATAATAGAAAAAATCATGACAGGACTTCCTAAATATGAGATCTGTGGTCAAAAAGACCTCAGATCTCATATTTACACAAAAATGCAATAAAAAAAAGTGAATGTATGTCCAATTGCAATAGTGTGCCATTAAGCTTCTGGGGCCTAGCACAGCTATCCATAATATAAACATATAAACCCTTCAGAGGTAATGTTATGTGCAAAAACATAAAGAAATTGGATTATTTTTCATAAAAAACATTCCGATTGAAATGAAATGAAAACATAAAAAATGTGTTTTTCATGGCCAACAGCTTTAGTGATGAAATGACCCTACTGAAGCCAACTACAAACACAGATTTTACTTACACCCAATTTGATAGATCAACAAAATGTTCAACTATGTTGTCTGATGGCTTTCCTCATTGGACATAAATTGAATGGATTGTTTACAGTAGGTCAGGGATCCTCAAACTACGGCCCTCCAGCTGTTGCGGAACTACACATCCCATGAGGCATTGTAAAACTCTGACATTCACAGACATGACTATGCATGATGGGAATTGTAGTTCCTAAACAACTGGAGGGCCGTAGTTTGAAGACCCATGGTTTAGGTAGACCATCATGAAATAGATAAAAAGCAGCTATAACAGGGCAGCCTGTGAGCATTTAACTGCAGCAAAGAAAGACACATCTTTGGGCGGGGCTTAAGCTGTTCTAGCGGGGACACTATGTAACTGCACTAGCTAATGCCTAAACCATAGGCAGGAGCTGCGGTCAAGTGAAATCAGCATGAAGATGGTACTCCAGACTTAAAAGTGAGCAGGCAATTTACACAGTTAACACTTTGTAATCCATGGCTATACTTCTTATACTGTTGACACTAATGCACTTCAGACACATCTTCTACTAGAGATCACCTCTCCCTCTAGGTGTGCAGCTTTGCTGAGCGAGTAGTACAGAGCGTGTACCGGTCTCCACCAACTCACCAGTGCCACCGCCTCACTCTCAGTGACAATGTTCCGTATGTTACTAATGGATACAGAAAACACACTTCTCTATATCTCCATACTTGTTCTCCTCCTAGGGCCTCCTCTACATCTCTATACATGACTCTAGGCTAGGTCCTTACCTCGGTGCCACAAAGTTGGTCTCAGTATATGGGGAACTAGTCGCTAATGAAGTCGCTAATGAAGGGACCAAGCATCTGTCACCCTTGTCTTGTCACCAGTTTAAGGTTTGCTTAAACATGTGACACAACTACCGTAGTTATTAGCAACAGCAATAAAACATCCTTAGGACAGCTTCTCTGGTCATTAGACTTCTGTACTGCATCTTCTGTAATCTTTCCAGTTCCCTGTTGTAAGCTCTTTTCTTTTGATATGACTTACAGGCACCCCTTTAGAGACTTCAGACCAGACAAATTAAAGGAGCAATAAAAATCTTTTGCTTAAGTAGTTGAGGTAGCAAAGGAACAGTTATCAAAGACATCTTCCACACACATTCCTGTACAAAGTTCTCTACTCTAAATGCCCCAAAGTAACGCCCCGTGAGGTAGTCATACATGTATAAAGCAGCAGGTCCATAAGAGAGTCATTTTCAGTGTGAATCCATAACTGGCAGGAATCCACATTCAGCAGCAATAATCCATAAGCATATTTAGTTAAGGTAGCACAAATCCATATAAATCCACAGGCCCCATACCCCACTGTAAACACTGACTGTCACCCACCCAGGGGTGGTACCTCCAGACAGCCTAACACCTACATCTTGCCAATCTTTCCCCGATTTCCCCCTCCATGGGCACTAATGAGGCCCTAGTTAAGCCTTCCTTCCCAGGACCCACCAACTCAACCAGTCAACCAAGGGCACAGTGCAAAAAAATTACAATGTAACAATTTACGTTCCCATATAACCACAGTTGAAATAATCAAACCAGAGCATATTACACAGCAGAAGATAACCTGATGACACACAGAACCTTTTGGAAGCACCAGAACTGAGATACAGGAGATTCCTCTTTTGCATTTCACAATTGCCTGTCTTCCTTCTTTTCTAACTTTACCTGCAGCTAGAGTACAGATGCAGACAGGTTGAATGTCATCAAACAACCAGTAATGGCAATGGCAAAAGCACAGGGAGAACAATGCAAGGGTAAGAGGTTATAGTCACACAGCTTCTTCGTATCCCTGGATATATTTAAAAAGCTAATAGTTTTGAAAAGTACAGCAGATTCTGTTTTATGCCAGAATCCACTTGGTCACATTGAGATGAATAAAATCACATTTTTCTTTTACATCCACTCCAAGCAGTGTGCATGGAACTAATGTATGGCAATAATGAAAAGAGGAATTTAATCTTTGGATTAACTTGAGAACTGATATTTCAATTTACCTGATGATAGTTTAATCAGTATGACTTTTATAAAATATATATACATGGCTTTGCAAAAACACCCAAGCATGCAAAAATGCTGTATTACAAAATATGTGCATGTGTAAAACCAAACAGCAATAAACAGTAACGTAATTTTAGACAAGAAATCACCCACAGTTCTAAATGGTTTACAACATACATGTAAATAGTGTATTATTTTAATTGTAATAGATGACCATTACTACATTTGCAAGGAGCTTTAAACATAACTAAACAATGCAAAGAGGAAAAGATAGAAGGTAAATTCTCCCCCAAAAATTGTTTTGGTAGACAATAGTAAGATGAAAGAAGAACTCCAGGTATGGATATTTTATACTTTGGTCCAATTTGGACCAATGTAACTAAGCATTTATCATACATGGCCGACCCCCCTGGAAGCTGAAAATCATTGAAGTAAACACCACTTCTCCAGTGCTCTCCACTTGCTTCTGGGTACCGTGCCGAGAGGCTGCACTGCTGCGCTCTGAACACAGGAAGATGGTCACTCAGCAACAGTGCCATCCAGAGAATGCCCTGCATTTACTGAACGGATGCAAATTATTCTGTGATTGGAAAGGATGAATAGTGTGGCCTCTCCACCTCATCTAACCAGAGAATGCTTTTCACTTCTACTCCTCAATGGAACATTCTGTTCTTACAGGGGTGGATTAAATAATTTTTAGAACCATATATTTTTTAACTGGTTCGATAGGTTTGCAGTGTATTTACCACATCTCTAAAATACTTATTTGTATTAATTGGAAGGATTATTTTTCATCCTTTCAACCCTGATGTTCTTGTATGCCAGTTTGCATTAGGATTTGTCCTCATCCCTGCCTACCCTTTTGTACAGGTGTTGTTGATCACCCCATCCTCTGCATAGCTTCACTTTTTTTTACTGCTAATGATTTATTCTCTTCTTGCCATTTACATTTTATGCTATGAGGTTGGATATCACTTCAAGAAATTAGATGTCTATCACATACCATCCTGTCATTTCTTAGACTTCTTTCTCCCTGAGGTCAAGGGTTAGGAACATTTAACTTAACAGCTGTTGTCTGGTTGGTCTTTACCCTGGAAATATTCTATCTGTCCAAGCCTCTTTCCCTGAAATCAGTGGTTAGGTATGCTAGGTTTTAGTATTTTCTATAGCTGTCTAAATGTCTTTTCCACTATTGGACAAAGTATGCCTGCTTTTACTCTGGTACTTGGCCCAGTAAACATAATGTTTTATTGATCACCTTAGTTGTTCATCTAGTGTTTTTTCTTCTGTTCATGTGGTAAGTGGTTTCTTTTTTTTATGGTGGATGGTCCTCCATTTTGCTGAGTGAGAACCATGGTAACACTTTCTTCCCCTTATGCTTCGTACACACGGTCGGACTTTCCTAGAAAAAAAGTCAGACAGGCTTTTTTTCTCGGAAAGTCCAGCCGTGTGTAGCCTCAATCGGGCTTTTTTTGTTGGAAGCTTGACGGACCTTAGATAGAGAACTTGTTCTCTTTCTTTCCGTTGGACTTCCGATGGACTTACAGCGGACTTTTGCACGGTCAAAAGTCTGACCGTGTGTGAGGCATAAGTGGTGTTTACCTGTCCTGCTTTGCATCACCTGTTTGAGCATAGGTTCTCTCTCCTTGGCCATGGCAATTTTCCAGATTGATGGGCCCTTCTTTCAGGCACTGATTCTTTGATATACTCCTTTAGTATAATCTCCACTTTTTTGAATTCCTAAGTGGCTTTTGTCCATGCCTCAGTTGGACTTCTTTTGAACTTCTCAACTGTCTAATCATTTCTACAATCTCTGTGTACTTTAATGGATGATAAAGAAAATTATATTTTTGTACCTACCATAAAATCTTTCTTTCTTGATGTCCATTGAGGGACACGCGTCAAACACTTGTGTGTTATTGATCTTATATACTGCTTGCTCATAAAACAACCTGGGGTCAGTGTTCAGTACATTTTGAAAGGTGGTAAATGAATGCATTACAATTTGTGTGTACATGTAATTAAAACAAAAACAGAGACCCTTAGGCCTACAATACCTGTCGCCGAGAATTTGTTTCCAGCACAACGGCATTGCGCTGATTCTCTGCGACATGGTGCCGACATCTCGCACTCGCTGGAATAGAAAAAGCACATTCCAGCGAGCGCGTCATAGAAGCGACGGAGAACCGACTTGGATTCCTGCCAATTCTAGCTACGACGTTTGGTATGAATCATGAGGGGGAACTCAACGCCAAATTTTAAATAAAAAAACGGCATGGGTTCCCCCCCAGGGGCATACCAGGCCCTTAGGTCTGGTATGGATTGTAAGGAGAACCCCCTATGCTGAAAAACGGCGTGGGGGTCCCCCCACAATCCATACCAGACCCGTATCCAAGCACGCCGCCCGGCTGGTCAGTCAAGGAGTGGGGACGAGCAAGCTCCCCCCCTCCTGAGCTGTACCAGGCCGCATGCCCTCAACATGGGGGGTTGGGTGCTCTGGGGCAGGGGGGCGCTCGCTGGAATGTGCTTTTTCTATTCCAGCGAGTGCGAGATGTCGGCACCATGTTGCCGAGAATCAGCGCAATGCCGTCGTGCTGGAAACACATTTGGCGGGAATCCAAGTCGGATCCCCGTCGCTTCTATGACAGCTTCTATGACAGCTTTTTCCCCATCGCGGCGAAGGTGGTGGTCAATCTCACTGAGAAAGGGAGCGAGATTGACACAATATCGCGGTCACCTACAGTATATGTACAAATATATACATATATATATATTGTACAGGACGCCAGGGTTGGGTCCTGGACGGGTGCTATACAGCACCACTATTTGGGCTATGGTCCCTTTAAATAGCTGTGAGAGTGTTCAGGGGGTCATCCAAAATTGGTGAGGGATTCCAGGCGTAAGAGTTAATCCAGAGAGGACTGGCTCGCAGTCCTCTCTGTCTTGGTAGATTAATTTGGGGCCTGGAATTTTGGAGGCTCTAAAGTGCTATTCGGGTGGGAAAGAGCCTCCACCCCTGACCACTGGGAGTCAGCACACACAGAGTTAACACTTCCAGAGAACAGCTCATAAAACAGGAAGTGGTGCTAGAGGTGTGTGAAGGAGTATGGGGTTTGCACCTGTGAAGATGAGCTGGGAGTCTGCTGGGAGCTGTTAAGAATACAGTGAGGACTTTTGAAATCCGGGGCGAAGACTCATCTACAAACAAACTGTATGTGTTTTTGTTTTGACTTATTTTTGTGCCGAAGACAAGCAGACTTTTATTTGATGCTGAAGCTAAGCAGACTTTTGTGTTATAGTTTTCCCTGTGTGCTGAGCAAAGCCTTATTGTAGTTTGTCTGTAAATAAAAGCCTCCCCCCCCCCCAAATGGTTTATGCACTTAATCCCGCTGAGCTATAGCCCCCAAGCTTTACAATATATATATATATATATATATATATATATATATATATATATATATATATATATATATACATACACACACACACACACACACACACACACACACACACACACACACACGCACATACATACCCTGTATATACAGATAATTATGCAATGATTAAGTGTGAATTTTAGCTATTTAAAACAGAGAAAGAACTCCATCTTAACCTACAAGTTGTTGGAGTCTAGAACATCCATTGTGGGGAGTTTTTAGTAGTTCTGTCAGGTTGTACTGTGCTGCACCTCCCCTCAGACCTCCCCCCCCCTAACTGGAATCTTCACCTTAACGTAATACTATTCTCTGGAAAACTTTCTATAGTTCATTTTGTTTAACTTCTTCCTTTGGGAAATAATTTGAATGGATCAAAAGATCAATATAAATTCCCCTGTGCACACTTTCCATTCATTCCCTAAACTCTCTCCCCCCCCCCTCCTCAAAAAAAAAAATCTCCAAACTAACCAGAAAACTGAATAATCTGACGTACTATAAGAATCACATTGAGATATTGTTCTTTTGTTGATGACATCTTGATGTTGTGGAATGGGATTGTGGCAGAGGCTAATTTGATACATGGGAACTATCAACATTATAACTGAGTGTTCCAATTAACAGGGTCATTTGGATGTAGCAGTCTGAAAGGATTTGTTCTGTGAGACATTGGGGGGTGAAGTAATTTACTCTATTCTGACAGATTTCATGTCCACAGGATGAAAAAAGTGATGCCCATAGGACAATACTTCATGGCCTGTAGGGTCATTTATTCACACACAAGTTAAGGCATTAAACTGATAAAATATGTGTGAATTGCTCAAAGTCAAGAGTGTTATGCAAAAAATGCTTAATAACGAGCAATTGCTCATCTAGCAGAAGGTGAAAAAAACATGCAGGCATACATTTTAGGACAGACTATTATTATAGGCTTTCTAATATATACACTATGGACCAGATTCATAAAGATCCGCGGCGGCGTAACATATCGTCTTTACGTTACACAGCCGCAAGTTTTCCTCATAAGTGCTTGATTCACAAAGCACTTGAGTGTAAACTTGCGGTGGAGTAACGTAAAGACGTCCGGCGCAAGCCCGCCTAATTCAAATGGGGCGGGGACCATTTAAATTAGGCGCGTTCCCGCACCGAACGTACTGCGCATGCTCCGTTTTGAAATTTGCCGCCGTGCTTTGCGCGAAATGACATCGAAGTAATGTTTTGAATGGCGACATGCGTAACGTGCGTAACGTACTTTCGTATTCCCGGACGACTTACACAAAAAAATAAAAATTTGAAATTCGACGCGGGAACGACGGCCATACTTTAACATGGGCTGTCTATTGTTACACCACCTCAATAGCAGCCGTAACTTTGCGACGCGAAAAACTGACTAGCGACAACGTAACGAACGCCGTAAAAGCTAATTTGCATACCCGACGCTGGAAAACGACGCAAACTCCACCCAGCGGCGGCCGAAGTATTGCATCCTATGATCTGACGGTGTAAGTCAATTACACCTGTCGGATCTTAGGGCTATCTATGCGTAACTGATTCTATGAATCAGCCACATAGATACTCTCAGAGATACGACGGCGTATCAGGAGATACGCCGTCATATCTCTTTTGTGAATCTGGCCCCATATTACTAAAAATATTGGGACGCTTGCCTTTACACGCACATGAACTTTAATGGCATCCCAGTCTAATGCCGCGTACAAACGATCGGTCAAACCGATGTGAGCGGTCTGATGAAATTCAGCTAAAGCAGCCCCAAGGGTGGCGCCATTGGATTTGAACTTCCCCTTTATAGTGCTGTCGTACGTGGTTTACGTGACCGCGTTCTGACACGATTGGTTTTTTAACCGATGGTGTGTAGGCACGACTGACCATCAGTCAGCTTCATTGGTTAACCGATGAAAACGGTCCATCAGACCGGTTTCATCGGATGGACCGATCGTGTGTACAGGGCATTAGTCCGTAAGGTACAATATTGAGTTGGCCCACCCTTTGCAGCTAAAATAGCTTCAACTCTTCTGGTAAGGTTGTCCACAAGGTTTAGGAGTGTGTATATGGGAATGTTTGACCATTCTTCCAGGAGCGTATTTGTGAGGTCAGGCACTGATGTAGATGAGAAGACCTGGCTCACAGTCTCCAAGGGTGTTTTATTGGGTTTATTGGGTACTCTGTGCAAGCCAGTCAAGTTCCACCACCTCAAACTCACTCATCCATGTCTTTATGGACCTTGCTTTGTCCACTGGCACAGACATGTTGGAACAGGAAGGGGCTATCACAAACTGTTCTTACAAAGTTGGGAGCAAGAATTTGTCCAAAATATCTTGGTATGCTAAACCCCTCAGTGTTACCTTTACTGGAACTAAGGGGCCAACCCCAACCCCTGAAAAACAACCCCACACCATAATCCCCCCTCCACCAAATGATTTGGACCAGTGCACAAAGTAAGGTCCATAAATACATGGATGAGCGAGTTTGGGGTGGAGGAACTTGACTAGATTTAACCCGATAGAACTGATCTTAACCCAATAGAACACCTTTGGGGTGAATTAGAGTGGAGACTGCATGCCAGGCCTTTTAGTCTACATCAGTTCTAGACCTCACAGATGCGCTACTTAAAGAATGGTCAAACATTCCCATAGACACACTTCTAAACCTTCCCAGAAGAGATGAAGCTGTTAGACCTGCAAAGTTTGGGCCAACTTAATATTGAGCTCTACGGGCTAAGACAGGGATGCCATTAAAGTTCATGTGCATGTAAAGGCAGGTGTCCCAATACTTTTGGTAATATAGGCCGGATTCACAAAGCACTTGCGCCGACGTATCTCCAGATACGCCGCGTAAGTGAAAATATGCGCCATCGTACACACAGTAGGGCACATCATGGAGTACACAGAAAAGCACATCACAGGGCATGGGGCACATCACAAGGCAAGGCACACAGAAGGGCACATCACAGCGCACACAGTAGGGCACATCATGGGGCACAGGGCACATCAAGTGGTACACAGCAGGGCATGGGGCACATCACAGGGCATGGAGCACACAGTAGAGCACAGAGCAAATCACAGGGCATGGGTCACACAGTAGGGCACATCAGGCGGTACACAGCAGGGCATGGGGCACACGGTAGGGCACAAAGCAAAACACAGGGCACACAGCATAGTACATTCCTGCTGCAGTGTGCCAGCACTGAGATCCTCCAGTGCTTGGACACCCCGGGTCTGACCACCAACATTCCCCAGGGCCCACCCACTGGCCATCGGTGTACACATCCTGCAGCAGGAATTATACACCTTGTTACACTTACCAGGTGTAGCCTGCCAAGCATGACCCATTCATGTGAATGGGGCCTCTCTGCAAACACCCTGCAACTGTGTGTAATGCATGGAGTTTCAGCATGCTAGTTTTGAATCCAAGGGGTTAGAGCAGGTTGTGAAAAGGTGATAAAATGCCTCCTCACTGCCTGCTTTAGTCCCTTGGTTGCTGTGCTGCACAATGTTACAAGATGTTTGCAGAGTGGCCCCATTTATTTGAATGGCAGGCGATATACCTGTTAAGTGTGAGCGTGTATAATTTCTGTTGCAACATGTGTACACAGGGGACGTCGTGGGGGGAGCAGGAGGACACAGAAGGATGCCATGTGGGGAGGACTTAGGTCCACTGTGGCAGGCGGCATCTCTTTGATTTGGGGGGTAAGAGGATTTGTCCTGGGGGGTGCTTCGGGAGGTGAGAGGACCTGAAATCCCTCCACCCCACAGCATAAATACTCTGCCCCCTCTCCCATTACTCCTCTATGTGTTCTGTGCACACGTTACCTGTCCCCCTCCTCTGTATCCATCCATAAACAGTGGCAGAACTCACATCATCAGCAGCAGTTCAATGTCCCCCCTCCCCCTCCTGTCTATAAGAACAATGGAGCCGAGGAGGGGAGGATCCTCAGTAGGGGATACTGCTGAGTACGGAAGCCTGGGTGAGATTCGGGAAAGGTGTCCTTGGAGCCCACGCTAGTGCGCCCCCATCAGGCCAGCAAGTTACTGGAACTTGCTCAAGAATTCACTACCAATACGTCAGAACAGAGGTACCAGGAGAGTCTCATGGGGCCTCCTGCGGTCCTGTTGAAGACTGTGGCCCCCTACATCTGTACTGGCTTGCCCCGCCCCCCCCCATGGCAGCGCTGTTATCTCTAGACTGCTGTAAAAATAAAAAAGTGCACAACCTCAACCGATGTCTGCAATAATAATACCTCTCATGTATCGCTCTGCTCCCTTCTGGCCCCTCCTCTCTTATCGTCCGTCCCAGGTGATTTCATGTCATGTACAGGTACCTGCGGTGGATAGAAAGGAAGAAGGGGCTGGTGGGGAGCAGAGTGCAGTGAGAGGTATTATTAGAGCCGCTTCCCATGCTATTCCTTTTTTAGCGGAGCCACTCATGGCCGCCTAATGGCCTCGGGCAGTGCCAGAGCGCCCAATGGGTCAGTCCACCCCTGATATCCACACAAAGCATTAAAAAAATGATGTCAATGCACATGAACACAAACACTGATATGCATCAGTGCAAGCTGTTGTCAGCTGAACAGTACTGTTTGGGCACTGTGACAGCTGGAGGTGTATGCAGTAGGATTCACAATTGTACTATTAGTATGGATGGAGGAGTCTGTTAAATTTCTTTTATTTAGCCTGCAGGCTGAATTTTCCAGCACAGGAAATATCCTTATAACATTCATTTTTGACCCATTCACACAGAACAAATGCACGTGCACATTCACTGGGTGAACTGCTATGCAAATTTTTCATAACAACACCTCTATGTCTGGGGCTTTAGCTTGCCAGACATCTTCATGTGTATTTATTTATACAAATAACTAGCTTTAATTAGACTGTCAGGGTATGAATGTAAACTCCATAAGAATGTGCTTTCAAACTGAGAAAATTGCATTTGTATTTCATGTTATACTGTATGTCTGCTATTGCTGCTATAGAAATAAAATGTTTACCATAGCTGAAGCATACATTTCGTAAAGTTGATCGTTTCCATTAAAGGTGTCAGTGTTTTATTGGACCATCAAAACTTCTTTACATATCTGCAAATTTGAGAACAATTTGCAATATATCCTGCATGCATATACTGTACTCCTAATTAGGCCTCATAACTATGGCTTCTGAGAATCCAGGACCAAAAAAAAAGAATTCTACATAAAATTCTTGTGTTAATATCTGGGTAAAACCTTTGTGGCTGGTGAAAATAAATTTTAATTAGAAAAGGATCTGCCAAGGCGAAAATGTGTGAAACAAGGTCATTAGTGGGGGTTCATTAAATGAATAGTAGTAATCACATTCAGCTGGACTTGCTCAGTAATGTTGAGGATGTTATTTAGCTTGTCCAAGCCACTTTTTCAGCACTTTTAAAAATACGCTGGTTTATAAAAGGTTAGGTCCAATGAGGTGTATGCCCTTTATTTACTATTTACATTTTTTACTGAGTTCCTGAGACTATAGCTATCTCTTTTTCCCAGTGCTCCCATGGAAAAGATGCACTAAACAGCAGCTGCTGTGCCCACCCCTCTCCTTCACTGTTCATTCACAGAATACTTTGTATACATTGGCCCGGATTCACAAAGCACTTACGCCGACGTATCTCAAGATACGCCGTCGTAAGTACAAATGTGCGCCGTCGTATCTTTGCGCCGACCCACAAACTAAGATACGCCTAAAAATAGGCTTCATCCGACCGATGTAACTTGCCTACGCCGGCGTATCGTGGGCGCATATTTACGCCGGACGCATGTGGCGCTCCCATTGATTTTCTATTTACATATGCAAATGAGGGAGATATGCTGATTCACGAACGTATGTCTGTCCGACGCAGGCTACGACTTGTGCGCATAAGTCGTACGTCCGGCGTAAAGTTATGCCCCATATATGAGGCGCAACCCATGCAAACCTATGGACCAGGGAACACAAGCCGTCGTATTTTACGTTGTTTACGTTGTACGTGAATATGGCTGGGCGTAGGTTACGTTCACGCCGTAGGCAGTGATCCATCGTATCTTAGGCATTAGTTCCGACGTGATTCTGAGCATGCGCACTGGGATGCGTCAACGGGACGGCGCATGCGCCATTCGTTATTCGTATCTATCTGGCGCTCGGCCCATCATTTGCATGGGGTCACGCCTCATTAGCGTGACTCACGCCCACTTCCACTTACGACGACTTACGCCTAAGAAACCCAGCACAGATTTGGCAGCACTGGCTTTGTGAATCCAATGCTTGCCTCTCTGCGCTGCGTAGCGTAAAAAAGATAAATATGCGCCGATGTATGTGAATCCGGGCCTTTGAGTTCACATAATACAAACCCTTTCATGATCGGGTAAAAGGTGAGGAGGCATGAGCAGAGTGGCTGCAAACAATTCAGTATTGGTAGATCCAGTGCCAGAGTACCAGAATTATAGCGACAGCATTACTCCCAATTCTCAGTAAAAATGTGAATAGTAAATAATTAGATGGCAAGCACCTCGCTGATCTTAACCCCCTTATAAAACCAGCACATTTTTGAAAGTATTGCAATTTTGGGCAAAATTAATCATGAAGTCACTCTGCTCTTCCTTCAGATACTTAAAAAAATTAGACCCTTTTTTTTAAACCACAAGACATGAAAAACAAAACACATGTATTTATACATTACTGCAATACGTGTGTATACTAAGGGCCAGATCCACAAAGCTAGTTAGTGCCCGATCCACAAAGCACTTACCTTGAAATTTGCGGCGGTGTATCCTAAATCCGGCCGGCGCAGGGCGGGCCAATTCAAATGGGGCGAGTCCCATTTAAATTAGGCGCGCTCCCGCGCCGGACGTACTGCTCCGTTTCCGAACTCCCGCCGTGCTTTGCGCGCCGTGACATCATTTTTTCGAAAGGCAACGCGCGTAGCGTAATTTTGTATTCCCGGACGGCTTACGCAAACGACGTTGATTTTTAAATTTCGACGCGGGAACGACGGCCATACTTTAGACAGCAATACACTTGCTGACTAAAGTTAGGGCAGCAAATAAAAAGTGTAAATTTGCGACGGGAAACTATACTAGCGGCGACGTAGCGAACGCGAAAAACCGTAGTGGATCGCCGTAACTCCTAATTTGCATACCCGTCGCTGGTTTACGACGCAAACTCCCCCCAGCGGCAGCGTAAAACAATTACACCTGTCGGATCTTAGGGATATCTATGCGTAACTGATTCTATGAATCAGCCGCATAGATAGAAACAGGGTTACAACGGCGTATCAGCAGATACGCCTGCGTATCCCTTTTGTGGATCTGGCCCTATGTTCCTACCTTCTTCTTTGATATGACAACACAGTGTATTTTTTGCGCTAAATTAAAAAAGCATGTAGTGTCAGCCCTGCCTCCAATATTTCTGATAAATTATAATGATCACCGCCTCCTAGTCACTCACCTCCTATCCTAGTGTCATAGTTGGTGAGGTTGAATAAAAACACCAGTGTATTTGATTCAACCTGTGTGTGTGTGTTTATGTCACTCCTTATTAACATTGCGTTCTCTAATGAACATATCTAAAAGTTTTTTTTAATTGATCTACACTCCCCGCTGACACCACCAACTGTGAAAGGGAGTTCCACATCCTTATCACTAACAGTAAAGAACTTCTTACACAGTTTAAGGCTAAACCACTTCTCATCCAACTTCATTTAGTGGCCACATGTCGTCTTAAGAGTCTGAAGACTGAATCGTTTTTAGAAATGTGCACTGCCGAAAAATATGTTTGTTTTAATTTCATATAGCCAGATTCACGTACGGCGGCTTAAAGTTATGCGGGCGTAGCGTATGTAATTTACGTTACCCCGCCGCAAGTTAGAGAGGCAAGTGCTGTATTCAAAAAGCACTTGCGTCCTAAGTTACGGCGGCGTAGCATAAATGTGCTGGCGTAAGCGCGCCTAATTCAAATTGTAAAGAGGTGGGCATGTTTTATGTAAATAAAGCATGACCCCACGTAAATGATGTTTTGAACGAACGGCGCATGCGCCGTCTGTGGACGTTTCCCAGTGCTCATGCTCCAAATTACGCCGCAAAGACTCATTGGTTTCGACGTGAACGTAAATTATGCCCAGCCCCATTGCCGGACGACTTACCCAAACAACGTAAAAAAATAGAAAAATTTTACGCGGTTCCGATGTCCATACTTAACATTGGCTGTGCCATCTTTTTGGTGGTTTATCTTTTCGCCTGAAAACGCCTTACGTAAACGGCGTATCTTTACTGCGACGGCAGGCGTACGTTCGTGAATAGGCGTATCTCGCTGATCTACATATTCTAGGCGTAAATCAGCGTACACGCCCCTAGCGGCCAGCGTAAATAGACAGCTAAGATACGACGGCGTAGGAAGTCTTCCTATGCCGTCGTATCTTAGCAACATTTAAGCGTATCTCAGTTTGAGAATACACTTAAATATACGATGGCGCAGATTCGGAGTTACGACGGCGTATCTACTGATATGCCGTCGTATCTCTACCTGAATCTGGCTAATACTTTTATTTTTTCGGGGCATTCATTATAATTGAAATTTGTTATTTTGAATAAATTCGTAAATTTGGAAAAATTATAATTTGTTATGTTTCATTCATTTAAATGCGGTATTTGTAAATCCGAAAATCTGAAATAATAAATAACTAAAAATAACTAACTAATAAATTATAGGTATTGGAATTTCCTTTGGAATTTGGATCTTTATGAAAGTAATGAATGCAAATTTAAGTTACAAATTATCCAAAATAACGAATGCGGCATCTAAATAAATGGGACTTAACAAATTAATAATAATAAATAAAAATAAAACATTTTTTTATTACTAATATTATTATTTATTATTAATTATTAGTTATGTTCCATTCGTTTTGATGCGGCATTGGTTATTTCAGATAATTCATAACGTTGGATACATTTGTATTTGTTATGGGCCGTACACACGACCGAACATGTCTGCTGAAACTGGTCCACGGACCAGTTTCAGCAGACATGTTCGGTCGTGTGTAGGCTCGAGCGGACAGGATTCCAGCATACATTTGCCCGCCGGGCCTTTTTCCAGCGGGCAAATATTTCTGGACTTGTTTTAAAACAGCCCGCTGAAATCCTGCCCGCTTGGACATGTTCGGTCGTCTGTACAGACCTACCGTACATGTCCGAGCGCCCGCCATCCCTCGCATGCGTCGAATGACTTTGACACATGCGTGGAAGCATTGAACTGGCGACGCGGCGACGGCGCGGACACGCCCCGCGTATTGTTTACGCGCGGATTTCTGTATGATGGTGAGTACAGCCACCATACAGAAATCCCCGGGCAGACATGTACGGTGAAAACGGTCCGGCGGACCGGTTTCATCGTACATGTATGCTCGTCTGTACGCGGCCTTACGTTCACTAACAGCCAAATTTGAAAGAAAATGTCAATACCTATAATTTAATTGTTAGTAATAGTTGTTATTATTAGTTATATATTGCATGACCGTGCAATTGTTATTCAAAGTGTAACAACACTGTTGAAAATTGGCCTGGCAAATCATCACACTTTAGTTTATTGCTAGTGTCCTAGGAGGTTGGATGCATATGCCTTTGCTCTGTTGAATTAAAACTATATTTTTTCTAGACTTTTTATTCTTATGTTTTTTTCCCAGTCAAGGTACTAGGTAAACTATATTTATTTTCTTTGGTGACTTCTTTCAAGACTTTGAAAGCGCTGTTGAGCTAGCCTTAACACAGCAGCTATCTGGATCAGCATAACCTCAGCACTAGAAGATGGTGGGGCTAGTCTGGAATGTGACCTTCAGACACTTGTCTCTACATTGTGGTGCTTTTAATAACTCTGTTTACTGTGTTACTTATTCACAGAGCACTTTCTATGTCCAGATCAATGGCACAGGCTCTAGTGCACTGCGGACTCTAAAGATTTGTGTAGTGCGTAGCACTCTGGATGTGGTGAGGCTAGCTTGGAAGTTCACCTTCTGGTACTGGGATCTGCATTGTGTACTTAGCAAGCTGCAAAGTGCTCTTCAGGTTCGGAGCCATGGTAAAGCCTCTGGTGTGGTATGTCTCTAAAGACTCAAATAGCAAGTAAGGCTGGTCATGCTAAAGCACTGGGATCTACCCCACAGTTAATACCATTGGACAACATTTTTAAAATCCCTGCCACTGCTATCTTTGCGGTAATGGTTAACTCTGAGAGAACTGAGTGTTGACGCCATCCACTAGGTGGATGTTGCATGTGCATGCTCCCTGTTCTTTCTCCTATAATACAGTCTAGAGGAAGCACTGCTGCTTTTACTTCTGAAGCACCTCATGTATCCAGTCTCCTTCCACTGCCTGCTACCTCTGACCCTCCTTCCACTGCCTGATACCTGTGACCCTCATCAGCTCAGGTGCTTGAGTTCTGCTATGTTGTGTAATGTAGCGCCTGGCTACTTTCATAGCCGGTGCTGTTGTAAATTTAGAGGGTGGCCAGAGAATTAGTTGCCTCTGACTGTGTTTATTTTGCTAAATTCAGGGCTTATGTTCCAGCTTTGGCTGTACTGTGTGTGTACACTGTCATTGTCTGGAGAGTTGGTTCCATCCCAGACCAACAGGTGGCAGCAGTAGAGTCAGGGTAGTGTGGATGTTTCTCCTCGGCAGCCAATCAGGAGGGTTGATCGCCTCACTGTGCATGCTGGAGAGGGGTATTTAGGGGGTGGACTCCATGAGTTCAGGGTCGTCTTCGCCGCCGTCTGCCTGGGCAGTCTTCCCACCACCCCGTATGTGGGCCTCATGGCTGGGGTGTGTGCTTCAGTCTTCCTGGCTCCAGGACCACGTTGGTCCAGAGCAAAGAATCTACCTGGCAGGCTCAGTGTGTAGACTGAGTCTGCGGCTGCAGAGTTGTCCTGTGCTGTCCGTCCCGAAGGAGGAAGCCGATCGATGGAGAACCTGTCTGGGAAATACCGAGCACAAGGCTGGTATCTCAAGAGAGGCCTACTGCTTCATCGAAGGACACTTAGTTTCTGAGAGGCTGGACGATGGTCGCCTATCAGTACTGAGATTACTAAACGTTGTTCAAGGGAGATCCGGGTGCTTAATCCAGTGTTGAGAAGGATTTTGGACTGAGAATATCTCCACCTTTGGAAAGGTCTGTGGCAGAGACTTTGCGAAATTTTCGAGTAACACTCTGGCTGCTAGTCCGGTGAGAGCAGCCTATCCAGATGCACTATACCCACTCTGTCTAGAGTGGCGATGCAAGATGTCGTTGGAAGCAGGACTGAATCCATTATCGCCTGAATCCATTATCTAACACTTCTTCTATCATCTCACCTCCTACTACTTTTACCATTTTTACCCTGTTGGGTAATAAAGCACAGAAAAAGACACCTACAGTGTGGACATTGACTTTCTTACAGCTCTCATCCAGTACCCTAGACGGCGGAGAAAATAGAGGTAACATGCCACCCAAATCAAATCAGCAGCTCCTTCAAGGGTAATGCTACAGTAACATGTCTTTTTAAAGAGGTATGCAGGAAGTCGCATTCCAATGATTTCAGGTCACATCCAACATTATTAAACCCTGATTAGCACACTGCAGCCTTGCCAGTGGCATCAATTGGGTTGGTGTGACCTGGTGAGGTAAAACATGGTGTCACCCCCAATAATTTTTGCAACCTGCTTTTGGGGTGTCGTTAATTTTGCACTGACACCCACAGCAGATCACAAGGGCAGTGCAACTGAAATCTGGTGTGGGAAGCTGCACAGGAACATGGATTTCTCTCACTGCATTCTAGTGTGAAATACCCTAAAACCATGAAGCAGTCCCATGCAGCCGGGGATAGTGAAAGCAAGAGAAGTCTTTCAGGACCTGTTAACATCAGTATTCGGTTCAGGAAACCCATGTTGCCTGCATGTTTCCAGCACTGCATTTCAAATGCACTGCCCTTGCGATCTGCAGCGGCTGTCAATGCAACAATCAGGACACCCCAAATGTAGGTCACAACTGCAGTGCGTTTGCCCCAACAGAATTGTATGCTGTAAAACTCCCCTTTTGTAATGGAATACTGGGTCATCCAATTCCCCTCCATTATTGGATACTCTGAAGCTACTGACAATGGTCCAAGGCTGCCCAGAGAATTATAGACAAGTACCAACATTCACCAAGTGTGAACTTATCCTAAATTCACCAGGTCAAAAAATATGTGAATCATGGAAAATGTCACCACATTGAGTGGGTTTGAATCACATTATTACTAACAGATTCATGAACAATAAATTCATATTTATAATTTTCTTTGTAAGCAGAGATGCTAGTGTAGACATGTATACATATTTTTTGGATAGTTTTCAAATAAACGTAATGGTAGCGATTCACCAGCCCAACCACAAATCACTTCAAGAGACACTGTCAAGTATCGAAGATTCAGAAAGAATGTGGTCTCCTTTAACTCTTCCGAGCACATATACTCATTACCCTAATTCTCTTCTTTTGTAATAATTTACCAAAGTCTGACAAATAATTCAACCCCCTAAGACCCTTTAAGCATCTGCTGTCTCCTACTTTAAACATTTTGGTCAATGTAAATAAAAGGTTTTAGTCCTGGCGTATATTGTATCCTTAGGTATGTATTTAGGACAGCCGTGCTTGGATATCGCTTTACAATACAGTATGTATGCTATGTTCCCGTAATGGACTTATATGGGAACTAGAATGGTTTTACCAGAAATATACCAAGAAGGTAAAAGAAAACAAATATTTGCACAAGGTTGCAATTTTAGTTCATCTTGCAAGTATCCTGGTAGTCATTGAGCTTTAGCATTGCTTGCTGAATCTAGGACGCGCAAAGATATAAATACTTCTAGAGAAAATACAGTGCCACTTTATGGCAAGTTCTTTGTGAGAGGACACAGATGCATTTTCTTAAAGGGAATGTTTAGTCTTTTTAATTTGTAAGGACTGGCATAGACAAGCTTCAATGCAATTGACATTGCTTTGATTGGCTTTTAACCATTTCAGTACCGGAAGGATTTACCCTCTTTATGAAAGGGCCATTTTTTGCGATATGGTCGATTTAACCGACAATTGTGCGGTAAATTACCTGTACAGTTAAGTTATTCCCATATTTAATTATGATATTATGAAAATATACCTTACCTCAGAGATCCCTTCCCTTTCATTTCCCTTCTTCTCTCCTCTTTTCTTCCTTTTTTAACCCTTTAGCTACTTTACCTTCCTTTTTCTTTTCCTATACTTCTTTCCCTTCGTCAGGTTCACATAGTGTTACTTTTAATTGTATTTCTTGTTCTTACAATGTTACAAAATATTGGAACTTGCTCCTACTGGAAATATGAGAGCAATAATCTCTAAACGCTTCCTTTATTAAGAACTATAGAAATTCTCAAATTATAAATATTTTGAGACTCTATTATTTTTTCATAGTCTATGTTTAGAAATTTTTGCTCTCTTCACACTATAGGAAATTGTCTCTCTGAGTTATCAATCTCTTGATTAAAGTATGGGACAACTTTATTTTTAGTCATATTAGAAGTTATACTGTACCTTACTATTGTATATTCCTGTATTGCTTTTGAACTTGTTTCCTGACTTTTAAAATTTCAATAAACAAATTTGACGAGAAAAAAAATAAAACATAAAAGACATACAATGAGGCCATAACATAACGCAAAATCACATATGTGAAGTAATATCTGTATACTACACAGTAAGAAATTGGATCATCATCCCTTGCAAGATTGGGTGATGACACGCATGCTGTGATTTCTGACACAGTTACGCTTTGCGGGACTTAGCCTATTTCTTCATGAAAGTAAGCTATAGTCAAGCATCTAAACCACAGTCAGTGGTTTCAATGTATGTGCTGTAGAATAAAAATAAAAGGTTAAATAAATAATAAAAAAAAATATATAAACGCGCCTGTCCTGCCGAGCTCGCGCACAGAAGCAAATGCATACGTGAGTAGGGCCCGCATATGAAAACGGTGTTCAAACCACACATGTGAGGTATCGTCGCGATCGGTAGAAGGGGAGCAATAATTCTAGCACTAAAGGGTAAAAGTTTGTCGCCATTCCACGAGCAAACGCAATTTTGAAGCGTGATATGTTGGCTATCAATTTACTTGGCGTAACATTATCTTTCACAATATAAAAAAAATGGGCTAACTTTACTATTGTCTTATTTTTTTTTATTTTTTTTAAGTGTATTTTTTCACAAAAAAAACTGTGCTTGTTAGACCGTTGTGCAAATACTGTGTGACAGAAAGTATTGCAACGACCACCATTTTATTCTCTAGGGTGTTAGACAAAATATTGATTAAGAAAGCAGAATAGCTGATCCAATAGATGATGTATAACCAGGAGACAATATTAATGTGCAAATCAGAACTGAATTGAATTCACAGTGATCACTGACTTAAATATATTAAACTCTGTGAAACTACAAGCAACAGCAGAACAATGGATGGTATAGATGTCTGTGTATAGTGTTTATGATATGCTAAATCATGTCCCAGCTTTGGCTGCAGCATACAGGTAGTGCTTCTCTGTGGCCAGCTACACGCTGGCCAGCGACTGACTGCTAAAAGTTTAATGTCATTATGTTGCTGTAGGGGTGTAAGTCGGCCCTGAACCTCTCTGGCCGGTCCCTTTGGGCTGCTCGGGTTCCTTACAAGTGTATTGGCTGTCCCCCCTGATGGTGGCCCTGGAGGTGTGTCCTAAGTGTGTCCTAAGTCTACTTACTTTTGATAATAGGTTTTTCCTTGTTCCCATCTCAAAATGTTGGGAGGTATGCTGTACTGTGTGGCAAAGCTGTGTAAATTTTAGAACTGCATGGCAGAAACACGGCAGAAACACAAATCCTTTAATAAGTAAAGTCTCATATGAAATATTTATATAAGTATTTAGCTTTAAAGGAGTTGTAAAGTCTCATGGTTTTTCACTTTAGACCCCTATCACACTGAGACAGTTTTAGTGCTAAAAATAGCGCCTGTAAAGCGCCTGAAAACTGTCTCTCAAGCTTTCCCGGTGTGAAAAACTGAGTGCTTTCACACTGTTATGATGCGCTTGCAGGACAAAAAAAAAAGTCCTGCAAGCAGCATCTTTGGGGCGGTGTAGGAGCACTGTATACAGTGCTCCTACTTTATCCCTGCCCATTGGAATGAATCAGCAGCGCTTCCAAAGCGCCACAACAGCTATTAAGAGTTAAAAGCGCCCTGCTAGTGTCCAAAAAGCGCTGCTAAAACAATGGTAAAGCATCGTTTGAGAACCTGAGACATCGCCTGGAGCCAATGGGCTTGTGTTCATCGCGATCGGGTTTAGATAAGAAAAATGGGGGGGGGGGGGGCCTGGGGCTAGCTGAAGCAAAGAAGAATTTTCACCTTAATGCATAGAAGCCATGGCCACGTTGGCGGTAAAGCGAGGCTAAAACGAGCGGCGTTAAGGTAAAAATCCTCCTGTGCTGCAGCTTCCCCCAGCCCCCTTTTTTTTCTTACCTAAACCCAATCGTTCCAGCGATGAACACGAGCCCAGCAGCCCCAGTCGCTGTCTCGGATCCTCATTGGATAGATTGATAGAAGCAGGAGCCATTGGCTCCCGCTGCTGTCAATCAAATCGAGTGACATGGGAGCCGGGGGCAGAGCTGAGTCCTGCTGTCTGTTTTAAAGGACACAACAGCAGGACTCGAGAACGCGCCTGCACGGGTGCCCCCAGGAAAAGGGCTCTCCTTGGAGGCCCTAGAAAAGGAGGATCAGGGCTGTTCTGTGCAGAGAACAGGTAAGTATGACATGTTTTTATTAAAAATATAAACAAAAAAAAAACCTTTACAATCACTTTAAAGTAAAGGGTTTAGGGGGATCTTTGTGGATTTTTGGGGTATATTTTTTTATAACAGAGTGCTGCACTGACAAACCGAGCGGTTATAGTCCTGCAGGTTATTTAGTATATGTTTATGGCAGTCAACACGGTGTGTGGCACTGCAGTGTTACAATAAACAGAGTGACAAAAGATAAACACTTGATGTTACAGATGGCGGCTTCCTTGGGGGCGAAAAATAACAGTGAAGAGGATTCACACAAGAAATAGCTCAAAAGTGAACTTGGGAAGATTGAGAATTCCATCCATCCTCATCCAGAATGTTAATGACAGGGAACTGGCCTGTCACTTCATTTATAAATGGTATATTCCTAAGGCTGACTTCTGTTTATCAAAAACCTTAATTCAGTCCTCTGGTCCTAAAAATATATATTTCAAAGAAAATCTGTGCTGAAGGAAAGATTAAAGCTGCCATTGAAAATATAATTAGTTATCGAGAGTGCATGTATGTTCATCATGTGCAAATGGACCAAAAATAAATGGTATTAGGCTGTTTCAATGTGTTGATTAATAGCCGGATTCAGTAAGACTTACGACGGCGTAGCAGTAGATACGCCGTCGTAAGTCCGAATGCGCGCCGTCGTATATTTAAGCGTATTCTGGAAACCAGATACACCTAAATTTGGCCAAGATACAACCGGCGTAAGTCTCCTACGCCGTCGTATCTTGGCTGCATATTTACGCTGGCCGCTAGGGGCGAGTACGTGGATTTACGCGTCGAATATGCAAATGACCTAGATACGCCGATTCACGAACGGACTTGCGCCCGATACGCTGTTTACGTAAGGCGTTTTTCCGGCGTAAAGATAAGCCACCAAAAAGATGGCGCAGCCCATGCAAGGTATGGACGACGGAACAACCGTCGTATTTTACGTTGTTTGCGTAAGCGTACGTGAATGGGGCTGGGCGTAGGTTACGTTCACGTCGAAAGCAATGAGTATTTGTGACGTGATTCTGAGCATGTGCGCGTATGCGCCGTACCAACGGCCCTCATTTACATGGGGTCGCGGTTAATTTAAATGAAGCCTGCCCACTACATGCCTACTTTGAATTAGGTGGGGTTACACGGGCCATTTGCGCTACGCCAACGTAACTTAGGGATCAAGTGCTTTGTGAATACAGTACTTGCCTCACTATGTTACGTCGGCGTAGTGCAAATGGGATGCGCTACGCCGGCATAAAGATACGCCGCCATACGTGAATCTGGCTATAAATGTTTTATTTTTTTAAGGGAAAACACTGCATTTGGCCACTAGATGGTGCTAAGTATCATAAGAGATTCCTATGATTTTTAGTAACATCTAGTGACCAAATGCAGTATGGACGGTTCTAAATCAATGAAAAACCAGCATGGGAAACAGGCTAACAACATTTTTTTTTGTTTTGCTCCGTTTGCACATAATGAATGTACATGTAATTTTATATTGAGTAAGTATTCAACAAGATTACATGTCAAAATTCAGTATTTTCTTTTCCTTTAGGCAACAATCATGAGCAAGCATCACAGAGGACCGTGCTGTGTTTTCAAAAAAAGGTGTGTACTTTGCAACTTTTGTGTAAAATGCATCAAGATCATCAGATTTTTAGCATGCGATCAGGTTTGTTCTGGATTTGCATTTTGACAGTCAAGCAAAGCTTTTTTTTCTTACAGCACGCTGTCAGGTGGCTTAAAACTCTCCATCATGTCATCCTATGTGTCCATGCACACATAGGCTGTTATCAGCAGTTTTGGGCAGTGGCGTTTTTGAGCAGTAAAAAAAACCCCAAAACTAGTGGGTTCTAAAGAGACGTTTTTCAGCTGTAAAAACGCTCTAATGCTGATAAACGCCGATAAACGGTCAAAAACGTCACTCACCAGCGTTTTTTAATGTTTTTGATCCATTGAAAAAAAAATGTATTCAACAAAAAAACGCCCTTAGGCCTCAAGCACACTGGATGTTAAAATAACGTTTTAAAAACGCCAGTAGCTTTGCAGTGAGTTTTTCAACTTTTTTCAGCTTTTTTCAACGTTTTTTCAATAGGGTTTTTTAGCGTTTATTAGCGTTCTTTAGCGTTTTTCTGCGTTAGTGTTTTTTTGCGCTTCTTTGTTGAAGAAAATATTTTTTTTTTCAATTGATCAAAAACGTTAAACGCTGGTAAGTGACGTTTTTGAGCGTATATCTGCGTTTATCGACGTTTATCAGCGTTAGAGCGTTTTTACAGCTGAAAAACGTCTCTCAAAACCCACTAGTTGTTTTTTTTATGTCTAGCTACAGCTGATGTATCATCATTGTACACCATCATTAATTACTATGAAGCCCTACAGGCTACAAAGTGGACTCTAAGAACATTTAGTGAATTAAAGATGTGTCCAAAGATGTTTCATACTTAAAGGGGTTATAAAGGATTTTTTTTTTCCCTAAATGGCTTCATATACCGTAGTGCAGTCCTCCTACACTTACCTCATCCTTCGATTTTGCTTTTAAATGTCCTTATTTCTTCTGAGAAATCCTCACTTCCTGTTCTTCTGTCTGTAACTCCACACAGTAATGCAAGGCTTTCTCCCTGGTGTGGAGTGTCGTGCTCACCCCATCCCTTGGACTACAGGAGAGTCGGGACGCTCTCTACGTTGCAGATAGAGAAAGGAGCTGTGTGTTAGTAGGCAACCTGACTCTCCTGTAGTCCAGGGGAGGGGCGAGCAAGACACTCCACACCAGGGAGAAAGCCTTGCATTACTGTGTGGAGTTACAGACAAAAGAACAGGAAGTGAGGATTTCTCAGAAGAAATAAGGACATTTAAAAGCAAAGTCGAAGGATGAGGTAAGTGAAGGAGGACTGCACTGAGGTAAAGGAAGCTATTTAGGGAAAACATTTTTTTTCCTTTACAACTCCTTTAAGTGTCTTTCCTATAATTATTTTTGGCATGACCAAGTACTCTATAGACAGACGCAAGGCATAGCAGTGGGTGCTAAAAATGTTTGTGCTCATCATATTATACCTAGTTAGCCACCGTCAGCGGATGTTGCTATTAGCCAGTTGTGTTCATCATGGTTTTATTTTTATTTTTTTATATATTAAAAAATGTTGTCATATAATGATGCCTTTGAGATATTTAATAGTTGTCGACTGCCTGGAACAATGCTATGATCAATATTTATTTTAGTAGAAATTTTAAATGCCCGCTATCAGGCTGCTATGACAATAAGAGGTGTATTTATTTCCAGCTACGTATACCCAACTCTAGCCCTTGAGAAAGTCATGTGATCTGTGACGCAACACGTCGGGAAACGCCTGGTGACGTTCTACTTCCGATTGTGGCCGAGATCAGTAGTCCCTGTGTTTATCTTTGCTGAATACTGTGATTTCTAGATGATATTGAAGATTGTGGATCCTTTTTCACTATTTCACATGCACTGTTGTTCACTTTTAGACTATTTATGCATTTGTTGTTTATTGATTTTGTTACTTGATATTTTTGCACTATACACTTTTTTGTACCTACTGAGTTAGCGCTACATTTATTATTTTAAATTTTTTGCAAAATGTTTGCTCTTTTTTTGTGTATAGTTTAAAAAATAAATAAACGCAGAGGTGGTCAAATATCACCAAAAGAAAGCTCCATTTGTGGGGAAAAAAGGACGCCAATTTTGTTTTTTGTACAGCGTTGCATGGCCGCGCAATTGTCAGTTAGAGCGACGCAGTTCCGTATCACAAAAAATGACCTGGTTGTTAAGGGGGTAAATCCTTCTGGGCCTGGAGTGGTTAAACAGGAAGAGTAAATCTAACACAATCTGAACTTTCTAAACAGTATATAAAGCTGAAGACAGCAGGTATACATGTAAAACTCCTGTAGGGAGATTTGTTTCATCCCTGTGTGTCACCTGAGGCTACTCAATTTACTGGGTATATGTGAGGGTGTACATCCACTTTAAGTAAGGTATTTATACTGTTTGAAATATAAACACAACATTTAAGGGTGCCCACAGAGCTTAATTAATGTATTAATTTATATCTCCCTGGAGTTCTGCTCTAAACTAAATCTGTCATGAGGGAAATATAGAAGCTGTCATTTCTTATCTTGACTAAAAATAATTGCAACCCAAAGGATTAAGGGGAGGGTGAGGGGACTTTTTTCTGTCTTTCTCAATCTGAGTTATTAAAGTATTGTAGCTAGTGGGTAATGTAATATCCAGACAGCTAGCATTTTTAGAAAGAGGTCGACAACAGCCTTTTAGGGATGAGCCGAACACCCCCCGGTTCGGTTTGCATCAGAACTAGTGAACAGACAAAAAATTTGTGCGAACATGTAAACACCGTTAAAGTCTATGGGACACAAAGGTGAAAAATCAAAAGTGCTAATTTTAAAGGCTTACATGCAAATTATTGCCATAAAAAAAGTGTTTGGGAACCCGGGTCCTTCCCCAGGGGACATGTATCAATGCAAAAAAAAGTTTTTTAAAATGGCCGGTTTTTTAATAGCAGTGATTTTAAAACAATAAAAATGAAATATTCCTTTAAATAGGAAGGTCAGGTGCATGCTTTGGCGCAATCATCAGACACTAATGTACTGCGATCTTACAGTGCATTATGGCGTGTTCCGCGGCGCCCGAATGTCCCACGAATGCCCCATATTGTTCGCTGTTCAGCGAAGGGGCGAACACCTGATGTTCGAGTTGAACTTACGTTTGATTTAAACATCAAGCCCATCCCTACAGCCTTTGTACTGCTCTCATGGTAGGTTAGGAGGAGAAACAGATTTAAAGTCTTCACTGTTAACAAAATAAATAAAAGGTACATTGTATAGTACTTCAGCATAATGATTCAGTGAGATAGTAACTTATAGGTAAGTGATATTAAAACGGAACTCGAGGGAAAATTAAAAGTTACCTATGCGGTGGGGCTACCACCTCACCACTTAGATCAACTGTTTATTTTTGTCTAATGGAAACAGAAAAGACAGTTTTACTTACCTTATCCTTCGCTTCCCAGGAAACTGGCACTCGTCTTCACTCTCCAAAGCTGTAGGTTGTGGGCTGGCTCTTTGGCATCCATGCTTACAATGCACGACTACTGGTCCTGCATTATTTGGGATGCTCTCAGACTGCCTGCAACTAATGGCACTGCAAATTGGACTGCTGGTCCAGTCCGTGATCTGACCAGGTAATCCAACAACGAAAGAGAATGACTGCACTCCAGGATACAAGGAAAATGCTTTATTCCATAAAATCATCCAACATCAAAGAATAATTTCACAATAGCATCATGATACACATGGAGGATAGCATGGTAGACACGTTTCACAAATTTCATTGCTTAGTCATAACCCTCTTAGTTATGACTTAGCGAAGAACTTAATAAAAAGCATCAACCATGCTCTCCTCCAAGTGTGTCATGATGCTATTGGGAAATTATTCTATGATGTTGGATGATTTTATGGAATAAAGCATTTTCCTTGTATCCTGGAGTGCGGTCATTATTTTATGTTACATAGTAACATAGTAGGTGAGGTTGAAAAGACACAAGTCCATCAAGTCTAACCTGTATGTGTGGTTTTATGTTAGTATTACATTGTATATCCCTGTATTTTGTAGTCGTATTTAATAGTTTTTTGAAATTAACGATGCTCCCCGCTGAAACCACTGCCTGTGGAAGAGAATTCCACATCCTTATCACTCTTACAGTAAAGATTCCTCTACGCAGTTAAAGGTTAAACCACTTCTCTTCTAATTTTAGTGAATGGCCACGTGACTTTATGAATGCCCTTTTGTGGAAAAGATTTATATCTATTGTGGGGTCACTAGTACGATATTTGTACATTGAAATGTTATCCCCTTTCAAGCATCTCTTCTCCAGAGAGAATTAGTTCAGTGCTCGTAACTTTTTCTCATAACTAATATCCTCCAGTCCTTTTTTTTAGCTTTGTTGCCCTTCTCTAGACTCTCTCCAGTTCCAGCACATCCTTCTTGAGGACTGGTGCCCAGAACTGGACGGCATACTCCAAGTGCGGCCAGACCAGAGTCTTGTAGAGTGGGAGAATTATCGTTTTATCTCTGGAGTTAATCCCCTTTTTAATGCATGCCAATATTATGTTTGCTTTGCTTGCAGCAACCTGACATTGCATGCCACTGCCGAGCCTATCGTCTAATAGCACCCCCAGGTCCTTTTCGATCCTTGATTCCCCCAGAGATTCTCCCCCTAGTGAGTAGATTGCATTCATATTTTTGCCACCCAAATGCATTTTATTACATTTTTCTACATTAAACCTAATTTGCCATGTAGTTGCCCACCACATTAATTTGTTCAAACCTTCTTGCAAGGTTTCCACATCATGTGGAGAAATTATTGCTTAGCTTAGTATCATCTGCAAATACTGAGTTTGAGCTGTTTATTCCATCCTCCAGGTCGTTTATGAATACATTAAATATGATTGGTCCCAGGACAGAACCTGGGGGAATCCGCTTTCCACACCGGACCATTTTGAGCACTCCCCATTTATCACTACCCTCTGAACTCGCCCCTGTAGCCAGTTTTCAATCCATGTACTCACCCTATGGTCCATGCTGAAAGACATTACTTTGTACAGTAAAGATTTTAAGGGAACTGTATCAAACGCTTTTACAAAATTCAGATTCACCACATCTACGGGCCTTCCTTTATCTAGATAGCAGCTCATCTCCTCATAGAAGGGTAATAGGTTAGTTTGACAAGAACGATTCTTCATGAATCTATGCTGATTACTGCTTATTAGACATGTGCATTCGTTTTCGTCCGAATACATTTTTGTCCTAATTTCGCGTATTTTCGTTATTGTTTTAACAAACAAACGAAAACAAACGTGCAAAATCAGAAATCCGAAAGATCCGACATAGAAAAAATGCTTTATTTTCATTTTTGTTGCTACAACAGTTCGATATAGATAGGAGATTCAACATCATGCTGACAATAGCAATATGTGTCTATCGAATCTGCGGTCGAATGTGCCTAACCTTAAGGCTGCGTACGCCGCGTATTTTGCCACGATTCGTGTAACTTTTTTTTTTTTTTAACAAATCTTTCCCATTGCTTTCTATGGCCGAACGCCAATGCCGCCTGAAAAAAAGGGTCCGGGACTTGTTTTCAGGCGGCAGGCGTACGGCGTCTATGAGATGTGAACCATCTCATAGACAGCAATGGGAATTCTCCCCTCCAGCGGCACGAGCGTCCGGAGTCGGGCGTTTTGTCGCGGAGGTGTGAATTCAGCCTAACTCTATTAGATTATTCTACATAGAGAGGAAAGATTGGACATAGATAGAAAAGATTTAACATTATAGAGACAGTGTTGGGGTAGACTATTCGACAAAGCAGCGAAAAACAAACAAACGTTGAATCTGTCATTGAAGGCTTATGGGGCCAGATTCACAGAAACAGTACGCCGGAGTATCTGCTGATAGGTACGCGCGTTCGTCGCATTCTCTTACGTTGTCGCTAGTCGGCTTTTCCCGTCGCAAAGTTACGGCTGCTATTTAGGTGGTGTAAAAATAGACAGCCCATGTTAAAGTATGGCCGTCGTTCCCGTGTCAAATTTAAATTTTTTTTTTGCGTAAGTCGTCCGGGAATACGAAAGTACGTAACGCACGTCTCCGTTCAAAACATTACGTCGGGGCGACGTCATTTCGCGCAAAGCACGGCGGGAAATTTCAAAACGGAGCATGCGCAGTACGTTCGGCGCGGGAACGCGCCTAATTTAAATGATACACGCCCCATTTGAATTAGGCGGGCTTGCGCCGGACGGCTTTACGCTACGCCGCCGCAAGTTTACAGGCAAGTGCTTTGTAAATCAAGCACTTACGCTGAAAACTTGCGGCGGTGTAACGTAAATGGGATATGTTACGCCGCCGGATTTAAACATGAATCTGTCCCTTGGTGTCTGTTGAAAATTCAAAGAAGATTCGACAAGCAGCTAAACTGTACGCCGCCGCAATCGTACATTTCTGGTCAAATGCTCGGCCCATAGGCTATAGAATAATTTGAATGCTGGTTGACTAGTAATAATAATTTATAAATATAATTATTACTAGCGTCATACAACATTAGAATTCTTCTATAGCTTGTAGGCAGAACGATTGTACGATTGCGGGGGTCGTACAGTTTAGCTGCTATTTTCGAATCTTCTTAGAACATTCGACAGACACCATGAGCCTTCAATGACAGATTCGACCTTAATTAATATGGATTTTCGGACTAATGCATTTTTTAATGAAACAAAATAAATAAAAACTAATTTCGGGAGTAACAAAATATTTCAGTGTGCACATGTCTACTGCTAATGATACTGTTTTAATTACTAAAATCTTGTATATAGTCCCTTATCATCCCCTCCAAGAGCTTGCATACTATTGAGGTTAGACTAACTGGAGTGTAATTCCCAGGGAGGTATCTTGGCCCTTTTTTAAATATTGGAGCTACATTAGTTTTTCTCCAATCTGCTGGTACCATTCCAGTGAGTAGACTGTTAGTAAAAATTAGAGTGGTCTGGCAATTACTTGACTGAGTTCCTTAAGGACCCTTGGGTGCAAGCCATCTGGTCCCGGTGACTTATTAATGTTAAGTTTTTCAAGTCTATTTCTAATTCTATCCCCTGTTAGCCATGAGGGTGCTTCCTGTGACGTGTCATGAGGATAAACATTGCAGTTTTGGTTACTGAATCCCCCCGGTTCCCTTGTGAAGACTGAGAAGAAGAAGAAATTCAATACCTTCGCCATCTCTCCATCCTTAGCAACCAGATTCCCTTCATCATTCTTTATGGGACCAATATCATCTAACTACCCTTTATTACTATTTATATACTTAAAGAATTTCTTTTGATTTGTTTTACTCTTCTCCGCTATGTGCCTTTCGTGTTCTATCTTAGTCAACCTGATTGCGCCCTTACATTTCTTGTTGCATTCTTTGTAAAGTTGGAATGCTGATGATGATCCTTCAGCCTTGTATTTTTTGAAGGCCCTCTCCTTTGCTTTTATATGCATTTTTCATTGGAGTTAAGCCACCCAGGACTTTTATTAGCTCTTTTAAATTTATTTACCATTGGGATGCAAATATGCTCTGAAAGCATACCCATTTTTCCTACGTGTTCTTTGTTCCTAAGATTGTATCCCATTTAGTATCTTCTAGCAAGGATCATAGTTTAAGGAATTAGGCTCTTTTGAAAATGTCTTTGTATTCCCCTTATGTTTCCTATTTGTGTAATTTATACTGAAACTAATTGACCTGTGATCGCTGTTTCCTAAATTGCCCCATATTACCACATCCGTGATCAGGTCTGTATTGTTGGTAATCAGTAGATTTAGTAACGCTTTGTTTCTTGTTGGTGTATTTTCCATCTGACCCATGAAATTGTTCTGCAAGACATTTAGGAAATGGCAAGCTTTAGATAAATGCGCAGTTCCTTCCGCCCAGTCTATGTCTGGATATTTAAAATCTCCAATTATAATGACACTTCCCATTCTTGCCGCTAATCCAAATTGTAATAGGAGGTCCCTCTGATTAGGGGGCCTATAGCAAATGTCCAATATTACTTTTCCCCTAGTTTCTTCCCCTTTTAGCTCTACCCATAAGGATTCCACCTCCTCCCTTCCTACATTAGTGATGTAGCCTCTCACATTCACTTGTACATAATTTTTGATATACAGGCATACACCTCCCCATTTTTTACCCTCTCTATCCCTGTGTTATAGGGAATATCCTTGAATAGTTGCCAGCCAATCATGAGAGCTGTTGAAGTATCTGAAATTCTTACAAAATCAAAATCCTCCATGTACAACAGTAGATCTAGTTCCAATGTAAGAATATCCAGTCGCAATATATTTTGCAGTGATGCTGTGAACGTTCACAGCCTCTCCCCGCAGGTATGTAGTCCCAAGGGAGAGGGCGAGTACACTGACTAACCCCCAGCCGGAACAGCTCGAATGAGGAACAGGAAGTGAGAAATTCAGACAAAGAAAAAAACATTTAGAAGGGAAATCGAAGGAAAAGGTAAGTGAACCAACAATGCACTAGCTTAAAGGAACCTATTTAGAAAATAAAAAACAAACCTTTACAACCCTTTTAAGACATATTTAAATATACAGGTGCTTTTGTTTGACCTTTCAACACTAGGTGCAATGATAGTTCAATTCTGTATTTTTTTAAATGTAGCATATTTGATCTACATAAAATAAAAAATCATAAATAAAAGGAAGCAAGGGATACGGTTATTAAAACTGCTTTCTCTGTTACCTCTAGACAAAAAATAGCATTTAACCCTTGCAGTGTGGGGAAATCCTCTCTGCAAAGATAACTTTTTTTATTTTACTGGAGTACAACTTTAATACCAATCCTCATTTCCTTTTACTCATATACATTCAAGTCATTTTTTTAAATTAGTTCTAGCGACACTGATAATTTTTTTTTGTATCTGGAATGTTCCCTTTATTTCTTAATTTACATTATTTGCATTAAGGATGAAAGTGAGTCTGTATATTTTAACATTTTCATATATTCAGGATGGAAAATGAGGTGTTACATATCAGCATCCACAAGGAACTGGCATATGCCATCTGTTAAGTAAATCTTAGATTTTTTTTGCACCTGTTTGTATAATCATTTTTCAGAGTTTCAGGAAATAATTTAAGCTACACATGACTTTACCTTTTTTTAGAGACTGGTCTTTAGATTTAAATTCAAGGAAACTGGTTGGAAATGAACTGTGCTCACAGGCTTAAGCCACCACCATCTTAGATTTGACAGGACATCTTATTACATCAAATAGCTTAAAGAATTGCCTTCCTGTTAGAGATTGAGCAATGATTCAAAACACATGGAAGACACAAACGCTCCCCCACATCTCTTATTTAAATAAATCATAAATATAGTGGAGCTTGTTTCATGGTTCATGGTACTTGTTCAGCTGACATTATATTAAAATATTGTTAAAGAAGAACTCTAGTCAAATGTTGTTGTTGCATT
Organism: Rana temporaria; assembly: GCF_905171775.1. NCBI lineage: Eukaryota > Metazoa > Chordata > Amphibia > Anura > Ranidae > Rana > Rana temporaria. Next base: position 104,743,229 of record NC_053496.1, on the reverse strand, counting down.
TTGTATAGCATGAAGAAGGGTTAGAATCCGTCAGGTCTATATTATGCCTCATACACACATTTGAAATTTTCCGATGAAAAAAGTCAGACGGAATTTTTTCATTGGATATTCCGACCGTGTATATGCCCCATCTGACTTTTTCCGTCGGAAATTCCGACGGAATTAGAAAGAGAACTTCTTGTTCATCTGTATGGAACACGCATGCTCGGAAACAAGTCAATGTATGCTCGAAAGCATTGAACTTCATTTTTCTTTGCTCATCGCAGTGTTGTACGTCGCCGCGTTTTGGACGGTCGGAATTTGGTGTGGCCTTTTTTTATGCAAGACAGCTTGAGTGGAATTCCGTCGGAAAAACCCATCTGAGTTTATTCCGATGGAAAAAACAATTGTGTGTACAGGGCATAACTGTTTGTGTGGCCAGAGGGAGGTCACATAGGAGATCTAACCAGTGGCGGTGCGTCCATAGAGGGCGCCGGAGCGCGCCCCCTCTGGCTCCCGCACCGCCACTGATACAATACATAGATTCATGCATTGCATGAATCTATGTATTGTTGCCGCTGCCGCCGACTATTCAGATGGCCGGCCCCCTGGCGAGCGCCGGCCATCTGAATAACGGCAGCTGGTTGGCTGTGCAAGAGGCTCTGATAGGCTTTCGGATTACAGCCCTCAGGCTGTAAAAGGCTTCCAAAGCTTATCCAAGGGACTGACAGGCATCTCAGCTAATCAGGTTCACCGGTTCTGGGTACCGGTAACCTGATTGGCTGAAGCGTCATTGAGGGCGGGAGAAGACATCGAGGGATGGAAGAAGCAGGATGACTGACCCCAGAAAGGTAAGTGCCAGGTGGGGGGGGGCATTTTACAGGGCACAGTGGCAGCATTTTACAGGGCACAGTGGCTATAATTGATGGGCACAGTGGCAACAATTGATGGGCACAGTGGCGACAATTGCTGGGCACAGTGGCGACAATTGCTGGGCACAGTGGCGACAATTGCTGGGCACAGAGTTAACAATTGATGGCACAGTGGTAACAATTGATGGCACAGTGGTAACAATTGATGGCACAGTGGCTGCGTTTGATGGCATGGCACAGTGGCTGCGTTTTGGCATGGCACAGTGGTGACAATTGATGGGCACAGTGGCGACAATTGATGGCACAGTGGTGACAATTGATGGCACAGTGGCTGCGTTTGATGGCATGGCATAGTGGTGACAATTGCTGGGCACAGTGGTGACAATTGATGGCACAGTGGTAACAATTGATGGCACAGTGGTAACAATTGATGGCACAGTGGCTGCGTTTGATGGCACAGTAGCTGCGTTTAATGGCATGGCACAGTGGCTGCGTTTGATGGCATCGTGGCTGCATTTGGCATGGCACAGTAGTGACAATTGATGGGCACAGTGGTGACAATTGATGGGCACAGTGGTGACAATTGATGGGCACAGTGGCGACAATTGATGGCACAGTGGTGACAATGGGCACAGTGGTGACAATTGATGGCACAGTGGCTGCGTTTGATGGCATGGCACAGTGGTGGAAATTGATGGGCACGGTAGTGCTAAATGATGGCACAGTGGCTGTGTTTGATGGCATGGCACAGTGGCGACAATTGATGGCACAGTGGTGACAATTGATGGCACAGTGGTGACAATTGACGGCACAGTGGCTGCATTTGATGGGCACAGTGGCTGCATTTGATGGGCACAGTAGCTGCGTTTGATGGACACAGTAAGGCTGAAATTGTTTTTTTTTTTTTCTTTTGTTTGCGCCCCCCCAAAAATTTTGAGTACCAGCTGCCACTGGATTTAACCCTTGAAGACATAAAAAAAAAGCTTTTTAACCCTGTACCTCCAACTTGTAAATGTTCCCCTTCATGATTCTCCGGTCTCGGCTGCCACTACCAGCATTGGTTCATCTAGCAATCGGGAACAAATCAGAGTAGTTCCCAATCATAGGATTACTACTGTATATCAGCTATAACATAATGATGACAGGCAGGTTGGAATCTTTATTCACAAGCAAACAGCTCTGCAGATATCATTGTACCCTGAAGATAGCAGTGTCTGTTTAATACTGTAATAGTCAGATATAGTTACACTATTTAAAAAAAATTATTATTAAAAAAATATACAGTATTTTTAATAATATGTGCATTTTTAGCATACAATAAAAAAGAGTAGCGTTTTATTAAAACACTTATATTCCGGTAAAAAAATGCATTTACATTATTTTGGTATGCAAATTAGTCATAGAATTATAACAAGTAAACTGACACATGCCGCTACTCTAGTTGTAAAAGGGTCAACATTGTCTCCCTGTGGTTTTATGATCACAAGTTATATACATTGCAGTGCAATAGGTTTCTGATACCCCAACTGCAAAAACATGTTTTCAAATACTGTACATGTTTTTACAAGCTAATCATGTACTTTCATATTCAACAGAAAGAGCAGTAATGAATTCACATGCAGTAAAGACAGGGGCATTATCTGACACCCATGGCTCTGGTACAGCTCTAATATTTTTTGCAGAGTGTTTTATATCCTGTTAGCCTTAATAACACTGTGGTATTTACACAGCAGGAGTCCTTGGACATCATGCCTTCATTTGGAAAAAAAAAAGTCCAGTTGTTGCATATGCCAACTCTAAACAAAAATATTCAACAAGTATTGAACAAGGAGGTATATAATATTTAAGAATCAGACAGCTTCCTCTTGTCATTTTTACATCTCGGGTCTGCTTACAAAGCAAATAATTAAATTATTATGCATTGCAAGATATTAAAAGCATGGGGACCAACCAACATAAAAAATGCAGAGGTGGTAGATCACTCCAATTGGCTGATTATATGGAACACCACCTTGGGCCAGATTCACAAAGGTTAGCGGATCTTTAGATCCGTGTAACCTATGTGTTTTAGGATCCGCCCTCGCAAGTTTGTAAGGAAAGTGTCAAATTCACAACACACTTACCTCCAAACTTGCGACGGCGGATCCTAACTCCCCCGGCGGAATTCTAATTCCGCGGCTGGGGGAGTGTACTATTTAAATCAGGCGCGCTCCCGCGCCGATTTAAATACGCATGCGCCGTCCGGGGAATTTCCCGGCGTGCATTGCTCCCACTGACGTCAATAGGACGTCAGTGGTTGCGACGTGAGCGGGACTTGCGACGCGCGTGTTCGTGAATCGGCGTACGCAAACGACGTAGGAAATTTCAAATTCGACGCGGGAACGACGGCCATACTTAACAATACTTACCCCTGCTTTTAGCAGGGGTAAGTATACGACGGGTACCGCGCTACGGAAACGACGTAAGAACACAGCGTCGGGTCCGCGTACGTTCGTGAATTTCGCGTATCTCGCTGATTTACATATTATTCAGTGTAAATCAGCGGGAACGCCCCCGGCGCCATTTTTAAATCCAAAAAAAGATCCGACAGTGTAACACAGTGTGACACTGTCGGATCTCAGCCCTATCTATGCGTAACTGGTTCTATGAATCAGGTGCATAGATAGGACCAGTAAAAATCAGAGATACGATGGTGTATCTGTAGATACACCGTCGTATCTCTTTGTGAATCTGGCCCCTTGTATCTATCCAACACTGCAACACTGTAACTGGGTGCAGCTGCTTTTCTTTTCTTTTTTTCTAATAATGGCTTTTTAATAACGTTTATAACATACATCTACTACAAGTTTGAAACGCTGCTTCTTCTGATTTTGACTGTAGCCCCTCGGGGGCTCTGTCTGAATGTTTAATTTTGTGAAGCATTATACTATGACAAGTCTTTGTTCAGGTTAGATGAAAAGGTAGAGGAACATGGAAGCTATACAGGAAATCATGGACTCTGGCAAAATTGCATTTCCCACATCTCTCACTTGATTTATGTATGTTGGACTGGTGCCATGGATCAATACAGTGGATGAACTGGTGTTCAATTCAAATGTTCAGTTCATTTCAGTCCAAAGCTGGATGTTTAGTCCAAAGTTTAGATGTTTTTTAAAATGTTTGCTAGGAAAGCGGTGGGTGCCTGCACCCGCTGCATCTTTAGCAACCATTGATCTCCCCAGGCCCATTTACTTACATGGCTGGGAATCTCCTCAGCAACCACTGATGTCACCTGCCAGAATGGGGGAGATATGGCCATATTTGGGCAATAAGGTTACCAAACATGGCCATAGCCATATTTGAGCAATGATGTCACCAGGGGCAGACTGGCAACTTATGGGGTCCAAGGGGCAAAAGGAGCTTACACCCACACAACAGCCCCACTTACAGATTACACTACCCACATTACATGCGTTTTTCACAGAATTTCTCTACACTATAAAGTAAATGTTTAATGTCACCACCTATATAAACAGCATAACAACACCACATAGACAGTATATTAAAACCACCTCTAAATGTAATTATTATCAAAAAGCATCATAAATAATTAAAATAAAGCATTTTTATACTTTTTTCCTTACTATGCCTTTAAACAAAAGCTTAATGCTGCGTATACAGAACCGTTTTTCATGACGTGAAAAATGCAATTTTTTTTAAATGTCATTAAAAACGATCATGTGTGAGCTCCAGAGCATTTTTCTTGAAGTGAAAAATGGGCATTAAAAATTTAGAATATGCTCTAAATTTTCGCGTCGTTTTTCACGTTGTCGTTTTTCACATCATGAAAAAGGATCGTGTGTGGGCTTTAACAATGGCAATCAGGCTGAAAGTGGACAATTTTATAAACCAGTGGTTTCCTATTGCATTGTACACTGCTGTCACCTTACAATGCTCAAAATAAACCTGTGGGCATTTTAGACCCGTGAATCTGTTACTTCATTAAAGAGCAAGTATCTGCAGGTTTCTGTACCCAATCCCACTGTCTCAGAAAGCTGTTCTGGTCCCCTTAAAACCATGGGTGCTCTAGTTTGGTAATACAGCAATCAGCTTCCTAGTAATGGGTGAGGCCTCGGGCCTATCTATGAGGCTATTGAAAATGGAGGTGAGGGTGGGTTTGATCTTGTCAGGGGCGATGGATTCAGGGACCCCCCTCACCCTAATATTGTTTCTGCGTCCCCTATTGTCCAAATCTTCTAACTGCCTGTTCATGGTAATGAGATGAGTGGAGTGAGCTGTTGCGATGTCATCCAACCTGACTAAGGCCCGATCTCTCCGCTTGCCCGCTCATCTGCTCTGAGAGTCTTATCAGTTCAGACTTAATGTCTGTAATGGCCGCCGCAAACAAGTTTTTAATGTCCGCTGCGATGTCGGTCATAATGGCATAGTTCAGCGGGTGGTCGTTGGGTATGTTACCTCTAGATGAGCCCTCAGAGGCTGGGAGGGAAATCTCGTCGTCCTCCATGTCGTCTCCACGCTCCGGGCTCCGTGTCGGCGCCATCTTGGGACTCTTGCCGCCTCCACCAAAGCTGAATCTTACCAGGTTTGCCTGGGTGAGTTTGCATTTTGGAGTGCCCTTCGAGCGTAGGGAACGATTGTGAGGTCCCTTCTTTGTGAGATTGGACATTTTCAGCCGAAAAGAGCGGGTTGTAATAAGGCTTTTTTCTCCCTGGAACACGGCGCTCCTCTAGCATGCAACCATCCACATCGTGCGCCAAGCCACGCCCCCCCATCATTCATGTCATTCAGCACCCAGGGCAAAAATCACTGCACAGCTCTTTACATTTTAAAGGTTGCTATTAGGACTTTTTAAATAATCAAATAAGCAACATTTTGTGAGGGTATATTCACACCAGGTGTCAGTGTCACCACAAGACCAGATAAAATGCTATGTCGGGCCAATTCTCACACCATTGCATTTTTGATGTCATCATGTTACCGGCCATTCGTGTGGTTTGTGCAGATGAGCAATTTTACTTCCAGCAAGATGGCGCACTGCCCCACTACCACCGAGACATGAGAGCCTCACTGACATTCTGCCAGGATGTTGGCTAAAACATAGAGGTTCTCCTCCACGTGCTCCGGACTTAACACCCCTTGTTTTCTATCTGTGGGAAGCACTAAAGGATGTAGTGTACCATAGAAAACCACCTACACTGACTACATTATAAGAAGAAATTGAAACATCATGCAGAGCAATTCCTGTGGACACTCTAGTCAATGTTGTTCATGCAGTACAACAGGAAGTGAGGATTTCTCAGAAGGAATAATGACATTTAAAAGCAAAATGGAAGGATGAGGTAAGTGAAGGAGGACTGCACTAAGGTAAAGGAAGCTATTTAGGGAAAACATTTTTTACCTTTACAACCCCTTTAACATTTTTGTCTTCAATAATGTTTGAAATTAAACAGGATAAACTCTAGTTGTGGAACCTAAATTATGGTATTCAACAACATAAAATATCTAGCAAATGTTTTGTCCCTATACATAATACATAAAAAAAATTGTTGCTGTAAAACAATACTACTTGCACCTGTACAGTACACCGTCCTGTAATTCACTGTAGTAGAATCAGTTTTCATTGTCCTCAATCAGTAACACATGAACACGAAGGAGCCTTAAGTAATGTGGAGGATGCACAGTGCAGACATGATCTAGCTAAATTTGTGTCTTGGCTTTAGACTGATGGGCGCTTTGAGAAATTCAGGATAGTAGATAAGTCACTGAAGCTATGTGTGTGCTAACTAAATTAACACCATGTGCTGCCAAAGAGTATTACTAACATTGCAGGCCAAGGTAACCCGACATTCACACATATGTTATAGGAATCCTTGTAAAATATCTTAATAAGCTGTGCTATGAATTTATCCATTTAAGTGAATACCTCCTGTGGAAAATGACATGGTCTGATGCATATGTAGAAGAATCCAGTTCCTGGTATAAGCTATTTATGCGGACATTTGTGTCACTGCTTGTGAGCACCAAGATATTAATATTATCCTTTCAAACTACTGTGTTGTCATAGTGGAGAAACAGGTGCAGGGCGCACTACTTCAGCCAAGAATGTCCCTGGAATAAAGCAGACTGGCACTTGCTGCATAGCTAGAGCGTCCTATGTCACAGCTACTGAACTAACACAAATGACCAGCGTGGACTTTAGTACACAAAGGCTTCATGGAATCGCAGGGACACTTTGACTGGCTTGTGGTTGCGGAGCAGGGAACAAAGATTAAAGAGACAGCTGTTTAAAGAGCCATTTAAGGAAGCCTTCTGGTTTCAAACATCGCCTGTGTAAAATCGTACAAGTGTCATGTTAAGTATTACTAAGGCGGAACTCCAAGCAGTGGAGTTTTTTTTTTTTTCATTTCGGGTGTTTAAACAAAAGTTTTTATCACTCATATATCCTAAAAATCGATTTATCTATCATCTCTAAAAATAAAAGAGAATTTTTTAATTATAAAGAATTCAAAAATGTAATAGCAACATAATCCAGCCTCATTAATATAACAAAAGTCCAGTGACTATAATCAATGAAAATGGTGAAAAACAACACCTGAATGTCTTCAATATTAATTCACAGTTCTGTGCACATCTGTCACCAGGTGAAAAACCTGCTCACCTCAAAGGAATAAGAAACACACAGTGGGGCAGATCCACGTACCTTTGCGCCGGGCGCAGCGTATCTAAGATACGCTACGCCGCCGTAACTTTTTTTTCGAATCCTCAAAGAATTTGCGTCGTAAGTTACGTCGGCGTAGTGTATCTCTGGCGGCGTAAGGGCGCGGAATTCAAATGGATGTAATGGGGGCGTATTTTATATAAATACGTCGTGACCCGACGTAAACAACATTTTTTTTTTAACTGCGCATGCGGCGTCCGTGGGGGTATCCCAGTGCGCATGCTCGAAACTAAACCGGAACCAGCCAATGTTTACGACGGTGACGTCATTCTACGCAGATTCCTATTCACGAACGACTTATGCAAACAACGTAAAAATTTCAAAATTCTACGCGGGAACGACGGCCATACTTAACATTGAGTACGCCTCAGAATAGCAGGTTTAACTATACGCCTGAAAAAAACGAACGCAAACGACGTGAAACCAATGCGCCGGACGTACGTTCGTGGATCGCCGTAACTAGCTAATTTGCATACTCGACGCGGAATTCGAAGGAAACACCACCTAGCGGCCGCCGAAAAATTGCAGCTTAGATCCGATGGCGTACTAAGACGTACGCCTGTCGGATCTAGTCGTATCTTGTTTTGTGGATACCAAAACAAAGATACGACGCGCAAAATTTGAAATTACGCGGCGTATCAAGAGATACGCCGGCGTAATTTCTTTGTGTATCTGCCCCATATGCTCTATATTCCCCAAAGCTTTGAATCCATAGAGACAAGCTCCTTAACCGCTTGTCGACTGCCCCATAGCAGAATTACTGCTACAGGGCGGCCGTACTGCGCAGAATCACATACAGTATATATATGGCTTCCGGGTAGTGAATCCCGCGGGACTAGGCGTTCCTATTCGAGACTTAGGGCCAGATTCACGTAGAGCGGCGCATATTTAGTTTGGCGTAACGCATGTCAGTTACGTTACGGCGGCTGAATTTTGTGACGTAAGTGCCGTATCCACAGAGTATTTGCGCCCAAATGTGCGCCAGCGTAACGTAAATACCGAGGCGTAAGGCAGGGTAATTGCAAGTGGGAAGGAAGTGGGCGTGCTCCATTGAAATGATCCGTGACCCCATGCAAATGAAGGGCCGACCGTACTGCGCATGCGCGCATGAATATGCACCTCACTGGGCATGCTCAGAACTCGGCCCGGCGCAATCAGTGAGATAGGAAATAGGCCAAGCATACTTAGTGAGATACGCCCTGTGTATAAATAGCCCCACACAAACGCCCTTCCATTGCAAAAGTACATCCATGTGTTCCCCTTCCTAAAGTAAGGTGCTTTTGTTCTGTTGTCTGTGGCTGTTTTTTGGTTAGTGTAGTATTGTTGGATTAAAGATTTATTGTAGTAGGAGGTTGAAGTAGCTGTGTTTTTTTTCTTAGTGTTTTTTGTGTCTGTTTTTTCTGTGTTTGTTTTTGATTTTGTATTAGCTGTCTGTTTGTGTTGTTTGATTTTGCTGTCTGATTTTTGTGTTTGTTTGTTCTGTGTCTTTTTGTGTTTGTTTGTTCTGTTAGATTTTTGTGTCTGTTTGGTGCTGAGTGTTGGGTGAGATGGCACCAAAGAGAAGAAAGCTGAACTTCTCGGTGCGTGAGAAGCAAATACTTGCAAGGGCCATCACCCGATTTGGGCGATATTTACATGGCCCTGAGAGCCGGGACACCACCCCGGCCAGGAAGAAGGCGATCATCCAGCAGATTACGGATGAGATCAATGCGGAGGGGGGGGAGACAAGGACCCCCAGTGGGATCTCTAAGAAGATCAATGACCTGAGGAGCCTGGTCCGTGACAAGCTGGCCAAGATAAATGCCCATGCCAGGGGCACTGAAGGAGGCCCACCCTGCACCCTAAGGTGGACTGAGGAGGAGCGTGCAGTGAGCTAGTGCTTCCATAGCCAGCAAGTGGTGGGCCTGCCTGGCTTTGACTCCGAGGAGGCCGTGAGGACAGGTAAGTGGTTTTTTTTCTATCTGGTGAGTAGCATGTGTGGGGGGGAAGGGAATATGTGCCAAGTGTGTGGATCCTCCAACCTGTGTATGTTTTGTGTCATCCACAGATGGCCAGGAGGTTGCTGTGCCATCAGGCCAGTCTGCACCATCCCCCGGACTTCAGGCTGCTGAAGAGCCCCAAGAAAGCCAGGAGTCCCCAGGGCAGGGAAGTGGACACACCTCACCTCATGAGGAGGTTGAGGGGGAGAAGGATGAGGGGGGGGGAGGTTGTGGATGATCGGATGGACCTTGCCAGGGAAATTCTTGTGTGTTTGCAGGAGGATCCCCTTGTGGCTGCCCCTGTGGCTGCCAGCAGTCAGGCCTCCATCAGGGGTAGCCCCTCCCACTCCTCCACCAACAGGGCTCCCCCCCAGGGGGCTCCCCTCCTCCCAGGCCACAAGCCTCATCTGGAGGCAGTCAGGCCTCCATCAGGGGTAGCACCTCCCACTCCTCCCCCAACATGGCTCCCCCCCCAGGGGGCTCCCCTCCTCCCAGGCCACAAGACTCATCTGGAGGCAGGAAGGCCACCCAGAAGACCAGGGGGTGGCCGAGTTCCTGCCTGCAAATCTGCAGAGGGACAAGGCCCGTCAGACCCACCATCTGGGTCAGGTCACCCGGACTTTGGCCCAGATGGAGGACAGCCTGGTCTCCATTAAGGAGTTGCTCAGTGATGTGAGCACAAACTCATTGGCGGTAATAACGTGCTTTTGTGAGCTGCAGTCCGCCACAGCAGGCGTGGCCCTGGAGGTGAGTGCCCTGACCCAGGCTGTCAACGCCAATACCCAGGCTGTCCAGGCCAATACGGCAGCCCTCACTGTGGGCCTGAACAGGATAGCCGTGGCCTTGGAGGGCAGGCCAGCAGGTGGGCAGAGCCCAGGGGAGGCTCCTCCTTCCCCTGCTTCCCCCCCCATGAGTCTCCCCTGAGGGGCCGTGGCCGTGGCCGGCCCAGGCGTAGCTCACGCCGCCGTTAGGGATGTGCTTTTGATTTCCTTTTTTTTTTTTGTTTTTGTTTTTTACTGTGATTATGATTTGTTCTCTTTATGGTGAATGATGTATGAATGTGGGGGTGACATTCCTGTTGAAAAAGGGTGTCACCCTCAGTTTTGGTGGAGTAGGGATCCCCAGGACCAAGGAGAAGTGATCCCAGGTCCATGTGAATGGTGTATGAATTCACAGTGACATAATTGGAGCCTTGGCGTGGCGTTGCTGCTCCCTAATACTGTGTGGTTTACTTGGGTCTAATCCAATTCGATGTGGATGTGGGGTGTGTGTGCTAAGGACCACAGTGGGTGTGCATGCATGCATTCTCATTGTGCCATGTTTAATGTGTGTGTTTACTGTGCAAAGATGCCTTCTGCGAGGCGTCTCCTGACTGCTGTTCCCTCAGCAGACCAGGTAGAGTTGGTTAGGGGGGGAATGTCTGGTTGGGGGGTCAGGTCATCACGTATGTCAATCTCCAGGCCCCTTCTCACGGCGAAGTTGTGCAGCATGCAACATGCACCAATGATCTGGCACACAAAGTTTGGGGAATACAACAGGGTACCCCCAGACTTATCCAGGCATCGGAAAACGGGACTTCAGGAGGCCAAATGTGCGTTCCACCACTCCACGGGTACGTATGTGTGCAGCATTGTAGTTTTCCTCTCCTGGGGTTTGGGGGTTCCGGAATGGAGTCATGAGATGGGGTCCCAGTGCATATGCAGAGTCACCTGGAAGGGAAAAGACAGGAGGATGTTAGTCATGCATGTGCCCCTCGTGATGTCTGCATCATGGGGGGGGACAGTCATACCTGACACCCATGTCACTCACCAACCAGCCAGCTGTCCCCATACATGTTCTGTTCAAATTGTCTTGGGATGTCGCTTTGACGGTATATGTAGCTGTCATGGCTTGATCCTGGGTGTTTGGCACGGACGTGCCATATGAGGTATTGGGCATCAGCTATCACCTGTACATTGATTGAATGCCAGTGCTTCCGATTGCGGTACATGTGCTCTGTCTCATGGGGGGGCTGTAGTGCCACATGTGTGCAATCAATGGCCCCCACGGTGCGTGGGAATCTGGCAATTTTGTAGAAATCTGTCATTGTCTTCTTCCGCAGGTCCTCCTGGGTGGGTTTGATGATTTGGTTGGCCATGCGTCTCAGGATTGCAGGGACAACCTGGTGCACACATCTGCTCATGGAGGATTGTGACATCCCAGCCACTGCTCCACTTGTGCACTGAAAAGAGCCAGTGGCAAGGAAATGGAGTGTAGCCAGGACCTTGATCAGTGGCTCCACTGCATGTGAGCGTTGGGCTGGTGATGTCATCCTGCAGGGTTGTGGTTATTTCCATGATGGCTTCACAGTTGAATCTGAAGTTTCGATACACCTCAGAAGCAGCCATGCCAAAGACATCAAGGCGTCTGCGGTATATCCTCTCCTGTGCCCTCCTCCTCCTCCTCCGTTACCTCCTCCTTCTGTGCGCTAGTCACTAGTATAGCTATGAGCATGGATGCCCCAGGCATGTTGGCATACAGATTGTTGTCCTGCAAGTGTGTGTGCTCAGCTCTTCCTTAATGGTGTTGCTTTAGCTGACCTTTACACGGCTGGTGCAAAGTTAGGGCACCTTTTATAAGGTGTAAATTTCCGCCGGCAAACTAGCAGATGCGCACAGGGCGTAGCCTATGCCGCACATGCGTACTTTTGTGGATCGCCGTATCTCCCTCATTTGCATCTTTGCCTAGCAAAACAATGGTGTGTCTAGCGTATTTTGCGCTCAAAGATGCGCCGGTGTAATTGTTTTACATCAGACGGAAAAAAGTGGTTTTCAGGCGTATCTCGTTTTGAGGATACGGCGCATAAATATTTTCAATTACGCCGCGCATCTCTAGATACATCGGCGTAAGTGCTTTGTGAATCTGGGCCTAAGAGATTAAGGTGATGACAAAAGCTTCCCACCGGCGCATAATGTGCGTCACCAGTTTCCGAAAAAACCTGAACGTTTTTTCGCAGCAGGCGCTGTATAGCACCGACTCGCAGTTCGGCTTCTTTCGGCAACTCGTGACACGCATTATGCGCCATAGAAAGCTTTTGTCATCACGTCAATCACTTAGTCTCGAATAGGAACACCCAGTCCCGCGGGATTCACTACCCGGAAGCCGGGGGAAGAAATACCTATACTACGGTATGTAAAGCGAAAAAAAAAAAAAACAGCATACTGTACGTGTCGGCAGTATGCTGAATTGAATGGTAAATACTTGTTTTTAGGGTGAACCTCCACTTTAAACAAGGCAAATTCTGTCAGTACAAAAGTCATGGATCCTGTGTTTCTGTAAAGCAGGAACACAGATTTATGCCTTTCTCTATTAAAAGCACCTTGCCCACTACACTGAAACATTACCTAGGCTCAAAAGTTAACCCTTTGATCACCCTTGATGTTAATCCCTTCTTTGCCAGTGTCATTAGTACAGTGACAGTGCATATTTTTAGCACTGATCACTGTAATAATGTCACTGGTCACCAAAAAGTGTCAAAAGTGTCAGTAATGTCGCGTACACACGATCGGTTTGTCTGATGAAAACGGTCTGATGGACCGATTTCATTAGACAAACCGATCGTGTGTGGGCCCCATCAGTTTTTTTCCCATCGGTGAAAAAACGTAGAACCTGTTTTAAAATTATCTGATGGTTAAAAACCGATAGAAAAAAAACGATCGTCTGTGGGGAAATCCAATGGTTAAAAATCAACGCATGCTCAGAATCAAGTCGACGCATGCTCGGAAGCATTGAACTTCATTTTTCTCAGCACGTTGTTGTGTTTTACGTCACCGCGTTCGGACACGATTGTTTTTTTAACTGATAGTGTATAGGCAAGACTGATGAAAGTCAGCTTCATCGGATATCTGATGAAAAAATCCTTCAGACCGTTTTCATCGGATGAACTAATCGTGTGTACAGGGCATTAGGTGTCCAATTTGTCTACAGTCCCACTATAAGTGGCTTTTTGCCACCATTATTAGTAAAAATATATACATAATATATATATATATTATATATATATATATATATATATATATATATATATGTAGCACTGCCCCCAAAGGAGCTGCTGGTTTAGATTTGGGCTTGCCGTTACCTTACTGTTCCATACGCTCGTTTCAGGGAGTTCTCCATGAAGAGTTGTCCAAAAGAATGTATGCACCAAACACAAAGTCTCTTTCAAGGTTTTTATTAAGCAAAGTTCTCCAACAGAGGGGTAGAGGGACAGGGAAAGACTCAGGTACTTTTGCTTTACGGATCACGGGTACAACTTAGATCCAGAGGATTAACTCAGCTCCACACTGGATTTCAGCAACCACCAGATAGGCCTACTCTCACTGGCCTAGCAGCTGGTGCGAAGCTTGTCAAAGTCTCTGCCACAGACTTGATACGTGTCGTCAGGCCGTCCCACGATCTTCTGCCACAAGATCATGTAACCAACTGCACACTTGATATAGTTCCAACAAAAGTTACACGACTCACAGTGCCAAGAATCTTTCAGCCGGACCGGCAGCACAGTGAGGCAAATCTGCCAGGGTACGTCCATCAATTGAAACCCACTGGTTCAGCTTCCTTCCATAGATAAGGTAGCGAAGGACCATCCCTGGATCAGTAGGCCCCATAAACTTCTGGGCCTACTCTCAGTTGCTAGGCCTCGGGCCAGCCAGCCCCGAGGCTACGAAACAGCTCAACATTCCTGAGGCCAGGAGGGCCATCAGGTCGGGACCGGAAGATGAACCCCGCCAAACGGCGTCTGTCTCTTAAGTACCCCTTCCCAGAATGCACAGCGGGTTGACAACACCCCCGGAGCCACTTCTGAGAGAGAGATACCCAATACATCCTTTTTATTCCTTTTTATTCCTTTTTATTCCTCATAGTAGTTAGTCATTTGTTATTATATTTTCAGTTTGTAAAGATATCACTGTTTTGTCATATACCGATTGCTTTTGTTGTACCTCCGTATTGAGCTGACCTTCCTTGTTTGTGTGTCAACCAATCAGCTCCGTCTGAGCTGTATTTCTGTCCCTCATCCAAAATGGCCCCCATAGAGCCTGATGAAGAGGCACGCATGCCTCGAACGCGTGCACCACCCCGTGACCTGACCTAAACCCGTAAGTGACGCCCCGCCGCTTGCGCTCCACGGCTGCGTTCCATCACGCCGGTACACAGCGTCTCTGTACACCCCAGCTCCACCAGCGTTGGTTAACCACCTAGGGATCCCCTACAGACGCTGCACCGTGCAACAGCCGTTGGACCATCCACCGTGTCTCCCCCTAAGTGAGGTCTGAGCCAGTGTTGATCGAGTGATTCCTACATCAGCGGAGTCCCTGTATCCCGGAAGTCAGCCACGGATGACACTCTATTATCGATTTGCCTGTACCCCCCGCAGTCTTGTGAGTACCCCCTCATAAGAATTTATGTTGATTTTGTGTATCCATTAAACGTTATACTACGCTTAGAGGGCGCCGCTTTTTGTTCTTTTGTTTGTTTCAGAAATTGCTTCTTCTTGACAGCTGGCAGCCTCATCAGCAAGAGTATCTATAGTATACATTATATGAACTTGATCCTATGGACTGAACTTTTTCATATCACCTTCTTTTACATTTTTTATATGGTTTATAATTCCCATATAATTTAAAAAAAATAAAAGACAGTTGCCATTCATCTTTTTTCCCACCTTGTCCCAATATCCAGTTTACTGCCACCGTATAACTTGCCTTTATATCTATATATTCCTTATCTTCTACATTTCATCTGGAGAGCGCTTGATTTTATTGTTTGTCCAATACATCCAGCCTGTTGCCTTTCCAACCTTGACCTGCGGTGACAGCGACACCCACCGTCAGGGGGAA